>NC_140590.1:1684274892-1685019892 GCF_964204655.1 Triturus cristatus
TTTCCTATGGGGCGACCAGATGACCGAGCTTGCCTGGAAGTCTCGAAGGGGGTCCATTTGCCTCCCGGATCCCAGCGAGGGCTCCAGGAGGTCGGGTACATTCGCGCCTAGGGTCCCCTCTTTCTGAAGGGACGAGCGCGACCAGATGGCCGAAGGGGCTTGCGCGACCAGATGGCCGAGGGGACAGGCGCGACCAGATGGCCGAGGGGAAAGGGAAGGGGAAGCCTCCCCGGGCTCTCCGGGCACCATGCCGCGTGGCAGGACCCCGGACGGAGCCAGGGGCGGGGAGGCCGCCCTGGGGGCCCCCAGGGGCCAATGAACCCAGACGAGCCTGGGGAGGCTCCCCGGACACAACGGAACCCCGTCCCGGGCCTTTGGCAGTGCCGCAGGCCGGGGGACGGGGTCCGGGGCCGGAGACCCCGACCCGGGGCCCGGCCGGGCCCCTGGACCCAGCCGGGGCTCCCAGGCCCGCAGGCGCAGGGGAAGCCTCCCCGGGCCCTCCGGACCCCGTCCCGGGCACCCTGCCGCGCGGCAGGACCCGGGACGGAGCCCGGGGCGGGGAGGCCGCCCTCCCCGGGGCCCCCAGGGGCCAATGAACCCAGACAGGCCTGGGGAGGCTCCCCGGACACAACAGAACCCCGTCCCAGGCCTTTGGCAGTGCCGCAGGCCGGGGGACGGGGCCCAGGGCCGGAGACCCCGACCCAGGGCCCGGAAGGGGCCCCTGGACCCAGCCGGGGCTCCCAGGCCCGCAGGCGCAGGGGAAGCCTCCCAGGGCCCTCCGGAGCCCGCCCCGGGCACCCTGCCACGTGGCAGGACCCCAGACGGAGCCCGGGGCGGGGAGGCCGCCCTCCCCGGGGCCCCCAGGGGCCAATGAACCCAGACAGGCCTGGGGAGGCTCCCCGGATACAACGGAACCCCGTCCCAGGCCTTTGGCAGTGCCGCAGGCCGGGGGACGGGGCCCAGGGCCGTAGACCCCGACCCGGGGCCCGGCCGGGCCCCTGGACCCAGCCGGGGCTCCCAGGCCCGCAGGCGCAGGGGAAGCCTCCCCGGGCCCTCCGGAGCCCGCCCCGGGCACCCTGCCACGTGGCAGGACCCCAGACGGAGCCCGGGGCAGGGAGGCCGCCCTCCCCGGGGCCCCCCAGACAGGCCTGGGGAGGCTCCCCGGACACAACGGAACCCCGTCCCAGGCCTTTGGCAGTGCCGCAAGCTGGGGGACGGGGCCCGGGGCCCGGGGCCCGGGGCCAGAGACCCCGACCCGGGGCCCGGCCGGGCCCCTGGACCCAGCCAGGGCTCCCAGGCCCACAGGCGCAGGGGAAGCCTCCCCGGGCCCTCCGGAGCCCGCCCCGGGCACCCGGGACCCCAGACAGAGCCCGGGGCGGGGAGGCCACCCTCCCCCGGGGCCCCCAGGGGCCAATGAACCCAGACATGCCTGGGGAGGCTCCCCGGACACAACGGAACCCCGTCCCAGGCATTTGGCAGTGCCGCAGGCCGGGGTACGGGGCCCGGGGCCCGGCTGGGCCCCTGGAGCCAGCCGGGGCTCCCAGGCCCGCAGGCGCAGGGGAAGCCTCCCCGGACCATCCGGACCCCTTGTCCAGGGCACCCTGCAACGCGGCAGTCCCCGGGACAGGACCGGGGCAGCATCCGGGCCCGTCCTGCTGCCGGCTGAGGACCGAGAGGGGTCCCAGAGTACCCTGTCCCTAGTAATCCGGAGGAAGGCTACATAGCGGTAGGGCTCCCGCCTTAACCATGGGCTCGGTGGGCTCTCTGCTTCCCGGGGGCTGGGGGACAGCGGCTGGGACTCGGGCACGGGGAAAACCGACGGAGCTCTCGGGCCCGGGCGCCCCGGGGGTAGGACTGCCCGGGACCCGTGGAGCCCGACCCTGGGCACTTTGCCACGCCGCGGGCCGGAGGAGTGAAGCTTGGGAGGATGTTGCCCGGGCGTAGCCCATCTGGTCCCCGGCAAAGAACCGCCGGCCCCGGAGGGGTCTTCCGGCATACCCTGCCCATACTAATCCGGAGGAAGGCTACCCCCCTTTCTTGTAACCCACGCGCTCCGAGTGACGGAGGGGACCCTAGGCCCGGACGCGCCCGGCCTCCTGGAGCCCTGGCTGGGATCCGGGAGGCAAATAGACCCTCATCGGGACTTCCAGGCCGGCCATCTGGTCGCCCCATTGGGAAGCATTGCGCGCGACCAGATGGCCGAGGGGAGAGGTGCAACCAGATGGACGGGACTGAAAGAACTCCCATCTGTCCAACCCCGAGCCTTCGCGCTAGGGTTCCTGCCTGCCCACGTAGGGCTCCGTGGCTGCAGGGCTCAGGGGCTGCAGGGCTCCAGGGCTCCAGGGCTGCAGGGCTCTGGTCCTGCAGGGCTCCAGGGCTCCGGGCTGAAGGGCTGAAGGGCTCCAGGGCTGCAGGGCTTTGGGGCTGCAGGCCTCGGGGGACGCCCGGGGGACCTATGGAGCCCGTCCTGGGCACTTTGCCTCGCCGCGGGCTGGAGGAGGAAGCACCCGACGCCCCGGGGAAGTGACGTCCGGGCTTGGCCCATCTGGTCCCCGCCTGAGAACCGCAATCCCCAGGAGGGGTGTCCCGGCATACCCTGCCCCTACTAATCCGGAGGAAGGCTACCCACCTTTCTTGTAACCCTCGCGCTCCGAGTGACGGAGGGGACCCTAGGCGCGGATGCGCCCGGCCTCCTGGAGCCCTGGCTGGGATCCGCGAGGCGGATGGACCCTCATCGGGACTTCCAGGCTGGCCCGGCCATCTGGTCGCCCTATTGGAAAGCATTGCGCGCGACCAGATGGCCGAGGGGAGAGGTGCAACCAGATGGACGGGACTGACAGGACTCCCATCTGTCCAACCCCGAGCCTTCGCGCTAGGGTTCCCGCCTGCCCACGCAGGGCTCTGTGGCTGCAGGGCTCCGGGGCTGCAGGGCTCCAGGGCTGCAGGGCTCCGGGCCTGCAGGGCTCCGGGGCTGCAGGGCTCCGGGCCTGCAGGGCTCCGGGCCTGCAGGGCTCCGGGCCTGCAGGGCTCCGGGCCTGCAGGGCTCCGGGGCTGCAGGGCTCCGGGCCTGCAGGGCTCCAGGGCTCCGGGCTGAAGGGCTCCAGGGCTGCAGGGTTTTGGGGCTGCAGGCCTCGGTGGCTGCAGGGCTCCGGGGCTGCAGGGCTCCGGGCCTGCAGGGCTCCGGGGCTGCAGTGCTCCGGGCCGCCTGCAGGGCTCCGGGCCTGCAGGGCTCCGGGCCTGCAGGGCTCCGGGGCTGCAGGGCTCCGGGCCTGCAGGGCTCCGGGCCTGCAGGGCTCCGAGCCTGCAGGGCTCCAGGGCTCCGGGCTGAAGGGCTCCAGGGCTGCAGGGCTTTGGGGCTGCAGGCCTCGGTGGACGCCCGGGGGACCCATGGAGCCCGTCCTGGGCACTTTGCCTCGCCGCGGGCTGGAGGAGGAAGCACCCGACGCCCCGGGGAAGTGACGTCCGGGCTTGGCCCATCTGGTCCCCGTCTGAGAACCGCAATCCCCAGGAGGGGTGTCCCGGCATACCCTGCCCCTACTAATCCGGAGGAAGGCTACCCACCTTTCTTGTAACCCTCGCGCTCCGAGTGACGGAGGGGACCCTAGGCGCGGATGCGCCCGGCCTCCTGGAGCCCTGGCTGGGATCCGCGAGGCGGATGGACCCTCATCGGGACTTCCAGGCTGGCCCGGCCATCTGGTCGCCCTATTGGAAAGCATTGCGCGCGACCAGATGGCCGAGGGGAGAGGTGCAACCAGATGGACGGGACTGACAGGACTCCCATCTGTCTAACCCCGAGCCTTCGCGCTAGGGTTCCCGCCTGCCCACGCAGGGCTCCGTGGCTGCAGGGCTCCAGGGCTGCAGGGCTCTGGGCCTGCAGGGCTCTGGGGCTGCAGGGCTCCGGGCCTGCAGGGCTCCGGGCCTGCAGGGCTCCAGGGCTCCGGGCTGAAGGGCTCCAGGGCTGCAGGGCTTTGGGGCTGCAGGCCTCAGTGGCTGCAGGGCTCCGGGGCTGCAGGGCTCCGGGCCTGCAGGGCTCCGGGGCTGCAGGGCTCCGGGCCTGCAGGGCTCCGGGCCTGCAGGGCTCCAGGGCTCCGGGCTGAAGGGCTCCAGGGCTGCAGGGCTTTGGGGCTGCAGGCCTCGGTGGACGCCAGGGGGACCCATGGAGCCCGTCCTGGGCACTTTGCCTCGCCGCGGGCTGGAGGAGGGGCTTGGCCCATCTGGTCCCCGCCTGAGAACCGCAATCCCCAGGAGGGGTGTCCCGGCATACCCTGCCCCTACTAATCCGGAGGAAGGCTACCCACCTTTCTTGTAACCCTCGCGCTCCGAGTGACGGAGGGGACCCTAGGCGCGGACGCGCCCGACCTCCTGGAGCCGTGGCTGGGATCCGCGAGGCGAATGGACCCTCATCGGGACTCCCAGGCTGGCCCGGCCATCTGGTCGCCCTATTGGAAAGCATTGCGCGCGACCAGATGGCCGAGGGAAAGGTGCGACCAGATGGCCGGGACCGAAAGGACTCCCAGCTGCCCACACCGAGCCATAGCGGTAGGGCTCCTGCCTGCCCTTGCAGGGCTCCGGGGCTCTGCACCAGGGTCCCTTGTCCCGGGCAGATGGACACTTGGCAGGCCGCAGGACGTGGGATCCCAGGCCCTGACCAAACATCAGGAGGCCCGGGGCCGGTCCCTGCTTCTCAACGCAGCCAGGCCGGGGAGATAGGGGAGCCTGCCCAAGCACGAGGGACCCCAGTCCCGGGCACACGGTCTCTCAGGTTGTGCGCTCGTTTTCAACAATTTTTTTTTCAAAATTCCGCGAAGAGGCATTCCGCAAATTCCGCCCAGCCCTAGTTCTAACCCTATCCATAATCCTAACCTACTCTTAGTCCAGATCATAACCCTCACCCTAACTGTTACTATAGCTCTGGCTTTTAATCTCACCCTAAAACTAAATTTTAACATATCTCTGGCCTTTAATCTTTCCCTAACTATGTCCATAATCCTAACCTAATTCTAGCCCTAACCAAAACCCTCACACTAACTTTTATTATAGCTCTGGTCTTTAATCTTGCCCTAATCCTATCCATAATCCTAATCCTAGCTGTACCATAACCCTCACCCTAACCCTCACTTTTACCATAGCCCCGGCGTTTAATCTCACCCTAACCATAATCCTAACACTAAAACTAAATTGTATCATAGCTCTGGCCTTTAATCTTAACCTAACCCTTTCCATAATCCTAACCTAATTTTAGCCCTGACTATAACCCTCCCCCTAACCCTAACGGTTATCATAGCTCTGGCCTTTAATCTCACCCTAACCATAATCATAACCCTCAACCTAAATTTTATCATAGCTCTGGCCTTTAATCTTGCCCTAACCCTATCCATAATCCTAACCCTAGCCGTACCATAACCCTAACCCTAACTGTTACCATAGCTCTAGCGTTTAATCTCAACCTCAAACTACATTTTAACATATCTCTGGCCATTAATCTTTCCCTAACTGTGTCCATAACCCTAACCTAATTCTATCCCTAACCAAAACCCTCACCCTAACTTTTATTATAGCTCTGGCCTTTAATCTTGCCCTAACCCTAACTTTTATCATAGCTGAAGGTTGACAATAACCGGGCGGGGTTACAGACCAGGTTCATGACAACACTGCTCTGTCTCAGATGTTGATGCCAGAGGCTCGTACTGGTTACCAAAGTAAGCAAGAAATGTGTAGATCTCATAGGGTGTGTCATGTGTATAAAGAGCAGGCTGTAAATGGCGGACTGAATGGGCCACTTGTCCTCATCTGTGGGCTTATTCCCCCTCGCGCCATGGTGATGTGCAACCAACCTTGAGAAGATCACAGGCGCGCCTGCAGTGCGCACTTGTGGGCGGTGGCTGATCTGTCTATAAATAGGAGACGTTGAGGTCACTTACCGGCGCGCATGTCCCATGGTGGAGTCACCGGCATTCATTTGTGGCACGTTTGTCATCACAGCGCCGGCGGGGCACTGTTCCTCTCACTAGACAGTGGCAAGAGAGACAGAGAGCACAGATGAGTCACAGACTGGAGCCAGGGAGGGAGCAGAGACAGCCCATGGAAGAAGTAGAGAGGACAAAGGGGAGGCTGCAAGGGCAAAATAGTATAATGCTGAAAAAGGAAGCAAGAAAAATATATTTCAAGAATAGATAGATAGAGAGAGAGAGAAGGAGAGAGAGAGAGAGGCAGGCAGTCAGTCAGTCAGATAGATAGATAGATAGAGACAGAAAGACAGATAGATAGATAGATAGATAGATAGATAGATAGATAGATAGATAGATAGATAGATAGATAGATAGATAGATAGATAGATAGATAGATAGATAGATAGATAGATGGATGAATAGATAGATAGATAGATAGATAGATAGATAGATAGATAGATAGATAGATAGATAGATAGATAGATAGATAGATAGATAGATAGATAGATAGATAGATAGATAGATAGATAAAATAGATAGATAGATAGACAGATAGAGATAGATAGATAGATAGATAGATAGATAGATAGATAGATAGATCAAATAGATAGATAGATAGACAGATAGAGATAGATAGATAGATAGATAGATAGATAGATAGATAGATAGATAGACAGATAGAGACAGATGGATAGATAGATAGATAGATAGATAGATAGATAGATAGATAGATAGATAGATAGATAGATAGATAGATAGATAGATAGATAGATAGATAGATAGATAGATGAATGAATAGATAGATAGATAGATAGACAGATAGAGACAGATGGATAGATAGATAGATAGATAGATAGATAGATAGATAGATAGATAGATAGATAGATAGATAGATAGATAGATAGATAGATAGATAGATAGATAGATAGATAGATAGATAGATAGATAGATAGATAGATAGATAGATAGATAGATGGAGGGAGGGAGGGAGGGAGGGATGGATGGATGGATGGATGGATGGATAGATAGATAGATAGAGAGAGACAGACAGAGAGACAGATAGGAGCAAATGTACAAATGGATGCACAAATATAAATTGTATTACTATAATGACATTGCCTTCTCGGCGACACCATTGAACCCTCCCCAACTCCATCTAAGGACCTTTGTGGTAAGCTGGCCACATCCTATTTGTGAAAAAATAGAACAGATTGATGCTCGCATCTCAAGACTTACTAACCATCCTGAAGTTTATTTTGTGAAAAAAGATACCTCTACCTGGCCCTCCCTCATATCTTTGAACCGGAAGTGTTAGCCCTGCATCTTTTCTTTAAGTCTCACTCTCTAGTTGATGTTTGCTCAGCCTCTGTCCTGAAATCTTTATCCTCAGAGATGATTCGTTTCTTGACTTACATCCTTAATGCCTCTTTTTTCTAAGGCTGGTGTAATGTTACCTGAATGCTGAGATGGCAATATTGGACCATATTACACCTGTTACTTCTTATGTATTTTTTATATTACATGAGCTATTATTTCATTTTAGTACGCTTTCCCTTTAGTACTTACACATTGTTTGCCTGAAACCACAGCTATGCCTGTCAATGTTTTGTTGGGAATATTGTGCTAATATTTAAAATGCTTTTTATGCAACAATATGTATTATTGCGAATCAATTTTAAATGCCAACCACACTGTAAGGAAAATAAAAATATGCAGTATAAAATGTGATTTTCTTTTGCCGTGCATTGACATTGTAGAGCAGGTTTAACAAGACATAGAAAAAAATACAATGTAGAAAAGTATAACTTTTTTTGTGTTTGCAATGTTTACTTCCACACCCTGGGGGGCATTCATTGGTGAACGCATGCACCGATTATGTGCCTGCAAAGGTGAGTTTATCACGTGGGCTGATTACTAGTCTGCGCGCAGACCTGTCAGTGTGAAAGCGTTTCTTTTTTACCAGCTCGGAAAGAAGAGAAGTGCAGTGCTTAACATTTTTATTTATTCAAGGAAGCAAGGTGTTATGCAAATTAATTCAGCGGGAACTAATTCGTGGTTAGACCTTTCTAAGAAATACACATTTTGATACCACTGGCACGCATTCAAAAAAGGCAATGCATAGTCGCATTCTGACAAATCTCTTCAAACTTTTCTACAAAAAAAGATCAAGCCAACTCAGCACCTTCCTGCACAGTTTCGGGGTGGGGTGTCAAACAAGGGCTGAGAGAAAGAGGGGTTCCAAAACGCGTTTTCCCCATGCAGTTTCCCATAGGAAAATTGAATAGCGCTACAGCCAAAATGGCTGAACAGAATTACCCCAAATTGGGCAGAAACCTAGATCATGATTCAGAAAGCATGGTTTTTGTGACTTGGTTTAAATATGTCCAGTAGTTTTTGAGAAATTAAGGTTCAGATTCATGTATATTCAGCAATGTGGTACCTTTGCGGTATCACCCCTGAGTTCCATGTACAACAAGCGCAAAACAAGTGATCTGATTGGCTGGTGCCGTACTCACTCGGTAGTACTGTGGTACCGCAAGGTCCAAACACACAATCTGATTGGCTGGCCTCAAGATGAAGACAAAGTTGTGGCCGTTATTTTATGACTTGGGAACACAATCCCTGTGTTATGGAAAATGAATACAAGGAATAAGGAGAGAGGGTAGGGGTACCCTGACCCCGGCCCTCGTACTGGGGCCTCAGATGGGCACACCCTGGGGTGAAACTAAAAATACGTTTTTTTTCTCATGGCGCCGCGGTATTGCTGTACTACAGTGATGCACAGCGCTCCTGGTGGAATTACACCGTTGTACCGCAATAGTTCTAAGGTACCGTGGTGTCATGGAAAAAAAAAAGGGTAGGGCCTTGGGGCACTGCAAGACCATGGGGGTTGGCCAGCAACTGGATCTTGGCCACTCTCGGAGTCTTGGGGGGGGGGGTAAGGCACAAGCCCTGCAGACAACCCTATGCTCAGCAAAGCCGAACGCCGTACGCGGTGGGGGGATGGCTGCCTACGGAGGGTGGCGTGCAGTGCCAGGTTCTCCGACCAACCCCACGCTGTACATGGCCAATGACCATGCGTGACTGAGAGTTGGGTGCCCATGCCAGGCAATGTAGAAACCCTATGTTGGCCGTGTGCTACAGGAGGGGTTGGGGGGGATGGTCGGTAGGCCTAGTTAGGTATGGTAAGAAAATATAAGTTTACTTTAAAAAAGACTTAGAAATTCACTGAAAAAAACAAAAGTGATGTTATACTTAAGTATGGATATAATATCCTACTTTACATTAAAAATAACCCTTGAAATTCACTGGAAAAAAACAAAGGTTAAAGTGATGTTACATTTCGGTGAAAATATTATTTAAAACGTAACCCTTTAAACTAAAAAAGGCCACTGAAATTCACCAGTTTTATTTAACTGAAGTAACTCTAACTCACGTACTCCACATGCAGTTATTATGACGCCACATATTACATCTTTTATGACCTGTTGTATGACATCATTGATAACATCAGTGTGACATCTGAAATTACATCATTGATAACAACGCTTTGCACAGGAGGAGTGAGTTATAGTTACTTGAGTTAACAATAACTAGTGAATTTCAGTGGCTTTTTCAGTTTAAAATGTTATGTTTAACTGACATTTTCACATAGCTACAACAGCACTTTAACTTCGATTTTTTCAGTGAACATTTTTTTTTTTTTTACATATAGGGTACTTCTACTGTACAAAATGAACAAATTAAAAGGTATGAAACCCATAATTTACAGTTCCTTGTTAAATGTAGATTTCGGTATCATAGTGAAGTCCCCTAAACTACTATACAGAGATTTACTATTGTCAATGCTACTAAAATTATGTGGCTTGGAAGACTAAATTATGCAGCGTGGTTATCTAAATAATGCGGCAAAAAATCCAAATTAAACACCACATTTTCTGCCAATATGTTTTGATTGAAATAAACTAGAACATTTTTGGGTGAAATCTATTATGAGGTGTTGGACTTTGCCCTGCTTGCAGGGTCATCCCGGAACTTTTTTGCCTTCCCCCTAGTTTTTTTCCTAACATGAAATTGGTGGTTTACCATGAAACACAATAAATATGTATGTTTGGTGTGGTTGAACGGAAAATAATAAATGCTGCGCAATGGTGTATGCAGGTTTATTTGCACTGTGTTAGAAATGTCATTTTCCACAGAAGCCATTTTGGTGTGCTTTGTGCCTGCCTGCCTGAGGTGGGTTGCCGGTCTAGTTCTCGAAGTGACAGGGTGCTCTACACCTCCCCCAAAACCAGTTGGGACCGGTATCCCCAGGGAGCCTTCCAGAAGCTTCTGGCCTTTTTTTCCAGTAGGTGGGGTGAGGGGTGTATATATAGAGGAGCTGAGACTCCATGTGGTGTGCTGTACTTTGACTTTGACTTGGAGGGGGCACTCTGCCAGGAGGTACCGCCACAAGGGCCCCTGAGCCCACCTGTACCCCTCTGCTGTCCACAGGGCCAGGGAGAAACCTTTACTGGAGTGAAGACTGCTGTGTCAGGAGGAGTGCCACATCATGGGGGGTTGACTGTTCCAAGGAACTGCTGACCTGTGATGATGAGCGACTCACTGCCTGCTGATCTTGCCCGGCATTGACTGTGCTCTCCTATTTCCCTAAAGCCAGCACCCGGTGAGCGCCAGAACTTTATTCCAGCTCTGCCTGCTTTACAGCGCCCTGTGAGTGCTTTGTCTGCCCAGGAGTGAGGAGCGGACGCCTGCAGCGCTGTGCTGCCAAGGCGCTACTTTATTGTGTGGGTCCCTGCTTTCCTGCCTCCTAGCGCCTCGTGAGCGCTACATCTAGAAGCTGCCTGGGACCTGAATGCGCTGTGTAGTGCTAACAAGTGGAGCGTTTGTCCGGGAGAACTGCCTACTCAAAAATACAGCGGGAGCCTACCCCGCATATCTGCAGCCGGTCGCTGGTGCCCACCCCGCTTTGTACTTTGAATTGGACCCGTGGGTGCCCACCCCGCATTCTCTGCAATTTTGTTTTATTATAAAGAAAGCGGGTGCCCACTCCGCGTTATGCGCCTTGGTCGGGGGTGTCTACCCTGCGCTTATGCTTATTCTTAACAGCGGGAGCCCACCCCGGTTCATATTCAAATAGTGGGAGCCCACCCCGCATTGCAGCCACACTTGAAAAGTACACAAGAATCGCTAAAGATCACCGCTGCCGAACCGGGAGTCCCGGAGCACCGCGCGGGCTTCCCCGCTGACGTCAGGGGAGCCACGCTGGGATTGGCGCCGGCAGGAGTGCCTTGCGGAGGTCCCGCCCCGTAACAGGGAGGCGGGCCCTGACGGAGAGAAGTTCCGGCGTCCCAGACACCATCCAGAGCCTCGTGGGCTCACCATCGAAGTCCCGGGTCCCAGGAGGGGGCCCGGGTGAAGTAAGAAGAGGACGGGGCTGCCGCGCTCCAGGAGAGAGACCGAGACCGGGAGACCGGAGGCGGCCGAGGAAATACATGGTGAGTGGGGCGGCGTGGTTAGACTGCCGGGGGCCCAAGAAGGGGCTGCGCCGCAATTTGCTGGACTTGCCAGGCAGCTGCCCCGGGTGGCAGTGGGCAGCTGCCTTTCATCCCTTTTCCGCGTGGGGCTCCAGCTCAGACTGGGCCACAGTGCCCCGGGGGCTACACAGCGGCACCACAGTTGCGGGCCGCTGCAACGTTTTTTCTTTTGGGCAAACTCTTACTTTAGAGCCCCCGGGAGGTAGGGCTCCAACTTTTCCCCGGACTGGTCGGGGTTGCGTCACAACTGTACTGCAGTTGCGGCAGCTGCAGCGTTTTGGGGGCATTTCTTCACCTCCAGAGTCCCTGAGAGGAACCCCAATGAGAACAGTGCCTTGTTGGCCCTAAGTTCCCCAGCTGCACTGCGGGAAAGAGCGGGCAGGTGCCACGTGGCACATATTTGTTGTAGGGCCCCAGTGAGGGGCTCAAGAAGGTTCAGAGGGCCAGTGCCTCCTGTGTCTATGTCCACAGTTGCCCCGCCGGACAGTGGGCCGCTTCAGCGTATAGCACATTCTGTTGTTTAGAGTCCCAGAAGAGGGGCTCCCTCGGCGCAGTGGCGCCAGAGACTTATCTGCAACGTAGTGGGCAATTATTTCAGGTGGGACCATATGTGCACTACTGGGTATGTTTTACGCCCCCTGCCTATAAGATTATGCCTAATGATTTCATGCTAATGAGGTGTCGCATGCTAATGTTTTACCCCTAAGGCTTACATTGCTGGTTTTCTGCATAATGTGCTTATACCGGATAACGGGGGGGGGGTTAGGCCTGAGGATGTTTTATGAATAATGCTTCCCCCATACTGCCTACACTGCTAATGGGTTTACGCAATGCTACTATGATTATGCACATTGCCTGTCGATGCCTGACCTAATGTTTTCCCTAGGATGTTCCAGGTTTCCGTCCGGAGTACGTTTTTTACGACCTAGGACTAATGTGATGTGGCCTTATGTTTATGCCCAGTGTGACCTATGCCTATTTGTATGCATAATGTGTCCTTATGCCTATTGAAGTGCCTCATGTGTCATGGCCCATGCGGATGGTGTTGCCTTTTATGCCTAAGGTGAGGCTTAATATCATACCATGATGTTTTCATTCCACGCCTAAAGCTTTTAGGATGATGTTGTCTCTACACGCACCTGTTTATGCCTAATGCTAAATACGGTTATGCCCCATTCTAATAGGAGTGTGCACAATGCATTCGAGCTAGTGCTTGCCAAGTGTCACTTATGCTCCATGTTTGTGGAATAATGTATTTCTATGCCTAATGTGCGTGCAGGTTATGCTTACCTTTCGCATACGTTGTTTATGCTAACGTGATGATGCTAAGTTCCCTATTTTACCAGTAACTACTGGCTGTTTTACATTTAACACTGATGGTTACATTCACTATGTGTACTCTGTGAGGGTTCTGGCAGCGGCCCGATTGGCGCTGCCTTGTACATAACTCCCCTGTAAATGTTGACCTGGCGCCAGTTGGCGTAGTGTATAGATTTCTGTGATTATCCTGTGTTTTACACAATACCGAAGTTATTTTTACATAACCTTGTGTAGAGTCTCTTTGTGGTGTGCCAGGTGTGGTGTCGTGTGTGGGGACTGCGTAGATGCTTTACACATTGCTCCGGAGTTTAGCCTACCCGCTCCGCGCCAAGCTACCCCGTTTCTAACATGAGGTAAATGCAGAACATCCATAAGTATGGGATAAACGCTACAGTTCTAGAACCCGACAGATCCTCTGGCCCTCACTACTGTTCATTGCTGCACATTTTATCCATGAAAGTAAACAAAACCGAAACCTTCTAATTCCAATCAGTGCCCATTGTTATCTGCGCAGTGTTTTTCATGATAACTACCCCAAAGTAAGCAGATATTATAAAACATACACAATGGATAATGTGTAATATCACTCTATATGGCCACCTTGGGGGTTCTGGTGATGTTTAAAAATCACTTGGCCTTTAGCTTGTGGTTTATGATTCCTCCAGAAGCCCTCGATGAAATATTGGACTATTTTACAAGGTCATTACCTCTCACTCTCTAAATATATATAGATCCGTGTGTGTGTGTGTGTGTAGATAGATAGATAGATAGATAGATAGATAGATAGATAGATAGATAGATAGATAGATAGATAGATAGATAGATAGATAGATAGATAGATAGATAGATAGATAGATAGATAGATAGATAGATGGATGGATGGATGGATGGATGGATGGATGGATGGATGGATGGATGGATGGATGGATGGATGGATGGATGGATGGGTGGGTGGGTGGGTGGGTGGGTGGGTGGATGGATGGATGGATGGATGGATGGATGGATGGATGGATGGATGGATGGGTGGGTGGGTGGGTGGGTGGATGGATGGATGGATGGATGGATGGACGGACAGCTGAATATTGAAAACGAGAAAGAGCGAAACAATGCAATGAGGTGTTGTAGTGTTGTTGAAATAGGGAGCTACTGCTCAGTGTCTTGTGGAAGGTTACAACTACACACATTCTCACTGCAGGCCATAGGCTCTCTCATCATCCATAATCCCGCTTCTGTTTCATAAGGAATTGTTTTCTATTGGATATGGCAGGAATGGAGGCGGGGCTGAGGTAGGGTGGTCTTCCAATGGGATGTGTGCCTGTGGGAGGAGTTCTGGGATGGACAGTTCACATCCTTTGCGGTGGCTCGTAACATGGCGCGGTGTGTTCGTCAGCAAAAACGCGGTGGATGGAAACACTTGAATGAGTCTTAGACATAGGGAAGTCATTGCTTCTTAGTATGCCCTTGTATTATGGAGCGTGACAAACTATACGTTCAGGTCCCCCTCCAAACTTCCCTTGTGGCACACTGGAAGGTTGCAAACAGGCTCTGCCCAGCATAGGAGACATACTCGGAATTCATGGAATACTTGAGGTGTCCAATAGGGTGATGCAAAGTCACCTGCATTGAATTTTTCTTCATGACTATTAATTTGTCATTTGTTTAATGATTGCTTATATGTGGGCACATATTATTTTACATTTAGAATTAGAGGAACAATTGATTTACATGATTTTGTTTTATTAAAGTCTTCGTAAAGTTAGCATGAGTGGGCCTAGGTGCCTCACTCCATTTTGAAATAAATGCTGTATATCTGTTTGCTGTGTATAACACCTTCCCTGTTTCAGACACAAGATTCGACATGTTCTCAGTTAGAAAGGCTATCTTTGCTAGCTTGTCTCTTGAAGGTCGCTTGCGAGTTTGGACGGTGATTCTCACCGTCTGCTGGGGGTGGGAGGAGAGGGGGTGAAAACTCATTTATGTGATGCCATGAAGGCCACAATGACGGAAGAAGTTGGCATTGTATTATCTGTGAGAAGGAGGCCGACACTACGTACAGGAGGAACACTGGGGCATATTATCAAGAAACGGCGTTAAAATTATCGCCGCTTTAGCGGCAGAAAACTGCTGCTAAAGCAGCGATAATGGGCTTGATAATATGCCCTTGAGAATTCCCATAGAAGCCCTGGTTCACACCAGAACATGGGCTTCTACGGGAATTCTCGAGGGCATATTATCAAGCCCATTATCGCCGCTTTAGCGGGAGTTTTCTGCCGCTAAAGCGGCGATAATTTTAACGCCGTCCTTGATAATATGCCCCACTGTGTTTTGATTGGTCCTGCTCCATGGGAATCTGTGGGATGTATCAATTTGATGTAACTTCAAGTTTAGCTGTGTGAAGCCTGTTAGTTAGAGAGATCACTTTCCTCTGTCCACCTTCGCAGGCGGACATCTTTCCCTTCTCTTGAGACCAAATGCTCCTTATTTTCCTGCTCTTGGAGATGTTCTCGAGACCATGTACCTTACTTCTTATTTTAACTGAAACATTGCTCTGTTTTTTTTCTCCAATGTTATAGCTGCTGACACCTGCATCTTCTGAATTCTCCGCAACTGTAGCTTAGTCTTAGGGTGTTTTCTTTGTGGAACAAAACGTTGGACATTTGCCTATTATGGGGCAGATTTACAAGAAACTGACGCATCTGTGGAGATGGGTCAGTTTCCCTGCGCCAGCCTGCGATACCCTTGCGCCACCACGGGTGCACCGTATTTACAATACGGCGCACCATGGCGCAAGGACTGACAGATGCGTCAGAAATTCTGACGCATCTGTTGGTCCAAAAGTCATGCTTTGCTGGAGTCGGGGTGCAAGCACGACGCAACTTTACCAATTCTTGGGTGAGGCCAATACTTAATACACTGTGTCACTCCTTATGACTGCTTCAAGCAGGCGTAAGGTTTTCACGCAGTGGTGTCCTAGAAGTGGCCAGTGAACATCTATGAGACTTTCCTGCGTGGGAACGTCCACCCTGCATACATTATACCTGATGCAGGGATAATGTAGCGCAGGGCTTTACAACATGACGCATCTCCCTAGATGCGTCACGTTGTAAATTTGCTGCATTGTTTACACCGCCACTGCGTCACACAAGTGATGCAACAGCAGCGCAAAAGTGTCTCAAGGTGCTTGTAAATCTGCCCCTCTGTTTTTCATAACTTGTTTTTGCAATGGCTTCTTTGATAAGCCTGAATTACCTACGTATATGACAGATTCAGGTGATTATCGACTGATGATTGAATAGTCTGATTCGATTTTAACTTTACTCATTTTCTAATAAACCTTCATGGTTTGCAAACCTACTCTTCTCTGTCATTACTGTGCGGCAAAACCTGCGATTGAGATTTTATTGTATTTATGATTTCTGCCTCGGTCCGATACAAAGGTCCATCCAAATGGACATAGTGGAATTACGGTGAGAATGCGCAGCGCAGTCACCATCCTTATCTATCACCCGCTATCAATACATACAACTTAGATAATCTGCCAATGGCTTTGACATTCTGAAAAAAGGAATCAAATAACCCTCTACCATTCTACTCCAGACCACAAAGCATGTGTGTGTGTGTGTGCATCTGCGTGTGTGTGTGTGTGTGTGTGCATATATATATATATATATATATATATATATATATATATATATATATATATTTGTATATGAAGAACCCCACACACATTAGGTTGTAGGCAGAGCTAGACTTTGCTCAGGGAGTGCCCTAGGCGGAACTCAATTTGGCACCTCTCCCACACTTTTCTAGAAACCTATGTCGTGGGGACACTGCTGCAGGGCGCTACAGCGCCCCTCTGGAAGTCACCTCCCTGGGCGTAGACCCAGCGCCGACATGCTAAGGACCGACCCTGGTTGTAGGCTGATTAGATCGTTGCAGCCCTCATTTTGCAGGAGCTGATCATTGAAGACAGATGGCAGGATTGGACACATCCATTATAAAGGTTCTCTACAGAGCGCGCTCTTGGGGTTTGATGGACTGGCTGAAGGAATCCATCCTCTGTGCTTCCAGATGCTGACCATCACAGAAAGCTGATGAGAAGAGGCCTCAGGCAATTCAGGACACCATGGAGTCTTCAATCACAAGTTTAAAGAAAACAAGCATTGGCAAGGTCGTGCCTTTGAAAGACGAGTGGAAACCTTTTCGCTTTGCCATTGCTATTGGCTTCATCCAAAAGGCAAAAAAGAAGGCAAAATAGTTGTGTGTGTGGTGATACATGGCCCTGTATGCACATGCATGGAGGAGATCTTGGAAAGTTTTTTTTAAAAAACTTTCCCGCCTGTATTTATCTACATTTCTTTTTTGCTAATTTTATCTGCATTTATCCATATTTATTTTGTGAAGAAATGTAGCGGAAACTGGTATTCTCCACATTTATTTAACCAATAAATATGCACTCATGCTTGATGCCTGCCGGGTTCCAGTCATACGAAAACCCACAGAAGATAAATCAATGCACTTATATGAAAATGTGCACATTTCAGTATCAACCTTGTGCATATCTCCTGCTGTTAAAGCCTCTTTACTAAAATTCCTTTCTTTTTAAGCACCCTACCTATCAATCCACACAGCTATTGGCCTGGCAGTCATGGCAGAGAGTATTTAGAACCACTCAAAAAGCAACTCAGTTTCTGTTTTCATCCACATTTAAAAATAAATACAGATCAGAAAATAAATGGTTTTCTGTCAATATTTATTTGTAAAGATCAGTAAAAACGGAAAACAGGAAGCCTTCGTTATTGTTAACAAAATGGCGACCAGTGCATAACTATGCATGTGCATGTATTGCCCATGATCTTGGAATGTGTTTTGGCAAAGAAAAGGCATCTCAAGACTGCTGGTGTGTCTGGACATGCATAGTCAAGCAAGGGTGGCCATTTTGGAAAATGTAATTTACCATTAAAGGATGACCCACAGCCATTTTACAAAGGTAAATAAAAAATAAAAAAGGTGCTGGAGCCACAAACACAGAAACAAACAGCCACACAGAACTTTGCAGCTGCCAGGCTATTGTATTAAAATGCAATAAATAAATAAATTTAAAAGCCAGTGGGCCAGGTAGGGGAAGAGGAACAACATAAAAGCTTAGGGGTGGAGAGGAAGGGAAGAAGCTCAAAACTTAGAACTAGGGTAGGGGTACGAGGATTAATGAGCGGATGTTGGAGAGAGCAAGTAAAGACATATACTCCCAAGGGGTGTTGAAACAATTGAAAAATAGTTCCCTAGTGGTAGCAGTGGAAGGATCCAACTCATGCAATCAGAAAAAAAGAATAGGAAAGAAAGTCATAGAAACACGAGGATAGAACTAAGTTGGACTAGAAAGCCATCTAACCAGGAGCAAGGGGCTGACCCAAATTCCACTTTTTGGGACTTAATTTAGCCTCAAGGATTGTGTGGGCTCAGTGGCAAGTATTGGTTGCTTCTTCACATCGGGAGTATTTTTCTTAGATATATCATTACTATTTTATTAACCTTGAGAGCTTACTAAAATTACATTAAGGAGATTCAGCTAGAATGATACACCCCTATAAAATAAAAAATTATGATATAGTGTGGTGCTTGGCTTTATTTGGTGCTGCTGCATTGAAGATAGACAACAAATTGTGGCCTTGTGCTGTACGAATGGCAAGGATTTCGGTGTAATGGATGGTGATTTGAGTCTCTTTTGGTATTTAAAGTTTTAAGGCTTCCTTTAGAGGAAGTTGAGACGCTAGGAGGATCTCGCTTAATCGGTAGCAAGCACCTGTGGTGGGTTCTTTTCAGACCCATTCTTGACCTCTGAATCTAGCACCTGGAAAACCATCATCTAGCCAGTAATTCAGTCACAGCTAGACTATTGTTCCATCTTGTACTTAGGTACTAACAAGTCAGTCGTCAGAAGACTTCAGCTTGCCCAAAATGCAGCAGCCAGGTGGCTCTTTATTCTCCCGAAGTTTGCCCTGTCTCTGGTCTTCTCCACAAACTGCATTGGCTGCCAGTGGAAAAGTGCATCCACTTTAAAACCTTGTGTGGTCTTCTCCACAAACTGCATTGGCTCCCAGTGGAAAAGTGCATCCACTTTAAAACCTTGTGTGGTCTTCTCCACAAACTGCATTGGCTCCCAGTGGAAAAGTGCATCCACTTTAAAACCTTGTGTGGTCTCCACAAACTGCATTGGCTCCCAGTGGAAAAGTGCATCCACTTTAAAACCTTGTGTGTTGCTTATAAGATTCTGTACTCCCAGAGGGTCCCCCATTTTGTCCAATCTTTTACTGCGGTACCAACCCGCCCGCCTTCTTCGCTCAGCCGATCGTAATCTGGCCACTGTCCCGCGTCTTAGGAGAGCCAGATCTGGAGGCCTTTCCTTTCATGCCAAGGCCCTTGTTCTGTGGAATTCACTGCCTCTTCCTATCAGAAACCTTGAGAACCATCTGCACTTCAGGAAATCTCTGAAGACGTGGCCCTCTCCATCTAATGCCTGTGCTTCCTGTTAGGCTGTTGGCCACGGCTTATCCATTGCTGAGGACTAGCGCTGGGAAGCCCCGTTTTTTGGGGCAGCCGTGTGCTTTATAAATCCCCATAACATAACATAACATAGCATAACATAACATAACATAAGAAGGCAGCAATGCCACAATCATTGCTTTAGCAGTGGTGTCAGTCACAGAGCTATATGTCTTACTTCCAATGTAAACCTTTTAAGTAATCCATGGGAAGTGTTTGCTCGGAGGTTGCTCCAGTCACGCCTAGATTTATTGCAAGTAATAACTGAAAGTGCAAAGCCACAGGCTGGCTTATCACATATTTATTAGTGGCCTTGGGTACATAATGTGCCTTCGCAACCACTTCTGAGTGTGTTCTTAGTAATTGTCAAAGGAGCACCTCCGAGTGAAGGAAATAAGCACTTTAACAGCGGTCACGTCTAAATAAAGAAAAATACCTTGCAGCCTCTGCTGGATTTATTGTCAGTAATTGTTGCATAACAACTTCAGAGAGGGAAGAAAGGAGAGGGCGCAATGAGCATATCTGTTTCCAAGAAAAGGCCACACTGCAGTTTGATAACTGTTTAGCAACAGGACCTGGAGTTTCTTACAGTGCAAATAACAGCTTGAAAAGCAGCATGTCTTCCTGCTGCTACTTAACAAGTTGTGGCACTTAACTGGCAAAGTGGTCAGGATTTGGCATTGACATGTCAAGCGACATGGGCTCGCGGCTTTACGCTCGGAGAGCCTCGTTTACTGTATTTTGACACACGGCCGCGCAGCGAGCCTTCCTGCTGCGCTGCCGTGCATCAAAATAAAGGAGCAGGAATGTGTCATAGCTACAAGATATGGTGCATTCCTGTCCTTGTCCCCTGCTCCGGCGCACAAACAGCAGCCGCGCGCCAACGCAGACACGCTTGTGTCATGGTGCAAGGGTGCCTGCGTTACAGGGATGATTGTTTTTGTGCAGGAAGGGACACCATCCTGATGGCACTTTCCTCTGCAGCACGCATAGAAAGGGAAAACAACGAAGGGAAATAAAAGTATTTCTCCTGGTTGTGCCACTCCTATGCCTCCCCAAGGGAAGCGTAGTATTCTGACGCATTCCCAGCTTTACAAAACATGGTAGGTCTGGGAATGTAAACAAAGTAGCCCTGCACTCTTATAATAATTAAATCAACATCCAAATCATATTTTGCAGTATATATCCATAACATGAGCAGTTCTCAGTAGGTAGTCATTTTCCCAAATGAAAAACAGTTGATCCAATCTTGTATTCTTAAAAATTATTCTTTATTCATGTTCTTTAAAAAAGTTCAGAATAGCCACAGCCAATGCGTTTCGTCCTCAATCGGACTTCTTCAGGGCTTAAGGTTGTAAAGAGTAATAATTCATTTAGGTTGTCATCAGTAAACAGAACACAAATCGATTTAAAATGTATTTTTCAGTTTTAAGATTTGAATCAATTCAATGGTTCACGAAAGCAAAAAAAGGTGTATTCGGCGAAAGTGGCACCCGTCCTCGTTTTAATCATCTGGTTGGGCAAGGTCTGGGAATGTGTCTAACACCCACAGCAACACCCATGGAACACCCCTTTCACACATAATAATGCGTAAAAGGGGCCCATATTTACAAGGCCATGAAAAGTCACACAGGGTTACTTTACGTGGCCTTGCAAATATACGGAGAAGCCCATTGTATTGCTGGTGCGTCAGAAAAAGTGACACAGCAGCAGTGCTATGGGCTTCTAATTGAGACTCTGAGTGGCGAGGATGACACAGCGGGAGCAGAAGGGGGGAACAAATGAAACAAAGAGCATGCACAGAAGGAAAGGAAGTCGGAGTGAGAGAAAGATGGGTGGGTGGAAGGACTCATGGATTTGGAAATGACTGAATGGAGAGGTTGATGAATGGTTGCAGAGATGGATGAGGGATGGATAGAGAGAACAATGGAGACATATGAATGGACGCATGGAAGGATGAATGGATGAAGAAAATGATGGATACAGTTATAGAAAGAAGGAAGGGAGGATGGATTGAGGAATTGCTGTATGAAGAGGAAGAAGGACAGAAGGATATATGGGTGGATGCATGAATGGATGGGTGGATGGATTGATGGATGAATAAATTAAATGAAAAACAAAGGGATGGGAGCAATAAGGATGGATGGCTGTAAAAATGACAAGAAGAAAGATGAAAGAAGTTAAGAAAAAAAGATAGAGGGTAGCGGTAGGAACGGAAAATGAAGAATTCTCTCAGGGGAAGCGATTGATGGGCACACTTATCCCACTCACACACACATATAGCCATTTGCACTGTGGTTCAAAGGGGGTGGGGGGTGTTTTCTTTTTCTGGTGACTCCTCCGCCAACCAGCGACAGAAACCGTGCTGTATATAGCAGGCAGTCGCAATCTTTGATATGCAGCTTTAAATGAAAACATTTATTTTTAAGTAATACATAGGCAGCGCTCACTTCCTTATCCACTTCCTTATCGCTGGATTTTTTTTAAAAGTGTATTTGTAATTAAATTCAAAACACTTGTAATATGTGCAATATTGAAAATTAGCAATGCTAAATACAAGCAGCTATTGTAGAATCAACCTCTAAGGCTGGCTGGAACGAAATGGCGAAATATTATTACTACAAACAAAAGGCACGTTTAGTAGTGGCTCTGTGCAAAAAAGTGTTTCCATAGCCACTTCACGATTTATTGTTAGTAACTGCAGAGAGAGCGTGAGCAGCACACATGTGTGACAGAAACATGGAGTGTGGGGTCGGGCATTTCAAGGGGGTAAGGACATAGAGGAAAGAGCTGGAAAACACATGCACTCTCATGGCCTGCTTAACCAAAAATAAAAAGGTAGTTCCCTAAAAGTGAATAGCGGAAGGGCACAAGTTAGCCAAACAAGAGCTTGGTAAAGAGGATATGCTTCAGGGGACAGCAAACACAAGATGCAGGAGGAAAGCCATTGATAACAAGCAAAGAATTGAGCGTGACAATAAAGCCAACCAGTGGTATGCACCAGGCACAGCTTTAAACCCACTGTAAGTGCTTGGTAAGCCCACAATAGATGTCTTGTAACCAGAGAGCTTACACCTTCTGGTAGATGAAACATAAAAGACCTAAAAGGCCACAGTTAGGAGAAGAGGACTGGTTACTCCCTGACACTTGCGAAGTGCTGACACAGTTCAGGACATCTCCACCCCATCTAGAACACTCGGTTTGTATTACTATTGAAAAACTGCTGAACTACTCTCCCGCTGTAACGCGGTCACCTGAAGTGCATTCCCATTGTAACACACTGCCATGCACCACTCTCCCATTGTAACTCACTTCCCTGATGTGCAATTCTAGTGTAACACCCTAGCATGTACTACTGTTCCCAGGGAAGCAGCCAGAAAATGATAATACCCCCCTTTGAACCCAAGCTCTGATGGCACCAAGCAAGTGAGGTATGTGAGCCAGAGCCCCCCTAGAAGAGCTCAGTTGTCTCTTGAATCTGATAATTGTTCTATTCATACTTTCACCCATCCATCCATCCACTGATATCCACCATTTCACCTTTGTATTTCACCATCCATTCATTCTGTCATCCGTCATCCAATCTTTCGCCATTCCATCCATCCATTGGCCATTGCGTCAGTACAGACATCCATCATCTATGCTGGCATCCATCTATACATCCACCTACACATCCATCATCTGGCTTTTCCATTTACAATGCCATTCATCTATCCTCTTAAATCACAATTACTCTGCCATTATTTCACCCATACTCTCAAGTTTCCATTTTGTCTTGCCATCCTTTCACTCGTCCATCCATCCTCTCAGATTTCCATTTACTCATCCATCCACCCATCCAACCTCTCACCCACCCATTTACTCTGCCATCCTTTCAATCCACCCACCCATCCAGCATCAGATTTCCATTTACTCTGTCATCCTTTCATGCATCGATACGTCCATCCATCTTAGATTTTCATTTACTCTCTATCATTTCATCCACCCACCCAACCTATCTGATTTCCATATACTCTGCCATCCTTTCATTCTCCCATCTACCCATTGTCTCACCCACTCATCCACCCATCCTTTCACCCACTCATCTACTCACCCTTTCACCCACTCATCCATCCATCCATCCATCCATCCATCCTTTTACCATTCCATCCTACTCACCCATCCATTCTTTCACCCACCCATCCTTTCACCCACTCATTCACCCATCCTTTCACCGACTCATCTATCCATCCTTTCATCTATCCATCCTTTCATCCACCCACTCATCCATCCATCCACCCCTTATCCCACTCATCCATCCTTTCACTTACTCATGCATCCAATCGTCCATCCTCCTTTGCCTTTTCCATCAGTCTTTCTTTCTTCCTTTTAGCGATAGATATACGCTTTTACTTGCCAAGTTGAGGATAAAAGAGGCCCAAAAAAAAGAACCCTAGATCACTGTAGCTGGTAAAAAGGGGGTTCATGATGCCCTCCTTTTAACACAATATCCTGAGTTGCACTCCAAGTATAACACAAAACCATGTACTACCTTCCCCTTGTAGCACACTCACTTGTAGTGCACACTCCCCAGCAATTCACTCCCAGTGTACCACACTACCATGTACTATTCTCCCATTTTAGCATGCTCCCCTCTAGAGCACTCCCACTGTAAGACACCACCATGCACTCATCTCCCATTGTGACACACTTCCCTGTAGTGCACTTCCACTGTAACACCCTACCAGTTACTACTCTCCCATTGTACCACGATCCCCTGCAGTGCACTCCGACTGTAACAAACTACCATGTACTACTGTCCCATTGTAACACAATTCTCTGCAGTGCACTTCCACTGTAACAAACAACTATTTTATTTATTTATTTATTTATTTATTGAGTTCTTATCTTGCAAACTTGACCCGAGGGCATCGGAGCGCTTCACAGAGTTAGCACATGCGCAGATGCTTGTGTTACAAATGTAGTAAATAAAAATGACAGTGTGTGAAAGAAGGGCTCGATAGCCAGTGGGATCCATGGCCGATAATGTGAATTAGACCCGAAGGCATCAGAGCACTTTGCCGAGTTAGCACAGCAGCAAATTATAAGAGATACACATTGTATACATAAAAATATATAGTGACAAATGTAAAAGAGGTATACGAACGACAGTCGGATATGTAGGCGATAAGGATCTGAGGTAGTTGAATGCGATATACACAGTAGGATATAAGGACGACAAGTTCTGAGGTAGATATAAAATGGTGTTGTGGGGGTGGGGCAAACAGAGGCACAATATTTCCCCGAAGTAGTGATGCTCAGATTTATTTGAAGGGTGTGGAATAGGGTAGCCAGACCAGATAGAAGGCTTAGGGGGAGGGTTTAGGTATTGATTGAGAAGAAAGAGTTTAAGTTTCTTCCTGAAGCAAGAGAATGATTGGTTGTCGCGTAGGTCCTGAGGCAGTGAGTTCTCGATTCTGGAAGCGTTCCCGGAAAAGGAGCGGGTGCAAAGTTTTTCTTTCTTAAATTGGGGCAGAATCAGGAGTAGACTGGTCTCTTTGGCCGGCTTTTGATAGTTTGTTTGCGAGGTAGACAGTTTTTTCCATGTAGAGAGCTTTGTGGGTAATGCAGGCAGTTTTGAAAACGCATCTTGCCTCGGTTGATAGCCAGTTGAGTAGTAATGAGCTCAAAGCGACTCTCCCCCGACAGTAGTCAGGCTGCTGCATGTAGTTCGAGGTGTGTTTTCACAGAGCCCCTGATTGTTGTGTTACCATAGTCCAGCTTGGAGAGGACTAAGGATTGCACCACAGTCTGCAGTTCTTCTTTTGGGATGAAGGGTTTGAGTTTTGTAAGGTGCTTCGACGAGTAGAATGCACTTTTGGATGACGCATTGATGTGCTCTTTAATGCTCAGGATTTTGTCAAGTGTAATTCCCAGAGGTTTGACAGAGTTGTAAATGGATAGTTTGCACTACTGTCCCATTGAAACACAATCCTCTGGAGTGTACTCCCAATGTAGAAAACTACCATGTACCACTGTGGTCTTAACCAGGTGTGTTCCGACTACGAAAGCACAAACACGCTTGCCTTAACCACGCAAAGGCCTAACCCACGCATATGCGAGGTTAAGGCAGTGTGCGGTATAGCTGCTGGCTAGATGGAAGACAGTGAAGAAGGAAGCAAGAAGAGGCCCCAGTGAGGGGAGTGGGGCTGGGGGAGTTCGGGGTAGGTTTCACTGGAGTGGAAGGGGTTGGGGTACTTTAAGGGACAGCGTGGGGGTGGGGGGGGTGTAAGTAAAGCATCAGGGTTTTAGGCCTTGGGGCAGGGGAATAGGTAGAGTCAGCGCAAGGTCGGGGGTAGGGGTAGTGTTAGTAAAGAGACAGGGTTTTAGGAACAGCTGGGGGGCGGTCATGGGGTGGGGGGTTGGGATAGTGGTGACCTTAGCCACACATACCCCTTTACCATTCATGCCTCTACCACAAAAATGTGTTGTAAAGGCATGCGTGGTAAAGGAATGCGTGGTTAAGACGTATTCATGGTTTGGGTTGAGTGGTAGAGACATGCGTGGTTTAACCATGTGTACTTTTATCATACAACCATCATGTGCACTCCCACTGTAACAAACAACCATGTATTACTGTCCCATTGTAACAAAGTCCCGTGCAGTGCAATCCCACTGCAACACCCTACAATGTACTATTGTCCCATTTTAACATGATTCCCTGCAGTGCACTCCCAATGTTGTACAATACCATGTACTACTCTCCCATTGTAACATGATCCTCTACAGTGCACGCCCAGTGTAACACAATAGCACGTTCTACTCTCCCATTGTAACATCCTACCATGTAGTGCACTCGCATTGAAACACATTTTTCCATAGTGCACTCCCAGTGTAACACCCTAGCATGCACTACTCACCCATTGCAACCCGATCCTCTGCAGTACACTCCCACTATAACAAACTAACATGTACTACTGTCCCATTGTAACACGATCACCTGCAGTGCACTACCAATGTTACACAATACCAGGTACCATGCTCCCACTGTAACACAATCACCTGGGGTGTACTCCCACTGTAACACACTAACATGTACTACTCTTCCCTTGTAGCACACAGTCCTGTAGTGCAAATTTCCCTGTAGTGCACTCGCACGGTAAGACACTACTATGCACTACTCTCCCATTGTAGCGCCCTCTCCTGTAGCACACTCGCAATGGATTCCCATTGTACGACTGCAGCGCTACAGCTCCTGTGTAAAACAGTCCCCTGTTGCACAATCCTATTGAAGTCCCTTTGTACGACTTACCAAGTGCACTGCTCTTTAATACACTGCCCTTGTATTCCCATTGTTTTACCTCTGTTCTACACCCCCTTGCAGCACACTCCCCATAGTACACGACCATTGTATTCTCACAGAACAGCCCCATGACCAGCACATTCCACTGTAGTGCATTCTGAATGTATTCCTATTGTACACCACTGTAGTGCACTCCCATTGTAGGACTCTCCTGTTATGTGCCCAGGTTAGGCCGATGTAGCAAAGCTGCTCATTTTTTACATTGGCCTCTTTTTCACAATAACATTACTGCTGTGACCTTGTGCACCTATTCGCATGCGTGACAATTTTGGATTCGTTTCTCTGAAACTACTTATGTTTACACATCTTCCTTCGCATAACATTATCACGATACTTCAAACACCAAGTACAAGGCCTTTGCGCATGAATGTACAAATGTCATTCTATCTTCATCCACAGGGCAACAGGTCTATCTACAAATCCATAACATTGCAAATGTATACATACATCACAAGGATGCTTTTTATTATAAATAATCAGCATCACATAGGATTAGCAGAGGAGGCACTCAGCTGACACCGAGGGTCCCTGCATGCCGAGACTTCACCATGCAGCGGTCTGATATCTCCGTGAGGGGTGTCCAGTTTGTGACCAAGAAGGGGTCCTACATTCTCTCCAGCCAGGTAATAGGGTTGGATCGTCCCTTGGGGAGATTCTTGGCTTTACATCTACACACACTCTAGGTACACACACAGAGTAGGGTTTGCATAGTAGGGGTACGCCTGATTACTACCTTGTTTTATATGCTTGCATAAATACACTTTTTAGCACCATGGTAGAACTGTATCTACTGTTTACGCTTTTGGTGCTTGTAATCACTTTCATCTGCTTCTGTCTACTGATTATCACAGCACACGTATTTTATACAAGAATAATGTTGGTTCAATAAATATATTGAAAACGTCCCAGTGTGTATTCACTGTATATTTCTCTGAGAACAAAAGAGCACGAGTGACTGAGGGAGAGGTTCTGATCTGTTACCACGATCCCTGAGGGGTCAGGGTTGTCATGTTCAGTGGCGGCCAGAAGCAATTCGCTCCCTGGTAGGGTTAGGGGGGCTTATACTAGTGGCACTGTGAGCTAGCTGGTCTCTAGGCCAACATATCCTGTGGGGGTTCATGGAATCAGTCTAAGCACCTCACCCAAAGTTTATGTTGTCGAACAAACAATCAGTTTCTACAGATTAGTGGGAACTACACAACACTCCTTTGTAGTGTACTTGACTGTGGCTCACTCTCCTGTAGTACAATCCCATTATAGCAGAGGTCTTCAAACTTTTTTGCTCCGAGCCCCCTCTAAGCAAACTGTTTTGAAGTTGGGCCCCCCCTCCAAAGCTATATGGCAAGGATCTGGAGAGCGGGAGGGATGATTGGAGCGGAGATCATGAGATCATTTCAGGGATGCTTTTCTGTAGGTCGTAATCCACATTAAAACACTACTACCCATAATTGTGGTGCTATGGGCCCCAATGCGCACCACCTTCTGCACTAATGATGGTTGTAACCCTGAGAAGCAGGCTATTCCCTCTTCCTCTGCTCCTTCCCACCATGTCTGACCATCACTTCAATCTCGCAACAAGTATGGTCTCTTTTTGAAAGAAAATGAGCTAACCCATGCTTCCCTTCCTTTTTTTGCACCAAGCGTGCCACCTGCCCTAATGCTTGCAAGGAAAATGAGCCCCAGGACCACTTTTTATTGTACAACATTCATTACTGTGATGCAGTGGGCTCCTGGGCAAAGATGTCATTGCACTTGTTTCACTAATGATAGCCACTGCCTTGCTGTTGCCTCTGACCTTTGTTAACAACGTGGGCTCCTATCTTAAACAAACCCTCTCCCTGCCATGTCTCATCATCCTGCTCCCTGTCATCTCTGTGATGCCCAAATCAAGGTGTCTCCTCTGCTTCATTTTCCCATCTCTTGGTCCATTGCTCCAAGACTTCAAGAAACACTGGCACAGCAAGTATGCCCTGGGCCTCTGATGTAGAAGCAGCACCAATGATACCTATACCTCCACGAAGCAGGCTGTCTACTCTGCCCACTCAACAGGACCATTGCTTCTAGGCCAGATGGCCAAAGCAGGCTTTCTACCCCTCTGTGTGAAAATAACAAAAAAGAGCACATTCCCCCCCCACCTATCCCCATCCCCTGTTGCTTGGGCCCTGTTCTGTGCGCAACAATGGAGACGTGGGCTTTAATGCTAGTAAGGAAAATACACCCCATGTGCTTTTACAGTGTAAGACTGCCATAACAGGGGTCAAGTGCCTACTTACAGAGGGTGTGGGTGGGGGGGTCGGGGGGTCCTGTGCTGTCAGATAGTAGGGAAATAAAGAAGAAACATGTCTTCTCCCCAAGGTGCCTGCTACCTGAAAGAAATGTAAATGTGTGCAATGGTTGGAGCCAGCGTAGGTTTTAATTAATGGAGTCACTCAGAATCATAGTGACAAATATGTATTTTCTAATATTCTTTTTGAGAAGTAATATATGTGTTCATTAAAAGAAGTGCACCCTTTTAATGGACACATATAAACATATTTTTACTAGATATAGCCTGAATTCTTATCACTAAAATGTATATTTTTAAAGCACTTGTTTTCTTCTTCAACGGTATTTTGCAGCATCCTGTTTTATACAGTGTAACACAATTTTAAAACAATGACATCCACAGTGCTTTATGTCACAGACCGGGACCTCGTAGCACTATAAACAAGTCACTATTCCTCATGGCACCAATCAGGATTTAATTCTGTGACTCTCTGGTCACACACAAAGACATCTGCAGTGATTACACTAGATAAAAGAGTATATTTCCCTTTGATTGGTATAAGTTGCATTTATTTTTCATTTGAAGTGTGTGCCTGTTTTTATATGCAGTTACACGAAGGTGGAAAAAACAATCAATAAAATACCGATTTTTTTCTTCTTTGTAGCCATGGCTTTCATCCCCGTCCTCACACTCACTGACTCTGCCCCATGCCACTCAGTATCACCATCCTCACACTTTTTTTAAATTAGATTTTAACTGCTGCATGTAAATGAAGACAGTCTGGTACCAGCCTTTCAGCGCACTCCCATTCTAGCACACTCCCGTTTTAGCACACTTTCTGAGGCACACTTCCTGTAGTACACTCCCATTGTAGAACACTCCCTTTGTATCACACTTCCTGTACCCACAATCCCATTCTAGGCACTCCCTTCTGTAGAATACTCCCACTGTAGCACACTCCCTTTGTAGCACACTTCATGTAGTACACTCTCATTGTAGCACACTTCCTGTAGCACACCCCTTGCAGCAAGAAGATTATCAAGCAGGGCTGCTAAAAAGTAAAGTTTTTAGGTTTTTAAGAAACTGAAGCAGTGAGTTATAGGATCTGAAAGCGAAAAGCAGAGAGCTCCAGAGTTTCGGGCACAGCACGGAAAAGGAACGCCCCTTAAGACGAGCTCTGAGAAACCTGGGCACCGAAAACAGTGCAAGGTTGGCATATCTCAGCGCACGGGTGGAGACATATGGAGACACCAGGACTCCGATCTAAGAAGAAGCATGACCGTGTATAGCGCGAAACATGTAACACAAGGCCTTGAACTTAATTTGTTTGTCAACTCTCAGCCAGTGCAGTCTCTGCAGCAAGGGAGAGACGGACGAAAATCTCGGCATTCGAAAGAGAAGGCGGGCAGCCGCGTTTTGGATGATCTGCAGCCGACAAATCAAGGCTTTGTTAGCACCAAGACACAGAACATTCCCATAATCCAATCTGGAAGTGACCAGAGCTTGCAGCACTGTTCTCTGTGAACTTAGAGGGATCAGCCAGAGTATTTTCTTAAGCCATTTCAGAATGGAAATACAGGAGGCGGTAAGCTTAGAGACCTGTGGTGTCAGGGAGAGATTTTTGTCAATAATGAAACCGAGATTCTTGATTCTATCCACCGGGGCAGGAAAAGGCCCCAATACTGCAGGCCAATGACCGGCTGCCCAGAGATCAGGGTTATTTCCCAGGATCAGGACTTCGCTTTTATCGCCATTGAGTTTGAGGGCTTTTCTTTTCATCGAGAGTACGACATTAGCCAATTCTTGCCTGAGAGGGGAAGGGTCTTTGTTTGAGCATCGGATAGTGAAAAAATAATCTGAGAATCATCCGCATACAAGAATACGGTGAGACCAGATACTTCAATCACATCCATCAAGGGGCGTAAGTAGATGTTAAACAACAAAGGGCTCAAAATTGACCCCTGCAGAACCCCCGAGGTCAGTGTTAGAGTCGTAGAATTGTTGTTCGCTGAAATGACCTGAAAAGTTTGATTCTTCAAAAAGGAGGATAACCATTTCAAAGCATTGTCGGCAATGCCTAAAGCCTCCAGTCTATCCAAGAGAATAGAGTGTGAGACCGTATCGAAGGCTGCTCTTAAATCTAAGAGGATAAGGGCGGCTGTCCCACCAGAGTCAAAGTCTTGCCTCAGAAACTTAGTGACTCCTAGTAGGGCGGATTCAGTGCTAAAACCCGCCCTAAACCCAGACTTGAAAGGATGCTGCACATTGGAAGTGGTCACGAAGGAGGAGAGGTGAGTATTAACATGTTTTTCCCAAATTTTGGAGAAAACAGAGAGAAGTGATATTGGCCTGAATTTGGACCAGCACTGAGGGTCAAGGTCCTGCACTTCCATTGTAGCACACTTCCTGAGGCACACTTCCTGTAGTATTCTCCCATTGAAGTACACTCCCATTGTCTCACACTTCCTGTAGCACACTTCCTGTAGGACACTCACACCGTAGTACACTTCAGTTGTAGCACACATCCCGGGGCATACTTCCTGAAGTGCACTTCCACTGTAGCACACTTCCATTGTAGCACACTTCCTGAGGCACACTTCCTGTAGTACACTCCCATTGTAGCACACTTCAGTTGTAGCACACTTTCTGGGGCACACTTCCTGAGGCACACTTCCTGTAGTACACTCCCATTGTAGCACACTTCAGTTGTGGCACACTTCCCGGGGCACACTTGCAGAAGTACACTCCCATTGTAGCACACTTCCTAAGGCACACTTCCTGTAGTATTCTCCCATTGAAATACACTCCCATTATAGCGAGCTTCCTGTAGCACACTTCCTGTAGTACACACCAACTGTAGCACACTTCCATCGTAGCACACTTCCCAGGGCACACTTAATATAGTATTCTCCCATTGAAATACACTGTCACCCACTTCCTGTAGCACACTTCCTGTAGTACACTCCCATTGTAGCACACTTCAGTTGTAGCACACTTCCTGGGGCACACTTCCTGAGGCACACTTTCTGTAGTATTCTCCCATTGAAGTACACTCCCATTGTCGCACACTTCCTGTAGCACACTTTCAGTAGTACAATCCCATTGTAGCACACTTCAGTTGTAGCACACTTCCCAGGGCACACTTCCTGAAGTACACTCCCATTGTAGCACCCTTCCATTGTAGCACACTCCCATTGTAGCACACTTCCTGAGGCACACTTCCTGTAGTATTCTCCCATTGAAGTACACTCCTATTGTAGCACACTTCCTGTAGTACACTTCCATCGCAGCACACTTTCCAGGGCACACTTCCTTTAGAACACTCCCATTGTTGCACACTCCCATTGTGGCACACTTCCGGAGACTCACTTCCTGTATCACACTTCCATTGTAGCACATTGTCTTTGTGGCACACCTCTGTAGCACACTCCCATTGTACCACACTTCCTGTAGTACACTCCCACTGTAGCACACTTCCATTGTAGCACACTTCCCAGGGCACACTTCCTGAAGTACACTCCCATTGTAGCACAATTCCATTGTAGTGCACTTCCTGAGGCACACTTCCTGTAGTATTCTCCCATTGAAGTACACTTCCATTGTATCACACTTCCATTGTAGCATACTCCCAGGGCAGACTTCATGAAGTACACTCCCATTGTAGCACACTTCCATTGTAGCACACTTCCTGAGGCACACTTCCTGTAGTATTCTCCCTTTGAGGTACACTCCCATTGTATCACGCTTCCTGTAGCACACTTCTTGTAGTACACACCCACTGTAGCACACTTCCTGAGGCACACTTCCTGAAGTACCCTCCCATTGTAGCACACTCCCTTTGAAGCACACTTCCTGTAGTTTACATCTACTGTTCTGCAATGACATGCACTATCCTTGGTCTCGACCACCTGCTTGTGCCCAAAGCCCTGCTTTCCTCATTTTCTGCAGTTGGCCCTGCATCCAAGCCACCCGCCCCCATCACCATCACATCCGCTTGTGTCTTTTGTGGTAAATATAGACTCAGCAAGGTCACGTGGTCCAGTAGAGTGGCTCCCCTCCACCCCCACTGGCACTGAAAGCAACCGACTCGGAACATTCAACCCTGAAGCATCTGTTGCTGCTCCCAGCCCCACAGATACACTGGGCACTGGTCATTCTTCAGTGAGACTGGTACCCCCTCACTTTCCTCAACTGATTCCCGGATACTGGGACTAGCCCGAAGAGGGAGTGCCTTCAAGATGAGAGTCATGTGACACCGAAACAAGAAGAGAGGAACCCAGTGCAAGAAGGCCATGTGACACAAAAACAAGAGAAGAAACCAGTGCAAGAAGGCCATGTGACACAAAAACAAGAGAAGAAACCAGTGCAAGAAGGTCATGCGACTTGGAAACAAGAGAAGAAACCTGTGGAAATACGTCATGCGACGCAGGAAGAGAAACAAGCATTGGCAAAGCCAATAGGTCTTGCCTATGCAAGAGCTATTTACTTTGCCAATATGTTTTTAGCCATGTTGTACACCAGCATGACTGCTGTTCAGAATGGATAAAGGTTAGGGGGGTAAAGGAGAGTAGCATGGAGTGGGGTGTCTTAAAGTGGAGTAGAGTGGAGTGTTATGGAGTGACGTAAAGATGAGTGGGGTGGAGTGGAGTGAAGTGGAGTGGCGTGGAGGGAGTAGAGTATTGTAGATTGGAAGGGCATAGAGTAGAGTAGAGTTGAGTGGCATATAGCAGAGTAGAGTGGTGGAGAAGGTGTTGCGTAGGGTGGAGTATATAGTCGTAGAACAGAGTGGCATAGAGTGGAATAGAGTGCTGTAGAGTCAAGTGGGGTTGAGTTGAGTGTAATGGCATAGAGTGTAACAGAGTGGAGTGGCATTGAGTGGAGTGTCGTAGAGTGAAGTAATGGAGTAGAGTAGTGTGTCGTCGAATACGCTGGAGTAAAGTGACAAGGAGTGGCATAGAGAGAGCTGCATAGAGCATCGTATAGTGTGATAGAGTGGAGTAGAGTGTTGTAGAGTGGATTGACATATAGTGGAGTAAAGTGTCATAGAGTGGAATAGAGTTTAATGGAGTAGAGTGCCATAGGGTGGAGTATCATAAAATGTAGTGTCGTAGATGGGAGTGGTGTAGAGTGGAGTAGAGGGGCTTAGAGTGAAGTGGCGTAAAGTACAGTGGTGCAGAGTAGATTGTCATAGAGTACAGTGGCATAGAGTGCATTGGTTTTGAGTAAAATGGTGTTTAGTGCCTTAGCGTAGAGTTCAGTGACATAGAGTAGATTGGTGCAGAGTAGATTGCAATGGCATAGAGTGCAGTGGCGTAGAGTAGATCATTTCAGAGTAGAACGAAGTGGCATAGAGTGGAGTGGTGCAGGGTAGAGTGGAGAGGTGTAAAGTGGCATAGAGTGCAGTGGCGTAGAGTAGAGTGCAGTGGCATGGAGTGCAGTGGTGAGAGTAGATCAGAGTGGCGTGGAGTGATGAAGACTGTTGTGGCATAGAGTGTAGTGGCATAGAGTTCAGTGGCGTAGGGTTGAGTGGTGCAGGGTAGAGTGCAGTGGCGTAGAGTACAGTTGCATAGAGTGCAGTGGCATTGAGTGCAGTGGTATAGAGTAGAGTGGTGCAGAGTAAAGTGGTGTAGAGTCGGGTGGTGCAGGCAGCAGTGGTGCACTATAGAATAGAATGGTGTAGATGGCAGTGACATAGAACACAATGGTGTAGAGTGGCATAGTGTGCAGTGGTGCAGAGTTGAGTTCAGTGGCAGAGAGTGCAGGTTTGCAAAGTAGAGTGTGGTAGAGTGTAGTGGTGTAGAGTAGAATGGTGCGGAGAGCAGTGACATAGAGTACAGTGGTGAAGAGTAGAATAGAATGGTGTAGAGTACAGTGACGTAGAGCGCAATGGTGTAGAGTGGCATTGCGTGCAGTCGTGTAGCATGCAGTGGCGTAGAGTGCAGAGGTGTAGAGTGTTGCATAGTAGAGTATATTAGTGCTGAGTGCAGTGTTGCAGAGTAGTTTGTGTAGAGTACAGTGGCATCGAGTGCATTGTTTTTGAGAAAAGTGGTGTTCAGTGCAGTGGTTTAGAGTAGAGTGGTGTAGTGTGCAGTGGCATAGAGTAGATTGTTTCTGAGTACATTGAAGTGGTGCAGAGTAGAGTGGTGCAGGGTATAGAGTGGAGTGGGGCAGGGTAGACTGCACTGGCATAGAATATTTGCATAGAGTGCAGTGGCATAGAGTAGATTGTTTCAGAGTAGAGTGAAGTGACATAGAGTGGAGTGGTGCAGGGAAGAGTTGAGTGGTGCAGGAGAGAGTGCAGTGGCATGGACTAGTGGTGTAGAGTGCAGTGGCGTAGAGTAGAGTGGTGCAGAATAGAGAGCGTAGAGGGCAGTGGCATGGAATGGAGTGGCAGAGAGTGGACTAGAGTGGTGTAGAGTGCAGTGCATAGAGCAGATTGTTTCAGAGAAGAGTGAAGTGATGCAAAGTGGAGTGGTGCAGGATAGAGTGGAGTGGTGCTGAGTAGAGTGCAGTGGTGTAGAATGCAGTGGCATAGAGTGCAGTGTTGCAGAATGGAGTGGCATTCCTTGGAGTGGTGTAGAGTGGAGTGGCCTGGACTGTAGTTGAGTAGAGTGCAGTGGTGCATAGTAGAGTGGGGTATAGTGCGGTGGCATAAAGTAGAGTGGTCAGAGTAGAATGAAGTGGCATAGAATGCAGTGGTACACAGTAGAGTAGAGTGAGTAGAGTATAGAAGCATAGAGTGTAGTAGAATAGATTCTATTGGTGTAGAGTACATTGGCATAGCGTGCATTGGCTTAGAGTGCAGTAGAGTGGCATAGAGTAGAGTAGTGCAGAGTATAGTACAGTGGCATAGATTGCAGTGGGGCAGAGTAGAGTTGTGCAGTGTGAAGTAGCATAGAGTTCAATGGCAGATAGTGCAGTGTTGCAAACTAGAGTGTTATAGAGTGCAATGGTGTAGAGTGACTTAAAGAGCATTGGTGTAGAGTGCTGTGGCGTAGAGTGGTGCAGAGTAAAGTGACAGAGTGCAATGATGTAGAGTAAAGCGGAGCAGAATGCAGTGCCATAGAGTATAGTGTCGCAAAGTATAGTATAGTGGTGTAAGGTGCAGTTGTGCAGAGTAGATTATGATAGCGGGCAGAGGAGTTGACTGTATTGGTTTTAAGTAAAATGGTATAGAGTGCATTGGCATTGAGTGCAATGGTGTAGAGTGCAGTGGCATAGAATAGAGTGGTGTGGAGTGAAGTGGCGCAGTGTAGAATACAGTGGTGTCAAGTGGAGTGGCATAGAGTGGAATGGTGCAGAGTGAAGTAGAGTGTAGTGGCATACAATAGATTGTTTCAGAGTAGAGAGTAGTGGCTGAGAGGCATAAAGTGCAGAATCTTAGAGTAGATTAGAGTGACTTAGAGTGGATTGTTGTACAGTGCAGTGGCATAGAGTGAATTGATCCAGAGTAGAGTGGCGTAAAGTGTAGTGGCATACAGTGCATTGATGTAGAGTGCAGTAGGGTGACGTAGAGTAGAGTGGTGCAGAGTAGAGTGCAGTGGTGCAGAAAAGAGTGGCGCAGAGTTCAGTGGCAGAGAGTGTATGGGTGCAGAGTAGAGTGGCGTAGAGTGCACTGACATAGAGCGCACTGGCGTAGAATGGAGTGGTTCAAAGTAGAGTGGATTGGTGTAGGGCAGAGTGTAGTGGTGTGGAGTGCAGTGGTATAGAGTGCATTGGAGTAGAGTGGCATAGAGTAGAGTAGTGCACAGTAGAGTGCGGTGGCATAGAGTAGAGTGGCATAGAGTTCAGTGGTAGAAAGTGCAGTGTTGCAGATTAGACTGTCGTAGAGTGCAGTGGTGTATTGTAGAGTTGGATAGAGTACATTGACTTGGAGTGCAGTGGCGTTGAGTGGTGCAGAGTAGAGTGCCATAGAAAACAGCAGAGTAGGGTACAGAGATGCAGGGTAGAATAGAGTAGCGTAGAGTACAATGGCATAGAGTGTTGTGGTGTAAAGTAGATTAGTGCAGAGTGCATTGGTTTTGAGTAAAGTGGTGGGGTAGAGTGCATTGGTGTAGAGTGCAGTGATGCAGAGTAGAGTGCAGAGGTGCAGGCTAGAGTGAAGTGGCTATCTATCAGTCAATCAATCACTCTTTAAATCACCTGTGAGGGTCACAAGGCACTGGGGTTACTAGCTGCTGCAAGGGTATCTGTTAAATCGAACAACCAGGTCTTGAGATCTCTCCTGAATTGCTGTAGCGATGAGGCGGTCCTGAGGTGCAGGAGGAGGTTGTTCCAAGCTTTGGCCGCCAGCTGTTAGAGCGGCCTCCACTGTTGGCTTGATGGGTCCAGGGGTGTCTGCGATGAAGAGGAAGGCGGATCGTAGGTGTCTGGTCGGTGGTGGAAGATCAAGCGTTTGTTGATTTATGCTCGTCCTTCGTTGTGCAGGGTTTTGTATGCGTGGGTCAACATCTTGAACTGGCATCTCTCTGGATAAGGAGCCAGTGCAGCTTCTTGAGGTGGGGTGTAATGTGAGTCTGTCTGGGGAGGCCGAGGATGAGTCTTGCCACTGAGTTTTGTATTATCTGTAGTCTCTTCGGGAGCGTGAGGTGATTTCTACGTAGAGTGTGTTCCCGTAGTCCAGCTTGCTGGTGACAAGGGCCTGCTTGACGGTCCTTCTGGTGTCGACTGGGAGTCACCTGAAGACCTTGCGGAGCATGCATAGGGTGTGAAAGCAGAAGGATGAGACTGCATGTACCTGTTTCTTCATAGATAGCTTGCTGTCCAATATTATGCCGAGGTTGTGGGTGTGGTCTGTTGAGTAGGGGGTGGGCCCAGTTCAGCAGGCGACCATGCATCGTTCCATGACGAGGTGTTGTTCCAAAGATGAGGACTTTTGTTTTGTCTGTGTTCAGCTTGAGGCTGTTGTCCTTCCTCCAGTCAGCGAAATTCAACACACATCTGTGAAAGTTGGCTCTGGTGGTGGAGGGGTGTTCTGACAGCGAGAGAATAAGCTGGGTGTCGTTGGCATAGGAAATGATTTTTAGTCCGTGCTTTCTGAAGGTGTTGGCCAGGGGGGGTCATGTACATGTTGAAGACAGTGGGACTGAGGCATGATCCTTGAGGGGCGCCGCAGGTTATCTTCATGGGTTTCGAGGTGAATGGTGGGAGATGAATTCTGTGGTTCTTCAGGTGAGGTATGAGCTGATCCATTTGAGGTTGTCACCCTGGATTCTGATGTAGTGGAATCTGTTAATCAGGATATAATATCAGTGTCGAAGGGAGCTGATAAGTGCAGGAGAATGAGGGCTGCCATTTTGCCGCAATCCAGGAGGGCCCTGATGTGGTCAGTGGCTGCGATCAGGGCTGTCTCGGTGCTGTGATTGGCTCGAAATTTGGATTTAGAGGGGTCCAGGAAGTTGTTGTGTTCCAGGTGTAGTGGCGTTGAGTTCAGTGGCACAAAGTGCAGTGGCCCTGAGTACAGTGGCGCAGAGTAGATTGTTTCAGAGTAAAGTGGAGTTGTGTACGTAGAGTATAGTGGTGTAGAGCAAAGTGGCATAGGTTAGAGTGGCGTAGAGTGGATTGGCATAAAGTGCACCGGCGTAGAATGGAATGGTATAGAGTAGAGTGCATTGGTGTAGAATGCAGTGACACAGAGTGGAGTGTTGCAGAGTAGAGTGGCGTACAGTGGAGTGGCGTACAGTAAAGTGCAGTGGCAAAGAGTCCAGTGGTGCATAGTAGAGTAGCGTGGGGTACAGTGCATTGGCATAGAGTAGAGTGAAGTAGAAAGGCATAGAGTAAAGTGGCGTAGAGTGGAGTGGTGCAGAGTAGAGTGCAGTGACGCACTGTGGAGTGGAGTGGAGTGGCGTAGTGTGGAGTGGTGCAGAGTAGAGTGCAGAGGTGTGGAGTGGTGCAGAGCAGACTGCAGTGGGGTAAGGTGAAGTGTGCATAGTGTGGTAGCGTACTTCCATTACAGACAACACATCTTCCATTGTTATGATCAGTACATTTGTACAAACATACAGTTTAACTGATAAAAGTATACAGCCCATAAACAATAATGTGTGGAAATGTCCTCGCCTAGTGCATAGATTTACTTTGATCGTAATAAACTATTTGTTTCCACCACTCTTCAGAATTTTCAAAATATTTGCTCCATTTGTGCTTTTTTCATTCCTGTATATTCTGAAATATCTGCGCAGTTTATTTATAGACATTTACATTTTGTTGTATGCTAGAAAAAAAATAACATTGTGCAGCCTTCCTCAAGCACATCCCCAGTTGCCAGCATGGTTGTCACATAAATCCTGCCACTTTGAAGTCGGAGAAAGAAAAGTAAACACCAGGCTCCCTGAAAGACAGAGCCTGACATGTGACCTCTGTCTCTGAATGCACAGCAAATGTGACAAAATAAGAACAAGGTTTAAAGGCTTGTTTACAGAAATTGAGCACTAGTGGAAGAATACAGTAAATGGGGTTTGGGCAAGGGGAGGGATAAACTCAAGCTGGACAGCCATAAAACAAATAGAGCCAGGAAATAGAAAGAAAGCAATTATGAGTTACGAACCACAAAGCCAGTGGTAAGCAAAGAGCAGAAAGAAGTTCCAGGGAAGCTCTCTGAATGCCCGCAAGATGTTAGCAAACCAGACATCTGCACTGTCTGGTAGGCTTCGATCTAAAAACCAGTGCAAGAAAGTCATGTAACACAGAAACAAGAAAAGAAGAAACCAGTGCAAGACAGTCATGTGCCACAGAAAAAAGAAGAGACTAAATCAATCATGTGACGCATGAGCAAGAAGAGTGCGCACCAGTACAAAAGGGTCATGTGATGCCTGACCAAGAAGAGGGAAACAAGAGTATGAAGGCCATGTAACATAGAAACAAGTAGAGACTAAACCAGTGCTAGGACCTCAACATGCACACAAAGAGAAAGAGCGGAATCCAGTGCAAGAAAGAAGTTTGACACAGAAGCAAGAAGAGCAGAAACCAGTGCAAGAAAGTAGTATGACACAGGAATAGGAAGAGCAGAGACCGGTGCTAGACATTTATCTGACATACAAACAAGAGGAGCATAAAGCATGTAATGTCTGAGCAACAAGAATGGAAACCAATGCAAGAGGGTCATATGACATAATGAGAAAAAGAGCTGGTGAAACACTGACTCAACAGTGGCCAGCCCCAGGACTGTATCATGATGGGCTGTGCTCTCTCAGCGCATAGTTGAGCACTTGTTTTTTGCGCCTATTTATTTGGGTGTGAGGTGTCCAAAGTTCAAACATAAAACTCAGAATTTCTCCCTCCAGGTTAGTGCACGGTGGTTAAACAGGACAAGTAGTAAATAGTGAGCTAATATTACCTCTCCCTTTTCCAAATTATACTGTCTATATTTCACGCATTAACTGAGAGAAATTACGAGTTATATGTTGGAACATTATACACCTAACATGCAAAAAAAAGCAGGGGCCCCTTCTCTGTGATACAGCCCCATAGGTTCCATTCTATGTCTTGTGTACCACCTACCAGATAGGATGACACCTTTTTTTATTCCACCCCCACTTAATTTCATCTCACCACTAGACGTCACACTTCAATTCATTCCACCATTCCACCTCACATTTTATTTCATCTCACCACTTGACTTCACACTTTAATCCATTCCACCACTTGACCTCTTTATGGGATCCCAATATTATGCTTGCTGGACACCTAACCATGCATCAAACCTGCGGAACCTAACCACTGTTAGCTTTGATTTTCCCACAACATTTTGTGGAGCAACAGTTTTGTTAATATTCAATTTTAGGGAGATGTTTAGTTGAGCCTGATACGTTGATAAATAAAATGTTATGTTTAATTCTTAACAAGTGTGTTTGGTAGATGTCACTCTGATCTGAAATCGGTTGAGCTGTAAAGAATTTGTGTGTCGGAACTGTAATCATATCTGTCTGAAAGTAGGATCTGCTTTCATGGTTACCCCCACTTTTTGTTGGTTTCATACTGTTTTTATGACTAGTCTGACTGGGATTCTGCTAATCAGGACCACATTCACTGTGCTTCCTCCCTAAACTGGACATGGTGAGTACCTTGGTACATTCCTAATTGGCTGCTGGTGTACCCTAGTAAGTCCCTAGTATATGGTACTATAGTACCTAGGCCCTAGGCACACCAGGGGTCCCCTATGGGCTGCAGCATGTATTATGCCACACATAAGGAACCCTCCAAACACAGCCTGTGTGAGGTGGTGCTTGCAACTCTCACGAAAGATATAAGTCTGATTATATCTAACCTCACGGCACTTAAAACCTCTAAGCCACCCCTCTAGAAGGCCTTTCAGTCTTAAAGGCAGAGTGCTTGGTTCTGAGGGAGAGGGTGCACCTGCATGAGCAGGACACTCCTGCTACCTTCTGAGTCCATTCCCCTGGATTGCCAGTGAACCAGCCATTATGATATATAGACTGGCCATGCATAATTACACGATGACCATCTCTAAACTGGCTGGAACTAATCTTTTCATGTTTGGTATCAAACATGTTGGAATCATACCCCTACCCTTCAAACGGTGTGGGGGGGTGATTCCATGCACAGTAAAGCTCCTTTGGACGGCCCTCAGTGATCCCTGTACCAGTCTTCCAGAACCGGTCAGCAAGCTAGGGCTGCTGCTGACCTGAGACATGATTCTGCCCTGCTGCTGCTGAGCCAAGCTCGAGCAGGGGAAGGCAGAACAATAGGTATCCTGTCGCAGGGAGGTGTGACCACCTCCCAGACAGGGTTTAGTGTATTAGGACAGGGTGGGGGTGCCTGCCAGCGCCACTCAGACTGCTTGAGGGGCACATTTGGTGCCCTCCTTGCATACTCCAGCTCAAACCAGTTCAGGTAGCTGTTGGCTCCTGCTCGGGTATGAAACTGGACAAAGGACATGGGAGTATTCTCTCCACTGTCCAGCCCCTCCTCTGGAAGGGACCCCTGAATCATCCCAACCCTTTCCTTAGCGTACTTAAGGGCTTACCTGAGGGTGGGTCCTGAGATTCACTATGGGATTCGCTTCAGATCAAACTCCTCGTCCTCTTCACCCAACTGGAGTGCGTTGTGCTGTCCGCGTCAGACTGACCACATCAGACTTCGCCTATGGCACCGAGACTGCAACTGGGAAGACTCCGTCTGCTCCTGATCTCTTCGTTCAGCAAGCCCGCTGCACCGTCAGTGTCCGTGCTCCATACAGGCCCCCTCCAGGTCCTGTTGACATCCAAAGACACCCAAAGGAATCTTCCGTGGAGTGAAGGAGTCACTCCCCTGCATCCGCAGGCACCTCAACACAGCTAACCGATTGCTGATTTTGGTCTCCACCCGGGTCGGTAACACAGGTGATGATCCTACAACTTCCTCGAGGACTGCACTGTCTTCAGACTGAGTCTGAGACCAGGATCCCACGTCGACACTGCCAGAACGAGTCCCTGCGCACCGTGTCGGCTGGCCGTTGCTAAGGCTGGGCGACTCTTGTCTCCAGAGATCTTCGGGCTCTGTGGAGGGTCTTCTTTGATTCCAGTAGGCTCCCCTACTTGTTTGGGGCCTACTCTGACCTACTTCAACGTGGTGAGTCTTTTAGACCTTGCTGGTCCCGACACTGTACCTTTGCGTCTTCATTCACGTCTTGTCGTTGCCAAGGCCTGTTGGTGCTCCCACCGGACACCGACCCCCTGGATAACGACATCTGATGTGGGACAGCTCCTACACCGTTCTTGGTTGTTCTCAGCATCACCTGGTCCATGTAGCTGCAGAGACAAGGGCGCTGTCAACTCTCCTGCAACAGCCGACATTGGTGGGCACTCGACTCCCATGCCTCAGGGTCACTCCTGAGTGACATAGACTCTGTCCCCTCAGCTTGCAGGTAGAATTCTTCTTGAATCCACCCTTGGATTCCACCAGACTCTTCCAACTTATTTCCCAGCAACATCTTGCTTGAAGTCCTTCATTGGAGTCAACGGCGGTTCCTGACGTCACATCGTACCCATGCACTCGGCTTCCCTGGGGCAGGTAACCTCATATTCTGGGTATCCATGGGTGGGGTGACTCTCGAACCGTCCATCTTCCACGGGGTGTCTTCCAAGTCCTCTGGGAAGGGTCCTTTTTCCTAAGAATTGCAACCGCCACTTCCCTATTGAGTCACCTTGAGCACGCGGTCATGTATCCACTTAGAACACGGCCTCCGTGGGGTTCATGGGTCCTTACCTTGGGTAGTTCCTTGGTTTCCCAGCACTTCTAAGTCTTCTGGGTCCACTATTGACTCCGGTCATTAGTTGCATTCCACTATTTTTATATATGGTTTGGTCTCCCCCTGGAGCCCACTGTATTTTCGTGCTATTTACTTGTCGTATTAGCAAAGTATTGTGTGTATTGTTATTACATCTCCGGGTAGGAGATATTGCATTGGGTTAGTGAGTGTCTGTAATAAATAACTATTTTTATAACTACACTGGGTGTTTTTTTGACTTAATCTGCACTATAAGATTAGATACTGGTGAAACAAGCTGCTTTACACTCCTCCTAGACTAAGCATGAAGGTTGCTTTATACATCTACCACTCAGAGAGCTTTCTAAGGTCGTCTTAACCACTAAAAACACAGGTGCAGGGTGCTACACTTGAATACGTGTGAACTATATACCAAACCAGCCTCCTACAATATCTCCCTAGCTTAATTTTTTTACCTCACCCAGAATTTAAACATCTCTAATTGTTCATAATGTAAACACCCTGAACATCCAAACACACTTACAGAGACTATAAAAGTTTTTGGTGCTCATACATTTTCATTGGCATGATATTGTGGATGCAGGGCTGCCTGAAGATTTACGCAAAAATGATCCTGGCCTCAGAGAGAAGACCAACTCATTATTCCAGGAAGTCAACAGGCTCATTGCAGGTCATTTAAGTGGACTCTTCCGCAACGCAGTGTATTAACCACTCTACGATCACAGAGAGTGGGTGACCCTTTAAACGCTGCTGGTTTGGGGTGCACATTAACCATTAAAGACACTTAACTCTTTTTCAAAGAGCACTCTCCTTCTTCTCGTTTGAGGTGAGTAGAAAGAAGTACCAGGTTACAGACTCAGCATGGATGTTACCTGGATGATCAGTAGACCTGTGCCCCTGGGGTGCAGATGAAATGGCTACACCTGTTACCAAAATCAAGTGTAGGGAGCAACCAGGCAGTCCCTTAAAAGTGATGAAGTGGAATACTCTTTGAGGTCTAACCGAGATACACTTTAAAAAGCAAGTGCCAGGTTCTCAACCATGAGAACACACAGGAAGAGACAAATTTGCAATAAGAACTGACAGCGAAACAGGGATTATCAAGTTTGCCGGAAAGGTCAGAGAAGACCGGCTTTTGGCGACTGGGCACAGACACACAGGACTGCAGAAATTCTCACTTTCTGGTCAGGGCCGGCAGGGACAGTAGAACAAACACCAAGATTTCAGGTTCCTAAGAAGAGAGTCAGATCTAGCAGGATGGTGCCTGGCAACGTTTGGTTTGTTGTAGGGCTTCTGCTTGGTTTGTCATCTGCTATGTGTCCCTTGCCTTTAATATTTGGGTCTCCGCCTTTGGTTCCTGTTTCCCTGTGCTTTTCCCCCATTGCAGAGACTCCAGAACAGGGGTTTCAAACCTTTTCTGTAGTGAGAGCTACTTCTGATCAGTGAAAATCATTGTGAACTACTGAAGGCCAAGCCACTCTCACAATGCTACCAGACACCCCCATGTCTAGTTTCGTTGAATTTAAGTCTGATGTCCATATAGAGCCAAAGACTATGGTTTGCACAAAATACTTTGACTAGGGGCACTTTGACAGGGCTGCCATGTGTCAGTGAGGGTGTGAACTTTGGGGATGTGTGAACATGTGTGAGATATATGTGTATAGGCGAATGAGAGTCCGTGTCATGTGTACTTGTTGCACAGGAAATACCTTTCCCCATATGCGGCAGTGTTAAATCTATACCACACACATAGAATCATTTATTTGTTTATTTTATGGAAGAGATTTAAAGTGCTGAAAAATATACTGCAAAACAATGTTCATAATATGGAAAATATTTTTGCACTTTACATTCCTCCCACTTAAAAAATGGCTGTATTTTTCAGTTATAAGTATGGCACTGTGTCTACCAGCCACTGGCAGCAAGAAGCCTACTGGGTGTAAATGCAACACTTTAAAATGGGAGAAAATTAAACTGAGGAGTTAACTTTATGCTTATTTGGATTACATAAAACTCCTCATTTACATTTTCTCCCATTTCAACGTGTCGCATTTACAAACAGCAGGCATTTTGTAGACATGGTGCCATATGTATAATTGAAAAATGTAGCCATTTGTTTAAATGGGAGGAATTTAAAGTGTAGAAATATGCTTTGTGAAATATTAAGATGTAATTGGCTCAATTGAAAGTAGAGAAAAACATTGACTCAATGTTTCATAGAAATATTTTTATCCACTTTATATTTCTCCCATTTAAAAAGAATTACAGTATCTTTCCATTATAAATATGGCATGGTGTTTACTGGGAGCAAGAGGCCTGCTGTCTGTAAGTGCGACACTTTGAAATGCGATAAAATTAAAATGAAGAGTTAACTTAATCATTATAATTTTCTCAAATTTAAAAGGATTCAGAAACATCATTTTGTTCTCATGCTGCAATATTGAGTTGACAAGGGCTTTTATTTAAGATTTAAATACCTCAGTGCTTCAGTTCTTCACCTCTGTGCAGCAGCCTGGGTCATAAATCTGACTAATGCACTGCTCACCAGGCTATCTGTAGCCTGAAGATAATAATGTAAAATAAACACAGCCTTCCCTGAACTTTAAAAGGCAAATGTGACCCTGTGTTTATTTAAAAATGAACTCAAGGCTGCAAACTACTTTGAAGGTGTCTGTGAGCTACTAGTAGCTTGGGACAACTGGTTGGAGACACCTAATCTGGAGCCCTCCATACCCATTTCCTTCCTTATGAAGATTCCGTACCTCAAGACCCGTGGCAGTTGTCAGACAGCATCTTCAGTACTGGTTCCTTCGGCGCCCCAGGTGTTTCCTGGTGTGTGCAGGAGGGCAGCACTGCACACACCTCTGAAGGATCTTGTGGGTTACACACGTTTATGGCCAATGTGCTGGATTATGGCCTATCCATGTTTTAGTGGTGGTATGCTACTCAGTATTTTAGGGAACCTTACACCCAGACGCTGCCATTATCCGTGTGAATGCTAAGAAGCTTCTCCTGTAATAGAAGACTATAAACAAGTTTTGTCAGCTCTTCCTCATTTTCTACCCTTCTTTCCACATGCAGGAATCTTTCTTAGAGTTGCATGCAATCATTTAATCCCAGGGATGTCCATTCAGGGAGATTACAGATATTATCTTCCAATCCGTTGAACCCATTTCCTTCCAGGGGCATGGGCATTCTTAACAGCTGTGGCGCTTGTATCTTGGTGGTCACTCTGATTGGGGCAACTAGATACAACAACAAAAAGGGTACATTGGGGGACACACAAAATGGTGGAGTTAGACAGCTGCAACAGACAACTTGAGGATTTCAGCCTTACCGCTAACTAGTCAAGCGCCTGGCCCTAGCTGGGTCAAGATAGTCACCAAACCATGGTTCAATAAATGAAGATCAGGGTGTTGACTGATGCCAATGTGACGGAGTATACCATTGACAGAGTTCAAGCAGACATATCGCAGATGCCAAGTGGAAGCAATCGTCTAATCGTTCCTGAGTTTCAGTGAGAAGAAGGCCAGATACCTCCATCTTAAGAGAGGCTACATTACTCTGGAATCACTGGAACACCATCTAACACTTCATTACAATATACCTTAGCTAAGACTGTACCCCAAATCTGTGGCGTCTGTCTCCCATTCCTATATTCCACATGCATGTCCAAATTTCAATGTTCTACTTTCTTCTGAACATCACTGAAGCTAATAATGTTATGAAATCCTGAAACTTGAAAGGGGCAACACTCAATGTGGGCCACTTGTTTGACCCAGATTCTTGTTGAAACCTTCCACACTCTGACATATATTGATGTGATCTAGTGGTAGGGTTGTAATGTGGTTGGGTGGCTATGCTGAGACTATATTTAGCAGTTAAATTGAGGTGGTGCCTAGGGCGTTTCAAGAAATGTTCATATAAGAATTAGTGTATTATGTAAAATAAGGTGAGATATAGGCGATAAATTAACATGTCATCATGCAAGTGGGATTTATAGTTTAATTTGAGATGTGATGTAGATGGTATTGCTCAAAAGTAGTTTAGAGGGAAATTTAAGATGACTTCTAATACGTAATTTGAGATACGGTCAAGTGTTTAATTTGATACACATAGTCTTATGACTATGTTGACTTGTGATACTGATGGTAAGTTGAGATTTAGTCTAGTAGTTATGTTGCAGTTGTATTGTAGTGGGTTAGTTCACGGTATAGCCAGTGGTTACTAGTGGTCTCATGTAAAAAGTGTTTTGATGGTGACAAACCCTCAGATTCTGTAAATCTGAAGGTTTGCGACCGCTGAAACACTTTTTAAAATGTACTAATTGCATTTAATGATTCAGAAAAGGTTTTCTAAATGATCTATAATGAGTTCAGGAAACATTAAGGCAGGGGTACATATTGACTGAAAAAACAAAGGTTAAAGGGAGGGTGAAAATGTCAGGTAAAACATACTGTTTCAGACTAAAAAAACACCTGCTCAAGAGACTTCCATGCCCGTTTCCTTCCCTATTATCTCATGAAATGATAACTCGTGCAGTAAAGTAACTATAACTCAAGCACCCACGATGCACAGTGTGGTCATCAGAGTCATTTCAGATGTTACAGTGATGTTATCAGTGATGTCATAGAACATGTCATGAGTGATGTGTTTGTGTTATGAGAGGTAATTAGCAGTGCATGGTGGCCAGGTACAGCATGCAACCCCTGTGGGCTGCCAGCTCCCCGTCCGCTGTGCACAGCCTTGCACCGTCTGGGCTACTTCCCTCTACGCATGGTCTTTATTTTATATATCAATCAATCAGGTGCATTGTAAGTGCGCTACTCACCCGTGAGGGTCTCAAGGCGCTAGGGGGGGAGGGGTAAGTAGCTCAGTTTGTCGAAAAGCCAGGTCTTGAGTTTCTTCCTGAAGATGTTCCGGGAGGGGGTGCGTCTGATGTCGATCTGGAGTTCATTCCAGGTCTTGGACGCAATAGGATAAGGCCCTTCCACCTGTTCTGGCTTTGGGGATTCGTGGGGTTTCAGCGAGGGCCTTGGATCGAAGGTTTCTCTTGGGTACATGGAAGGAGATTATTTCGTTGAGGTATTGGGGTCCGGTGTTGTGGAGGCATTTGTAGGTGTGGGTTAGCATCTTGAAAGTGATTCTCTTCTCAACGGGGAGCCAGTGGAGGTGCTGGGTGATGTGTTCGTGTTTGGGGATACCGAGGACGAGTCTGGCTGTGGTGTTTTGTATGGTCTGGAGTTTGTGGAGCAGCGACTTGATGATTCCGGCATGGAGGGCGTTGCCGTAGTCCAGTCTGCTGGTTATGAGGGCGTGGGTGACGGTTTTCTTTGATTCGGGGGGATCCATTTGAAGGTCTTTCGGAGGATGCAGAGCGTGTTGAAACAGCTGGCGGCCACGGCGTTGACCTGTCGGGTCATGGAGAGGGAAGAGTCGAGTACGATGCTGAGGTTTCGGGCATGGTCCGTGGGTGCGAGGGGGCTGCCGAGGGCTGTTGGCCACCAGGTGTTGTCCCATACGGAGGGGGAGGGTCCAAGAACGAGGACCTCTGTCTTTTCCGAGTTGAGCTTCAGGCAGCTGCTGCTCATCCAGGATGCAACATCCTTCATTCCTTCCTGGAAGTTGAGTTTGGTGGTGATGGAGTCCTTGGTGTGGGAGAGGATGAGCTGGGTGTCGTCTGCGTAGGATACTATGCTGAGTCCGTGGTGTCTGACTATGGCGGCGAGGATGGCCATGTAGATGTTGAAGAGCGTGGGGCTGAGTGATGATCCTTGGGGTACTCCGCAGTTGATTTCTGTAGGTGCATAGAGGAAAGGTGGCAGTCTGATTCTTTGGGTTCTGCCGGTGAGGAAGGAGCAGATCCAGTCGAGGACCCTACCCTGTATGCCGGCTTTGTGGAGTCTGACGGTGAGTGTGCGGTGGGAGACGGTGTCGAAAGCTGCGGAGAGGTAGAGCAGGATCAGGGCTGCGCTGTGTCCTTGCTCGAGTAGGGTGCGGATGTCATCTGTGGCGGCGAGTAGAGCGGTCTCGGTGCTGTGGTTGCTGCGGAAGCCGGATTGGGAGGCGTCGAGGATGGAGTTTTCCTCAATTAATTTTGTTAGCTCGGCATTAACGATCTTCTTGGTGATTTTGGACGTGAAAGCGAGGAGGGAAATGGGCCGGTAGTTCTTGAGGTTTGTGGGGTCAGCTGTGGGTTTCTTTAGCAGGGGTCTGACTTCTGCATGTTTCCGGTCACTGGGGAAGGTGCCTGTCTCGAAGGTGGTGTTGATGGTGCATCGTAGTTCTGGGGCGAGGGCGGTGGCGGCTCTGTGGTAGATGTGCGGTAGGCAGAGGTCCATGGGGGCTCCCGAGTGGATGCTCTTCAGGGTCAAGGTGGTGTCTTCGGTGGTGACTGGGGTCCAGGAGGAGATGGTAGGCTGGCTGGCGTTGCTGGGGAGGAGGGGCTGATGGTTTCGGCATTGGGAGTCTGGTCTATGAACTGGTTGTAGAGGTCTTTGATTTTACGGTGGAAGTAAGATGCGAGCTTGTCGCAGATGTCCTGGGAGGGGGTGATGTCTGTGGTTTCGCTGGGGAGGCTTCGTGAATTCCTGGATGCCGTTGAAGAGTTCTTTGGAGTTGCTGGAGTTGGCGAGGATTTTGTTTTGGATGAAGGTCCTTTTGGTGTATCTGATGAGTTGGTGGTATACCGTCATGGCGTTCTTGTAGGTGATGTGGTCTTCTATTGTTTTGCTGTTTCTCCAGTTCTTCTTGAGACGTCTGCAGGTGCGTCTGGATTCTTGGAGGTCAGAGGTGAACCAGGGGGCTTTCCTGGGGCGCTGTCTGTCGGGGTTGCGTAGGGGTGCGAGCTTGTCTGCGCAGTTGGAAATCCATCTGTGGAGTTCTTTGGCTGCGCTGTTGGGGTCGGTCGAGGTGGTGAGGGGGCGTGGTTGAGGGTGGAGTTGAGTTGCTCCTCCGTGATTTTGCTCCAGTTGCTTCGTGGGGGTCACGATGCTGGTTTGGGGGCGGTGGATTTGTTGATGTTGAAGTGTACGCAGTGGTGATCTGTCCAGAGGTGTTGCGTGGTGTGGCTGAAGTGGATGCTGTTACCTCCTGCGAAGAAGGGGTCGAGGGTGTGTTCTTCCTTGTGGGTGGGAGTGGTGATGTGCTGTTGCAGGCCAAGGTTGGTGAGGTTTTCCAGCAGGGTGGTGGAGTTGGGGTCGCTGAGGTTGTTGAGGTGAAAGTTCAGGTCTCCGATGAGTATGTAGTCCATGGTGGCGATGGCATCGGGTGCGATGATGTCGGTGATGGTCTTGATGAACGGGGCGCGGGGTCCGTGGGGTCTGTAGGTGGGGGTGCCACGTAGAGTGGTTCTGGGGCTCGTCTGGATCTGGAAGTGAAGGAGTTCGGTGGCGGAGATGGAATCAGTGTTGGAGATGATGAGTCGGAGGGAGCGCTTGTGTGCGATGGTGAGTCCTCCACCCAGGCAGTTTGGGGGGTCTTTCGTCTGGATCTTGTATCCGTCGGGGAAGGCAGTGGCGATGTTGGGGGTGGATGAGGCGTTGGTCCAGGTTTCTGTGAAGAAGGCGACGTCTGGTGTGATGGTGTCGAGGAGGTTCCAGATCTCTATGGCGTGTTTGTGCAGGGAGCGTACGTTGAGGAAGATGCACTTCAGGGCTTCGGCGGTGTTGGTGTTCGGTCCTGGGGTGGTGGCCGTGGCGGTGCTGATGGTGTTGAAAGTTTGGCGGCAGTGGTGGCAGGAGAACTGTCTGTGGGTGTTGTTGAGCGCGGACAGCTGGCAGTTGTTCCTCCCGGGGTTGAGTGCGAGGAGGGTAGCTGAGTCGTAGCGGTCGATAGTGCTGGGTCCAGGGTCCCTGGGGCTGCTTGTGGTAGGGGCGTGGACGGGCGCAGATGTGCTTGCCAGCGGCACGGCCACACAGCTGCCACCATTAAATAGGGGAGGAAGGAGGGAAGCTCAGCTGGGAGGCGCGAGTGTTAGAGGCAGGGGGGAGGGGCCGCCGTGGCAGCAGCGGGATAACGCAGACGGTAGGGACAAGTTAGAGGCAGTCACAGTGAACAATACTGTATAATACAATACAGTGAACAATACAGTAAAAAATAAAACGCACAATATAAGATACACAATATTAAACAATATAACAGCACAGGAAAAAACAGTGAAAAAACGGGCAGAGCGAGGTAGCTACTGGGGAGACAGCAGGTCCCTGACCAGAGTCAGAGGTCTTGCTTCCTGCGTGTGCCCTGTGCAAGGAGTCCCGTGGGAGTCGGAGGCTTGCTGTCTCCTGTGGGAACCCACAGAATCTTGAAAACCCCCAAAACATTATTTTTACATTTGGGCCCAGAGGGAGTCCCTTTGGGACCCCCACAAATGGTCCATGGGGTCAGGGTACCGCTATTCTGCACCCTTATACTTTTTTAAAATGTTCTTTATTTTCAGGACATGACACATCACAGACAATAGGTCTCACCTTTGGGACCTTATAAGTGTTTATCCATGCAACAGTGGCATAACTAAATACTTATAAGGTCCCAAAAGCGAGACCTATTGGGCCGTGCGGCCGCGAAAGTAAAAGTGATCGCGATCGGGATCACGATCAAACATCAAAGCGGCCGCAAAAGTGAAAGTAATCGCGGTAAAGCGCGTCGCGCGCGCCCGCGCACATGCACTGTAGCTCTAAGCTACCTGGTAGCACTTTTTGGAGCCCTCTCAATAAGTCTCGCCAGACCAGCGCATGCGCTGGGTCAGGCGAGACCCAAAAAACACACTTTCTGGACCAAGACCTAACTACTTGCCAAATTTGGTGTAATTCCGTTCATCAGGTTTTGCGATATCGCGTTCTAAAAAACGTAAATGGAAAATGCATGGGGAAATTTGGTTTCGGGACCCCTCTTTTTTCTCACCCCCAGCTTCTTGGATCACCCCAAACCTTTCCAGGAAAGATCTGAGGTAGATGAAACTTTTTTGGGTAAAGTTTTGTGAAAATTCATCAAATGCCGCCAGTTATTAGCAAACCCAAAAATGTTCTTCCTATGGAAACACTGACCTAACTATAACTACCCACTTTAACTGTCCAATAGACCACTGCTTACTCTTAAAAAACGAAAATTACGCTTTACATTTTTTTTTGAATCAATGCATCCCATTTTCCTTTCAGGATAATGAGTTGCATTCTAAGAAAAAATATTGCTTTATTTAAAAGCAATCACAGTCATTGTGGTCTGCTGACTTCAGCGGGCTTCCATCCCAGTGAGGACTGCGATTCCTAGTGGGTCGTAATTTTACCACATTAATATTTATGAGGTAGGTCAAATTGCAACCCACTAGGAATTGCTAATTTAAAAATAAGTTTCATACATTAGGAACAGCGATTTTCTAATAGCGATTCTATTCCCCGATGGTAGTACATCTGGCCCTTAGTTCACTTATGTGTCAAAGTTGCAAAACTCCCTCAACAACTGCATTAAGCACTTAAGGTAAAAAATGCCTCATTTTATTTATACGAACAAACGTATACATATTGAACAAAACAAAGAAGTGTTATCCGCCCACGAGGGGGGCATATGCTTATAGAGAACCCTGTGCATGCCAACACACTGGCACACGGGTGAACTAGAGCTTCCACCTGTGATGGAAATGTATTTAAGTCTACCAACATGCTGACAGCTTGGAAAATGCAACTCCCATCCGATCAATAAGTTGTCGAGGCAGGACTCTATAAATCTCAATGCCGCAAGGCGACCTCTCCATGAGGCCTGGGGGGGGGGGGGTGATGCCTTGTCTCTTGCGACTCCGCTCTACCTCAAGAGAGTCTTAAATTGTGCCGAACTGGGCCTAGTCACAGTATTGATTGCTTTGTGTGTGTGTGTCACTACTGCGGACATGTCAAACAGTGTTACTGAGCCCTGTTTTTGAGTATGGCTAGAAAGAGCTTTAGCTGTCTGTGTGACCTCATGTTATCACAAGAAACATAATTGATAAAAGACTGTTAAGTTTACCAAAATGGGCCTAGTCACAGTATTGACTGCTTTATGTGTGTGTCACTGCTGTGGATATGTTCATGGTGTGTTTCTGCCAGCACTGAGACCTGTTTTTAAGTACAGCTACAGAGACCTTTAGCTGTCTGTCAGCCCTCATATTATCACAAGTAACAGAACTAAAAGGTGTTACAGGGAGATGGTCTTTGCCTACCCAGCTATTTTTATCTTTTAATCTGGCATTTGATTGGACAGCAGTTGGGTAGGCCTGCTTAGGAAGTCGTTCCGTTGTTTATATGTGGCATAGACATTGTTAACACAGACCCCTTGTCAAATACAGAAGGAAGGGTTTTACATTGTGATGTCGCTGACGAATACAATATAAGGTCGTTTTACATTGTGATCTCCGACAGATGTAACAGAGAAGGATTTTACATAAAGAACTGTGTGATAAATACAATAAGAAGGAGTTTTACATTGAGAACTTCATGACAAGCACCATAGCAAGGGGCTTTATACTGTTTACCACATAGAGACCTTACACAGATCTCTAATTAAGTAGGTTCTAGAGAGATCTGGTTTTCAGTTTGTATATTTGCAAGTATACGTTTAGTTTATGTGAATTAAAGTATTTTCTCTTTAAAATTGAAATCACTGGCTGGACATTGACTTATTAAGTGTTATTGTGAGTTATGTGTAGTTGCCAGTGCTTTACCCGCACCACCTTCCTGAGTAAGATGCAGACTGCTCTGCCTCACTACCAGTAGCGGCTCCTGGGGGAAATGCTGTGGGGCGGGGTGGGGGGTAGTAAATCACGGAATACGGCCGAACCGAGGTAAGTACATAAATAAATAAAACGAATTACATTGCACACGCTGCATCTCCATTTGGCGTTGCAGTGTGCGCAATGTAATTTGTTTTATTTATTTATTTATGTACTTACCTCGGTTCGGCCATATGTCGTAGTTTACTACCCCCCACCCTGCCCCTCCCCTGCCACGCCGCCCGCAGCACTCCCTCCAGGAGCCGCTACTGCTCACTTCTCTGATGGTTAATTCCTGAAGTGGTATACGTGGTGCTCTGTTTGGGCCCGATAATAAGGTGACCCCAGGACACCAGAAGTAAAAAACCACGGGCATATGTACAACTGAATGGCAGAGCGTGGTGTTACGCCACAATTGGTAATGCTACGCTCCGACATTCTGGAAATGCAGGGATGCACCGTATTTACAATAATACAGCGCACCCCTGCGTTTCCTCTAGCGCTAAATTTGGCTGCCTAGCGCCACCGCAGGCAACTTACACCATAATGAAAGGGTGTCCCTGCACATAAATAATCATTAATGGCGATTTGTAACTTCTATGAGTGCTGCAGAATGCAGCACACATAGAAGTTACAACTCGTCATTTTCTAATGGTTGTTTATGTGCAGGAAGGGACACCTTCCTGAACATGAACAATCTCTACTGGTGATTTGCTGTTACTATGTGTGCTGCATTCTGCAGCACGCATAGGAACAGCAAAAATAGGGCAAATAAATAATTTCTCCTCGTTGCGGCAGGTTAAGACCAGGTTTTCCGTGGTCTTATTTTTGGCGCTGCCCCATATCTACGCCACCTTTGTAAATAGGGTAAAAAAGCAATGGGTATTGCAGCGAAATACCCACTGCAAAACCCATTGTCCGCCCCTTTCACGCTAAGTGCTGCGTGAAAGGGGCATCAGTTACAAAGTGGCGTTAAGCCACGTTGGCTTAACACTGCCTTTCAAATAGGGCGAAGGGGTTATCACCACCTGAACTTAAAAAAAAGTGACGCTCAGGTGGCGATAGGCCCTTGTAAATATGCCACTACAGTTGTCACAAATGGAGCTTAGTAACACGTGACGTTCCCTAGAGCTCCACCTTCCAATACTATTCCACATTTCCCCATGAACTGCATGGTTTGTTATTGTCCCCTTTTGGAGAATAAAATAGCACTACTAGTGGTCATGTGCCCTAATCACCCTCCGCGGAGACCCCCACAAGCGCCAACAATTCTAGTGTTGAAATATGCTGAAAAAACAGCAATAGTGAGTCATGTCTCACGTACCAGCAGCTTCAGGGCCTTTAAAGTAGCAATTCTCCAAATTAAATGCCAAGAGAATCTGAATTTCATTAAAGACACGGAGGCTAACATTATGCATTATTCCTTTAATGCCACTCCACACAGCACTTGAAAGACCTTTTACATCATAAAGAAAACATTTCAGAACAGAACATCCAAAACCTATATTAAGTCCATGCACATAACAATCTGCCTCTTCTGAATGCAAAACTTGCTCCTTCATGGCTGGATGAGGCTAAAGAAGTGATGAACAAAGATAAAGAATCCACTGGGCGCGCAAAACCTCAGAAGAGCAAACATTCCTTGTAGGAAGCGAACTACTGGTTAGTATCTGAAAGGGAACATCAATATACCAGCTAGAGAAACCTTGAAGAAGAAGAAACCAGAAACTTATCAAACAAAGTTTCATTTATTAATCCAGAACTTTGTCTACTCTAACTTCTATCATTATTTCCTCTTTTCTTTCTTTTTTTTTATATTAAACACCATTCTGACAAAAGATAAGCCCCCACATCTGGGAAGGGAGGGTGGGATAATATTAGCCTGTGTGTCTTTAATGATATTCAGATTCTCCTGGCATATAATTAGGAGAATCGCTATTTCATTACAAGACCGGAAGCTACCATTATGCATGTTGGTAGCCCTCCAAAACCACACCTGACATGTGTTCAATGGGCTTACAAGAATGTTTTGCAAATGTGTTAGCATTAGACTAGTCATTGGCCCTCAAGATATCCTTCAATCTGCCCCCTTTCCAGAAGGACTGACTTGCCATAGCCCCCCTCATAGAATGAGCTAGAAACATCTGTACATCAACACCAGCTAATTGCACAATATATTTCACCCATCTTGCAATAGTTGCACTGGTAAACGCTTTAAAGGGTTTTTATAAAGGAAATCAGAAGTTAGTCAGTACCATCAGGATGAAGCTCGCTCATCCTGGATTCTTATTCCATTGTGCAGTTCACAGCACACAACTTTATGAAAGAATCTAAATTTGGGTAAAATATGGTGTCAGACATTGTTTTCGTTCTCCTAACAATCTCAAAGGTCACCCCAAAGGCATCTTATACGCTGTTACTTACCTTCAAAGCTTTAACATGTGACACTCGACAACAGGATATTAGATAAAGTAAGGAAACCAGCTTCATAGATAGTTTTTTCAGGTCTAGATATCTATTACCAGGCCAAGTGGAAAACACACTTAGAACTACATTTACATCCCATAGGGTCTCATACCTAGGTCTTGTTGGTCTCCTCTTAAGAACTCTACAGACCAGTACATTTTTCCTACGGGCCTGCATTGATTAGATTGTGTCCTGCAGAAACTGCGGACCAGTAGTTTATCGCCCTGTAAGGTGCCTATCAAACTGTTCTATCAGAAAATTCACCACCTCAACTATTGAAGCCTCCACAGGATCCAAATCCCTTTCCAAGCGTGTTCCTGGAGTCCAGGACTCCTCAAAGAAATCCTCAGCTCTTCCCGAAAGGCCTGACACTTCTTTATATCTCCTGATATTCTCCAAGCAAGAAGGCTCAAAGTCCCTGTCAGAACCAGAGGATGTTCCTTTCCATCGGCGTCTCTCAAAGAACTCTCTACGGCAGGAAAAAGAAAGGGAATGTTGCAAGCTAACTCCAAAGTCATTGGAAACCACGCCTGTAAAACCCAAAAGGGAGTTATCAGGACAAGGGAACAGCTCTCTTGCCTCACCTTTTGAAGAACTCTCTGAATTATTGCGAATTGCGGGAATGCGTAAGTTATGGTCTCGTTCCTGGTCTGAAGGCAGGCGCTCACGGCTAGAGCACCCGAGTCTGGCATGCAACTGTAATACTTCTTCATTTGAAATGTCAGCCTGCTCGCAAAGAGGTCTAAATCTAGTCGGCCCCAAATTAGACACATTTTCCTGAAATAGGCTCCACTCAATTCCAGTCGCTGAAATCCGTTAAAAACCTTGAATTCCAGTCCGCAGACACATTTGCCTTTCCAGACAAATACTCTGCCTTCAAGCTGATCTCGTGCTCCGAGCAAAACTGCCACAGCTTCTTGGCTAAGTCTGATAGGTCTGAAGACCTCGTCCCTCCTACGTGATTTCTATAAGCTTCTGCAGAAACACTGTCCATCTTTAACAAAACGGTTCTGGCTTGCAAACCATGTTTGAAGCTCATAAAATCACAGAGCCCTGCAGTCAACTCCAAATAATTTATATGATGCAATTTCTCTGTGTGTGACTACAATCCCCCAGTGTCCAGTGCACCCAAGTGAGCACCCCAACAGTGTAAACTCGCATCTGACTCCAGAATGAATTCTGGGGTGTATCCAAAGATCACCCTGCCATTCCAGGCATCCAAATTCTCCAACCACCAGTTCAACTCCAGCTTGGCATCCTGCGCTAGAGCTACCTTGTCTCCTACCACAATCCTGCCCGAAGGGCCTATGCTTTTATTCTGTGCCAAGCGCTGTAATGCAAGGAACCCAGAAAGATTGCCTGAATGGAAGAGGACAGCAGACCCAGAAGTCTGGCTAGTTCCTTCAGAGCCAAAGACTCCTGTTTCATTACATACCTTATCTCCTTTCGAATTTTGTTGATATTATTGTGAAACCTAAGAATTCCAGCTATCTGGAGGGGGTAAGAATAAACTTCTCCCTGTTTACTATGAAGCCAAAACTCTTTAAAAGGGATATAACCATAACAAGTCCTTCAAGACCTGTGTCTGGCATTGGGACATGATAAGGATATCATCCAAGTAGACGATCATATGCACACCTCCCTCACTGAGCAAGGAAGCTACAGCTCTCATTACTTTGGCAAAGCACCATGGGGCCGATGAGAGACCAAAGTTAAGGTTTTCTACTCAAACAGCAGCTTCCTCAAGGCGAACGGATGGTTTCTCAACGCAAGCAGTCGTGACCATCCGCGACCACCCGTGTTGAGAAATCTTTCTGGGAGGTGGTCTAGCATTTTAGTGCTCGCCAACTTAACATTGGCAAGCGAGGGAAAACTCTACAAACTCCGCGAACGGAGCTGAGTTCACCGCCCAGGTCTAATATCAATGCGGCATATTCAGCAATACAAGCATATACAGCAAACTACAATAATGAAAAGCTAGTAACAGTCAATAAAGCCAGAAATTAAGGTACTTATTTGAGAGAAGCAGCATTTAAAAGAGGCAGATTGTTATGTGCATGGACGTATTATATGTAATGGATGTTCTGTTCTGGAATATTTTCTTTATGATGTAAAAGGTCTTTCAAGTGCTGTGTGGATTGGTGTTAAAGGAATAATGCATAATGGTAGCCTTGTAATGAAATGTGGCATGACAAGGTGTAGATCCCATACTCCTAAGATGGCCGCTGCTCTCATATGTAAAGCTTGGCGGTGTAGGGAGTGGGCTGGTGAGTGGTGTCTGTTGCCTTAACAAATGGCTGAGCTGCTGTTATATGCTCCCTTGCTCTCTGCCACAGCTTTCTGCATTATTTTGACTGCTGCCAGTTTCCCCAGAGCCACTGAAGGGCCATTCCAGAGGGCAATGATGATATGGATGTTGTCAATTGTGAGCTATGATGGTTCGTCTAGTGTTCGAGTATGGGGATCTTTGGTGCATGCTCGAAAACATGCTCTTCTGCCTACAAACAGTATTATGATACTGCCTGGTGTGAATCAGATGCTCCTGCCAAGCTCACTGTACCGCACATGTGCGCTGTACATGAAGCACTTTGTTACATATGCGCATTATAGGCCTATTCATAAACTGCATTTTGTTGTACATTTAGTAGTACTATAATAGTGCTACTAAAGAACTAAAAAATGCTATTCACACCCCTCCCGGGCCTTGAAACGCTGCCATACACTTCAATTTAGAGTAAATATGTTCTCTTTTCAAACGCACCTCCTGCAATCAACTGTTACAAATTTTCGCCGGCCGCACGTATTTTCTGCAACACGCTGGCTACTCCGGCTACCACCGCGCCGACCACCTGATAATTAGAGTATCCCCATACCTTGGGCAAACACTGGGCCACCAATAGCCCTAAACCATTAGCACTACAAAAGCATGCTGCACGTCCTTTTTAGTGCTCGTATAGAACAGTTCCACTCATTTGAGCATGTGCATGCTGTTTCTTATAGTCACAGCCGAGTAATTGCCATATGCCATGCATTGTCATAGCACCTTTCCACCCGGCTGCTAGACCATACAGACTCACTGCTGTGCCTACCTGAGACTCATTTACAGGCACTTGATCGCGCAAAAGATTGCATTTTATGTTGCTTCTCCTTTTTATGTGTCTTGTCTTGTCTTTTTCCTTACAGGTTTCCACTAGTGGGGTCGTAAGTATTGATACCACTCATTTTTTCAACACCCCTTAGCACGTGTGTCGTATATTCACTATTCATGTGGCTAGATTTTGCCACTCACTCACTTTTTCACACGGTCCTGACGAAAGCCCATTCATTTTTTCCCTGGGCTGAAACATGTAGACCTTCTGCAGACAACTAAGAGTAAATCACTCCATTAGTTGCGCTCTTGGATTTTAACCACATCCCGGGCCGCCATGAATAAACACATTTGGCAAGGATTCCCAGAGATATTTTTAACTTGCACATTATCACTTCACACAAATACACAACACCAGCTCTGCTGTAATCAGGTGTTGTAGCACAACCGGGGGGCATTCGGCCACCCGGTTGGGACCCCAATGATGAAGCATGACACCAACAGGGTTGGTGTGTGAGGGGTCTTTTAACAAAACCTAATGGTTCCTCTGCACTGTTTACTACTACAGTGAGTCTAAACCTTTTTCCTACTCAGTGGGTACGTCCACATTTTTTGCTTACCTTATTCGGGGATAGGGACGTCCTGTGGTAAATATTCTTTTCACCTAAACTGAATTTCATACGGAATCTTAAAATAAAGTAAAATAGCTCAGAATAACAAGAGGCAGAATCCGTGGTATAAGAGGTTTTCTAAATGGGCTTTATTCCAAAATGGCCGACTCGAGTCGCGGCCTTCAGGTTCCGTCACCACGAGGGTTCAGGAAGTGAAGTACAATACTTTATTGACAAGAAGTAACTTTTATAGGTCATACATTACAATGAAACGAATGCAAAAGGCGTAACAATTGATAAGATAAATGACATGGTAATACGTAATCGAAACTAGGCGTAATAAGGAGCAAAAAGAAACATGATTGGCTCTGATTATCTTACATAGGTGGATCTATAAGATAATCCTTAACATAGATGCGCGCGCAGCAGCATGACGTGTGATTGACGTGCAACTAGGGGGTGAAGGGGACTTGACATTTAGCTCTACATGTGGAGACGAGAAGTCTGGGGGGTCAAGTCAACCTAATCCCAAATCATATCTAACATCCTATGTTTAGAGAACGATGTTATCCACAAGGAAGGACTCTCGGACAGAATCTATTCTATACTGACTGTGTGTGCGTGTACAAGCGTCTAAGTGCCTATATGAGATGCGAGGGGCAGAAAACTTTCCATGGCAACAGGGCTATGAATCACTTGCAGGAGGACGGAAAGGCTGAGTCCTTTGCTTGTGAGCAAAAGGAAATGTTTACCTAAATCACTAGACAGGAATGCATCGGCTGAAGAGCAAAATAGATAATTCGAAGGTGAAATACAGCTTCTTGGCAGGCAGGCGAAAACTGGCCGAGGCAGGCACCGTTAGCTGCACAGGGAGTAGGACAAAGTTCATGGATACAGATGCGGGCTCAAGCTGAAGCTGTCAGAGGCAGAGAGCAGGGAAAGGCTTTGAGGACAGAATCGGGCCTACTTGCCTGAACTGTAAAAATGGAGTAACTTAGCCATAAAAAGTCGGTGGCCTTTCATACTTAGGAATCGAATATCCAGCCCATTCATGGCGGATCTGACAGAGGACATGTTGACGGTGGACGCACATGTGTTTGCGTCATCAAAACTGGAACTGGAGGGAACATACATGTACTTGTGACATGCATATAGAACCGTTGGGGTCCAAGATAGGGGACATAACTGATCAGGAAAATCCACATTTCCACATTCCCTCCTTGTCCCCTACTTGCCCTTCAAGAGATATCAATCTTCATTATTCCATCGATTTGCTCATGGAGCATCATTTCTTCTTCCTTCTTTTTCCGGCATTTTGAACGAGAACTTTGATATGGAATGCATGATGTGGCACACAGGCCACAAATCGCTGGTCCACATTGGAGGCATAAACAACAACTGAAGAGCATAAGAAGGCCAATACCTAGGAAGGATAGAACTCTCCATCCCCAGGCTGATATCACACTCCAAAACCACCCGGACCACGTCCAAGTGCCTGGATTCTCATGTATCTGGCTTACAATCTTATGAAGGCGTGTTATAGCTTTATATACAGATGGCGAATTTTCTGGTATGAATATGCAGCAGCTGGATCCGATGACCCTGCAAGCTCCGCCCCTATCGGCCAGGATGACGTCAAGGACAAGACGATTCTGGAGAACAACAATTCTCATCACTGATTGTTCCTCTGTCAGATTGCCTAGGGCGGCTATAGTCTCGTTTACTACAGCTTCAAGAGTCTTGGTTAGTCTGCGTATCAGCTTACTATTTGATATTGTACCTATATAGGGAAAGATACCTTTATTGAAATCTACATACTTGTCCCATGCCGTCTCAGTATAATCGACAACTGGGAGATCTCTTCGCTCTCTTTTGTGTACTAAATGAACATTTCGATAATAATCAGGGGGGGCTAGGAAAACAGGTGGTAAAAGGAATGCTATATAACAGGTACCATCCCAATCTAGAGGCAGACGCATATATGCCGTCTGACCACATATAAAGTAAGAATGGCGAGAAGCTCTAAATGAAGATTTACCTTGATCCCTATATTCTATTGTAGTAACGCATTGGCTATGGCCCATATGTATGGAACCAACTTTTCTTACACATAATTCACCCTTAACTGGAAATACTGACATAGTGGGCAGAATTAGTTCAACTTCGGATTTGACATTCAGAATCATAAGATTAGGCGTAAAATTACCTAATTTATACACTTCGTTTTCTAAATCAGTTCCTGTTCTACTGGAGTGACCCTCCTTATTAGGGTGACAGACTTTGAATAAAACTAGATTCAAATTTCCCCATATCCAATGTTGTTGATAAACTGCTGTGTCTGGGTCTATGGAATTTAGTAAACTAAACCATGCTCCACAGGAGCCATTGTGTGTGAACGGATGTGGAAAGAAAGGCAGAACTCCTTGGTTATTCTGATAGGGAGGGAGTCGGCCACACACCCAACAATTGGTGGCATTACTAGTCTGATGGGAATGATGTAACATACTAATGAAAGTGTTATTGCGCAGCGCAAGTCTATAAGATAATTCATGTGGCGGTAGATCACTAAAAGAATGTTCAGCAGCAACATTATAAACATGTCTAGAAATAGGATGATATATATGCAAAATCACACTCGTAATAATTATTAAAACACTCAATAAAAACAGAATTAATAATGTCCTCACACAGTAGCTACGCAGTGATTTACAATACGCCTGTCGTTTCAACATTTCTCTGGTATTTTCTCTACTCAGGTCCAAGGGATACATGTCAGAGACAATTCAACCGCTTCACCTTGGAGAGGACTTAAACAATCAAATTGCTCGACTGTTTGGGCCTAAGTTTTAATTTATAGCACTTAGAGTCATTCTTTTCAACAAAGGGAAGTTTTGAATCAGTCTGTGAGGGAGTGCAGGGCACAGTGTCTATATCCGAGGTTAGTCCATGAAATTTCTTAACGTGGCTGGAATGTATCCATCCTTTGCGGCCCTCCACTTTCACGGCTGTTCTTGTGGTCAGCAGGACTAGCTTCGGTGTTTTCCACCTGGGCTCCAATTGGGTTTTCCGATCGAAATTCCTCACAAACACTAGATCCCCCGGAGCGACGTCATGGGGTTTCACCTCAGTGTTGTCAGGAAAAGCTGCAGCTACCTGTGAACGACAAGATTGTAGTGCAGACATCAAGGAAGCCAAGTAATCTGTCAGCATATTACAATTAACATCAGTTATTTTACGTGGTATAGGCGTCCCCCACATATTTGGTGGCCTTCCGAAGATCACCTCATACGGGGATAGCCCTGTTCGAGAGTGTGCTACCATTCTTATGTAAAATAGTGCAACTGGTAAGGCTACTATCCAGTCAACACCTTTCTCCTTACATATTTTAGACAATCTGATTTTCAAAATTTGATTATGTCGTTCCACGAGACCTGCTGCCTCGGGGTGTCGGACACAGTGGAATTTCCACTGATATCCCAACAAAAGTGAGACATGTTTCATTAATTCGGATGAGAAAGGCTGGCCGTTATCTGAATATACAACACGTGGTAGCCCGTACCGTGGGAAGAATTCTCGAACTAACTGTTTGGCAGTAGTCGGGGCCGTGTAATCTGATACTGGGTACGCCTCAGTCCATCGGGAGAGAGCGCAGACAACTACAAGAACATATTTGAATCCTCGACATCGTTCCATCTGGATATAATCCATTTGGAGCACTTCAAAAGGATGATCAGGAGTCTGGAATCCACCCTGTTCTACGGGAACACTTTTTCCTGGGTTGAACTGACAACATATCATACAGGTACGGACCTTTTGTTTAGCTGCTGCTCGTAAATGTTTATTGAACCAAATGTGTTGAATGCTATCTAACATAGCTTTTTCTCCTAAATGCGCCGGGCTGTGAATTGTAGCTATAATGGCTTGGACCATAGAGTCAGGAAGAAACCATACAGATTTCTCCTTCGTCATCCATCCCTGATCTGTCTGGATCCCTCCTAGTTCAGTCCATTTCTTTAATTCTTCTGCAGTAGCATGTGTCTGTATGTCAATTACGTCAAGTGCGGGATCCTTAATTGTCATACACTGTGTTGGTGTCTGAACTATTGGCTTTGTCATGTCTAATGTGCGGTTCTGAGCAGTCTGTTTAGCTGTTCTGTCAGCTAAATCATTGCCTTGAGAAATGATATCAGTAACCTTCGTGTGTGCTTTACATTTCATAATCGATATAGCAGTGGGCAGATGTATTGCGTCTAACAAGGCATGAATGTGGGCACCGTGGGAGGTTAAATAACCTCTCTCTCGCCACAGCACGCCGAAGTCGTGTACAACTCCGAATGCATAACGTGAGTCAGTATATACATTAACTTTCTTATTTGTGGCTTGAATACAGGCTTGTGTTAGAGCAATAAGTTCTGCTGCTTGGGCTGACAAAGTGTCTATACAATTTGTCTCAATAACTTCAGTGTCTGTTGTGACTGCATACGCGGCCACTAAATCTCCTGTACTTGTTCTCATGCACGATCCGTCTACATACAGCGTCAGGTCTGGATCTAACAATGGAACGTCTGTCAAGTCTTGTCTAGGTTTCGTCTTTATTTCAATGATTTCAACACAATCATGAGCTAGTGGGTCTGTTCCAATTACAGGTAATAGTGTAGCAGGATTCAATGTATTACACCGTCGGATCTCTATGTGTGGCTGAAACAATGTTAGTTCATAACCGGTAAGTCTTGCTATGGTCAAGTGTTGTGTTTGTGTTCGGTTCACAAGAACCTCTACTGCATGCGGTACTTGTACTGTCAATGGATGTCCTAACACTATGGCATCGCTTTGTCTGATTGCTAAAGCTGTCGCTGCCACTGATTTCAGGCATGCAGGCAAAGCCTGAGCTACGGGATCTAATGTACTGGAAAAATAAGCACATGGCTTGCGTGATCCTGCTTGATCCTGAGTGAGTACTGACAAGGCCGTACCTTCACGTTCTGTAACAAAGAGTGTAAAATGTTTGCTATAACATGGTGTTGCTAAAACAGGTGCTTGACATAAGGCTTCCTTTAGGCTTTCAAAAGCTTGTGTATGTTCCTGAGTCCAAGGGAGAACAGTCGATGTGGCTGCCTCCTGTGTGGTTAACTGAATGAGTGGTTTTGCTAGAAATGCGTACTGAGGGATCCACTGCCTACAATATGAAGTGAGGCCTATGAAAGCCCGCACCTCCTTTTGTGTCTGGGGTATTGACATGTTAGCAATTAACTGGATGCGATCTGGTGTAAGCTGCCTTCCCTCCTTGGACAGCGAGTGACCAAGATAAATAACTCGCTGGACACAGAATTGCAGCTTAGAAGGAGACACCTTGTGCCCCTTGTCGGCTAGAAAATGTAAAACTGTCAGAGAAGCCTTTTCACATTCAGGTTCGCTTCTCGCGGTGATCAGCAGATCATCGACATATTGAAGCAGTGCAGTATTGACTGGCATGTGGATACTGTCAAGTTCTCGTTTCAGTGCTTGGCCGTAGATGCTGGGGCTTTCTGTGAATCCTTGGGGAGCGCGTGAGAATTTAAAGCTGCGCCCATTTAAACTGAATCCGAACAAGTATTGGCTTTCCGGATCTATTGGGACGCTGAAAAAGGCATTCTTGAGATCAATTACAGTAAAGAATGTTGCTTCGGAATCAATTGCTGTCAATAATGATGATATATCAGGGACCACAGGAAATTGTGGTACAATGCACTTGTTTAGTTCACGCAAATCAATAACCAATCGGTATACTGGTGGGGCAGTAGGATCAGTTCGTTTAAGAATCGGAATTATCGGTGAATTACATACATTGGAGTCTGTTTCTACAACTACTCCCTGGGCAATTAGCTCATCAATGATTTTCAACAAAGCCACTACAGCATCATGCGGTAACTTGTATTGTCGCATTCGTGGCAGTACCACTCCTGCTTTCAATGTGACTCGGTATGGTGTAATGTTCATGCAGCCGACATCCGTAGGGCCTTGTGCCCATAGATGTACTGGTAAAGTCTGTAGTCGGGGATCCATGTCTCTAGACACATAGTGACCTTTAAAATCACGTAAAAACAACCTTACTCCTTCCGGAGAACAACATATTATGGCTCCTAGTGCTTTCAGAGTTTTAATTCCTAACAGATTTTCTGGGCATGATTTAGTAAGCAATAAATCTGTAGTTCGTGTCAAAGGTCCTATCGTAAGTGGGAGAGGCTGTGATACTTCATTAACAATAGGTTTTCCTGAAAAACCAAGGGAAACATTTTGTGAGCCTGAGAGGGGTGCCCCTGGAACTTCACTACGTTTTATAGTGGTTCGACTTGCCCCTGTATCGAGTAAGAATTTTCTATCTTGACCTAATAATTCACTATGTACATAAGGTCCTTCTTGATCTACAGGAATCTCGATAAGCGGTAAGTCAACTTCCCTCTCTAGGCTTGTTCATGCGTAACGCTGATACTCAGGATATTCATACTGTGCAGTCTGATACATTTGTCGTGTTGTGGTTTGTGTGGCAGTAGCAGGCAACGGTGGTGCAGCTGGCACAAACTGTATTGGCTGTTGTGCGGCTGGCATGGCCTGGGGATGCGGCATAGCTCCTTGTTCATTCTGATCTTGTCTGAGTGGCCGCGATCTTTCTTGTGTTTTACCTATGGCGATATTATGTTTTAAAACTGGACAATCATGTACGTAATGACCTGGCTTTTTGCAATAATTGCATGTTCCTTTTACCGGTCCTGCTGAATCGGACTGTGTCATACCCTTTTTATGTCCTTCAGCCGGTACTGTCTGAGACACTAGCATTTTCATTTTTGTATCTTTCATACGTCTTTGTTCGTGTTCTTGTTCATCTCTAATTCTATTGTGATGATACTGTAACATTTGTAGCATTTGTGACGGAGTGTTACTTTGCCAGGTACTCTCGAATTTCAATATTCTATTCTTTACTGGAGGTAATGCATTTTCTACTAATTTTGTCACAAATAAGTGTGGATACGATTCACTACTTGTTTTTATCCCACTATTTATTCCAAAACATTTTTCAAATCGGGCATAATAATCACTTGTGTCTTCATCATGCTTTTGTTTACAGGCCGTGATTGCACCCCAATCTTCCTTTTTCGTAGTTAATAAACGTGGCAGTACTTGTACTAGTAAACCTGGTAATGCTTTGACTTTATCCCCGAGTCCTGAACCTGCAGTTCGGGCCTTTTCCTCCGTTTCTAATGCTGTCCAATCTATCTTTTGGTCGCCCACTTCCCACTCTTTTTCTTTCAGTTTTTCATAAATGCCAGCAGGTAAGAGCACCTTTAATATCGTCATAATATCAGGATAGGTATACTCTCCCATCAGTAACATGTCCTTAATTTCTCGGTGGAAACCCGCTGGGTCTTTGTCATGACTTGGTACTACTTTCTTCATTTCTAACAATTCAATTTTTGATATGGGTGTGTATACAAATACACGGTGAAACTGATTGTCTTCGCCTTTTATTGGGTGCACTTCTCGTAAGGGATTTTGTCTATCCATATAGTACGGCGTTCTTTCTCTGCGGGGCAGCGAGAGAGAATCCGGACTTACAAAAAGGACATACTGTTTACGTGACACTAATATCTCTTTAATTAACTTGTTACTAGAACCTCTCCATCTGTTCGTGAGTAGTTCCGTTAATATATCAGGTAAAGGACCAGGGTCAGCATGTTGGCTCTTATATAATATAAGGAGTTGCTGAATCATATAGATTCCAGCTAAACGTTGTTCATCTGCACTGAGATTAAAAAACGTGTGTGCTACGGTCTCATCACCGTATTTTTCAGGACTGTCAATCCAGTGAACGGCTGATCTGGCTAATTCTTGCTCATCCATGGAATCGAGGAGGTGGTAACCCCTTCGTTCTCGTAGTATTTTATCTGCGGCTTGAAACAAATGTTCAGGAGACTTCAGATTTATTACAGGCGTCGGGTACGTTCTGCTGTTATTTGGGCATACAGAGTGTATGGGATCAGAAAAACATCTAGTATTATCACAGGATCTTCCTCTGCCTACATAGGCTATGGTCTCTGACTGTCTTGCGGAATTCCCTGATTCGGACACTTCATCTTGCTCGAACTCGTCTGTTTCCAATCTTTCTTCATGAATACGCTCTATCTCTCTACGGATTTTTCGACACATGGCTATTATACAGTTTTTCTTATCGTGTCTCCCTTCTGATATATTCTGGCTCCATCTTGTAAGAATAAGCATTGCATTCGGGTCTACCCCCGGACGGTCTTGATTTCTGATCACACAGTTTATGAGGAAACGTAACAGTTCCCCCTGTATCTCTACTTTCTGGAATTCCATAGCTCTGTTAATACATTCTGGATCTCGCCCTGTTTGAACAAAATGATATATTTCGTCTAGATGCGTAGTCATTCCTGGTAACCTCGCTAAATACTCTGCGGCTCGTCTGATACGTAATGATGCCAGGACCATTTCGTCCTCTTTACCAACCACCGGGTCATATCTACAATTTACAAGGAGTTCCTTAAGCGTACGTTCACTTACGAATTTGGGTGTACGTGAATGCGCTGACTCTTGAAAGACAAGTTTATTTATTCTAGGTGGTGTAAAGGTATTGCTAGCACCTCCCGTGGCCCCATCTGGGGCGTCGGGTGTGAATGGGTTCGTTGAACGTGACACAGCAACTATGGGTGTCGATACCACTGTAGAATCGACTGCGGGGACAGATGCGGAAACAGATGTGCTTGCCGAAGCTTGTATCGGGACTTGCTGTTGCACGGGGACGGATACCTGATCCTGACGTTGAACCCCTCCGCCAGACGGTCTATGTGGTGTGGCGTTAGCATACTCGGGAGCTGCGTCGTCTAGATATGAGGAAAGAAAAACATCTTCTGCGGTTCTGGGATGCCCTTCTGGATGTACCTTAATTGGAAATAATGGGGGTGGCAAGTCTTTTGGCATCTCTGGAACAGCCTTAGGTAGTCCTTCGGCTAGAAGGGGGTACATACCATTCGTAAGAGCATTTCTTTGTCTATTTACTTGTTCTGATTTCACTCGGATACCTTCCTCAATTAATAGATTTTCTTGAACTTCCTTTGAACTTTCTTTGCTCCTCTCTTCTTGTCTACGTGCTTTTTCTGTGCGTCTATGAGATTCTTTACGCCATAACTCAACAGCGTCTTTCTGTGACTGTCTGACCTTTCTTTTCCATAACTCTTCCTCCACTTTCATGATGCACTCTGCATCCCAGGTTCCCGCTGCGGGCCACCTTTGACTTTCCGGCAATCCCTTGGTATAATCTACCCATAGATCAAGAAACAATATGGCATCTAAGCCATGCTTGTGATACATAAAATGCCCTGGAGTGTCCCTAGGAGGAATAGGAACTGCTTCTTCAAGCACCCCTTTTCTGGTAGTAATCTGTCTTAACTTCGAGAAGAGCGGCATCTTGACAACTGATCTGATACTTACTCTTGAATTCACTTAATACGAAAAACACAATAATGAACAGTGAACAATGAACAATCATTCATACCACAATATTTGAACACTTTAAACATTAAACATTAAACATTTTAACAATGACCGACAATGATGACAGTCTGCCTAACTAATCACCACGCTGAATTCTTGACAATAACTGAATACTTCGGAATACTTGATATACTGCTAAACAGTACATATACACTGCTAAACAGTGCAGACCGGATTTGTGTACCCAAATCCGTCTTGACCGGCACAACCTATGTGCGCGTCAACACGCCTCCCCGGCGATGGTACTCACCGAGTAGCTCCTTGAAACGGAAGGCCTCAGAGAATGGACGGGACTCGATGACTGCGGACAGCGGACCCTCTGGACATCGGGATTTCGAAAAAAAAAACCTGGTGGGTCTCTGTATACCTCGGATCTTGCTCTCTCAGCTAGGCTCTGGTCGGGATACTTCGCACTTCTCACCGCCTCGTCTGGGTTGATCGCAGCCTCAGTCGCCCCCGCTTGACCGGAGGGAGCTTACAGGAAATCCTGCTGGTACGCGTTTATGGTCCGTCCAGCTGTGGCAGGAGACCGGGCCTGCAACGCACCGCCGGCGCGTGAGATGAGAAAGTGTCCCTGTTCGGGCGCCATTATGTGGTAAATATTCTTTTCACCTAAACTGAATTTCATACGGAATCTTAAAATAAAGTAAAATAGCTCAGAATAACAAGAGGCAGAATCCGTGGTATAAGAGGTTTTCTAAATGGGCTTTATTCCAAAATGGCCGACTCGAGTCGCGGCCTTCAGGTTCCGTCACCACGAGGGTTCAGGAAGTGAAGTACAATACTTTATTGACAAGAAGTAACTTTTATAGGTCATACATTACAATGAAACGAATGCAAAAGGCGTAACAATTGATAAGATAAATGACATGGTAATACGTAATCGAAACTAGGCGTAATAAGGAGCAAAAAGAAACATGATTGGCTCTGATTATCTTACATAGGTGGATCTATAAGATAATCCTTAACATAGATGCGCGCGCAGCAGCATGACGTGTGATTGACGTGCAACTAGGGGGTGAAGGGGACTTGACATTTAGCTCTACATGTGGAGACGAGAAGTCTGGGGGGTCAAGTCAACCTAATCCCAAATCATATCTAACATCCTATGTTTAGAGAACGATGTTATCCACAAGGAAGGACTCTCGGACAGAATCTATTCTATACTGACTGTGTGTGCGTGTACAAGCGTCTAAGTGCCTATATGAGATGCGAGGGGCAGAAAACTTTCCATGGCAACAGGGCTATGAATCACTTGCAGGAGGACGGAAAGGCTGAGTCCTTTGCTTGTGAGCAAAAGGAAATGTTTACCTAAATCCCTAGACAGGAATGCATCGGCTGAAGAGCATAATAGATAATTCGAAGGTGAAATACAGCTTCTTGGCAGGCAGGCGAAAACTGGCCGAGGCAGGCACCGTTAGCTGCACAGGGAGTAGGACAAAGTTCATGGATACAGATGCGGGCTCAAGCTGAAGCTGTCAGAGGCAGAGAGCAGGGAAAGGCTTTGAGGACAGAATCGGGCCTACTTGCCTGAACTGTAAAAATGGAGTAACTTAGCCATAAAAAGTCGGTGGCCTTTCATACTTAGGAATCGAATATCCAGCCCATTCATGGCGGATCTGACAGAGGACATGTTGACGGTGGACGCACATGTGTTTGCGTCATCAAAACTGGAACTGGAGGGAACATACATGTACTTGTGACATGCATATAGAACCGTTGGGGTCCAAGATAGGGGACATAACTGATCAGGAAAATCCACATTTCCACAGTCCCCCGACCTTTCCTCGCTCTCCCCTTGATTGATACTGCCTATTCATAAACTGCATTTTGTAGTACATTTAGTAGTATTAAAATAGTACTACTAAAGATCTAAAAAATGCTATTCACAGACCTACGAGTGTTAATTAGGGGTGGGCGGAATTTGCGTAGTCGCGCTACGCAAAGCTCCGCGAAACGGTATAAAATCTCCGCAAGCAAGCAGAAATTCCGTGAGAACGCGGAATTGCTTGTTCGTGACGCTTTTTTCCTGTTTGCGAATGCTGTGTGCGTACTCGGGGGAAATATCTCACGAACACGCATTTTGAGAACATGAACAGGCAAAAAATTCCGTGAAGCCGCGGAACGCAGAATCTTGGACAATGCCGCGTTCTCCGCAGAACGCGAAATTACCCAAACTCCGCAAATTCCGTGAGTAAAACGGAATTTACCACCCAGGCCTAGTGTTAATCTCCACCTCAACCTCTCCAAACTTTTCTATGGGCAGATCCTCACACATGTACAGTTACAATTTAGTGGTAAATGTGGGAGGGATCGAGGGAGTGGCTGGAATAAGGGGCATGCTTGGTATTAAATGTGGCGGGATAAGGGGGAGGGAGTAAGGAGGGATTTAGAGTAGGTTAGGGAGGGGTTTAGGGAGAGACATGCACTCACCCACAGAAGAGAGGCCAATTTAATTCACAGACTGCACTTTTAAAGTTACTACGGCCAAAAAGGGACTCACAACAGTTGTAAATTACTCCACCTCAGATCTGGAGTAAGACTGGCACAACACATGGCCAACCACTTGTACTGCAACCTCCTACCATAGAAAATAATGGTGATAGGGATTAAAAATAAAATCCAATAGGAAATAATGTTAAATTAAATGACATTATTTAAAAAGGTTATAAATATAAATAAATATAATTTCATGCTAAAACAAACTATAAAATATAAAACATATTTGTTATTTAATTATAAAAGAAACTTTTTTATGTATTATTTAATGTAACATTATTTTTAGTAAAATATAATTACATTGCTTTTATTTAAATTTATGATCAAGTACAATGACTATTAATACATAATAAAAGTGTATGTTATCTTACTTCAGGTGAGAATGTATTTTTTAATTTAAACTTCAGAAAAAATGTTTTATTTCTGTTAACTAGCATTTTTTATTTCTACATTTCAAACAAATATATAAAATTAATTTACATTAATATTTAAGATACAAATTTATCTTATATAAAAATGTTCATAGTAGCAGTCACGCACTAAAAGACACTCGCTCACACCTCTCCCAGAGCATGGACTAGTGACAGCACTTGCACCACTGCCAGAATAGAAGTATGATAAGATTGACATCAGTCCCACTCTTCACATACTAGAAGTCACACACTACAAGAAGCACTCCTGCACTTCTCACAGACTAGCATTCACACACTACCAACAGCACTGCCATGCCCGTCAGTAACAAGCAGCAAAGCTAATCGTCATGTACAGATGGATGAGTGACTGCATGGATAGAGGGATCCAAGCACTTTCAGTTATAAGCCAGCCATTTTGGATTTGCCAGTGCTTGTTTGTTAGGTTGCTGCTCCAAATCCTACTTTTAAATGTAGCGGGGTGCAAGTTGTAGCACCTGTGCATGGGAATGAGCTTATGGAGAGTAAATAGTGCCAGGGTGGACCACAATATCCTGTGACTCCTACCAGGAATAGGAGCTTGGAGTACCTCAGAGCTCAGCAACCTTTCGATTTCCCATCAACAAGCGGGCACCAGACATTCCACAGACTAAGATGATAACCCACTGGTTCTAAGAGAAGCTGCAATGCTCAACTGGCAGTGCAAAAAAGAACCACCACAACACTTGAGAACTTGTAGAGGCTTTAAAAGATACAAGTTATTGAGTCATAATGATGGTAAAGAAGCGAGGCTCCGGGGAAGGAATAAACACAAGAAGAGGAAGGAAAGCAATGGAATAAGAAGCAAGGAAATGAGACTAACAAGGAAGCCAAACAACGGCAGGCAATGGGCTGGGCCAAAGCCTGCAGTACGCTTTTGGTATGGTTCACAGGAGGTGTTTCAACAACAAATGACAATTCCTAATAAAACAAGCATAAGCAAAGCCAATAGGTTTTGCCTTTGAGAGCTATTGTCTTTGGCAATGTTTTGTAGCCATGCTGTACAGCAGCAAGGATGCTTTGCAGCATGACTGCAACTCATTTTAAAAAGCGCTATGGAACAGCCAGGGCTAATGCGCTTTTTTTAAGTGCATTAGCGCTGGGTGCATCATAGTCCTTTTATTATTATTCTTTTTATCAATGCTGCACCGCAGCCACGCTACTATATCAAATCATTGCCAAATTCAGCAATGTCCATGCTGTACAGCAGGAACAAAAGGCAATGGCAGAGCCGATAATCTCAAGGGTGCGACCTAGTGGCTTTGCCAATGCTTGTTAGGTCTCAGCACAACTCCCCAGTGATCCTGAGCGAATCAGTTTATCTCCCCTTCTGTGAAAAGGGGGGGAAATATGACATTTGGCAAAGAATCCCATCACAAAAGAGAGTAATTGCATCCTTCTCCATGTCTTAGTGAAAATACATTTGGAAGCAGCTGGAATCTGTTGTCACAATAAAAGCAGGTGACATCGGTTGTCACAATAAACATCCATTTCAAAGAAGAAAAGAGCTTCCTTGAAGTGCTTGTGGCATAGTAAAACGTAGCTACAAATGGCAAGAGGTTCAACAAAGGTGACAGGGAAGAAGAAAAAGGTAAAAGTAGTACCTCAATCACAACATGATCAGTGGAAGGGCAGTAATCAAGCAGAAGCAATCAGTACTTGGTCCATGCTCCAGCCGAAAGAAGAAGAATTGAAGCCAGCATTTGCTGGCCCATTAAAAGACAGCAAATAAGAGTGACAATGAAGCCAATAAATGGTAAGCTCTGGGCGGGCTGCAATCCCCTTGTTGCATGTAATAGCTCTTGCAAGCGAGAGTGCATGCGCTGTCCAAGGTGAGACCTAAAAAGGACCCCATTACTACCCCCAACTCCCCCACCAGCACCTGTGATGCTTCTCACTGTCTGCATGGTTAGAGACTGGTTTCCATACTAAATAAGGCCCCACTACCTATAGCCTCCTTCGCTTTGCAGGGCCCATCCTCTGGAACACCCTTCCACAGGGAGGGGAAACCCAACAACAGGAAAATTTACAAACAGTATGGAGTCCATTTGTCCCACGATGCGCCTCCCTCCCAACTTCTCACAGACACACATTACCCAGGGTACACCAAGCATCAGCAACCCAAACTATACACACTTAATGCGATGGGTAGTTACCTGGGCACTCGTGCACTGTGTGTGGTTGTTGATAGCAGTGCCCTCTTGTTTGCACCAAGGTGTGCTTGCACCGTGGTGTGTGACCACCTGCCAACGGGCACTGTGCTGCAGCTCCTCCAGGCACTAGACCATGGAGTCCCAGCCCTGGCTCGAGGCGCGTGGCCTTGCACTTCGGTGTGAAGCTCACCGTACAACAAAGGGAGCTGGCTTTGGGCACTACACAGCTGTGGGGTGGCTCATGCCATGAGTGTGTGGCACCTATAGGCCTGTGCTGTGTCTCCTGCCACCCATGCTCCTGGGATCCGGGCCCTCCCGCCCTTGGTGATTGTGAGCTGTACCTTCAGACACCTGTGCACCTGGCACTCGCGTGCTGCAGCTCTTGGCTCGTGCACCAGGCCCTGGTGCAGCTGGGACCTCTGGACTGTGCAGGGCCGGCTCTAGGGTGGTGCGACAGAAGCCACCGCACTGTGTGCTGACTTCGGGAGGGGCCGCCCTGTTTCCAAGTATATTGTGGTTTTAAAAGCACCTGCTGCCTGGTTCCTTGCCTCCAGCAATTTCGAAGAAATAATAAAAATGCATGCTCTTCCTGGAAAGAGACTGGAGGTTTGTCTGGTGGAAGTTCTGACTTATTGTAAGGTAGCGCAGAGGGTTAATGTGCCTGCTGCAAGGAACGCGCACATGCAGGTCACAAAGTGAATGTAATGTAAATAGGTAAGTGGGTTGCTGCTATTGTCAGAGAGATCCTTTTGTTACGTGCAGTTTATAAGTTAAAACCCTAATACAGAGAAGGGCCTATTAACTGGCATCAAAGAGCTGCATACAAACTGCACGGTATTGTCCCCCCCCAGTCTTTTATTTTCCAAATGCCACAAAAGGCTTAATTTGGGTAGAAATCAACTGTTATTATTAAAGAGAACCTCCAACCAGGGTGGTGCGTTTTAAATTCTGAGTTTATGCTTCTCCAGACCAATCACTATTAAACTATACTGCCTGCCAGTATGGATGACATGTGACTTCTACACCTTGCAGTCCTCTGTCTTATGTAACATTTCCTATACACTGATTTAAACACGTGTGATTGATTGTCTCTGTGTAGTGTGTGGGTGTGAGATGTAAAGTGCTCTGACACGACACTGGTATGAGTGGCGCTTTAAAACTAATTAAATGCATCTGAGAGGGAGTGGCTATGGACACTTGAGGGGCACTGTTAACACGTGTTAGTGAGGTAATCCGTGACGAAGGTGGTCAGTGGGGTGCGTCAACAAACAGTAGTGGCACCGGGCGCCACCGGCGCTAAAGCCAGCCTCGGAAATGTGATTTTAAGCACTTGCTTTGTCGCTCTCGTGCGCTCGGATACTTTTCTCTTGCACTCCCAATAATCCCGTGCAGTGATACTAGGCATTTATGACTCGAGCACTAGTATATGCGACCCTTGGCACTCTTGTGCACACTTTCACCAGGCGCTCGTGCACCTGTTTCAAACGTGTAATGCTTTTCGACTTTTGCACACCTTAAACTCTTGCACTTGGCACCTCGCACCTGACACATTTTCACTTCTTATTTACGAACGACAGCTCCTGACGTTTGTGCGACTGGCCCTCGTGCAAGTGTTGCAGGCTGAACACCCCTGGTGCGTGTGCCATTGGTATTTATGCCACTGTTACGCCCACACTTCGTTTGCGTAACTTGCACTTCTAAACTTTTATTCAAGTTACTTCTGTACGTAACATTTGTGAATGCTACGTGTGCACTAGACACATGTGTGCCTATTACTTGTGCAACTGTTACTGGAGCATGTGTGAATCCTGACACTCGTTCACTTGTCAGTGGTGCACAATGGTACCGGGCACATGTGGATCCACATCCCATCCTCACTGGTGCTCTTTAGCATGGCACTCTCACACCTGGCATTTGTATATTTGCTTCATGTGCCCCTGTCATGCGCACACTTCATCTGTAGACATTTTTTTGTGTGTAGTTTTATATAGCGCGAACTAGACCCGGAGGGCGCAGTGCGTCCACTGGGGCGTTGCCCCCCCAAACCCCCCCCCCCCCGCCCGCGCCCGCAGCTCCCTCCTCGGTGTCTCTGAACTTAGTTTACTTAAGTTCAGAGACGCCGAGGGTGGGGAGAACTGACAATGCATGTCAGTCAGCATGACGTCGGACCGTGGGCGGTCCGGCGTCATGTTGACTGGCATGCATTGTCAGACAAGCCAGGGAAAGGCAGCACTGCAGCACAAGTGCGCATGAGTGGGCATGGAGAGTATTTTTTAGCCCGTGCCCAGTCATGCGTACTTGTGTTTTTACTGCCTTGCGCATGCCCATTAGGAGCCCCTCGGTCTCCTAATGGGCAGGCGGCGGGCGTAGCGTAAGCTGTGCCCTCAGCCAATCCTGGCGCTGCAGCAGCACCGGGATTGGCTGAGGGGTTGCCACTCCAGTGCTGACGTGGTGTTCCGGTTTGAAGGGGGCAGAGGCGCCAACGCGGACCAGGAGCAGAGGCGGTCAGGTAAGTTTTTGTTTTAATTTTATTCAGTTCTCCCGTTGCTGGTGGTACGGTTGGGGTGGTTTTTAGGGTTAGGGGGTATGGTTGGGGTGGTGTTTAGGGTTGAAATTTGCTAGGGTTCCCAGAGTCTAGGGCTCAGGGCCCGATTCAGGTTCGTGCATAATGGTGTTGGGAAGGTTTTAGGGTGGTTTTGCAAAATTCCATCCAGATTTGGCTGAGTTGGGGTTGGGAAGGTTTGGCTGGATTTGATGCAGATTTGGCTGGGTTGGTGTTGGGAAGGTTTTAGGGTGGTTTGTCAAAATTCCATCCAGATTTGGCTGATTTTGGGGTGTTTTTGTGGGTTTGCGGGGGGCTTGTGTGTGGGTGAAAAGTCGTACCCCATCCAATGGATGGATTTGTGTAATTCTTGCTGAGACTTTTGGGAATGGCTGGCACTAGTGTCCCAGTGAGTTTGAAGATGATCGAAGTAGTGGAAGTGCGAAAAAAGAGCATTTTTTGTGAAGGCCCGGATTGCAATGTTATCCAATGGGCAGTGTTGGGGTGCGTGGAGAAGAGTTTTTTAGGGGGTTCCAGTGGATCGACAGGAATGGGGCTGCTGTGAGCGGCAGGGAGGTGGAATTTATGGGTGTGCAGGAAGTTTGGGAGGAATCGATCAATGGGAAGGGTGTTTTTTGGCAAAGTCGAGGAAGGGAAAGAGCTGCCATAGGAGCCCATATTAAACGTGAGTTTTGCATGTTTTTGGGGTTCGATTGTAGGGTGTTGCAGGTGGTTCCGAGTGGATTTCCTTAGCTGGGATCAGAGTTGGGAAGGTCTAATTTTGATTGCAAGTGTTTTGAAGAAAATCCATGGAGGGGAAGGTGTGCTTTGGGCCTAGTTTCAGAGTGCGTTTTGACGTGACTTTAGGCCTTTGGGAGCTGGCGGTAATGCACATGTTTGGGATGTTAATTTAGGGTGTTCTAGGTTTTTGGGAATGGGTTTAGGGGTGTGGGAGCAATGGTGGGAAGGTCTAGTTTGTGTGAAAAATAGCAGTTTGGTTGTAGTTGAAGGGGAAAGGGTAATTTGGCCCTGTTTTCTAGGTGTATTTTGTGCCATTGGCGAAGATTGCCTGTATTGGGTAATTGCAGGTGTGCGGGATACGAATAAGCTAGAGCGATAGAAATAAACAGATAGCGGTTGGAGAGAGAGAGGTGAGGAGAGGTAGAGGCGAGGATAAACGGAAGCGTGTGCACCACACCAGGCTTGGCAGCTTTATCTCCCACCTTTGCGCCGCAGTGGTAAGCTAGCGTCCAGGTTATGTTACGGGACACTCCTCCAGCACTTTTACGCCCCACTATTTTCAAATGTCACCAGCCGCCCCTGGGTATCAGAGCGCATTACATGAGCACCAGTTACCTTACAGACGGACACATTCATTTGTTGTTAGGCACGGGGAGATTAAGTGATTTGCCCGGAATCACAGAATGTTGAGCGTCCCTGCCGAGACTCGAACCCGGTTCCCGAGCTCCGAGGTCGACCGCCCTAGCCGTTAGGCAGGCCACATTCTCTCCTCACAGTTATGCACTTGGCACTTCTGCACTTGTTAATCGTGCAACTAACTTGTGCATCGAACACTCGTGCGTGATGATTGTGCACCTGTCACGTGCGAGCCTAATATGTGAGCACCTGTCACCGGAGCACTTGTGAATCCTGGCGCTCGCATTACTCGTGCACAGTTGCCCAACAAATAAGTGCCTCGTTCCCAGGTGCGCGTTGACACGTCTACGACTTGTGCGCCTGTTCCCAGCCTGGGTTCTCTGGTTTCAAGGCCTCCTTCGCGCAGGGGGTGTCTGGGGAGCGCTGCAGTGCATCAATATTCATACGCAGTTAGCAAGTGAAGTACTCAATGTCCAGACATAGAAAGAATAAAAGAAATGATAAGATTTTAACACCAGACACTATAATAGCAAATTATGGTAATAAAATTCCATTTGTGATAAAAGGCAGGCAACCGGCCAATCAGGTATTAGTATAGACTGCTGCGCTAAAAAGCTTATTACAGGCGCAGTTAAAGTCACTGGGGCGGTGGGAGTCTGAGAAGGAGCAACGTGTCTGTGTGTGCCAAGGCGCTGGTGCCAAGGTCGGACTGGCCTCTCGGGCAATCAGGCAGTGGTCCGACAGGTCAGTGCATGGGCCGGTTTTTTGGCTGTTTGTGGGCCTGTTTTATGGTCGGTTGGGCCTGTTTTACTGTTGATTTCCCCAATGTGAAAACTAACATTGCCTGCAGCAAGCTCAAAGCCATGCAGTCTTCCATCCCGTGCAAAAACACTTATGCAGCGTCTTTACAAGTTCAAAACGGCTCCAATTTGCAAACATCGGTCCCTTTTAGATATCTGATGCTATGTCAGGGACGGCGGCTTCCGATTATGCTTCTCTTTCTTTACTAGAAATTCACAGCAGCCAATCAAACTTTAAACTACATAAACCATGAGTCCTCATGGCTCCTTCTCCCCACCAACCACAGGGATTCAGGACTATCTTTAAATGACCCGTGGACCGTAGTTCTTCCTCTTTCTTTGCTGCTGCAGCTGCTCGGCTAAGTACACTTTTGTCTATATATGTGTTATATTAATAACCTTAGGTACACATCAAGTGTTTGAAATGCTGTTTTAGTGTGGCTTGTTTTTTAGGTCTCGCCTGACCAGCGCTTTAGCGCTGGCTCTGGCGAGACTTATAGTAAGCGCGTTTTGGAAGTGCAAACAGTGGCTTTGCAGGCCTCCAACTACAGTGCATGTGACCCGTCCGGGCGCGCGCACCATTTGGAGGCCTGCAACCACTTGTTTGCTTTCACTTTAGCCGTGATTCATCGCACCATTTGGCAGCCTGCGTGCCCGCCCCCACTCCCCCTCCCACTCCGTCAGCTTCAGTTTGGGTTTTTTTAACTTTAAGCTCGAGGCGCGCGTGCGGCCAATGCTTGTTTACTTGGCACTGCAACTTCTGGTCGCGTTGCTCCGTTCCAAATGCAAGCTAACTTGGGTCTTACCATTCCACACGTGCTCCTGCCCTCCATGTAACTCGAATCCTACAAACCGCGAACATCTGAGGTTCATTTGCAGCGCTGTTATTGCAAAAAACATCGGGAACACTTTAAAAAATGGAATACATGACACAATGCGAATTCCTTTCATTTAACTACGGTAAATTATTCTGACCGGCGAATGCACTGCTGTGGGACTCGAAATGTCACGTTTCTGCGAGGCAGCAAGAAAACAAAATGGTACATCCGAGTTAATGGCAGGGCAGAGGAGGACCAGGAAAGTTGGAGAGTGAAGCGAGGATGTCTACTTACAGCCAACGGTACCGACCCTGGAACTGGGGAACCAGGTTCGAGTCCCGGCGTCACCACAACATCTTGTGATTCTGGGCAAACCACTTAATGTCCCTGTGCTGAAAGGAAAATGATTCTGAACTTCAGTAATGTAACTAGTGCTCATGTGAAGCGGTCCAATGCCTTCAGGCTGAGTTTTGCGCTGTATAAAACTGCAGCAAAATGGCCTGTGAATGTCTAATAAGTGGGATATGTACATGGGGCATAGCTAATTAGAAGGGAGGGGCCTTGTATATCTATCGAATGGATTTAACTTGTGATACTTGTCGATATATAGCTTAACATTCTACATTTGAATATTGATTCTTTTAAAATTACAGACAAAACTATTGTTGGATTTTATTATAGTGCACTTTACAAATGCATGATCTCGCTGCGGTTCACAATGTTATGCAATTTTTTATTATTCAGAATATAACGAGCATGATAGCTCCTAGACGTAGTCTCTCGCCACAGAGGTATGAGGCGCTCTGCTGTTCATGAGTATGAATTCAAGGAAGACTGATTCAACCATCCTCCTTCCCAGGTACGTAAACTGACTACCATCAGACTGAGTGCCTTTCATTTGGGTAACATTAGTATCTGCTATTTACAGCGTTTCGAAACCACAGGAATGCGGTATCAAGCGCTGTGTGAAAAACAATATTATTTTTATCTTATTAATATCACTGCCACCCCTGCCCGACCCCACACCTGACCAATCTTCGCATCGCACGTGTAGTTGGGTACAGCGCATTTAAGGGTTGGAAAAGTCATGTTCGCACCCACCCTCCCCCCTCACACCAACTCCGTCTCCCTAACAGTCAGTCTCCCGCCTCGCATCGCTGGCCTGTCTCAGAATAGAGTCTGTGAACGCCCAGTTTCTGCCTGTTGGGAACAACAGGGGCGCTGCAAGTGTGGAAAACATAAACAAGGCAAGCTGTGGGGGCCTCAGAACACATTGGGAACGAAACGAGCAGCCTTTTGGAGCCCGCGGGGGTGCTACGCGTGTGGAAAACATAAACAAGAGAGAGCGTGGGTCCTCAGAACAAAGCTGGGAAATAAATATACGAGCTGTCCCTTTAAGCAGCTGGGGTGGTTGGTGCACGTGTTTAGACCAGCGCGGGGGGTCTCAGAATATATTTAGAACAAGGACGCTAAGCTTAGTCTCACCCAGGAAGCTAAAGCGCCTCTCTTCAAAAACAAGGCAGAAACGAAAACAACCAAACGAAAAGGTCTGCCTTTTTCTGTGCAGGTTTTTGTAATAGCAGGTCCGCCAGGCACACAGAGCGTAAACAGGGCAGGCACTTGTATCAAGTGCCTGGGAAAGCATCACACGGGGGTAAAACTGGAAATTCGGGCTCCGGGCTTCGAGGCCAATGAAAACGGGCGCCCTGGGAAGGAGTCTGCTGACATTCGGACGCCTCAGTCGTTATATAGTATGCATATGGAAGCTGCAGAGCTTGGTCAGCTTTGATCCAGTGCTTAATTTGAGTAGGTGGTTTCTGTTGTTCAGCGCCAGCACTTAATTGTCAGCACAGGCTGTAATGATAGTCCACCACATGGCAGAGTCAGTCAAACGTCAGGAAACAAATAAAAGATGCGCTCCTTTTATTCCACAAAACATTGTAAGGCCTTCAAGACAGGCATACTATATAGAATGTAAAGGGGTCTTTATCTGTATAGTCGAGGAGATTACAGGACATTCTCCTAATGCAAAACAGATGTTTGTGCCTGGCGCGAACCTGCATCATGGTGAGGGATAAGCTCACAAGAGCTATGTGAATGTGTATGGCGTCATCATTAAACACAAGATAATATTTTTGAATTATTTAACAGAACTAAAATGATTCACGTTATTATCTTTTGGTTGACAATGACCCAACTTCGATGACAGGATATATGTTAAACTTACAAGACTTTTGTTTAGTTATCCTTAACTATTTATTTATTTTCCTTTTACCCCTTACTTCAGCAGTGACCTACAGTTTGTTTTACAAGCTTAGTATCCTGCTGTGTGCTGATTTGCATCTCACAGATGCTGCAGCACAAAAGATTACGATCTTTACTACAAGGCTTATTGGAACTGAATTAGCTTGTCCTGGTTTCCTTTCGCAAGTGGCGAAACGTGCTAATGTTTCACACCATAGCAGACTTGCAGTCTCCTTTTTTTCCTAAACAAATGCCAGTACATTACAATATATGAATACACTTACGAAACCAACGTGTAAGCAAATATATTTTAAAAGAAAGTTTAAAGCGTATTACAAAGAAAACCATTATTTATTTTTAACGGTACTACTTTTATTTGTGTGTAGCTTTAAGCACGTAGCTACAGTTGCTTTTTAAGTGGGTAATTTGTAAGAAAAAACAATTGCCTGTGTTTTCATCATTTAGCAACTTTACACAATAAATGCAGCTTTACACACAAGTGGTCAAGATGCACTGTCATGGCGCTTCCCTTCTTTTGTTTACACTTTTGGGCGTATTCCTGGGCACAAAAACAAAATGCCCACCGGATGCGTTCTTGCCTTGCATCACCTGTGCTGTTTTTATCAATTTCGAAGGCAGTCTAGCAGCTAGGGCAACCGCCGTTACAAAACAGGTTTCTATATGAGACTTGTGTACATTATAATAATGTACCCGAAATCGTGAGCATGTAAGACGAAAAAAGTTTATAGAATCATTACACTTCCCAGCCTTGGTGCAACACTATCAAACGATATTCAAATTCCTAGTGCTGCTAAATGGGCAGGCGCCTTTCCATCCATCTCCTGCAGCCCATATGGTCTTTGGGGTCCCCAAATCAATTCCGTAGATAAACCATTAATATCACTTAGTGTCTACACAGTGGGCAAGTAGAAGAACAAGCATTTGCATTGCAATGCAATAGGTCGCGCAGTTACGCGAGTTTAAGCTGTTGCATTGTAAATGACAATGCCTTTTATTTATGTTTTAATAAGCAAAACAAAAAAAGGCATTGTCATTTACAGTGCCAATAGCTCAAACTCCGTAATTGCGAGACCTATTGCATTGCAAATGCTTGTTTAGCTTGCGTTTATGGGGGCGTTGCCCGATGGACTGACCAGCTAGTGGAGTGGGAGCGGAACGTGCATGCTCTGCGCGGTGTAAGGAGAGTTCTCTTTTGATCTCTGGCAGGCTCGCGCATGCGCGGAAGGCCGATCGAAGCGTTACTCTTCCGATCGGCTCCCTTCTCCGCATGTGTGGTCTCCAGTGCCTCTCTGTCACTCAGAACACCAGACGGGGTGCAAAAACGTTATAAGGTCTTGCCCTAGGAGAGTTGGGTGGCTCTCTCCACAAGAATATCTACAATAAAGTCTTTATATATTTTTTGACTGTACCCAAAGGCTTTGCTGTTCTGGGCCTTGTCCTATGAGAGTCTCTGCGATCCATCACTTCACCCTCGTGCATACTCTCCCCCTGAACCTCTTCCACCCCTCCAGTTCTCAGGATGGTGTACTACGCCAAGGAGGGTAACGATGATTACGTGGAGTATGAAGAGATGCCCTACGAGCACCACATGGAAGAGCAGTTTGTAGTGGCGTTAGATTCACATGTGCAGAATTCAGTGAATCTGACGTTGATCAAGGCTTTACAACCCTTTACCTAACCCGTAACATGGTATGGGAGACGTGTGTTGGGCGGTCCCACTGGGGACTTATAAGCACAGGCTTTGGATGTGAATGAACGGGACATTGCACTTGATGCTGCTTCTAAGGGTACCTGCTTGACGGAGGTTCTGTCACAAATGGCTTCATCGGTCCTTAGAGATCATGGTTATGGCAGATCTTTTTCTCCAGGTGCAGTGGGAACCACCATGTATTCCACCCCTGGGGTGGCAGATGGATTCTCACCTTCACGCTCCCCTCTTGTGAATCAAAGGACGCTTAGGAAGGGCAAAGTCTTGCGACCAAACGTAAGATGCACCATGTCTCACCGGATGTTCTGAGTAACAAGAATCTCCTGTTTGATCCCAGGAATATCGTTCTCCCCAGATCCACTGAGTGGGTGCCCTGCATGGAGGTAGCACACTACGTGCAAGACAATATTCACCAGGGTTTCGAATGCGAGATGCCCAGTACACTACATTCAGAACGACCCCGCCCATCTCTTCTGAGCAAGGTAACGGATACACCTGAACTAGATCTCAATATGGCCAACTTTCTTAAAAAGTTTGCGAAAGATCCGAAGAAGGGGTTGGACAGAGTCTGGCCGGTTGCCAGGATAAATTGTTGGATGTTTCAGTGCCCCTCACCAAAATATAGGATTTGGCTGTCCACGCTAAAGACAACAATACTCAATTGGATCCTAATGAAATCTTGGAATGGGCACAACGTGCACTCTGTTTTTTGGGCAACGCTAACTGTGCCCTTTCTACCGAACGATGCCAATCCTTCCTTATGAGGTCTGGTCCTCAGTCGGCAGACTTGGCCTCTACAGAGGCGGGCACCTTGATCAACGGACTTCTCTTTGGAGATAAGTTCGTAAAAGACCTGGGCAACTATGTGTCCGCATTTTCAGTCCTTGACAAAGCTTAGACTTCCTTGAAAAAAGTCTTTATGGTGGCCTTTTTGTCCAGGCTGGACGCTTCCATGGTCAAGCGCCTGCCCGTGGCTTCTACCAAACTTCCAGTGGTGGTTCACCTAGCGCGAGAGGCGGTGCTCCACGCTCCAACTTCTATCCAGCCCGCTATAGAGGTAGCCAGGGACATGCCCGCAGAGGAGGCCACAAGGGAGGAAGCCACTCCAATGATACCTCTTATTCAGGTAAAGGTTTTTCCATCTTCTGAGATCATTATGAGCAGGCAGATTGCATTATTCCTACTTAATTGGAGGGTTCTCACTCAGGATCAGTGGGTGTTACAGATTGTTCAAGGTTTCCACCCAGAGTTTTACTCCTTCCCACTTCAGGGGAAACAACTGATTCCTCTCCTTTTTTCTCAAACAGATAGCAGTTTCATAGATCAAGAGGAACTTACTCTCATTACTGCGGAAAGGGGCGATGACAGAGACCTCTCCTCATCCGCACAGATTTGCCAACACAATCTTTTTGGTTACAAAGAAGGATTATGGTTTCGGCCTGGTTCTCTACCTTAAAGAGTTCAATTCATGGGTCTTGTTTTGCCATTTCAAGATGGAAGGCATACACCTGTTATGAGATCTGTTGCAAGAGGGAGAGTGGATAGATCCTCTCAACATCAAAGAAGCTTATTTAGGCAGTCCCTGTATTCACTCTCATTGCAGATTTCTTCAGTTTCAGTGGAGCCACCAGTGGTTCGAATTTCTTGCCATGCCATTCGGCCTATCTTCTGTGCCTGGGAGTCTCACTAAGCTTCTTCGGCCAGTGGTTCAATACCTCCTACAACGGGGGTGAACCTAATAATTTATTTAGACTCTATTTATGGCGCAAGGCAGAGAGTTAGTCCTTGTTCATCTCTCTTGGACGACCTGGCTTCTTCAAGGTCTGGGTTTTGTCATCAACGAGGTAAAGTCACCTATGGTTCCGTCTCAGACGATGGAGTTTCTGGGGTTCCAGGTGGATTCCATCCTGGCCCAACTATTGCTACCCTTGAAAAAGCGCGTTTCCATAAAGAAGGAGTTGAGGAGAGTGCTTGCCTCTCCGACTATATCATTGAGGATATTGGTTTGCCTGGTAAGACTGTTGGCATTCTCAATTAAGGTTATTTTTCCGGGTCCCCTCCAGTATCAGGCCCTTCAATGACTGAAGATAATGTATCTTCGCAAGGGTTTGACGTACTTGGAACAGATTGTTCTGTCAGAGGAAACCAGGGTGGAGATGTCCTGGTGGTTGGACCATATGGATGCCTGGAACGGCAAGACCATATATGCCTTGATAATAGAAAACAATGCCAGATGTAGGTCTGGGGAGCTCATTGCAACTCTGTGGAGACGGGGGGAAGATGGTCTCCTGAAAAACTGCACCTTCATATCAACTGTCTGCAGATCCTGGCAAGCTCATTTGTGGTTTGTACTCTATCTCCAAATAGACCAAGTTGTTGCATTCTGTTGAAGATGGGCAACGCATCGGGAGTCCAATATATCAATTGTTTGGGTGGTGCGAGCTCTCACCTCCTATAGGAGATTGCCAAGTACTTTTGGCTTTATTGTTTAGAACATAATATATCAGTGATGGCCAGAAACATTCCGAGTAAGTCCAATGTGGTAGTCGACTAGAGTTCTCGATTCCTCACGACTCCAGCAACTAGTGGCCTCACCCCAAGATATTTTGACTTTTGAATTTAAACTTGGGTCCTTGCATGATCGACCTGATTTCCTCTGGCCTGAATGCTCAGCTTCCCTCTTTTACAGTTGGAGACCAGATCTGTAAGTGATCACTTTGGATGCCTTTCTCCAGTCATGGCCGACAGGTCTGGTTTATGCATTCTGTCCGTTCGCCATTATACAGAGGGTCCTATCACAAGTAAGCCGTCAAATGGCGAAATTGGTTCTGGTAACTTCTTGTTGGAAGGCACAGTCTTGGTTTCCAGTGGCCATGTCCCTGTCTTGTGCACCTCCAGTGAGTCTTCTCTCCTTCATGGATCTTCTTTCAGATCCAATGGCCTTCTACATCCGCTGGTGACACAGGGGCTTTTGTCCATCATGGCCTGGAGATTTTCCAGTGATGCTGGATTGTTCCAGGAGTTTATCCAGGACACCTAGTTCTTCTGGTCACAATCTTGGGCTCCCTCTACACAAAAACATTATGAAACAGCCTGTCATAGATAGGTTGGTTGTTGTGGTGAGTGGGGTGTGTATCCCATGGGATCTGGCATCCATATGAATGCAAATTTTCTGTCGGACATTGCTGGCCAGGGAATGGCTTATAGGACAGTGAAAAATTTCCATTCAGCGATTTCGGATGGTCACCCTCATCTGGATAGTAAGCCAGATCATCGTTTAGTTTGTAAACTGTTAAGAGGGATCCGGGTGGTTCGGCCTCCTCAGACTTAGTATTCCACTGTGTAGGATGTGAATGTGGTGTTGCTTTTCCTCAGGAAGTGGCCTGCGAACAAGTACCTTTCGCGCAAACAACTGTCAGCGAAACATACTCTCCCTTAATGCCTGATTTCTTGTTGACGGGTCTCGGTTGTTAAGGCCCTGGATTTAGCAGGTGGAGTATTTACTCTTTTGGGGGTGTCCCTTACTATCTCAAGACGTACCAAAATGGATTCTGGATGTGTTAGTTGCCCTGCTTTTCTACATCATCAGCAGTTGTGTGTTGTCAAGAGTCTATGGTGTTATGAGGACTGTATCCGCGATTTAAGCAATGATGCTGTAGGACAATTGTTAAGCTCTTTGCTGAAACCTTTCAGTCCAGTTGCTTTGGCTACGTTGGTCCGTTGGGTTAAATGGTTGTTGTCTGAAATGAGAATTGATATCTCCATTTTTAGAGCTCATTCCATGTTAGGGGCTATGACCTCTAAAGTTTTCTCCGCTAGTTCTCTCCTGGAGTACATTATGGCTGCAGGGATCGGTCTTCTGATTCAACGTTTAAAGTATTCTATCATAAGCCAATTGTCGATGTTGCATCTAATGTGGTGGCGCAACTTTAAACTAGCTTAATCCGAAGCCTCAGTTCCTGACATAGAATAAAAACATTTCTAGCTGATGTGTCGAGAATTTTCAATTCCATTAAGGACACGGAGGTGAGGATTATCCCCCCCTGGGTGCTTTTCTACTGTGTATTACCATATTGCATTTTTTATATGTATTTGTGAGGTTCTAACACTATGTTTTATTGTCACAACTGCGATTCGAAGAACATTTATCACTGGAGTTATCTTGACATTTTTATTGTTGCCTGGAAATTGCTGGAGGCAGGGAACGTGGCAGCAGGTGCTCTGAAAACCAAAATTAACTTGCAAGCACTGCGCCCCGTCAGCACCCAGTGCAGTGGCACAGGTTGTGGTGTTCTGGAGCTGGCCCTGCTGGGGAGAGGCATGAGGTCATGGGGATGGCTGCTAATACTGTACATGTGAAAACAGGAACACCCCCCACTATATGGAGACAGCAAGCTCCAGTCACACAGTAATTAAGAGATGAATACAGTTTTATTGCAGAAATAGTGTGAAGGATTTTGCCATTGCAAGAAAAGTAATTGAAAATAAGCAATCAGGATGTATATCTTAGCAGTGGTTTGTTATGTTTTCTTTTTGCTGTGACGGTATTTGCCACTTATGGCCAAGGTTACGGGAATTATGCAGCTGGGGAAAATCATTTTATGTGGCAGGAGTTGACTAAATTATGTGTCAAAGAAAAAACAAATTACTTGGCCTAATGTGATACATTATGTGACAGTATTCATTATTTTTTATTCATTATTTTTACACATCTACACTGTCTTGGAAAATTTTGACTTTCGTGGGAGCAGAGGACCAGGGTAGGGGCGACACGCAACTCGCACTCGGGAACCTCTTATCACGCCTGAGCGCGGCAGCTCTGTTTCACCCATGGGGTACCTTAGTTTCCAATCTTAGGTTGGACAGCCAACACCAAAGACAAGCAGGTACCAAACTTAAGGCACCAACACTGACACAAATGTGAAGTAGGAAGTTTCACTCATCATTATTATTTTTGTCCTGAAGAAGTGCCATGGATCCATATGACCACCAGGGGCGCGAAACATGTTGACTAACGTTTGACCCCATCTTTAGGTACAATCAGCAACTAGGGGTACCATATCCCATGAGCAGCATCGACCTTATAATTAGGTGTTTTAATCTGACAGCTATCCGGTTAATGCAAATTTCAGCGATACCCCTAATTCGTTTTTTTACTTTTTCATCACTACACACCCTTCACCATCCCACCCAGACCTTACTTGCATTCATCATATGGCAACATAACAAAAACTCTTTGCCAAAGTGACCCTTCGGGGGATCCGTACAGCATTGCAGCACCGGCCCGACGAGGAGCAATCGCCCTATGATGAAGCATGACATCCTTCGGGATGTGTGATGGCAACTTGGAGTAGTCCTGTTGACTATCTTTCCATGAGTACGTCCAATCTCTATACAACTCTTTCCAATTTTTCTATCTCCTTACTAGGAACAGTGATCCTTCATTTCTGGAAAATGTTACACCCCAGTATTACTTTACAACTGAAATGCTGCAATAGGCAACTGATAGGTGACCAGTCGTCTTTGCGAAGTGCCTTCCACAATGTAGCAACACATGTTGCTGCGTTTTCTTAGTAACTTTTGAACAGTTTGAGCTAGAAACAATATTTTGTTTTGTTAAAAACGCAACTTATGCAGCAGGTAATAGATTATATGACAAATGTGACAAATCTATAATTATGTGGGATACGCTGCAGTCACAAAACCGCATAATTCCAGTGGCCCTGCTTATGGCACTATATTACGCCAAAAAAACCCACTGATAACGGCAACGTTTTTACTCTTTGGAAATGAAATGACTTGTCAAGTTTCAGTAATACAACACAGATACAGAATGGGAAGGAGCACTGCATGTGCCTATTATACAAAAAAAAGCAGGGTCAACAATTCCATGCCAGCTCTGGCAACACGTGCTGCCACTGTCCTGCCCACTCTCAATCCCCCAACGTGCTCGCAGAAGGCAGAGTTCACTAATATAATTAAAAGGCGCTTATAGAACATACACCCCACTTTGGGGTGCTGACGACTGTGCATGTATGCTCTTCGAATAAATTCTCTAATTCTCTCATTTTGTCACATGAATAGACATTAGTAGATTATAGTCAGGGTCACTGAAATTATGTGATTCTGCAGACTCAGCGTTTTATGAGTAATTATTAATTTTTCACATTTGCCATGAAATCCATCATCTGATGCATAATTTGCAGATTTTAACAAAAAGCCATATTAAATGGATTGAAAGTTACTAAAAACACAGTGACCTATTGAGGCACATAGGAAGGCCCTTCGTAAAGGTTTATTGGTCACCTTTCAGGTGCTTATTGCTGTACGTGTTTTTTGAACTGGTACTATTGGGATGAAACTATTTTCCAGACAGTGCAAATGTGTAAAAAAAATAAGAACAAAATTATAAAGTAATATCCCTGTGCATTATGCTACATAATTTAATTCCCCCAGCTGCATATTTGGCCCCCCACCCCTTGCATAACTCCTGTGGCCTAAATATAGTACTACTGTTACTCCTTTGGTCCTAAACTGATAAGATAATATACTAAGGCACACGTAAACATGTTGTGCCCTTGAAAGGGATCAAACAGGATCAAATCTCTTTTCTTGAGTATCCTCGGTCTGTTTGCTGAAGGGCTGCTTTGTCATACCAGACTTCTCTCTCATATTTTGTTGTGAGTCTAGGGCAGGTTTCAAACTAGAGTTTAGTGTTAGATGTGGGAAGACACTGGTCATTTCCATAGCACACACCCCTACTCACCCTCAGCTATCAGAGCCCAAGTTTAATGTGGCTGAAGACTGTTGCCATTTTGGAATTGCCCTGACACAATTTTGGACTTGTTTGCAGTAAGGCAATGAGAGATGGAGACTGATGAGAGGAGAGCGAGGCGACAGAAAAGATGAGTAAGATTAAACAGAAAAGGAAGGATCAGACAAAAGAAGGGCGAGGAACTAGGTGGATAAAACAAAAGTGAGGAAGGGATTATAAGGGAAGAGAAGAAATATATGGCAGAGGGTTGATTAGAGTGGAGTAGGAGGTGATGAACGCCATGAAGTAGAGAAGGTGAAGAAGATAGTGTGAGAGGTGGAGGAAGGTGATTTAAAAAAGTCTTAGGAAATGGGATGGATGGAGCAGGGTACTGATGAGCAAAATGAGAGATGCAAGTAGGGGAGCGGGTAAGAATGTACTGAGTTGGGAGCCATAAAAGGTGAACAGAGGTGAGAAAAGCAGAAGGGTGAAGGTGGAGGATGACGCCTGCAAAGGATGAGTGGAGGATGAGAAAGGAAGGTGGTCACAGAGGAGGGTCATGAACAAATGATAAGTGGAGGGGGAGGGGATAGAGAAGGAGTGTGAAGTGATTGGAGGATAGTGGTAGAACAAGAGGGAGGAGATATAGAGAGGGAGGGTGATAGGGAAATAGAGGGTGATGGGAATGGGAGAGACAGGTGGGAGACAGGAGAATAGGAAAGCAGGTGAAACATGCAAGTCACTACTTAGGAGCGGCACCTCTTCGCTCTTCTTAAGATACATTGGGGCATATTATCAAGACAGGCGATAAAATTATCGCCGCTTTAGCGGCAGAAAACTGCCGCTAAAATTTCGATAATGGGCTTGATAATATGCTCTATGGAATTCCAATTGAAGCCCATGTTAGATGTGAAGGACATTTAACCTGAGCTTCAATTGGAATTCCATAGAGCATATTATCAAGCCCATTATCGCCGTTTTAGCGGCAGTTTTCTGCCGCTAAAGCGGCGATAATTTTATCACCTGTCTTGATAATATGCCCCATTCTGCTCAAAAGGCTGACAGCGTAATAGTGGTCGAGAAACTAGCCATCAAAATACAAGCTCCGTCCTCATCCTCAGGAGTCGTACTCTTGGCGCAGCGGACAGAGAAGGGTAGAAATAGACCCACATTTGATGTCTGGTTTGGTTTTGTTGCTCAGGTTGCCACCTCTGATTCTGCTTCCAATTCTTACCTTTCCTTTGTAGATCTCATGTCTGCTCAGGAATATCTGCTACAGATTCAGGACTTGGAGCTGCCACTGTTTAGAATGTGGAGAGCAACCAGTGAAGAACAGATCCAGAGCCAGAAGTGCCAGGACCGATTACACACGCCCATGCACCCACACAAGCACACGCCTCACCCCTTTACATATACAAAGGCAGCAATACCCACAGGCAGCAGCGGTGAAGGTGAGGCTGACAGGAGAGGATGATGGGCAGAGTCCAGGTGAGGAGGAGAAAGAGAAGGGTAGGTGAAGAGAGGGGCGGGTAATAGGGAGGAGACTGATGTAGGTGGGAGGATAATGTAGAAAAAGGAGGATGGTGAGGGGGAGAGAAGGAGGGCGAGTCGTAAAGACAGGAAGGTGAGGAAGAGTGAGAGGAGGCCAAAGAACACAGGGGTTGGTAAGGAAGAGAGAGAGATGGGTGAGTGGGACAGAGGAGGGTGAGTGGGACAAAGAAGGGTGAGTGGGACAGAGGAGGGTGAGTGGGGCAGAGGAGGGTGAGGGGGCAAAGGAGGGTGAGGGGGCAGAGGAGGGTGAGGGGGCAGAGGCGGATAAGAGGTCAGAGGAGGGTGAGGGAGACAGATGAAGGTGAGGGGGCAGAGGAGGGTGAGGGGGACAGAGAAGGGTGAGTGGGACCGAGGATGGTGAGTGGGACAGAGGAGGGTGAGGGGGCAGAGGAGGGTGAATGGGACAGAGGAGGGTGAGGGGGCAGAGGAGGGTAAGGGGGAAGCGGAGGGTGAGGGGAACAGAGGAATGTGAGGGGACAGAGGAGGGTGAGTGTGACAGAGGAGGGTGAGTGTGACAGAGGAGGGTGAGTGGGACAGAGGAGGGTGAGTGGAGCAGAGGAGGGTGAGGGGGCAGAGGAGGGTGAATGGGACAGAGGAGGGTGAGGGGGCAGAAGAGGGTAAGGGGGCAGAGGAGGGTGAGGGGACAGAGGATGGTGAGGGGGAGGGGAGGGTGAGTGGGACAGAGGAGGGTGAGGAGGCAGAGGAGGTGAGTAGGACTGGGGAGGGTGAGTGGGGCAGAGGAGGGTGAGAGGGCAGAGGAGGGTGAATGGGACAGAGGAGGGTGAGGGGGCAGAGGAGGGTAAGGGGGCAGAGGAGGGTGAGGGGGACAGAGCAGGGTGAGTGGGACAGTGGAAAGTGAGGGGCAGAGGAGGGTGAATGGGACAGAGGAGGGTGAGGGGGCAGAGGAGGGTAAGGGGGCAGAGGAGGGTGAGGGGACAGAGGATGGTGAGGGGGGAGAGGAGGGTGAGTGGGACAGAGGAGGGAAAGGGGACAAAGGAGGTGAGTAGGACTGGGGAGGGTGAGTGGGGCAGAGGAGGGTGAGAGGGCAGAGGAGGGTGAATGGGACAGAGGAGGGTGAGGGGGCAGAGGAGGGTGAGGCGAGCAGAGGAGGGTAAGGGGGCAGAGGAGGATGAGGGGGACAGAGGAGGGTGAGGGCGACAGAGGAGGGTGAGTGGGACAGTGGAGAGTGAGTGGGCTGAGGAGGGTGAGTGGGACAGAGGAGGCTAAGGGGGCAGAGGAGGGTGAGGGAGGCAGAGGAGGGTGAGGGGGACAGAGGAGGGTGAGGGGGCAGAGGAGGGTGGAGGAAATAGAAGGGTAAAGTGCAGTGAGAGTAAGTTGACGCATAGTGAGAGAATAAGTCAGAAAGAGAGGAGTTTGAGGTGAGATAAATTGAAGGGTGAAGTGGAGAAAAAGACGGGCACAGACGGCAAACAGGTGTGTAAGGTGGACAAAATGCGGCTGTCCGCGGCCCCCGCAGGGGACCATTCCAAAAGGGCGGCCCTTTAGTGCCATTTGGGCACCAGCTCACCCCTCCCTAGTGGTTGGGCTCCTGTAGGAGTCCGCTCGTCAGGGCGCCATATGGGCGTCACATCCGGTGCACTGAGGGGGGGGGGAGGGTAGATATGCCTCCCCCGCCCCTCCTGGCATCCTCTGTCGCACCAGCCAAGCCATCTTGACTGGTTGTCTCGCGTCGGCCGGCGTTGTTGCGGCTTCCCCGCTGGATGCGCTGTGCCTGCAGCACGCCTCAGGCTTCATGTACCCGGGACCAGGGGGACATCAGCGTGTACGGTGAGTTTGAGGGCAGGGAGTTCCTTTTGGGCCTTTGTTGTCAGGGATTTGGCGCCGTTTGTCGGGCCCGGGAGCTCATCGCTTGCAGTCCCTGCTTTAGAGTTGGTTTGGTTGGGTGAATTTGGGCCTCTGGGGCTGGTTGTTCCCCCCCCCACCACCGTTTGAGGCAGTTGCTCGGCCTACAGTTTGGCTCAATGGGGTGGTGCAAGATCGGGGGAACAAGGGAGCGGCAGAGTGGGGGTCTCACATTTGGTGTGTCGCTAGTTGCTGTGGGGCCCCCATCCATCTCGGAAGGGGGGCCACTGGTGGCGGAGAGCAGGCATGGCCTCGGAGTGTTTTGCGAGCGGGCTGGGTGCACTGCCGTCGATGCACGGTCGCGCCGCGTTGTGGGTTTGTTGGCCTGATTGCAGGATGTGCCCCGGTGTGAGGAGGGAGAGCGACGTTTGCTTTGTGGAATTGGACTTCCCTGGTCAACTGGTAAAGGAAATGGGGTCGAGCGTTGATCCAAGGGCACCAAGGGGATCACTGGCCCAGTTTTGGATTTTCGAGCTCCGGGACATTTTCATCTGTTGCGCTGTTGTCGGAGACCACCAAGGTGCCAGTTCCGAGGTGCATCTGGGCTGGCCCTGCCTGCTAGAGGAGTACCCGGGGTTCTTCTCCTTTCATCATCCCAGGGAGTTGCCTCTAGCGAGTGAAGGGGGTACCCGCATGCAGGTGGTGTGGGTACCGGGGTGGTTGGGGTTGAATTCCGATAATAATAAGAGACCAACGTGTCACATGATCCAGAGGAGAATCACCAGATAGGTGTAGCACTGACTGGGTGTCCCACAGTGCTGGCTCATCAGGCGGGCGGGGGCAGCATAGGCTGGTACAGCTGCCTGCCCTTGGATCGCCCGTAAGATAACCCACTATATTGCATAGTTTTGTATGGAATAAACCTTCAGCAATATTTTCCCATAACAAAAGTAGTCTTGTGTATTTATTTATTCATGCATGCTCAGACTGTGGGTGGAGGAAGTTGCCGATAATGGTACTAAGTAGGATCAGGTGAAGAGAAAAGAAAGTGAGGTCCGCAGGGGCGATTTTGCCATTAGGGCGCTGGGGCTCCGCCCCTTGCTAATTCGAATCCCTAAATAACAATTTACGATATGTCACCATGCAGATTAAGCAGCTAGTTTCAAATTGTTATTGTCAGTGCTTGGGCTCTCTTGCTGCGAGAGCAGGTCAGGCAGCCAGGCACAGTACGATAGCCCAAACAAAACTGTGCACGTATGGCGCTCTAAAAACAACGCCATGATGCAGGGCGTATCTCTTTACAGCCCTTAGTGCAATGTAATTGAAGCTGGAAGGCCGTCAGCTCCTTCGTGCTGGATATAATGCAGTCCCGGGGCGTTTCCATGCACAGCCCAGCCCGAGGCTGTATGGAATGTCAATCTCACGCAAATCCGACCCTGTCTGAGTTATCACAGGGTAGACACATAAGTGTGTCACTGCTGCCTGGTCCTATAACTTCGCCTGGCCTGCCTTGATTGCGTGGCCCGGCTTCCGTAGTTCTGCCTACAGTTCTGGGTCGGAAAAAGCAGTAGTGCAGACAGTTATCCCAAAACAAGTGCACCTGAATTGGCAAGACAGCTTGCTCTGCATCTGAGATCCTGGTTTGTTTTCAAGTTTGCAGAAAAGGCGCGCTGCCAAGCACATATAAGGTAAAATCTTTCACTTTAAGCCAATCCCAGGGGACCACCAAACAATACAGTTGGATTGTCAGTTGAAATGCCCGTTCTGTTCTCATTTATCGTATCCAGCGAACACCAGACATGTATTGTGAAAAGAAGGGAGTGCCGGATTGTTTCTTTCAAGATAAGACAGCGCGTGGAAAAGAGCAGACATCTCCCTATCACTTCCGTAATGAGATGTCATTGGATTACTTGACCCGATGTCTCTTTCCTGTCTCTTGCTCTCCTCGCTCTGTCTGCCCTTTGGTTCCCTGTCTTGCTGACTCTCTCCCATGTATGTTAGCTCCCAGTGTCTCTCCTCCCTCTTTGCTCTCTTTTCCTTGTGCACAGCTTTTCTTCCTTTTAACATTTTTTGCAATCACAGTGTCGTCTTTTCTCTCCCTCCAAGCCTTGTCTTTAAAGCACTTCTGTAACTTTCTTTCTTCTTTTTCCTAGCCTGCCCCTCGTATAACCATGGTACTCTGCTCTCACGTCTTTATGCATATACCATTTTCTTTATTGTATATTCTCTCTCTAGTTTTTCACTTCCCATTCTCTCTTCCCTCCTACAGTTGTCTCTTCTGTGTCACCAAATTCCCACCCTCCATTTTTGGCTACTTCAGAGTATAGTTGCTTAACTTAAAGAAACTGTTTTAAACACGTTCTTCCATTACCTTCTGTTTGTTAATCATGTGCGCCTGTCACTCAAGTGATACAGCCACAGGCAGTTTACTCACCATTCCTTGTCCCTTGTTTACCTGTTACTCTTGCCTCTCTTACTGGCGCCTTGATATCCTTAGCAGGGATGCAGCAGGCACTAAAGCACTAGGAACTATAGCACCAAGCACTATAGCAGCAGGCACTATTGCACCAGGCACAATAGCAGCAAGCATTATAGCACCAAGCATTATAGCACCAGGCGCACCAGGCACTATAGCACTAGGTACTATAGCACCAGGCACAATGGCACCAGGCTCTAGTGCACCAGGCACTATAGCACAAATACTATAGGACTAGGCACTATAGCACCATGCACTATGCACTATAGCACCAAGCACTATAGCACCAGGCACTATAGCACTAGGCACTATAGCACCATGCAGTATAGTACTAGGCACTATAGCACCAGGCACTAGGCACTATAGCACCAGTCACAATGGCACCAGGCTCTAGTGCACCAGGCACTATAGCACAAATACTATAGCACCATGCAGTATAACACTAGGCACTATAGCACCAGGCACCATTGCACCAGGCACTATAGCATCAAGCACTATAGCACCAGGCATTATTGCACCAGGCACAATTACACCAAGCATTATAGCACCAGGTTCTAGTGCACCGGGCACTATAGCACTAGGCACTATAGCACCAGGCACAATAGCACTATAGCACCAGGCTCTAGTGCACCAGGCACTATAGCACCAGGCACAATGGCACCAGGCCCTAGTGCACCAGGCACTATAGCACAAACACTATAGCACTAGGCACTATAGCACCATGCAGTATAGCACTAGGCACTATAGCACCAGGCACCATTGCACCACACACTATAGCATTAAGCACTATAGCACCAGGCACTATTGCACCAGACACAATAGCACCAAGCATTATAGCACCAGGCTCTAGTGCACCAGGCGCTATAGCACTAGGCACTATAGCACCAGGCACAATAGCACTATAGCACCAGGCTCTAGTGCACTAGGCACTATAGCACTTGGCACTATAGCACCAGGCAAAATGGCATCAGGCTCTAGTGCACCAGGCACTATAGCATGAACACTATAGCACTAGGCACCATAGCACCATGCAGTATAGCACTAGGCACTATAGCACCAGACACCAGGCACCATTGCACCAGGCACTATAGCATTAAGCACTATAGCACCAGGCACTATTGCACCAGGCACTATAGAAACCAGGCACACTAGCACCAGGCTCTAGTGCACCAGGCACTATAGCACCAGGCACTATAGCACCAGGCACTATAGCACTAGGCACTATAGCAACATGCGGTATAGCACCAGGCACTATTGCACCAGGCACTATAGCAGCAAGCATTATAGCACCAGGCTCTAGTGCACCAGGCACTATAGCACCAGGCACTATAGCACTAGGCACTATAGCACCAGGTACTATAGCACTAGGCACTATAGCACCAGGCACTATAGCACCAGGCTCTAATGCACTAGGCACTATAGCACCAGGCACTATAGCACCATGCAGTATAGCACTAAGCACTATAGCACCAGGCACTATTGCACCAGGCATGCTTGCACCCAGCACTCTCTTGCCGGGCACTCACGCAACTGTTGCTGATGACCCTGACACACTCAGGCTCTTCTGACCCTGGAACTGCTGCACCTGGTGCCAGTGCACTTGGTGCTCTTGAACGTGGCACTCCTGCGTGGTGCCACCCACCAGGCACTCACTGCTGCTATTGCAACAATTTGCACCAAAAAAAACCTTAATGGTGTGAGGGGTCTAAGAATCTCTTGAGCCCAAAGGGGGAGGATGGCCGCAGCACAATTCAATAAGTGCATGGTACCCAGCCTCTTTGCGTAAGAGGCCCAACATGAACTAAACAGGTATGCAAATTATGTGGCACGGTTGACTAATCTGTGTGGCAAGAAAGCCAAATTATGCAGCTTAAGTGGCACACATTGTGATATTATTACTTCATTGTTTTGTCATTTTTACACTTGACAACACTGTCTGGGCAAAGATTTAACCTTAGTAGCACTGGTTTAACGCCAAAATACAAGTATAAGGAATTGAAAGATGACCAGTCAAACTTTGTGAATGGCTTGCCACTGTGTGGGAACACGTGTTACCACACCTTTAGTAACTTTTGAGCTAGAAGCAATTTATGCAGATTATGCAGCAGAACATGAATTATCTGGAAAATAAAGCAAATCTATAATTATGCGAAAAACACCATGGCTGCAGAATCACTTCCAGTGGCCCTGTCTTAAATATAGATTCCTCTATCCCTTGTAGTTCTACCACTATCACCACACACATTCTCTTCACATATCCTTTGCTTGACAATATAAAATCCATCAATTTCCAGGTTTATATCTTGGTTTTCTGGTAATGCGAGAAGGCATTGTGTAAACACAAGGAGATGATGGACGGAGTGCTGAAACTTTTCAGACACTCACCCCCAGTCACAGATCTGGGTTGAATCCATTGTCATTCTTTAGCTCACTCTGCCACCCCAGTTCAGACCCAGCCATATGCAAATCAGTCTTGACCCTGCTCCTCATGGGAACAGTCCAGCCCGAACTGTAACCTGGTTCCCTTTGAGAAGTGCAGACAAAAATCTGACTGCCTCTAGCTGGGCTCTCTTTGACACTACTCCTGGCCCTGGGCCAAGTGACAAAGGGGATGGGGGACAACCTGACTACAGGTCATCATAAACACTGTCTCTAATCAGGAGCTTTTCAACTACAAATCATACATTTCAATGTGTTAGTCTAATTTGTTCAATGGAAGCAAAACAGGACCATATCACCCAGAATGCATTGGGCCAGTGGTTCTTAACCTTTTGACTTCTGTGAAACCCCACTTAATCATTATTGGAATCTGGGGACCCCCACCTAGTCTTTATTGGAACCTAGGGACTCCCACTTAGTCATTGATGGAACCCAGGGACTCCCACTGAGTCGTTACTGAAACCCGGACACTCCCACTGAGTCATTACTGAAACCTGGGGGGTCCCAATGAGTCATTACTGGAACCCAGGGACTCCCACTGAGTCATTACTGAAACCCAGGGATTCCCACTGAGTCATTGCTGGAACCCAGGGACACTCACTGAGTCATTGATGGAACCCAGGGACTCCCACTGAGTCATTAATGGAACCCAGGGACTCCCACTTAGTCAGTACAGAAACCCGGGGACTCCCACTGAGTCATTACTGAATCCTGGGTACTCCCACTGAGTCATTGATGGAACCCAGGAATTCCAACTGAGCCATTAATAGAACCTAGGGACTTTCACTGAGTCATTAATGAAAACCGGGGACTCCCACTGAGTCATTAATGGAGCCCGGGTACTCCCACTGAGTCATTACTGGAACCCGGGGACTCCCACTGAGTGATTACTGGAACCCAAGGACTCCCATTGAGTCATTACTGGAACCCAGGGACTCCCACTGATTCATTAATGGAACCTGGGGACTCCCACTGAGTCATTAATGGAACCCGGGGACTCCCACTTAGTCATTATAGAAACCCGGGAATCCCACTGAGTCATTACTTAAACCCGGGTACTCCCACTGAGTCATTGTTGGAACCCAGGGACTCCCACTGAGTCATTACTGAAACCTGGGGGGTCCCAATGAGTCATTACTGGAACCCAGGGACTCCCACTGAGTCATTACTGAAACCCAGGGATTCCCACTGAGTCATTGCTGGAACCCAGGGACTCTCACTGAGTCATTGATGGAACCCAGGGACTCCCACTGAGTGATTAATGGAACCCAGGGACTCCCACTTAGTCAGTACAGAAACCCGGGGACTCCCACTGAGTCATTACTGAATCCTGGGTACTCCCACTGAGTCATTGATGGAACCCAGGAACTCCAACTGAGCCATTAATAGAACCTAGGGACTTTCACTGAGTCATTAATGAAAACCGGGGACTCCCACTGAGTCATTAATGGAGCCCGGGTACTCTCACTGAGTCATTACTGGAACCCGGGGACTCCCACTGAGTCATTACTGAAACCCGGGGGCTCCCACTGAGTCATTACTGGAACCCAAGGACTCCCATTGAGTCATTACTGGAACCCAGGGACTCCCACTGAGTCATTGTTGGAACCCAGGGACTCCCACTGAGTCATTACTGAAACCTGGGGGGTCCCAATGAGTCATTACTGGAACCCAGGGACTCCCACTGAGTCATTACTGAAACCCAGGGATTCCCACTGAGTCATTGCTGGAACCCAGGGACTCTCACTGAGTCATTGATGGAACCCAGGGACTCCCACTGAGTCATTAATGGAACCCAGGGACTCCCACTTAGTCAGTACAGAAACCCAGGGACTCCCACTGAGTCATTACTGAATCCTGGGTACTCCCACTGAGTCATTGATGGAACCCAGGAACTCCAACTGAGCCATTAATAGAACCTAGGGACTTTCACTGAGTCATTAATGAAAACCGGGGACTCCCACTGAGTCATTAATGGAGCCCGGGTACTCTCACTGAGTCATTACTGGAACCCGGGGACTCCCACTGAGTCATTGCTGAAACCCGGGGGCTCCCACTGAGTCATTACTGGAACCCAAGGACTCCCATTGAGTCATTACTGGAACCCAGGGACTCCCACTGATTCATTAATGGAACCTGGGGACTCCCACTGAGTCATTAATGGAACCCGGGGACTCCCACTGAGTCATTAATGGAACCCGGGGACTCCCACTTAGTCATTATAGAAACCCGGGAATCCCACTGAGTCATTACTTAAACCCGGGTACTCCCACTGAGTCATTGTTGGAACCCAGGGACTCCCACTGAGTCATTACTGAAACCTGGGGGGTCCCAATGAGTCATTACTGGAACCCAGGGACTCCCACTGAGTCATTACTGAAACCCAGGGATTCCCACTGAGTCATTGCTGGAACCCAGGGACTCTCACTGAGTCATTGATGGAACCCAGGGACTCCCACTGAGTCATTAATGGAACCCAGGGACTCCCACTTAGTCAGTACAGAAACCCGGGGACTCCCACTGAGTCATTACTGAATCCTGGGTACTCCCACTGAGTCATTGATGGAACCCAGGGACTCCCACTGAGTCATTAATGGAACCCAGGGACTCCCACTTAGTCAGTACAGAAACCCGGGGACTCCCACTGAGTCATTACTGAATCCTGGGTACTCCCACTGAGTCATTGATGGAACCCAGGAACTCCAACTGAGCCATTAATAGAACCTAGGGACTTTCACTGAGTCATTAATGAAAACCGGGGACTCCCACTGAGTCATTAATGGAGCCCGGGTACTCTCACTGAGTCATTACTGGAACCCGGGGACTCCCACTGAGTCATTACTGAAACCCGGGGGCTCTCACTGAGTCATTACTGGAACCCAAGGACTCCCATTGAGTCATTACTGGAACCCAGGGACTCCCACTGATTCATTAATGGAACCTGGGGACTCCCACTGAGTCATTAATGGAACCCGGGGACTCCCACTGAGTCATTAATGGAACCCGGGGACTCCCACTTAGTCATTATAGAAACCCGGGAATCCCACTGAGTCATTACTTAAACCCAGGTACTCCCACTGAGTCATTGTTGGAACCCAGGGACTCCCACTGAGTCATTACTGAAACCTGGGGGGTCCCAATGAGTCATTACTGGAACCCAGGGACTCCCACTGAGTCATTACTGAAACCCAGGGATTCCCACTGAGTCATTGCTGGAACCCAGGGACTCTCACTGAGTCATTGATGGAACCCAGGGACTCCCACTGAGTCATTAATGGAACCCAGGGACTCCCACTTAGTCAGTACAGAAACCCGGGGACTCCCACTGAGTCATTACTGAATCCTGGGTACTCCCACTGAGTCATTGATGGAACCCAGGAACTCCAACTGAGCCATTAATAGAACCTAGGGACTTTCACTGAGTCATTAATGAAAACCGGGGACTCCCACTAAGTCATTAATGGAGCCCGGGTACTCCCACTGAGTCATTACTGGAACCCGGGGACTCCCACTGAGTCATTACTGAAACCCGGAAGCTCCAATGGAGTCATTACTGGAACCCAAGGACTCCCATTGAGTCATTACTGGAACCCAGGGACTCCCACTGATTCATTAATGGAACCTGGGGACTCCCACTGAGTCATTAATGGAACCCGGGGACTCCCACTGAGTCATTAATGGAACCCGGGGACTCCCACTTAGTCATTATAGAAACCCGGGAATCCCACTGAGTCATTACTTAAACCCGGGTACTCCCACTGAGTCATTGTTGGAACCCAGGGACTCCCACTGAGTCTTTAATGGAACCCGGGGACTCCCATCGAGTTATTACTGAAACCCAGGGACTCCCACAGAGTCAATAATAGAACCCAGAGGCCCGTCCTAAGCAAGTTCCATCATGTGGACAGCAAAACAATACCCAAAAATACAAACACAAGCATTCATTAAATACACACAAAAACACGCACAAATTATGAAATATTTAATTAACAAGCATAAAAAAATTATTATAATAGGAAAATTGGAGCTTCTCCTAATTAAATTGAGGCTACCCATCGTCCATATTATATTCTGTTTGATACTCTAGCACTACTCCCAGAAAGCAATCTGAGGATACCAACTTAATTTTTTGCCTCCAATGTCAAATTAGTTCACATTTACAGAACGTTTCTATAATTTTCAATTTTGCTTCTTTATTTGCATACATTTTATTGATCTGTTAATATTATTTAATTTCCTAACCAGTTGCAGAAAGTAGGCGTCGCGGACCCCCAGGGTTCCCAAGACCACAGGCTAAGAACTACTGCATTAGGTTATTAACGAAAGTAGAGTGGCTGTACTGACCTGGAGGCAGGTGCTGACCCTACAAAAAGATGGACAAACTATCATTGCATTTGGAGCAGGGTTGCAGGTGGTTTAGGGGATCAGCTTTGCAATCCCACAACCTTCTGCAGCTTGCAGTGGAGCCCCTTTTAAACAGGCTGAAGTCCTTCAGTTCACACAGAGGACTGAAAGACACAGGACAGATGGCAGGACACTAGCAACAAGTGATGCTGCTGCTTCCATGGTGAAGCCTCCAGCGGTAGTCCTGGCGTGGTGTTTTAGAAGTGCAATCAGTCGGTCAATCGCCAAGAAAAGATGCTCAGGAAAATGGCACCCGAGGAACAATGTATGCTCCAGCTCAGACCAGTCCACCAGCATGAGAGCATCTGATGCCCAAGCAGTGTGACACCACGTTTACCCCAGTTGTAACTACTTCACCTCTACTGCAGACGTGCCTTAAGCTCTACCTTAAACCAGATCCTACCAGGATCAGATCTGAATACAGACCTAACCACTCCATCGAATAGGTTCAGGAGCAATCACAGAAATGCTTATTACACCATTAAATATGTCAGAGGGGCCTTAGTAAAACTGATTTAGAGTTACGAAAGGAACCGGCCAGTACAAGGAACGACTCATCATACTGGAGACTCCTCACATGGCTCAAGTCACAAACTTTTTTAACTACAGTTTGTGACCACAAATTTTAGATCCTGATTGTGGAATTTTTTATTGCAATTTTTCATTACTATGGTAGAGAATCCCTCAGAGTAGATTTCGTGTTAGTGGCAGGATGGGGGTGGTGGGACACCTTGCAGGAGTAGGATGGGGGGCGGTGGGATACCTAGCAGGAGTAGGATGGGGGGCGGTGGGACACCTTGCAGGAGTAGGATGGGGTGGTTGGACACCTTGCAGTAGTAGGATGGGGGCGGTGGGACACCTTGCAGGAGTAGGATGGGGGTGGTGGGACACCTAGCAGGAGTAGGATGGGGGGCGGTGGGACACCTTGCAGGAGTAGGATGGGGGTGGTTGGACACCTTGCAGGAGTAGGATGGGGGGCGTTGGGACACCTTGCAGGAGTAGGATGGGGGTGGTGGGACACCTTGCAGGAGTAGGATGGGGGGCGGTGGGACACCTTGCAGGAGTAGGATGGGGGCGGTTGGACACCTTGCGGTAGTAGGATGGGGGGCGGTGGGACACCTTGCAGGAGTAGTTCAACCCCACAAATTTGCTTGTTCTGATCACCTACCGCTAGCAGAAATTTTCACACACTGGAAACACAAGCAAATTTTGTCCTATGAAGAGGAATGGTGAATCCCTCTCCAGGGTAAGCAACTGAAGGGACAACCCCGCCATCCAACGGCAGTGTAGAGGAATAGAGTTCTCCCTTTCAATCCATGTTGTGGAATTACAATTTTGATTTTGTCAATACAGAATTACATAATTAGTCCTCCAGATCCTGTAATAGATTTCCAAAAGTATTCCTGGAATTATTTTCAATTTCCTAAAGGTCAACCAACATCTCCAAATGTGCCTGTCTCCAGCTGTGCACCCCTTGACACTTCTCCAGCATGGATCCAAACAACAAAAGGTACATATATGGCGACCACCTCATTCCAGGTCATTACGGACACTGCGTCCAGTCCTGAACTTTTCACCGGTGAATCATTGATTTTAGGTTTGTGTGTCTAATTAGTTCAATTCAAGCGCCTCTATCTGCAGATTTCTGACTTCTACAGCCCTCCCTTTGTGAGTAAGGCACCACATCTCAACCAGGTTATAAATGAGACAATAGCGGTGTGGCGCGCTTGTGCGATGGCGCTGGCGCATCTTGCCACAGTGAACAGGATGTTACTCAGTGAGCACAAGTCACTTCAGTATGAGATGAACACTGTGCAGTGTTCCTTGAAAGATTCAAAGAGCTTTGTGATGAAGCAAGAAGACAATGGCCGCCCACATATCTAGCATTTAAAGAAAACATCCTTAGAATACCTTTAGAAGAAGATCTGAAGCACTCTCCAGAGTCCTCGTAGAGAGTACCTCTGCTTGGCCTTTAGTCTACTCTGGTGTTTTATTAATACTGCTTTTACTGAAACGATATTCCTGCGCTGATTTTAAATGAATATTTGTTGATGTGTGTTTTTTTAAAAACGTCTACATATGTTCTAACATTGTGGGAATCAGCTTAGCATTTTTGCACATTGCCTATTTGCACGCGAGTACTCTTACCGGGAATGCTCTTCTTGTATGCTTCTCCCCGCTAATTACCGACACTCGACCCAAGCGGACCCGGCTGTAGGCGGGCCCGCATTGCACCTGGGATTGACGTGTCAGTTAGGGGCGTGATTCTTGGCACGATAAAAACGGCGCTGGGACGGTCGCGCAGCGGTTCGTAGAGAGTACCTCTGCTTGGCCTTTAGTCTACTCTGGTGTTTTATTAATACTGCTTTTACTGAAACGATATTCCTGCGCTGATTTTAAATGAATATTTGTTGATGTGTGTTTTTTTAAAAACGTCTACATATGTTCTAACATTGTGGGAATCAGCTTAGCATTTTTGCACATTGCCTATTTGCACGCGAGTACTCTTACCGGGAATGCTCTTCTTGTATGCTTCTCCCCGCTAATTACCGACACTCGACCCAAGCGGACCCGGCTTTAGGCGGGCCCGCATTGCACCTGGGATTGACATGTCAGTTAGGGGCGTGATTCTTGGCACGATAAAAACGGCGCTGGGACGGTCGCGCAGCGGTTCGTAGAGAGTACCTCTGCTTGGCCTTTAGTCTACTCTGGTGTTTTATTAATACTGCTTTTACTGAAACGATATTCCTGCGCTGATTTTAAATGAATATTTGTTGATGTGTGTTTTTTTAAAAACGTCTACATATGTTCTAACATTGTGGGAATCAGCTTAGCATTTTTGCACATTGCCTATTTGCACGCGAGTACTCTTACCGGGAATGCTCTTCTTGTATGCTTCTCCCCGCTAATTACCGACACTCGACCCAAGCGGACCCGGCTGTAGGCGGGCCCGCATTGCACCTGGGATTGACGTGTCAGTTAGGGGCGTGATTCTTGGCACGATAAAAACGGCGCTGGGACGGTCGCGCAGCGGTTCGTAGAGAGTACCTCTGCTTGGCCTTTACTCTACTCTGGTGTTTTATTAATACTGCTTTTACTGAAACGATATTCCTGCGCTGATTTTAAATGAATATTTGTTGATGTGTGTTTTTTTAAAAACGTCTACATATGTTCTAACATTGTGGGAATCAGCTTAGCATTTTTGCACATTGCAGTACTCTTACCGGGAATGCTCTTCTTGTATGCTTCTCCCCGCTAATTACCGACACTCGACCCAAGCGGACCCGGTTGTAGGCGGGCCCGCATTGCACCTGGGATTGACGTGTCAGTTAGGGGCGTGATTCTTGGCACGATAAAAACGGCGCTGGGACGGTCGCGCAGCCGGCGCGCCAAAGGCGCGCCAAAGGCAAGCCCGTCTGCGCCCGTCCGCGCCCGATCCACGCCCAGCGCCAGGACCCCTGCCCCTGGCGATTTGCATTTGTATAGCAGAGAGGAGCTGTTTGATATGGATAACTCTGTATGTAGACCCCACAATTGGGATCCTAATCAGAGGGATTCATGGTTAAAATCCTGCCCCAAGTGTGAGGGCCAGGTTTGGAACAACATCAGGAAGGACGACGGGAGGTCCCCACAGACCGGCCAGAAATCCGGAGAGTTCAGGACTGAGAGTAAAGCAATGCTCCCCCCCTTGATGAAAGGCTACCCACTCCAGTCGCTTAGCTGTGCTCTGGTGAATGTCCGGTCGCTGCATAAGCATACTTACCAAATTCATGATCTGATAGAAAGTGGTGCGTATGACTTAGTTTTTTTAACTGAAACATGGTCGGATGAGGCGTCCGGTCCTGACTGGAACACTGCCTTACCGAGTGGGTATGTGGTCTCTTCCCAAGATAGAGGTGAGAAGAAAGGGGGGGGAATAGCTGTTGTTCATCTATCACAGCTGAAAATTCGGGTGGAAACACACCTGGACCTTGCCGCGGAAGCGATGTTTTTCAATATTTACGTGGCCAATATGTATAACTTCCGCGGGATTTTAGTTTATCGTCCACCAGGTCCTAAGTCCACCTTCCCAGGTCTGCTTATGCATTGCTTAGAGTCTCGAGTGGATTATCATCCGTTTATGATTTTGGGCGATTTCAATTATCATTTAGAACTCCCGAATCAATCCGAGGTTGCCACGTTAATTGAAAGTTTAGCGGCGCTGGATTTCAACCAAATAGTTACTAGTCCCACGCACAGTGGTGGACATACCCTAGATGGCATATTTATTAATAATATGGCCTTGAAAGTGGTCAATATCATGGCGCTTCCCTGGTCTGATCATAAGGTAGTAAATTTCACTATCATGACCGGGATATCAGCTATTTCCTCAGGTCACAGAGTAGAGAATCGTATGATCAGACTATGGTCTCAGGTGACTGCTGAAAAACTACTCCCTATATTGGCCGGGTCACGTCCTGTCCATACTAATGATAGTTCCGAGGCGGCACTGTACTTCAGGGAGTGGCTGGAGTCGGCGGTGGAAAGGGTAGCCCCTCAGAAGTTACTGGGTACTAGGAGAACTAAACCAAGTGCATCTTGGTACAACGCTGAGCTCAAGACCTTGAAGGCCACATGTAGAAGGGCGGAGCGGTCGTGGAGAAAGGATTATAGCGTGGAGGGCAAAGCACATTATAATAGCACCCTTGCAGCCTACAAGCACGCGATAGTGGCAGCCAAGAGTGCTTATTTTTCTGCCAAAATCAGGGATGCCGGGAACTCGGCCAAGGAGCTGTTTAGAACTATAACAGTGCTGGCTAAACCTCCCCAGGACAGCAACTATCGACCGGACCAAGAAATGTGCCAAAAGTTGGCAGTATATTTCCAAGAGAAGGTCCAGGTCATATATAATGAGTTCAGCAGCTTGTGTTACAGCCTAGGAAAGGGAAAGGTAGGGCCGGATTTGGGCACGAGGAACGACACAGGACTCAGTGAGTTTGCCTCAATTACGGTGGAGGAAACTCAGAGGCTGATCCTCTCAACAAACTCAGGATCACCTCTGGATCCTTGTCCCCCATCAGTGGTCCATTTGGCTGCTGACTTGATAGCGGAGGAACTGTCCCAGGTAATTAACATAGCAATGCAATCTGGGCGTTATCCGTCTTGCTGGAAGAGGGCAATAATTAAACCTTTATTAAAAAAAGCGACATTAGACCCTCTCGTCTTGAAAAACTATCGTCCAATCTCTGCCCTGCCCATGGGGGCGAAGATCCTGGAGAAAGAACTAAATCGTGCCCTTACGGCACACTTGGTAGCCCACGATCTGCTTGACTCATCTCAGCACGGTTTCCGTGCCCAGCACTCCACGGAGTCAGCATTGTTGATCGCAGCAGAAAATGTACGGGCTATAGTAGACCGCGGAGGTCGAGCAGTATTGGTGATGTTGGACCTCTCGGCGGCCTTCGATACCGTTAATCACAAGGTGTTGCTTCGAAGGCTTCAGGAGTTTGGGGTCCAGGGAAGGGCATTGGCACTGCTAGCCTCCTTTTTGGATGGCAGAGATAACAGCCTGTCATGGGACGGCCTACAGTCAGACCCGTTCCATCTACCATGTGGTGTGCCACAAGGCTCCTCTTTGTCCCCCATGCTCTTCAACATTTATGTAGCCCCCTTGGCCAAGCTTATTAAGGCTCAGGGCTTTACTGTAATCTCCTACGCTGATGATTCACAGCTTATAGTCTCGGCTGGTGAAGAATCAAATGACACGGCTAACAAGTTTCATAGCGTTATGTCCGTAATCATGAGATGGATGCGAGAAAACTTCCTTAAGATCAATACAGAGAAAACGGAAATAATGGAATTCGGTCCGGGAAGTCCGGTATGGAATAGCTCCTGGTGGCCGGCGGAGGCAGGTGAATGTCCCTGTCATGTGCTCAAGGTCAGAAATCTGGGAGTGGTATTCGACAACCAACTTAATTTCTCTGCACATGTCAACAACCTTGCCTCCTCCTGTTTTTACTTAATCAGGATATTGCGGAAGATTTTCCCTTTTATTAATCCAGATCTTCGCAGGAATGTGGTGGTAGCTTTAGTACTGTCCAAAATGGACTATTGTAACGCAGTACTGCTAGGATTGAATAAGACCTTGCTCAAAAGACTGCAGATCCTGCAGAATGCGGCAGCTAGACTCCTGTTGGATGTACCCAGGGACCAGTCTGTTGCCAAGGGAATTGAAGCGCTGCACTGGCTCCCAGTTCAGCAGCGTATAGAGTTCAAGGCGTTATGCCTAGTCCATAAGGCGGTCTTTGGGGGGGGAGCTCTGGAAGTTCAGAAGCTCTTCAGCCCATATCTCCCGGGGCGGACACTGAGGTCATCTACGCAAAGCTTGCTGAAACTGAATCGTGTCAGAAAAGCCAGATGGGGTGGTAGAGCTTTTTCCTTTCAGGCGGCTTGCCTGTGGAATGAGCTCCCTGGCTTTGTTAAACTTACGGAGAATCACCAAGCTTTCAGAAAACTGATAAAAACACGGCTGTTTGATACGACTAGGGGTTAGTTGGAGCGATCTCTCTCTATGGACTAGCGCCAAGACGCCTCGGCATTCGTTCGCGCTTTATAAGTGATGATCCTATCCTATCCTATCCTATCCTCTGTAGGTGTTTAGGTTTATACTTAATGTTAGGCTAATTTTTATTGTATGCCGCTACAAATAAAGACAATTGTTTCTAAACACACAGGTGTATCAATTAAACACATTATGCCAGTGTGAATGGTCTTTATGATTTTGTTTTCCATAAAAACATTACAATAATCATAACAAATGCAAATATAAGATGCCAATGCAATAAAACCAAAAGGTCTAAAACAGCACAATCCAATAGAGGAAGCACTCCCAGGTCTAAAACAGCACAATCCAATAGAGGAAGCACTCCCAGGTCTAAAACAGCACAATCCAATAGAGGAAGCACTCCCAGGTTTAAACAGCACAATCCAATAGATGAAGCACTCCCAAGTTTAAAACAGCACAATCCAATAGAGGAAGCACTCCCAGGTCTAAAACAGCACAATCCAATAGATAAAGCACTCCCAGGTCTAAACAGCACAATCCAATAGAGGAAGCACTCCCAGGTCTAAAACAGCACAATCCAACAGATGAAGCACTCCCAGGTCTAAAACAGCATTGTACAATAGATGAAGCACTCCCAGGTCTAAACAGCACAATCCAATAGATGAAGCACTCCCAGGTCTAAAACAGCACAATCCAATAGATGAAGCACTCCCAGGTCTAAACAGCACAATCCAATAGAGGAAGCACTCCCAGGTCTAAAACAGCACAATCCAATAGATGAAGCACTCCCAGGTCTAAACAGCACAATCCAATAGATGAAGCACTCCCAGGTCTAAAACAGCACAATCCAATAGAGGAAGCACTCCCAGGTCTAAAACAGCATTGTACAATAGATGAAGCACTCCCAGGTCTAAAACAGCACAATCCAATAGAGGAAGCACTCCCAGGTCTAAAACAGCACAATCCAATAGAGGAAGCACTCCCAGGTCTAAAACAGCACAATCCAATAGATGAAGCACTCCTAGGTCTAAAACAGCACAATCCAATAGATGAAGCACTCCCAGGTCTAAACAGCACAATCCGACAGATGAAGCACTCCCATGTCTAAAACAGCACAATCCAATAGATGAAGCACTCCCAGGTCTAAAACAGCACAATCCAACAGATGAAGCACTCCCAGGTCTAAAACAGCACAATCCAATAGATGAAGCACTCCCAGGTCTAAACAGCACAATCCAATAGATGAAGCACTCCCAGGTCTAAAACAGCACATTCCAATAGATGAAGCACTCCCAGGTCTAAAACAGCACAATCCAATAGATGAAGCACTCCCAGGTCTAAAACAGCACAATCCAATAGATGAAGCACTCCCAGGTCTAAAACAGCACAATCCAATAGATGAAGCACTCCCAGGTTTAAAACAGCACAATCCAATAGAGGAAGCACTCCCAGGTCTAAAACAGCACAATCCAATAGAGGAAGCACTCCCAGGTCTAAAACAGCATTGTACAATAGCACCAACCCTCTGCCAAGAGCATGTAAGATCACATTAAAACACAACACAGATAGCTAAACAACAACAAAATAAAGTCAGGTCTTAAAATGTTTTCTTAAAATGTAAAAAGGATTATGCCTCACTAATGCTTTGAGGGAGAGTGAATCAGAGTTTGGGCACGAAAATAGAGAACCCTCATCCCCTCTCAGAACATTTGATGGGGTCATGACCAAGAAGACTACTTTCCAGGATTTTAAGTTCTTGTTGGGGTGTGGGCCTAACCTGGGTTCGGATACGTTTATCCTAACAATATGTTTTCAACACTGGGCAGTATATTGGCAGGCGCGGTGTACTATTACCTGTGACTGAACACCTTTCTGCAGGAAAAGTTCAACACTTCCTTGGACAACTTGAAATCATCAATTTGACACATTATGCGGTTAGACGTAAGACATGCGAGTGGAGTCTCTGTGTCGTTGTTGGATGACGTAGGACCAGCATCACTGACGATAAGTCAGTGTGCTCAGCACTGAATTCACATTTATATATTTTCTTCCAGTTACATATTGGGCGTAAAGTTCACAGGGCGCACAGATTCTACCCCAGTTCCTCTGATCAGTAATTCATAAAGTAAGAACAAGACAAGGATGCCAAGGACTAGACACTGAGAAGGTCTTTTTTAAGTTTCGTTCTTGATTGCTAGAGGAAAGGAAGACTGCTCCTAGTCGCCGCCGCAGTGTTACAGCATAGTTTATGGGAAAGGTGTTGAGTATTTTTTTAGAGGGTTCCAGTTCAGAGGATAAGGCAAACAGGCTCCTTGGCAATCCTAAACTTGATTGAAGATGAAAATGAATGCAGAGGTAAATAGATAGGTGCAAATCTCTCCCTGACTCCTTGGAAGAGAAAGAGCCAAGCAAAGACATCCACCTGCACATGCAAAGAAATAGTCCAACTATGAGAAGAAAAAATTCAGAAATAGTAGCAGGAGGGCAAATAATGCAATCAAAAATAAGGGAATGAAGCATTGCAACGCATCCAGCACTCATAAAATGCCTCATTACATATGGTTCAAACAGAAACTGACACCACATGAAAAGACTTGATTCATTCTTAGATTTGGAACGTTAGGAAGAGTGCCCTGAAAAGGCCGCCATTTTGGAAACAGCAGTTCATAAGGCTTGTCCACACGAACTCATGGGGTTGACCTAACAGATGAAGAAGCCCAAGTCTGACATCCATTGCTGTGTGCAGAACCCAACAGTCCATCACTGCCCTTGTCTGATGCTTTGCAGTGACCATGGAACACCCCTCCTCTATCCGCAGAAACACAATTTCGGCCCAAGGCATGAGGTCACCAAGCCACGCCCCAGAGCGTTGCGTCCTACGATAGGTTGTCTGAGTTTGTAGTACATGTACTCGTAAGTTCTGGTAAATTCTCAGCAGATATGCAACAAAGAGACAAGATGTACTGTAAGAGAAAATACTTATGTAACAAGCATTTGCAATGCAATAGGACTCGCATTTAGGCTAGCACTATTGCATTGCATTACAGACAACGGGAGGGGGAAGCACGGACAATGGGAGTGCGGGCGGGGGGGAGGGGGAGAAGGGGGCGAGAAGGCACGGACAAAGTAGTGCTCATAGTCTAAATAACACCTACCCTACCGTGTAACACTCGAAGTAAAGGGGCCAGTAGCCATTGGAGGGTACAAATGACGAAAGACAATGACACGAGCCAATTAAAAACATGGGCGGAGAGTGTGCGGAGCTTCCACAGCATACTCCATTACTGCATGCCTCGCAGAGCAAGCAGCGCATGCGCGCTGCCACTATAGGCTCGACCTAAAAATAGGCAACATGAAAGAAAAATAAATTCATTTTTTACTATAAATCAATGCCTAAAATGCACTAACACTTGAAAATTCTACTCTTCCCCATCGTTAAATAAATGTCAAAGCTGTCAGTTTGGCCATAGCATGTGCTTAAACTGCATAGCTAATGCTATGTTGTGGGAATGCAATTGTTAGTCTGTCCCCTTCTTATCTTCATTGCATTTATTGAGCCTTGTGACGAGTCCCGCTGCCCATGTGGCTAGGTTCACACTAGATAAATAAATCATAAATAAGGCTTCCAGTTTTCCATTTTTATTTATTTTTCCAGATTCATACAGAGAGACAACAATCTATTTCTTATCTATATTTATTTTTTAAAGCAGAAAAATACAGAAAATTGTGCATCTTGTGAGTGACTCTCCTTGTTGTCCTTCTGGAATTACAGATCAACTGATGATCAGCTAGACATCATGGGGATCTAAAAACACGATGGGATTCCCTTAAATGCAGGCATATGTTAACATATATTTGTATATAATGCTAATATTTACCTGTCGGTGTCGTGTTTTGTTATATTGGTTGCTTAATCTTCTAAAACGCGACAGGCATATAAGTCTGAATGCATGTTTATGAGTTAAATAAATGTGGAAATATACCATTTTACGACTCAGTTTATTCTTAAGACATAAAATAAATATGGATAAATACCAATAAAATGTCAAAAAAATAAATATGGATAAATACAGACGAAAATGTTAAAAAATAAATACCATAAAGCGGGATCCCTAATCAAAGATAAAGACTCAGGCAGTCAGATCCAGGTGCTTCTATTTGTCCTGAGAGAGCCCTGGGAGTCATCCTTTTTAGATCTCGCCTAGGCAGTGCTTACGCTGTCTCTTTGAGACATGCTGTGTTCAGGATATGGGCTTGAAGCTCCGTCCATTGTGCACCCATGTTTTCAATTGGCTCTATTGTGACTGTCCTTTGTAAATGCCTTGTGGTCGGTTACTGTGCTTACCAGTCCCGTCTTAGTCCCTCCTTTTCTACTCTTGTAACCTCCCATACGGACTGGCCCTTTTACATGTTTTGTTACTCGGTATGTTTCATTTACACTTTGGAACCACTCTTTTGTTAATGACTTCTTTTGTGTGGCTGCCATTGCAGGCACAACAGCTACGCACTGCCCGAAACGCACTTCCCCGGCATGTTGTTCTTGTAATTGTTTCTTGTAATTTTAGGTGTGTTTTTCAAAGTTTTTTTTTTTTTTTACTTTTATTTAACGTTTTCCACATTACAGCTATTTCACGACACGGCATGAGTATATCGAGTAACGTATACATCTAGCAAGTAAACACAGATCCCAACACCATCTGACCACATATTTCCGTCAGGGAGCTTCGCACTTGTCCAGGTCTGTACATGATACATATCCCACCATGTCCCATGGGCCCCCTTCATTGGGATGGCTTAGTATTATTGTACAGCATAGCAAAGCCATATATCTTGTAGACTTCACACTCTATCCCTGCTGCCCTGAGATACAGATCCGGTCCTCTTCTTGTTATGTACCCATGCCAAAAGCTACCTTCAGCTGCGGCAAGGACCCCCCAAGAGGAGTCTGCACCGCATGGGAGCGGAGTTAAGCACCGTCCGAGTTGTACAGTTTGCGTATCAACATTGTTTTTCAAAGGTTCCTGTTGCATTAGCGCGCAAGGTAAAATTTTATTTATTTATTTATTCCAGCGCGGCATGCACCACTTATTTCCTTCTATGTATTGACTTTTGTGACAATGGCGGAATGCAACTCTTTAGCTTTAAACTTCTAAAAAAGGCAATATAAAAAAAAAAGGCGGACGCAGCATTTTTTACATTTATTGTATTTATTTTATTTTATTTATTTGAAAAGTTTTATAGAGCGCGAACAAGACCCCAAGGGGTATCAGAGCGCTGTACAGAATTGTCATCAACATAGAGAAAGGTAAGTGAAGTTACAACCTGTGGGAAAACATTCAAGAATAGAGAGTAGTGTGTATCAAAGGAGCCATAGAGCTCTCCGACTAAAACATCACACGGTAGAAAGAACCAAGATGTGCGATGTGCATCAATGAATATTAACAAAACGAGCAAACAAAAAAATCGACAGTTGATGCAGTTGAAGGAGCTATCGATGATCAATACAAAAAGACGGTAAAAAACAAATCGTAGAACATCAGTGAAAGTACTTCGAGATTTTGGTTATTAGCAAAACACACAAGCATGATCAACGCATTAACAGTTCATTAGTAGTCTTTTGACCAATTTTTTAAAGGAAGAAGTGGAGGGATTTGATGTGATCTCAGATGACAAGGAGTTCCAGATTCTTGGAGCCAGACCTGTGAACGCACGGTTGTACGATCTTTTCTTTTTGAATCTTGGAGGTTTAAGGAGAAGGGTGGACGTACTTCTAAGGTTCTGACTGGAGCCCGAAAGCTCAAGCTTGTTTGCTAGGTAGTATGGAGTATTGTAGTGTATGGCTATATGAATCAGACAAGCTATCTTGAGTAGGATTCTAGCTTCAATAGATAACCAGTTTAGCTGCAAAAGGTCGGGAGAAATGTGATCAAATTTCCTAGGACCCGTTATAAGTCTGGCCGATGTGTTCAAGGTAGCTCTGAGTGGGGCCAGGCTAGTTTTGGGAAGCCCTGCGAGGGTTACCTGTCCATATTCCAATCTAGGGATAATCAGGATTTGAACCGCTGGCCTGAGATCTTCGGGGGGGAGGAATGGTTTGATTTTCTTCAGTGTGTTGAGTTGGAAATTGACTCACCTAGTAGTAGCACTGATGTGTGCTTTCACGTTTAGGTGTTTATCCAAGGTGAGCCCTAAAGATTTGGCGGAGTCTACAACGTGAGGTATGCAGTTTAGTGCCATTAGGTGTTTAATCTAGTCAAGTGCAGGAGCTGAGTGATTAGGTGGGGTGATCAAAAGAAATTCTGTTTTGAGAGTATTTAGTAGGGGATGGTTCTGAGCTAACCATTGTTGAGCTTGGGCAAATACAGCATTTAAAGTTACAATGTCCTCTAGCGAGGAGATCTTCAAGTACAGTTGCGTGTCATCCGCATATATATGATATTGAATGTTCGCTCTATTCAGGATGACCGCAAGAGGTTCCATAAATAGGTTGAAGAGGGTGGGCAATAGCGTAGAACCTTGGGGGACTACAATCAAGACAGGGGTACTGGACGCAAGGGCATGATTACCTTTGATCCTTTGCATACGATTGTGAAGGAAGGATGCAAACCAGTTTAGGACCGGGCCCGAAGAAAACCCATTCTATGTTGTAGGAGATCAATCAGGTTTTCATGTTTGATGGTATCGAAGGCTGAGGATAGGTCTAGAAGGATCAGGAGACAAGGGATATTTTGGTCAAGGGCTCTCACGGCATCATCAACAATGTGAGTTTGTGCCGTTTCATTGCTGTGCCCTGCTCTGAAACCTGACTGATGAGGATCCAGGAGTCGGTATTTCTCAATGTGGTTGCAGAGTTGTGAGTGTACGCATTTTTCAAGCAATTTTGCTAGAGTCATGCTTCTGGTGATAGGTTGGAAGTTGTTTGGATCTGATAGGTCCGCGTTGGGTTTCTTATGAATGTGAGTGACTTACCCAACTTTTAGGCAGTCCGGTATCTTTCCCTGTAAGAGGGATTCATGAATGATCCTGGACCACAGAGGGAGAAAGGCTGAGATTAAATCTTTATAGTGCTTGGCGGGTAAAGGACCACCAAAATGGTTTACTTTTATAGCAATCACGGCACGCCGTGCTTTACTTTTAAACATAATAAGCTAAAGCACGGCGTGCTGCAATTGCTACAAAAGTAAATAAATAGAAGGAAAAAACGGCAGCCGCACAACTTTTTTTTCTATTTATTGACTTTTGTGGCAATGGCGGCATGAGCTGCTTTAGCTTTAAACATCTAAAGCTAAAGCTAAAGCTGAAGTTGACTCATTAAGCAAACACATAGAGGATTCTAACTGGGGAGAACTCATAAAGAAGAACTACGAGATCCTTAATCAAATCATTGACGAATACGAAGAGGATATCATAAAAAGAAAGAATCGTAAATTCAGGAGAGACCAACTTGACTACCAATTCGGAAGAGTGTACACTTTTGCCAAAAAGTACGACACGAAACCACAAGATACTCCAAATACGAACAATTCTGAGCAATACCCAGGAACCACTACTAGCTCTGACATCGACTCACCTGCACCGGCATCGGAAAGTGAAAATCCAAGATGCAAGGTCAATTTTTTAGAGGAAGTACTACGTTACCGACTCGGTATGAAAGCCTCAAACACCACAAATACTACAACCATGGGAGGTTCCCAACAATTTGGACGCCAACAGACACCAACAATCGGCGTAACTACGAGATCCAGAAAAAAGGAGATGGAAAGAAGAACATAATGTCCAGCAACCTAATAAAAAATCTATCCCACATCCAACTGTCCGAAAACGAAACCAGCATACTCAACAAAGGACTCTCATTCTGCCCAACTGCCCAATGGTATTTGACCAAAACACAAATAGATCTCTTCAAATTCATTCGCAAACTAAAACTCAAGGTTTTCTTTGCAGACAGGGACATAAGACAGGAAGCGCCACTCATAGCTACCACTTCGGAACTATCAATCCAAGAACTAGAAAATGTGGATTTACTAACTCACCTGAGCGAGGAAGAAAATGACTCAGATACACTGACCACAACTGCGCTGGAACTAGGAATTGAAACCAACATTTCCATAGACAGCAAATTAACCAAGAAATCTACCTTCCTACCACAACTACCGGCAGGGAACAACATAGATGCCTTTCACTTAGCAGTTACACGTGATCTGGAAAAAGAATACACTAAACACCAACGAAAATTAAAATACCTCCCACATAACACCACTCCAGAAGAGAGGAGAGCGATAAAACAACTAAAAGACAGGAAAGACCTGATTGTGAAAGAGGCTGACAAAGGAGGAAACCCGGTCACAATACACATTGATGACTACATACTAGAAGCAAATCGACAACTTGGGGATAACACCTGTTACGAACTTCTCACGAATGATCCAACCGCAGACATCCTCAAATCCATTAAAACCAGACTTGACAAATGGTATACCTTGGGACTTATATCCCAATCAGAAAAATCATTCCTGTACATACCGTACCCCACCATGCCAACCCTCTACCTCCTTCCCAAAATACATAAAGGCACCTACCCTCCACCAGGAAGACCCATCATAGCAGGAATTAATTCGCCCTGCTCACGAATAGGAGAGTACGTGGACAGAAAACTACAGGGACTAATGAAAGAAATACCGTCTTTCATCCAAGACACAAAAGACATTCTGAACAAACTCCAAGATATAACGTGGGAACCAGATTTCATACTAGTCTCTATTGACATTGTCAGCCTGTACACATCCATCGAACACCGCGATGGACTAACTGCAGCACAACTCTCATTATGGACACAATCAGCCAACTTACTGGAATGCAACAAAATGACTCTTGAAATGCTGAACTTCTGCTTGGAAAACAATGTCTTCAGCTTCAATGGGAAGATATACAGACAGAGACGCGGGACAGCTATGGGAGCCAAATTCGCGCCGCCGTACGCATGTATCTTCATGAGCCACGTGGAAAAATTCTGGCTGTGGGACCATAACTTCGCCGATTTTACCTCACACATAATACTCTGGCGACGATACATCGATGACATTTTATGCATCTGGCAAGGAGATGAAACACTTCTAAAAAGATTTCTGGAAAAACTCGACCAAAACCCCTGGGGAATCAAAACGACTCACACTTTCTCCAAAAAGGAGGTCAATTTCCTGGACGTTACTCTTTATGTCAAAGACAATACGTTACAAAGCAAACTTTACAGAAAGGACACTGCAGCTAATTCCATCCTGCGAGCTGACAGCTTCCACCCACGTCACAACATCAAAAATATCCCTAAAGGAGAACTTCTGAGGACCCGCAGAAACTGTAGCGAGGATGAAGTCTTCGAAACCAAAGGGAATGAGATCATATCAAGACTATCCGAAAGAGGATATGAGAAGTCCACACTTAAAAACACCATGACAACAGTATCAAAGTTAGATCGCAAACAGATGTTTACAACTGATGGTAAAAGAAAAAATAAGAATGACTCAGCAATAAGATTTATTACAGACTACAGCATTGGTCATCACCAAATCAGGCAAAGCCTGAAAAGACACTGGCACCTGCTACAACACACTCCAAATCTAGCTGATGAAATCAAAACCTATCCGGAGATAACCTTCAGACGTGCCCCGAACCTAAAAGACATACTGTGCAAATCAGAATTTGAGGATAAACGCAAACAAGTTACCACCTTTCTAGACAGACCGCCAGGATACCATACCTGCAAGAACTGTAGTGTCTGTAAACTGAGCCGCGACAAAACCAAAAAGATACCAATGACACAAGGAAAAGAATTCACAATAAAAGAATGGATTGATTGCAATAGCAAATTTTGCATTTATGTGATCCTTTGTCCATGCAACCTACCATACATCGGGAGTACAATCCGACCCCTACGTATCCGGATACAAGAACATTACCGTAATATCCACAAACACACATCCGGTCACCCCCTGACGGAACATTTTGCAGACAAACATCAACACAAAAAGGATTTCATCTTCTATGGACTGGAAATTGTACACCAGACCAAAAGAGGAGGAAACCGAGAACTGAGACTTCGCAGACGCGAAAGCGAGCTGATCATGAACTTCAAAACAACTGAACTAGGACTCAACAAAGATGCAGAAATGCATGTATGGCTGGGAGATGACTAATTGTATTAACTGAATGTCCACCTTTTCTGATTGTTTTTTCTCCCTAGGGTGTGAAACCATTATGATTAACATCCCTATCTTAAAACCTAGAATTTCCTCTCATTCCCCTGGAAATGTGTCTGAATAGTATTTTGTACAAAATCTACACTATATATCCAGAACCATTCCACAGTCCGACCCTTGGTATCCCCTAGAATTTCGCTTTATATTTCTACGCACCTTCTTGAATGGCCAATGATCCATTGGCCCCTTTCAACTCAACTAAATCCTTATAATTTTTCTTACTAGAAACTTTATTTGTCCTTGACTACTAACATGACATCTAAACGGCCAATCTACCTCCCCCGTCCCCTTCCCTATCCAAAATGGCGCTCCCGCACGAACCAGGCCACTTCCGGGTCCCGACCCGGATGTCCTTCCATGAGCCCCGCTATTTACGCTGCCTCCGCTAAGCGCACAAACAGAACTGAATGAAACAGAACACTCGTACCGGGCATTAGCCAAGATTTGAGGTAAGCATTGCAACGAAGCAGTTACTCCCGTCGGCTTTACCTCCTTCTTTGAACTAAGGATTTCTTTTCTCCTTTTTGATCCCCTCCCCTTAGAATCCGACTATATCTTTCTAGCACATCGTGGAAACGTCCATTTTCAGTAATACCCGGTAAGCTCTACTCTGCCCTTCCTTGCCTCTAACGCTTAAATACCTCACTCGTCACGAATACCATCACTGTAAAATATAAATCTGCACGACCACAATACTCGTATTTTGTTATACTTTTAAATTTAAAATTAAACACGCACAGTGAAAACGCCTCTCTGATCACGTCTTGCGGTAATCACGTCAAGTCTTGTCACCACTGTATTATCAGTTTCTACTTAACTTCATCATTCAAGAGCACGCTAAACCTTTTACATATGCCCTCACAATACCGCGCCACGTAAATATAAATACGTCTATCCCGTTTGGGACCACAATTTGCCGTGCTGCCGACCTCGACTTTTTGACGGCCGATTTATAAGTTCATGCATGAAATACCTAGTGCACGTTAATGAACTCTTTCGAATGATTCAGACGCCTGTAAATTCCCTCCTTGATTACCCTATTCACGATCTCGCGTACAACCAACCAAGATACTCACCTCGAGCATTTTATTACACAACAACCACGCCACCTGATTTTACCTGATCACTGAATCACGACCACTTGGCTTTAAGCCTTCTCACTTTTCTCGTCTATAATTGAGATATCACCATACTCGCCTTGCATGCGCTACGACCAGTTCCATTATAAAGACTAATTTAAATCCTCTCTCTCGTGACAAACCCTACCGACGCAATATCAACTCATCACCCTGATGCCCATGACCCGGTACAAACCTGTAAATATATAACTTTTACTTATTTACACACCAAACTTTAATGTTTTGTTGGCCCACAATGTGTCATATATACGTTTCGTCATTGCCGTTCTTCACCAATGTATACTTTTTTGGCACTGTTATTTATTCACTCTCGTGTTCCATACTCTATGACTTGTCGAAAATTTCATACCGTTACGCGTATGTGGATCACATTACATTTACCCTGTAAATTGATACAAATAACGTATTTTTCTCGATATATGACAATGTTTCTGTTTATACACTCGAATGATCTGTGGCATATGGAACCTTTGACTTCTTTGGTCTTGATGACCTCCATTACGTCCTGTGATTCTTCTTTCTCTAATATGGACATGCACAATATTGTATTGTATCCTATAATATGTCACACACTGTACCTTTAACTTACTTATTCTTGATACCTACTGTACCGTCCACACTAACCCTCACGTGACCTCTCCAAATAATTAAAACAAACCCCCCTTCTTTTTTCCTTTGGCTTTCTTCTATAAAACGCACTATCCTTTTCCCTACTAATTCTCCGCTGTTAAACATTACTCCTAAATGTGTATCTTATTGTTCTTTCTGTTTTCTTCTCCCATTAACGTTCTTACATTTTGACTCACTGGCCTGTTTTCTCTTTAACTCTTGTGCTTAACATGTCATATGCATTCGCATATCCCAAATGTTTTTTACCTACCCTTAAAATGAACAGCCCTGAAGAAGCCCCAGGCCTATAGGCCATGTAGGGGGCGAAACACGTGTTGGCTGTGCCACCCCTTGGTTTTTTCTCATACCCACCCCTATGTATGAGTGCAAATAAAGGACTAGCTCACGTTTAAATCAACTTGCTTTGAATTGGAATTTTTTCCTCCAAGAATCAGAATACACTAATCTTGCCTTGACAACCCATCAGAACTAAAGCTAAAGCGTGACTGTTAGACTTAGCTTTTACCACCCCCAGACTTTTTGCTTTCTGACCTCCTGTTTCTGACCTCGTTTTTGTTGTTTTTAGGACTCTAGGTATATGCTCTCCAGGTAAATTGTGTTACTGCTTGGTATATCCATGATTGGCATATTTGATTTACTGATAAGTCCCTAGTAATGTGCACAGATGTGCCCAGGGCCTGTAAATCAAGTGCTACTGGTGGGCCTGCAGCACTGATTGTGCCAACCACAGACGTAGCCATTCAAAGGTGTCTTAGACCTGCCACTGCAGTGTCTGCGTACAGTTTTTACTGCCTTGTTGACCTGGCAAGTGCACCCACTTGTCAAGCCCAAACTTCCTTTTTATTAAATGTAAGGCACCCCTCAGGTAGTCCCAAGGTACCCCCATAGGCGAGGTGCAGTGTATGTGAAAGGTAGGACACGTACTGGTGTGTTTTACATGTCCTGATAGTGGAAGACTGTCTATTTTGTTTTTCACTATTGAAAGGCTGTCTGTCCCATAGGTGAACATGGGAGTTGCCTTGTAACATTTTACAAACATAACTCTCCATTGCGATACGATAGAGAAATGCAGTTTAGTATGCCTGCACTCAGAATTTAAAAATGCATGAAGATGTTTTTATGCTGTGTTTAAAAAATGCCTCTTTCAGAAAGTGGATATTTTCTTGCTTAACCATCCTGTGCGCCTCTGCCTTTTGCTTATTCCCTGTCTGGGTTTAGAGTGACAGGAGCAAGGGGGGGGGGGGTGGTTGAGATGTGTCCTGCCTTTCTTGGGTGACCCATAGCCAGGCTGAGTAGATCTGGCTGCATTAGTGGGAGGAGTTGTTGCTTGCACCTGAATGGACTGTGGCTGCCTCTCACAAAGCTTTCTCCACCTCCTGTGGTGAACCTAGCCTGAGTCAGGCTGAACTGGTTTATATGTGCCAGAGGAACTTTGTTTATACCAACTTGTGGTATAAATATTGGGGCCCTGACCCCAGATCTTTAGATTTCTGCTGGACTTAGATACATTCAGGAAGAAGAGCTGGAAGAGCTGTGAAGAGAGACTACCACTTTGCTGTGTGCTCTGCTGGGCTGGCCTGCAGTTGCTGCTTCTGCCTTGAGCAGGGATGGTACTGGATTGCTCTTTCTGCATTCCAAGTATCTCTAATGGCTAGATGTAGAGCTTGCCTCCTGTTGGAAGTCTCAGGGAAATCAAAGACTTCAACATCTTCTGGGTACCGGCTGCTGGAACTGGATGTTTCAGCTGCCACAGAGGGAAAAGGTAACCTGACACCACCAACGACGCAGCTGCAGGCTCCAACCATGACCTGAAGACACCGCAGAGGGCTCTGCTGCACTTCGCACCGCAACCCTGGTCTCACCGAAGCCGCCGTCCGACCCCGCCACCAAGATGCTGCTTGCACCATGACCTGTGGGTACTGCTGTCCACACAGCCTTGCTTCACACTCCCGCCTTGGTATCCCCGATGATGCTGCAATGCCATCACCGACGCCGCTGCCTGCATCATGACCTGTGGACACCGCTCATGGAGAACATGGCGCACCATCCTGCTTCGCACCGCAGCCCCGGGTCTCACTGATGCCACCGCTTCAAACTGACATTGACGCCACTGCCTGCATCGTGGTTTGGGGGCCCACTCATAAGATACTCAACGCACTGCCCCATGCCACACCGCAGTCTTGGCCCACTGACCCCCAGCGCCATCAAATCCAGATCGTCAACTGTACCGCTGCCTGGACCACAACCTGTGGGCCCCGCATACTGCACTGCCCCATCTTGCACCGAAGCCTTGGGTCTACTGACAACAGCCCTTCAGCAATGACGACGCTGCTGCTTGCCCTGTGACCTGTCAGCACCGCAACAAGCACTGTCCCATTTCGCACCGCAGCCCTGGTCTCACCGAGGCCTCTGGATGACCGTCACCGAGCCGCTGCCCACACAGCGATCTGAGGGTACTGCACATTGCACCGGTCCGCTTCACACCACAGCCCTGACGCCTGCCGACGCTGGCCCTCCTGTCTTCAAATTCACAGAGTTTGACCTGCAACGTGTGTGACTTCAAGGGCCTGACTACTCCTGCACCAAGTCTCGGAACCGACGCCTGCTGACGCCGTTCCTCTAGAGCTCACCGCAAAGTCCGACGCCCTGCATTTCCAAAGGTACTGTTTTACGGGTCTCCCCGACACGGTCGCTGGCCAGCGACGCCGGGGTCGGCAAGAACTATTGGATTTGTCTGCTCAAGCTGCCGTGTTAGACCTAGATGGAGCTATTGACTTCAAGGAACTGTATACAAAGTCTATTTTTGCTTTATTGGGGGCATATTATCAAGCACGGCGTTAAAATTATCGCCGCTTTAGCGGAAGAAAACAGCCGCTAAAGCGGCGATAATAGGCTTGATAATATGACGCAGAGAATTCCCATAGATGCCCATGTTAACACTAGAACATGGGCTTCTGTGGGAATTCACAAGGGCATATTATCAAGCCCATTATCGCCGCTTTAGCGGCAGTTTTCTGCCGCTAAAGCGGTGATAATTTTAACGCCGTGTCTTGATAATATGCCCCTTGGTATTGTGGATTACTGTATGATTGATTTTTATTGTCTTGTTCTTGTTTTACACAGATACATATTGGGTATTTTTCTAAAACTGGTGTGGTGTCCTTTTGTAGTGTTTTCACTGTATTACTGCTGGTCATGTGCAAATGCTTTACACACTGCCTCTGAGATAAGCCTGACTGCTCTTGCCAAGCTACCAAGGGTGTGAGCAGGGGTTATTTTAGATTTGTAATCCCCTGATCCTGACTAGAGTGGTGGATTCTGCCTGACTTGGATGCATACCCTACTCAACCAAAAAACCCATTTCTAACAGCGGCGTGCCGCCATTGCCACAAAAGTCAATAAATAGAAAAACGAAGGCGAGCAGATGCATTTTTTCCCATTTGTTTACTTTTATAGCGTGCCGTCATTGCTACAACAACAAATAAACAGAAAACAAACACAGCAGCAGAATAACTTTTTTTTTCTTCGATTTATTGACTTTTGTAGCAATTGCGGCACGCCGTGCGTTAGCTCTGAAGCTAAAGCACGGAAAGCCGCCACTGCTACAAAAGTCAATAAATAAAAAAACAAAGGCAGGTGGACACCATTTCTTTTCCATTTGCAAAGCCAATAGCTCCACATTTAACTAATGCGAGACCTATTGTATTGCAAATGCTTGTTCGTCTTGGCATGTGGGAGCTCTTGATTACATGGTGGGTCATCCATTTTCCCTAATCCTCTGGTTCTGTTTGCTCAACTAGTGAGAAATTATGCTCCTTCGTTATCAGCCATCAGAAGAAGTGGTATTGATCTGAAGACCCTGGCCCCTCCTGGAGGATGGAGACCTTGTTAAAGCATATTGCATTTTGCAACAAAATGGAATCCATTTATTTTGAGTCAATTTCGCTTTTGTTAAAATCAAAGTATGTGTGGCAGATGGACAAACAGCGTTTTTGGGGAGAATATGTGGCCAAACAGGGTTAGAGCGGGCGATCTTAAAATCTGGGGAACCGGGTTCGAGTCTCGGCACTGACGCTCAACATCCTGTGATTCTGGGCAAATCACGTAATCTTCCCCGTGCGTACCAAAAATGAATGTGTCCGTCTGTAATGAAACTGGTGCTCATATAAAGCGCTCTGAAACCTTCGGGTCAAGTTTGCGCTTTATAAAACTCCCCCCAAAAAGATACATATATTATGTTTTTCATTCCAACATCTTGTTCAAATGTATGTAAAAGCTGCATAAATGAACAGTTATATGAGAGTGCAGTGACAGGAGTAATTGCATCACCCCAAACACGTGGCTGATAACAACTATTGTGCAGAGTGTAGAGCTGCGCCTTGGTGTTACTTTTTGCAGTCTCAGCTTTTCCTGGATTTCCAGTTTCTTAATGTGGTGAGAAAAGCACAGAGATTGTCACTGCTCTATGAAGCTCATTAGTTACTGTAATTTACTGTGTCATTTACTATGCTTTTAAAGTGACACAATTAAAAAACAGATGAACTTAACAAATTACCAAAATACTGACTACTGAGGCGGCGCTGCTTTTCTTAAAGAGGAACAGACAAAAGAATTTGTGGAATGTTCTTACCTGCCCTGAACCTGGAAAGAGAAGCCACGCACGTGCCCAAAGGGTCACGGAATCTGACGTCAGCCAGATCTCCAGCGTGCATCCTCCACGTCACGAGAAAAAAAAATGAACAACAAACCCAGTTAGGCCAAGGCCACGTGCCTCTAGGCCCCTAAAGTAGCATTAGGCAGAACAGTGACTGCAGCGCACGACATCCACGAGGCATTCATGGTGTGCTACTGCGCATGTCACTGCATGGAGAGTGATGCTGAGACCGGAAGGAGCCCGGTTGTGTCTCTTTAATGCAAGTTTGAGACGTTTCAGTGTGAAAAAACGACAAGCACATTAGGTAACATCTCAAACAGAGATGGATGGAATCGGGGCTTGAAGTGGGATGAAAGTGGGGGGCGGGCTGAAAGGGGCGGGCCCTATAATTAAGGTCGTGGCTTAAACATATTAACTAAAATTCCCACAGAGTGTCACTGTACTGACAAATTTGCATGGAATCACAACTGCAACTGTCATGTGTGACCATTGCTCTGTGCTCTTTGCAGAGAGGCCAAGCAATGGATGACCACGCATTGTGTACACCTTTTTGCCATACTGACAGGCACTATGAGAAACTCACACTGCCTTCCGGTGCACCTAAATTATTAGCATGGACATCATTTAGGGGTCGCCAGAGGTTGCAGCTCCAACCCCTGGTTTGCACTGTGCCGCCCCTGGTACTGCCTTTGTGACCTCTGCTCACTGAGGTTGCAAAATCAGTGCCAGGAACACAGTGACAGCTCGTCCTTATGGACGTCAGTTAGGGCTACACTCTCTTTATATTCTTTCGATTATTTTATTACACTGATAGTGGATAATATATATATTACAATTTTCACTATTAGTGTGATAAAAATGGAGTTCAATTAGCTGAAATAGGACACTTCCTGGCAGCTGAGTTAAGCAAAAAATGCTGTTAAATGTATGTTGTATGAGTTCTTGCAGTGAGAGTGTGTTTATGTGAGAGTATGTGTGTAAGTGTGAATGTGTGTGTGTGTAAGTATGTGTGTGAGTGAGTGAGACTGAAGGCCAAACGGTACGTGATGTCACTTTCGCTACCCCAGGCATTTTGGTGAATTGACGGTCATGATTGTGCCCTGTATAACATCCGGATGAGACTGGATTCAAATTATGCACCAGACAAGAGTAATATGTTCCCCGAAAACAGCAGTAACATCATCCTGGAAAAAGCGAACACTTCTAGAGAATGCAAGATTAAGGAACACATTCAAAATATAAGCAGGAATGACGTGGGTCATCTCACCATTTTTCACACTCATTATTCAGAAGTTGATCAGTGTTTTTGCATGAAAAGTTAAAGACATGAACACAGGGCCCGAAAGGGACCCATTTCCATGTCCGATTTTAATTCCTACCAGGTCTGAGATTCAGAGCGACCCGGCCCACTTTAAAGAAATGAATGGGATCCCTGAATTCATCTCAGCAACTGCCAATCCCTCTGGGCCGCACTGTAGCCAGTACCCTTTTTGTGCCACTGTGCACACAGGGCCAGAGACCAGCCATCTGCAGCTCACTCTATGGGGCTGATTTATGAGAGCCCCCCGTCACTTTTGCACTATGTAAAGTGATACATGCTTGACGCATGTCTCTCAGAAAGATTTATGAAGCACCCCAAAGCCACCCTGCATGGCTGTGCGTGGACTCATAAATCACGAGTAAGGCGACGCAGCGCAAATCTCGGCGTCGCCTTACTCTGAGCCCGGGAGGCATTCTATGGGTGGTGCTGCGGCGGGTTTACCCACGCAACACTCTTGGACTTTGATGCTGCCCCAGATTTACAAAGTGATGTATGCAATGTAAAGTGGTGCATTGCTGCACAAAAACAATCCTGCCTGCAACAGGGGGCACCCTTGCACCAAGCCTTAAACATGACTGGGGAGGTTGTGATGGGGAGGTGGCTTAGCCGATCGGGCTGGACTGTTCGATTTCTGTGTGGATGATGTTTTGGGGAGGGGAGGAGGTGACCACAACCCTGGTAAGCGCACAATCATGGATTTATTACAGTGATACCAGATGACGTAAGATGAAGCAGAAGTAAATCAGATGACATTAGGAGTGTGGAAACAAAGGAGGTCCTTCTTCTATGTCGGTGCCCCGTACTTCTCCCATCAATGTACACAGAAGCACAGCCTGAGTCCTGTGGCACCTCACACCTGTACTATATGGGCATAGGGGCGACCCTTAGTGCAGACAGACAGCCCTCAGCCAGTCCTGGCAGCTCCCAGCGAGTGCTGGGGGGCTTCTTAGCGCTTCCCTCAGTGGATGAAGTCCCAAGAATCCCAAGGGGGAGACTCCATCTTGCAGAGGGAAGGTTCAGGGCTAGGGGCCAAGCCCAGGAACAATCTCCAGACACTCCTGGCCTGTAGGGATCACTTCCGGCCGGAACAGGTTCAGGGAGAGGCACCTGGGGGTGTTCAGATGCGACTCCCAGGGCTTCAGAGCTCAGAGATGCTGGCAGCAGGCAAGATGAAGCGCAGTCCTTGGAAGACAGAACGTCCCCTCTGCCACAGGTGGAGAGCTGCCAGCGACCCTTCCATGAAGGCAGGACACCCAATGATCTGCCCGATGGTGGAGAGACCCCGCGTAAAGACATAGTTCAGGGGGTGGGTGGACCTGGTTCAGGTTCTAAAGAATCTTTTTTTCAGACAACATCTAACCAGCTCCAACCTTGACAGTAAGGAGGGGCTTCTGTGTGTGAGGGAGGAGGAAAGACTTCAGCAGGACTATGTGCCAGCTATAGACATTACCAGACCAGCAGGGGGGGTAAGCGGTGTGAGGGGGGGAGGGGAAGGGTCAAGGGCTTCTGGGGGGTGGCAGTTCATGATGGTATAGGCCAGGAGGTTTTTGAGTGGCCTGGCAGGAGCCTGTCTCTACTCCACCCCTCCTGGTGGAAGTCTTGGCTTCATCAAGTGCCTGGTTCCGTATCTCCATCACTGACATATACACGCACGTTTCTACACGCGACAGCGTGTACCACACATAGGGATACAGGAATCCTGACATTTCAAATTAAGGATGGACTTTCCAAGAGAGACTGCTCAGGATATGTTTATAGTTCACAGTCAAGAAATATTCATAATTTAAAATCTGCTACCCTCATCAGCTTTCGAAATACTTCATCGAGGCCTGACTTAGTTGTTAAATTGTAGATTCAAGGCCATAGCCATAGAGCGGCTACATTGAAACATGTTTTTTAGGAAACCTTGGCTCACATCCCAGCTTCTTCACTTAACAAAACTGTGTGATCCCAGGCAGATATTTTTACTACATTGTGCTTCCTTTTCATTGATTAAACAATGTGATAGCGCCGTGAAGTACATCAGTTCACTGTGTGCGCTGTACAAAAACAGTACTTCTCTGCGGTTCGAAAAGTAATGAAGCAAATTCACATATAACACCAACATTGGCCCCATATACTGTGCACATGGCAAACAGATATCTTTTGTGGATCATTCGTAGCAATGTACTCAGCACTTTGGGAATTCTTGTAAGGTTTCTAAGTTTGTGTTTACAGCCTTTGTTTTCACTAAATGTCAGGGAACGCACTGGTTTATAATGCATTAAATCGAAACAAAAATGCGGCAGAAGTAAACAGTTTTGGAATTTTAAGAGTTTTTATCATATTCTCACATGGCATTTATTGTGTGATTTACATGCCAACTCTCGCAATGGATTAGTTTGGCCTTTGCTTCTTAGGGCAGAGCCAAACTCTTTGCTCTGCTCCAGCCAAACTCTTTGCCCTGCTCCAGCCAAACTCTTTGCCCTGCTCCAGCCAAACTCTTTGCCCTGCTTCAGCCAAACTCTTTGCTCTGGCTCGACTCTCTCTCTGAATTTGCTGGCTTGCCCAGCTCTGTTTGGCTTGCCCTCCTAACCCATATTTTCAGGAGTCAGGAGCTGCTGCAGCCTTCCTGGAAAGCTGGAAGAAGCTTCACCCATGCCAGGGCAGCCGGCCAGGAAGCCTGGGATGGTTTCCAGCAGACTCGCGGGTGCCAGCGAGTAGATAGAGCTAACAGCACCTACCAATGAGAAAGCGAGCCAGGGTAGTAGCCAGAACTTCTGTGCCCCTGGTAGCACTCCGAGATACCTGGTGAAACGACAGACCTCCTTGTCTGGGGGGCTGGCGGGTGACAGTATAAATGGTAGCGAGATCATTGTAGTGCCAGAGGCCTTGTCCATGAGGGGAGCAGTTCTGGTATTCGCTTGTTGGACCACCGACTATTCAAATCATCATGGACAAAGACAACAGCAACTGACCCTTAGCCCCGCATCTACGTACTGATACTGTGCGTGCCCTTCGACTGTTCTCTAAGTCCGTACTCATCAAGTGACAACTCCGAACAAACTGCCCATTCGTGATCTTGACAATCTTGACCAACCCTACCTACCTGCCTGGAATCACTTCCTTTATCTGGTGTATTCTTCCTCTTTGTTACCCAACCCACTTGCATCGTTCCTGGCCTATGCCTCAGCTGTATCCTATACGGCCCTACATCACTACCTTCTGCTTTGACTGCATGAAGACAATAGAGAAGCTTCGCACCTGTGAGAGGTCAGAACAAAACTTCTCTCAGTTCTCTTTATCCCGTGCCCGCTTCTGCCATAAGCATAGTGTTTCCTGTGCATGAGCTCCAACGCCACCCTGAGGGCCCCTAGTCCATTTCAAGGGCTATGCTTAGGCTCATCCTAACTGTATTGAAAGGCCTTCATTAAGAATGGTGCAATTTCACCACCAGGTGGAATTATGCCACCTGTAATTACAAGTATACCCGGGCCCGGACTTATAGGGTCACCCAATTTGAGACCCCATTACTCTGAGCCCGGTGACACCCACGTGCTGCAGTAGCAGGTGGTGGAGCAGACAGTGCTTCTACGGGCAGTGCTCAATTAGTAAAATATGAAGTGCCAGGTCACAAAGTATTTTTCGGGAGTCCACTGCAACTGGCATGACTTCACTTCCTGCCACATACCAGTGACAGCAGTACCAACATATATTAAATCGTCACTGAGGATTTCTGCTAAAGGAATAGGCACACAGTGCCACCAGGAAGTGGATAAATATATGCCGCTGTTTAGAAAAAGGTGCCGGTGCTGAGCGCCGGCAAACACCAGCACAAATGTCTCCAGGCCATAAAGAAGCTTGCCTTGACCCCCATATCTCCAGGCCAAATTCTCACTCAAGGAGGGGGAAAATGCACAGTCCAGTGCCTGGAATTTCTGGGTCCAGCAGTTATTCCCCATTCTGGTGAGTTTCTGACTCCACCACGACCCCTTATACAGCATCAGTTTCCAGCCAACTCATAATGAGAGCCTTACTGGCTAAGCGCACAGTCAGTGGCGGCTTGCAGTGGGAGTGATGTGGGGCGGTGGGGCCGAGGAGGGGCAAGGTGCGGGGGTAGTGGAGTCGGAGACATAAGGAGTCCACGAGTAAAGTAAGTAAATAAATAAATAAAACTATTTACCTCGCGCTCGCTGCAACGCCAACTCAGCTATCCAGCGAACGCAAGGTAAATAGTTTTATTTATTTATTTACTTACTTTACTCTGGGATGTTGTATGTCCGACTCCACTACCCCCCACCCTGTCCCTCCTCTGCCCCAACGCCCGGAGCGCTCCCACTGCTCACGGTGAGTCTGCGAATCCATCCCTCCTGACTCCCAATGGCTATATCCAAATTAGCATTAAACACCCTACAAAAAGAGAAAACAGACCGACGGAAACAAGCACACGCATAAAACAAGAACCGACAGAAAGAACTTCCTCTGTAGCGCTATAAAATTCCCCAGACGGAAATACATGCATAAAAAGTATTCCATAAAAAGGGTGATTTGCATTCAAATCAGTCATAAACAGGTGTGGACCACAGCAGTGGAATTATAGTTCTCACAAAAAAACCCTCTGCGGTTCTCAGGGAGGGAGCCTTTTCTATCTTCACATGGAGGGGAAGTCACTTATCACTTGGTGCTTGGTGACTCCGAGAACTGTCGCCCATAAAGAGTGCAATGACCTGCCGCCACACATAAGAGCCTTCTTCTCACACCTTGAATTCTGCAGGGAGCTGGAGGTGCAGCTCTTTGAGCCTCCCCACTCAGCCCTTTATATATTTATTTGAGTTTTATATAGCGCTGGCTAGATCCAGGGGTATCAGAGCACTTTACATGTTTTGAGAGTGAGTTTATAGGAGGTACAGGACAAAAGTCATGTGAGATTAACAAACAGTCATATAGAAAAATATAGGACAATAGAGCAGTAAAGTAGTCCCCAGTAAGGGTGCAGTGATATATAACAATACAGCAATTGAGTAATGGGGACGGGGAAAGATTCGAGGGGGCGTGGTCAATAAATCAGGGGATCTCCTGAGAGGGAGCCTACGCTCACACCTGCTCGGTGCCAGGATATCCGCCAGGGTAATAGTGCGCTCTACAAATCAACATACCATGACATAACGTAACATAAAATTCCATGACTCACACAGGCGGAAGCCAATCCTCTTCAGGCGCGCAACACCCATCCCCCCCCTTCCCCGTCGTGTGTGGCAGCCCGGGATGAGAGCCTCGCGGCGCACACACAGCCGCACCCGAGCACTTCACAGGTCTTTAAAAGACCATTTGCATGTTAATGAGGCCTCGCTGTTGTTTCACCCCTTCTAAGAGCCCCTGCAGCTCCACTCTGCCTATGGCTTAAAAGATTCAACCCCCCCCCCCCCCGAATTTTTTTCTTAGCCCCCCCCCCCCCGAAATTTGTCTCTAGTTGCGCCACTGATCGATCCTCTTAATGTACAAATTCCCATTAACCACACACTGTCCACACAGGTCAAAAGGACTTGGGATTACCAAATTTATTACTTTAAAAGTACAAATCTGCCAAGCGGCTCCATGACATTTGACCAAGCCTGCAGTCAGTCCTGGCTTTCTATCCAACTGCGCATTGCATTCTAGGATTTGTAGTTTCGCTTTTTACAAGAGAAATAATTTTCATTGCATTAGTTCTCACCTCATGAAGATATTTTGTCAAAGGACACATTAAAGAGAAGGTAGCGAGCTCATTCTGGTCTCATGAGCTGAAATGACAGCGACAGAGTGGCACCGGAAGTTATTTGGATGAAATGAACAGCACTTGGCTGCAGGGAATGAAGCAGCATTTGATTGATGGATGTTAAGCGGACTCAAAGTACAATAATGCAGCGCGATCAACAAGCCTGGAGCCGTTAGATCATCATGCCTGAACATAAAGACGCCATCACGTATATTGTTCTACACATCCCCTTTCGTTTTTACAGCATTATAATTGTCAGTCCAATACTACCGAGATATCCGCCCCCGCCGCCCCTCCCAAAGCACGACATTCTGCATCTGTAATAGGGGAGTGGGCGAAATTTGCATATTTCCCTTTTGCACAGTGAAATGAAAATCTGCAAAAATAAGTGAGATTACACAAAATGCAAAACTGTCCATTTTGGATGCAAAGATGCATTTTACGCTAAATATAATTAAAAAAAATACAAGTGCCGCCTATAAAAGCTGCTGCTTGCTTTTTGATCATTTGAGTTGTCCCCGTACTTCCACACTAAAATTTCACCTCAAACGTCATGTATTCAAGCCATGTGGCATAATGGCGTAATTTTGCATAGCAATCGCGACGCAAATTCCAGACAGGTTCTCATCTGGACCTGTCGCAGGCAGAGATAATAATATATATTTTGGGGAGAGGATTTGACCTAACGGCTGGGGCGTTCAACCTCAAATCTGGGGAACTGGGTTCGAGTCTCGGCAACGACGTTGAACATCCTGTGAGTCTGGGCAAATCACTTAGGGGCATATTATCAAGACAGGCGATAAAATTATCGCCGCTTTAGCGGCAGAAAACTGCCGCTAAAATGGCAATAATGGGCTCTATGGAATTTCAATTGAAGCCCAGGTTAGATGTAAAGGACATCTAACCTGAGCTTCAATTGGAATTCCATAGAGCATATTATCAAGCCCATTATCGCCGCTTTAGCGGCAGTTTTCTGCTGCTAAACCGGCGATAATTTTTAACGCTGTCCTTGATAATATGCCCCTTAATCTCCCCGTGCCTAACAAAAATAAATGTATCACTGTGTAACGCAACTGGTGCTATGTAAGGCGCTCTGATACCCGATACCTTCGGGTCAAGTTTGCGCTATATAAAGCTCCGTAAAAAAAGAGAAAAAAAAAATATATATATTTAAGTTCTGTGCACTTAGTCATATTGCTGCCAGATTGCTCCTTCTCTGACTCCTTCACTTATAGGCGGATCCAGTCTAAATATTCCTGCCATATGTTCTCTGTTATGGTCCCATTTGACTGCACCCTGGCAATTTCAAAAACAGCACATTGGCACCTATCCCAAGCCAACGTTCTATCTTTGGACATCCTTCTTCAGCCGCGTCACCGCCAACTCCCTTACGGAGTCGAACTGACCTATTGGCCAATCTCGCATTGCCCGAATGGCTAGTCTCACAGGTCAGTATGCGGGCTGTTTTTTGGCTCTTCGTGGACCTGTTTTACAGTTTAATGGGCCATTGGTTTTCTCTGGTATTTCCACAAACATTGCCTGCAACAAGCACAAATGTATACATTCACCCATGCCTTGCAAAACACATATACACCTCATCTTAAGCTCAAAACAGCCCTGATCTGCAAATGTGGGCCACTTTTTAGCTATCTAATTCACTAATTGGGCCACTGCTATTTTGGTTCCTGAGCCTATTTTCTGTCCCAGTTCGCCTGACCCACAGCAACGCTTTTTGTATATTACTCATTTCTGCGTGGGCATCACAGCCTCCATGCACACTTTTATTGAGCAGTTTGCGAACCCAACTAGATGCGTTACAGCTCTCTCCGCGAAGTTGTGTACTTCCTGGCATTCCCACTGTAAATGAATGGAGACCGCTATGTGGTCAGACCACACAAATAGCGCATTTGTTTGGTGCCGCCCACTGTTTTATAACTTCCAAAGCGTATTGTATGTTATATGGAAGAATTCACAATGCAGCCAGCTATACTCAGACGCAGTGGACTCCTGCTTCATCAATGGGCTCTACTGAACAGCTGTTATCTCTTCACCCAGGTCTTTCTACCATCTGGTTCTACCTGGGTAAACATGCCACAGCATTTTATATATCCCCCCATCCTATGACCTTATTACAAGAAAGAGCAGCTGATGGTCTGTGAATGTCTCTAAAAAAATCAGAGCATACCTGAATATACTACAATGTATGCACACATGCATCTTGCTATGCATGATGGGTGTTTTCAATTAAATAAGCATATATTCTGCAAATAGACCAGCATTCACAGTAGGTTCAAAGGGTGATCCCCTCCCTCCATGTCATTAGAGTCACCATTTCTAATCCTGGGCTTTGGTGTGATAGACTAATGCATTCTGGGTTTTGTAATCTTGTTTTACTTCCATTGAACTAATTGGACTAACACATCTGAAATCTATAATTTGTAGGGGAATATTTCAGCACAGGAGGCACCGACAGCAATGAACTGGGCTGAATGTATCACCTTATAGAATGAGGAAGGCTGGACCCTTGCAAATTTCAGAATATCCCCATAACATACATTTACAAACTGTTGATCTATAAGGACCTCATTTAAATAGTAAAATCCTGAAAATCTAGCACAGATTTGGCCCACCTAGACCTAAGCTCACCACTCCTGGGCTGATAAAGTCTACCAAAATCTTTGAGCCTCTCCTAGTGTCTATGAGAGCCACCAACCTCTATATAGGAAGACCAAAATTTACTCTCTTGAAATCAATCAGTTTCATCAGAGCAGATTATATTTGATTGAACCAAGGAAGAATGTGATATAATGGGAAAGTCCAGCCACAAAGCAACATGTTTAGTGCTCCTAGCCTACCCTCCTCCTATTCTTAATGCACTCCTATCCACTGTCGGGATCTTCCCAGCTCAAATGCATCCACAGATCATAAGCTTTAGTGCCTCAAAGGCTTGACTCCTTTGTGCTTGGACAAAATATTGAGGAAAATATATTATGTGGACAAAATATTGTGTCAAGAATGTCTAGGACACAAATAATGTGACGTTAAGCTTCAATGGGTGACCAGTGTTTTATTATACGTAAGTATGCACCTTAACGATATATACATCTTTATGGTAGGGACCAATTCCAATCTTCACCCAGCTCAATTAATAGGTGAAGTGAAACAGCTCAGTTTTAAGGCAATTTTCATTAAGTCAGCTGGGTGCTTCCTGGGATGAGAAGCAGATGATGCTGGCTTGACAAAGCCAAAATGTCTACATATAGACTGCTCTATAAAAAATTTGAATTATTAGAGTTTTTCTGGTGTTTAAGCCTTATATTTATTTCATAGTCTTTCTGTGTTTTTCCACTTACTTACTTTTTACGTGTTATCTCTTTTGTGTAATTTATGCTTTAATGTTAGATATGCTTCTTTATTTGTTTCTTACTTGTATATGTGTTTTAATAAAAATAAATCTGTTTCCTATTTGCATTAAATTAAAATAAAAGTAGCTTGTTTGATATTTATATCTTACTTGACTCCTCTGCAGAATTATTTCATTTTAAGGCTGAATGCTAGTTAATTTTTACTGCATACATCTATCTATCAGAGCATCAATTACACAGCTTCTGCTACTGTTTGGGTCTGATCCATTCTCCAGTGGCTCCTCTGAGAGTTTTTGTTTGTTATGTTTTGAATGAGAGGGGCCCATACCACAAGATCTTTGATAGTCAACTTATGATCTGTGTACATTGCTATAAGGTCATGTTACTGTCCTGTTAGTATGCCATGGTCCAAGTTTCACTACCTATGTAATGTTGCCAATTATTCGAGGTTCGAACAGGACACATCTGGTAACCAAGAGGGGTCTCTTGGCTAAGATTACTTTCAGGAGCCAGTCTACCATTGACTACCCGTTCCGCATTCAAATTTGTGACCAAATTATTCAGTCTCTCTCCGAATCCCATCCTGCTCATTATTCTCAAAGCCAGTCCAAACTCAATGAGTCAAATGCCTTCTCAATGTCCAGTGCTGGCCTTGTTGTCATTGACCCCTCTCCCCTCCCTTAGTATTTTTCCCACCTACATGGTTTCTAGAGCCCGGGAAACAATAATTGCTTCCTTATAGAGTGTTATTTAGAGAGGGAGCAGGTTTGCTGCACATATCTGATGAAGATTTATGACAATCAAGTCACTTCCTGGAGATTTCCATTGCAACATCGTGCTGAGCCCTAAACACACCTCCTGTTCCATAACTGGTCTTCTCAGATTATACGTCACACCATGCATATTCCTCTGCTGGAAACACACATTCGCCTAATATCACTTTCATTGATATGAAGCTGCTTAAGGTCTTATTAATGTAACTGGAATTCCTTACTGGTGTCTGCCTGTGTCACCAGCCCTCATGCAGTACCATTGACTACTTTGTTGTCTACGGCTTACATTGAAAGCCTTTAGTGTGAATGAACGATCGGAATACATTTATTCACTGATTTCACATCAGAAGGGGAGTCAAACATAGTAGTTAACCACTGTTGTGATGTCACCCTGGGGAAGCTCTTGTTTTTTCCTTGTTACATCGCCTCGCGTGTATCTTCAGAGACGCGAGCTTGACGGCAGAACAGCAGTTGGAGGTTTCACCCACCTTCTCCTGTCTCCCCATGTTTCCAAAGACCTGAGCGAGATGGTAAAAAGCGGGTGACGCTGTTTCTGATTTTCTTAAGGGAGGAGAGTTTGGGCAGATGTATGGAAAGGGTGTTGTGGGTGGATGGCAGGCGGCCAGAGCTATTTTTCTTAATTCATGGGAGGGGGTGTACAATTGAACAAAGTGTGATAGGGGCAGGTGGCACCAGATTAAGTTATTGTTTTTGCTTTTATTTAATCCAAGTTGCTAATAGCTCTCCAATTCTCCTCTGCCCATGCATACATGTTGAAAGCAGGAGCAGATAATTTGGGGGCATTATGTCAATCAGAACCCCTTGGTAAAAACATCCCCTGTTATTTACAGCTACCCATCTATGATTCTATATGTGAATGGTTGAGTGTGCCCTATTTCTGTTTGCCAGACAGACCAAGATGCACCGACTTGTCCCCCAGTTGGTATATTGTGGTTCAGCATTGGTAGTATTGGTGTTTCCCTGGAATACCTCTCATGCATACATATTTCCTCATCTGTGAAGTCAACTAAACTTCCTCTTGGGTTGTAGACCAGTGGGTTGTAATCACTAGGGGTAGGCGTTATGTTTGGCCACTCCGAGTTACTCTTGTAACGTGGAGCTCTGACCAAATTCTGCCGACCGCCATGTGGCCAAGTTATTTTTTGTATGCAGCTTGCCAACAATAAGTTGGCAAGTGCGTGCGAGATCTGACATCCCTTAGCACGATTTTTGGTCACTAGGAGGGCACCTGGCAAGATTTCTTCAATGTGGGCAGACGTGACAATTTGAGGTCCGAAAATTGCAGCTCGAGTAGAAAATCTACTCGAGTGGCAGAAAAATCAACTCGAATAGCTGCACACTCTGGAGTGCCATGTGGTGCCGTTTGTGCTGATTTTTCAGTGCATAACGAGCTTCCTACACTAAATCACAGCGCGACGTGCCTATTTCAGCCCGTTTGCGTAATTTCGCTGCATCTCCCTGTTTTTTTGTAATTCCACGGAGTTAAACTCTGCGAGTTCCGCCCAGGCCATGTAATTACTAGAGTCCACCTATTTAAGTCTCCAATCAATTTGTTATACCCTGAAATGCAGATCATGAAATGCCCATGCCTTCAACTTCCAATCAATGACTCAGACCTATTGACTAGAGACCACATGAAAAGAGAATGGTCTGAAGACACTTAGACCCCAATATCCTGGGCCTTGATCCAGGATAACAGTGGATCAAATCATACATGAGACTTGTGCATGTTATAATAGATTAAGGAGCCCCTGTGTTTACTAGATAACTTCCCCCAAATCTCAATTAATGCTTTTTCCTTCCCAAGATCCTGTAGGAGCCTTGCGCATCTCAAGTGAAAACCCATTGAGTACTGCATCCATGCAAGTGTTAAAATCCAAACCCTCTATCGGTAGAACCTTGATGATTAAATGTCATTTCGTAAAGTGATCACGCTATCCATGTCATTGCCATGGATAATTGTCAGGTTTAGCCTCCATTAATACACTTACCCCTAGCAGATGAAATGTGGAAGGGAAAACATAGTGCAGCCACCATATCTCCTGATTGGTGTTATGAATTCATTCCCCGAAAGGTGCAGCTCCTGAAGCAGTCCTGTCTGAATTACTTCCCACTTCAAATACAGGATAACACACTGCGTTTATGTTATGTTATGTTATGTTAATTGGAATTCGTGATGCGCATTATCACCATGCGGTCTCTAAGCACTGTGAGAGGGTACTACCTTAGTCCAGGTGGGGGATGGCGCAAGTTACTACGTGCCCCAGGCCTCCTGGAAGAGAACTGTCTTGAGCTTTTTCCTGAACGGGATCAGGGAATGTTCCTTTCGTACATTCTCAGGCACCCTTTAGTAGTAGGGTTAGTCACTACCCCAACATTAACCCACTCCCTACTTGCATTGTGTTGGTAACCAGACTCAGCAAACAGACCATGCGTCGACTCCAGTCCCAAACCTCACAGAAACCTGGTAGCTATCTGTAGCACAGAGTCATCTAGAATATTGCTTGCACTAAAAACCCAACAATCACTCTGCATTCCTACAAACCCCATCAAGAGGTGAACGCTCTGCAATCTCCCAGGGCCAAATGGCCAGCATCAACATGATTAAACTAATAGAGATGTCCTTGGCCTGCCCTCTCTTGGGATGTCAGCTCATCTCTCCATGCTGTGGCAGACTCAGGCAACGAACATTACATCACAGTGTTATTGTAGCCAACCCATATTATACAACACGCAGAATTATTTACCTGACAGAATACTACTTACACCATTACATTAATGCGGGTCATTTACATATGTAGAATTTCGGCCTTAGGTAAATGTGTCAAGTACTGGAAACACAAAGATCTCCAATGAAAAAACACTGAGGGGCATATTTACATGAAAATGGCGCAGCACTGTGCCGCGAGCAATTTTGCTGCGCCGAACTGCGTCATGTTTAAAATGCAGAAATGCGCCGTATTAACAAGAATATGGCGCATCCCTGTGCTCACCTGTGCACTGGTGTCTAAAAAGCTGTACAGCTCTAACGCAGGCACCCTTGCACGATGGTGCAAGGGTGCCTGCGTTTGCAGGGATGATTGTGTTTGTGCAGGAAGTGACACCTTCCTGCACAAAACAATCATTAATGACGTTTTGCTTCTTCTGTGTGCTGCAGAATGCAGCAGACATTAGAAGAGCAAACAACGAGGAGAAACAAAATGGGGGCATATTTACATGAAAATGAAGCAGTGCAATGCCGCAGGCAATTTTGCTGCGCTGAGCTGCATCATTTTTAAAACACAGGGATGCGCCATATTAACAAGAATACAGCACATCCTTGTGCTCAACCCTGCGCTAAAAAAGCTGCCGAGCGCCAACGCAGGCACACTTGCACCATGGTCCAAGGGTGCCTGAGTTGCAGGTTTTATGCAGGAAGGGGCACCTTCCTGCACATAAACAATCATTAATGACATTTTGCTGCCTTTATTTGTGCTACAGAATGCAGCACACATATAGCAAAAAAACTAGAAGAAATAAAAGTATTTCTCCTCGGTGAGCCACGTTAACGCCTCTTTTTGAAAGGCGTTAGTTTTTGGCGCTGCCTTAGTTTACAGATCCATGTAAATCTGGAGCAGTGTCAAAAAGCCATGGGTGTTGCTAGGAACGCCCACAGCAACACCCATTTCACTCCCCTTTGCTGCAGAAAACTGCATTGCAGAGGGCCATTTATTTACAAGGCTATGTTAAGCCACGCAAAGTGGCTTAGCGCGGCCTTGTAAATATGGCCTTGCATAGAGCGCCAACGGTTCGCCAAAAAAAGTGATGCTTCGGTGGCGCCAGGGCCTTGTAAATATGCCCCTAATTCTCTAGTGGGATCAGAGCCAATAATATATTTGCACCTGTATTGCGGGTTCAAAGTGGCACCTACGATATTTAAATTCAACCCTATGCCTAGCTGCACTCAATGGATTGTACCCAATTCCCTAATCACACTACTGTCTCTTAAATGCATCATATTGATCTAAGGAAGAAGAAAAGCCTGCTGGCTTTATCACGCACTCACGTGGTCTTCTTGCTGCGGACACTCAGTTACCAGACTTCATCTGTGAAGCGGAGCATGCGGCATGTGATCAGTTAAGCTGGTGTGCCAGGAGGCAGGCTATGTCCAGCATCTTACATGCAACGTCTACATTTACATTTCCCAGGGCATCATCCTCCGAAGCCATACCGATCAGATTTTCTATGAACAGCTCCATCCGACATGCCTCGGCTCCCTCCGCTAAGCCCAGGAGGCAGAAGTTATTCCTTCTTGATCTGTCCTGAAGTTCAGTGAGTCGTGCTGCTGAATAATGTGTAGCAGTCACCTAGATCATTTGCAAATAGTGGCTTGCCTATTTATTGCGTGCTCTGCCTCAGGCATGCTCTCTTCCACCTCAGCTGTCCTATCAAGCAGTTTACTCACATCTTATCTCCTAATGTTATGGTTATTGGTTAGAGGATAATTTGCATCCCCTGGGGTTCTGTTGTTCCTCTGTCCTCTGTAATCAGAAACAACACTTCAGCCATATTACTTCTGCTAACGCCGGCTCCTTCCTGCGGGTACCAACTGGAGTTGATGGAGGCGGCGGCATCATCAGACTTCTTGCCACCTGTTGATGTTCTGCTCTATGTTAGCTGCGCTGTGCACTCTTGTTACGTTTGGGAGGTATATATGACTCTGCATTTGCATAAGGAGCCAATATGGTCACCTTGCAGGTGACTAACTCACACAGCTGATACACAAAGATATCTCTATAAAGTGTAGCCATATAGGGCACCTTGAAGACGATGGTCAAAGCGGCAGAAATAGACCCGTAGGTTGCCAGGGACCACAGCCATCCTGGAGCCTTTAAGATAGCTTGAATGGGCACCCTCACAGCTGATACTGTGCCTGCTGTGGTGCCAAACATTGCCCCACACCTCCACGAAAGTAGTAAGCATCCGAATGAATGGAGGGAAGGGATGGACCTTGCACCAGTGACACAGATGGAGTCCCATTAAACAGCAGTCACTTATTGCATCAACCGGTGTGAGAGCTGTGAGGGTGAAGTCCATAAAAGGAATCCACTTGATGACCTGCTCGCAGGGTCTCACTCCGCTTGCCGCCAGCCCGCTAGAATGAGTGACTCCCAATACGCGCATCAGCATCTGCCATCCAGCACATCTCTGTTCGCGAACATGGAACAAACCCCACCCCTTGGTCGAGCAGTCCGTCACCTTTTCAGTAGGCACCGCAGTCATGTACCAGGGGTGCCCGGGCCTAGCAATATCTGTGGCCCACCGAGCGTTGAACTTATTCACGAGGAATGACACAGGGATATCACCTAGAACGTCAACTTACTGGCCCTTGAGTGATGTGCAAATGTTTCTTGTATCTGAGACTGGGTCAGGAGTCAGCCAGTGAAAAGAGGGCCAGAGGAGGGAAGAACCTGGACCGGTGGCCATAGGCAACCAATGCTTAATGGTTAATTCATACCCTACAATTCCCGTTACTTTAGGTTGTCCTGCATCCCTCAAACAGTGGCCATCGGGTCCCAAACTAGTACCAGTTTGTGTTCCCAGAGTGCACAACTGCATGTCCCTTCTACCATCTCTTGCTTTTCTGCCGGTCTTAGAGGGTAGGAGCCCCTGCAGTGGTGTGATGGTGCGTTGACCTGGGGCACACAGAAGACCTCTCCAGGACAAAAGACACCATGAAACACCAGTGTCGGCACACAGGGGCATCCAAGGGATCCCCATGTGCTGTGACACTCCTGATGAGACATGTCAGACCTCCTGGGTCTGCTGAACCTCTTGAGGAGACATCAGGGCCTCCCCAGGGCTCAGCTGCCCCAGTAGGTTCATGCACTGTAGACATTGCTTCATGGATTCAAAGATGCTCAAACCAAGCTGAAGACACGCCCTCAGGCTTTCTTGTTGTTTTTCTAAGAAGAATCTATTTACAGTTAATAGCTTTGCCTGGCCAGGATTGTGAACCGGGCACCGCAGAGTAACATTTGCAGCATTTAGGGCCAACACCATTGCTAATAATTCCTGTCAAATGTTCCAAATTGTTGTTTCCCCAACAGTCTGGCACAAAGAGCAGGCAAAGGGGGCTTCCCCCCCCATTCTGGGCCAACCGTGCCAGGACTGCTCCAATGACCTGGTCTAAGCATCACTGTGCCAGCAGTCATTGTGGATAAGGCCGGTGAAGTGGAGCTTTGAGATGTGGACAATGCAGTCCTAACAGTTAAAAGTCTACAAATTGCAGGGCCTGCGGCTTCTGGGCGGCCTTGCTTCCCAACAAGCCGGTCGAGGCAATGAGCAGGATGCTGTGGGATGTACCTGTCATTCCCGAGGAGGCTCGTGCTGGTGGCTGAGTTTAGGGCCTGGCTCATCCTGAAACACCCTCCACTGTGGCCTTCACGGCCTCAGCTGCTCGTCGCCTTCACACCCCGAGGCTCTCGGCCTTAACAGTGTTTCCGCCTTCACCCGACAGCCATCTCTACTGCTCTGTCTTGCAGGTCGGAGGCGCTGCGGCCTTGCATCGGTACCCAAAGCACCAGATGGAATATGCATAGAGGAAGGGGGCAGCTGAGATCTGGCCTTCTCTTCCTCTCTGGGCAAAGGCGCCTGGCTGCACCCTCGGGTTTCCAAATGGCCAGGTCTCCACAATGGCCGCCCATCGCTCCTGGTGACCCGATGCAGCTGTTGGGAGTCGAAGAAGAGACCTCTATTCCCATATTTCTATGACTGGAGGGAGCTTCTTGTAATTCCAAGAATACTTTTTGCTTTTGGCCTCCCCTCATTGCCCAACCATCTGAATGCACGTCTGTGGTGCACGCACCCCCCTGGCTCTGGCTGACCCTGGATATGTCACTTAGACCCCCTCCAAATAACGTCTAGAGCTTCAGGACCAGACAGACAGAGCCATTCTCTATCCAAGAGACAGGCAGAGCCCTTCCCCCTCCAAGAGTTAGACAGAGCCCTTCCCCCTCCATGAGACAGACAGAGCCATTCCCCATCCAAGAGACAGACATAGCCCTTCCCCACACAAGAGACAGCAGAGCCCTTCCCCCTCCAAGAGACAGACAGAGACCTTCCCTATCCAAGAGACAGACAGAGCCCGTCACTATCCAAGAGATCAACAGAGCCCTTCACTATCCAAGAGATAGACAGAGCCCTTCACTATCCAAGAGACAGACAGAGCCCTACACTATCCAAGAGACAGCAGAGCCCTTCACTATCCAAGAGACGGACTTAGCCGTCCACTGTGCAAAGGGAGCCCTCCACTGTCCAAGAGACAGACGGTGCCCTCCACTGTCCAAGAGGCAGACAGAGCCCTTCACTATCCAAGAGACAGAGAGAGCCCATTTCTACCCAAGAGACAGACAGAGCCCTTCCATATCCAAGAGATAGACAGAGCCCTTCACTGTCCAAGAGACAGACTTAGTCCATCACTATGCAAGAGGCAGACTGAGCCCTCCACTGTCCAAGAGACAGATTGAACCATTCACTATGCAAGAGGCAGACTGAGCCGTCCACTGCCCAAGCGACAGACTGGGCCCTCCACTATCCAAGAGACAGATTAGACCCTCCACTATCCAAGACAAAGGCTGAGCCCTTCACTATGCAAGAGACAGACTGAGACATCCACTGTCCAAGAGACAGACGGTGCCCTTCACCAACCAAGAGACAGACAGACTGAGCCCTCCACTGTCCAAGAGACAGACAGAGCCCTTCACTTTCCAATAGACAGACAGAGCCCTACAATAGCCAAGAGACAGACTGAGCCCTTCACTGTCCAAGAGACAAACTAAGCCCTTCACTATGCAATAGACAGACAGAGCCCTTCACTGTTCAAGAGACAGACTGAGCCCTTCCCCATCCAAGAGACAGACAGAGCTCTTCACTATCCAAGAGACAGAAACAGACCTTCACTATCCAAGAGACAGACTGAACCGTCCTTTATCCAAGAGACAGACTGGGTCCTCTACTAGCCAAACCACAGCCTGCGACCTCCACTTTCCAAGAGACAGACTGATCCCTCCTCTGCCTCAGAGACAAACTGGTCCCTCCCATAGCCAAGAAACACACCGAACCCTCCACTATTCAAGAGACAGACTGAACCCTCTTCTAGCCAAGAGACAGACGGAGCCCCCACTGTGCAAGAGACATACTGTGCCCTTCACTATCCAAGACCCAGACTAAGCCCTCCACTGCCTCAGGGACAAACTGGGCCCTCCCCTATCCAAGAAACAGACTGGGCCCTCCACTAACTAGAGGCAGACTGGGCCCTCCACTAACCAGAGGCAGACTGAGCCCTTCACTTTGCAAGAGACAGACCGAACCCTGCACTATCCAAGAGACAGATTGAGCCCTCCACTGTCCAAGAGACATTATTTGCCCTCTACTTTCCAAAATACAGACTGAGCCTTTTCCCATCCAAGAGGCAGACAGAGCCCTTCACTATCCAAGAGACAGACTCAGCCCTTCACTATCCAAGAGACAGACTGAACCTTCCTCTATCCAAGAGAGAGTCTGGATCCTCCACTTTCCAAGAGACAGACTGATCCCTCCTCTAGATAAGAGACAGACTGAGCCCTCCACTATCCAGGAGACAGACTGAGCCCTCCACTATCCAGGAGACAGACTGAGCCCTCCACTATCCAAGAGACCGATTTGCTCTCCTCTATCCAAGAGACAGACTGAGCCCTTCACTATGCAAGAGGCAGACTGCGCCTCCACTGTCCACAGACCGCCCGCTATACATGTATGACGCGCGATAGATGCGTCTCACCCCTGCTTGCTCCCCCACGCCACGGAGTATTCACAGCATTTCATCATTATTTAATTGTGGATATTTTTAGAGCGCGGACCTTGACATAAAGAGCAGCGATGAACTGTACATAGCAACGCGAATACGCATCCTGCATAGAGCATGACAGCGAGCATATGGGAATGTTTGCATAGCTGGGGGAGAGAGATACAACAAAACGGGGGGAGGGCGTGGGGCGAAGGAAGAATGAGTCAAAGAGGGGATGGAGGCTTCAGTCCGGAGAAGCAGAAGCGGATCTTTAGCCTGTGCAGGCATTGCTGCTATGGAAATCATTGCAAAGCATTACATTGTTGCTGCTAGAAAAATAATTTAAATAAATAAAATAAATGTAGTTCCTCTCTGGAGCTTTCTAGGAGTGCGGGGAGTCTGAGATATAGGAAAGGTTGTTCTACAGCCTTAGGAAATATGAGAACATGGTTTTCCTCTGTGAGAATTCCTTGTGTTTGGTGGGTCTTAAGGGCCAGTTAAAACACTCCATGATTCTGTTGGTCTGTGGGTGATGAGTGGTGCTTTGCAAACAAGACACCTGTAGACCCCCGAAGGGTTCACACTCCTGATGCTGAAAAATATTTTTGCAAACATTTGACATGCAGGCTGAGTGTGCACCCCAGCTCTCAGTGCTACGAAGGAACATTTATATAACAACAATTACTTAATTCATGCATATTGGTGCATGTACCCCCTCGAGGACCTAGGCCCATCCCGGGGATCTGTTGGAGATTGCATCTTAGAAGTTCAGAAATAGACAACTCCAGTGCAGCGGTCCGACACTAGGAAGCCTACTCTGATAAAGTGATTATGATGTCTGACACCCTGCTCTCAGCCACTGAGCATGACAGATACGCATATTTGTGCCAATGTTTGGAACAGCCTTTGTGCAACTGAACATATTGTCCTAGAATGTGCCAGCTGCCTTTCTCTTGCTGTGTACAGGGAAGGAGCGTAGTTTCAGTGATGTAATGCAAAATGATGCCACCCCTTTAAAGTTTAATTAGTGCACCCTAAAATTTCACTGAGGCTGGCCTTTTCCCAGATATAAAAAAACTTGCACTGAGCAAGGGCCCACAAGTGGGGTACAGGACACCAGAACCACAGGGCTCCAGGCTGTTCTCAGGTGGGAGTGTTGGGGCACCAAGGAAAAGAATGTGTGACCAATACACAAGACCTACGCGAGAAAGGCCTTTCCGAAAAAAAGACCTTCACCTTAAGCGAAGAGAAGTAATCCTATAAAGGTGTGGTCTCTTGTCCATCTGCACAGGCCAAAAATGGACTTCCATGCCAACCTGGAGGGCACCAGGTGCTGAGTAGGTGATCCGTGGCTGTTCTCAGGGGCTCCAGGGTGCAGGATCCCAACAAAGGAATGAACCAGCTCACCTTGGGTGACAGGAGAAACAAGCATAGAGAAGGCCATGAGTGGTTAAGCAAGTGAAAGGTAGCTGGCACAATCTAGAACAACATGTTCTCTTGCACAAATGCAGTTCCAAATATTTTTGTGGCAAGGATGGGCTTGACACAGCGTGGGCCCCGGCTTCTGCAATCTTAGCTGATCAAGCATGCTCAACGGATGCAGCCGCCAATGGTTTGACACCTAAACCCATCAGCAGGCTACTGGTGGCCCAGTGGCAGAAGATTACCTTCTCTTCCGAGATGGATGAAATGGAAGACGGTGAATGGTGAGACCCTCGGAGGAAGACCAATCACTTATTCTAGAGTCCGCTGGGTAGCACAGGGTGTAGTGGTTTCAAGTGCCCCTTGGCGCCTACCAAATAGGGAAGTTGGAAGAAAGATTGAGACTCCCCTTTGTCTGCTACTGGTGGAGAGGTTCTCTGCTTAGACCTCTCCAAGCCTCCAATTAGGGCCTTATTACGATCTTGGTGGACAGGGTTACTTCGTCACAAACGTGACGGACATCCCTTCCCCTAAATTACAATTTCATTATATCCTATGGCACTTGTACTATTGCAGACAGTCATATCTGTCACGTTCGTGATGGAATGTCCCATCTACAAATATAGTAATCAGGACCTTAGAGTAAATTGTATTATCCTAGGTCTAATAGGCTAGGCACCCTAATGTCTGACCTCTGCACCGCCGTAGTGAGGTTGCTACCATGCAGTCTTCATTCTGCAGGCGTGGTTTGTTACTTTGGTGGTCTTTGAGGACAGTGCCTATTCACCAGGGATCCCACTCCTTCAGTCTCTTGACTTGGAGAACGGCGGAGACCATCGCTGGGTACTCAACCGGCCAGCAGTCTCTCTCCCTTACACCCTGTCTCTTTCTCGTCTGATTGAGGTCAGTCTGCTGGCTGATGTGGTACCAAGCAACAACAGATAAAGCAATGCACATGACTCATACAAAGAACGGATGCGGCGAGCGGGGAGGGCACGGGGCTCTGCCCAAACGAAGAAACTGCAAAGGCCGAAATACACCATAAAACAGTACAACAGTGATAACAGACAGATATAAATCAAAGAAACACCAGAGAAAGACTCACACTAGTAACAGAGAACCACGAGGGACAGCCAAAAACACAGAACCAGAGCATCATCCACCACCATGGAAAAGAGTCCACCAACATAAAAATAAAGCAGAAACCAAAAAAAAGCAGACAAACACTGGGGAAGGAGAGCACAAGAAATAGTAAATCTCCAGAGCAACAGATGAGAAAGGGAAACTGAAGAAAGAGTCTCGCCACACACAAACGCCAACAGTAAAGAAATGACGGAGAGGAAGGAATGTCAAAGACAGAGCACTACCAGATGCAGCAAAACACCAGAAAAAGAAAAATATGAAACAGAGAAATACCATCAGTAAATTGTAATTGTATTTATAAAGCACTTCCTAACCCTGACGAGGCTTTGAGGTGCTGTACAGACAGTAGCAGGACCCAAGGTTAGTGATCAATTCAGTGGTTGTTATTAATTATTGTGATTAGTCACCTGCACGCCACAACACATAACATGCATTTCATTCCAGTTACTTTGTGATGGATTATACTACACCACTTAAGCTGATCATTAGTGGGAGCCTAGATGGTTTCAGGTGAGTGGTTGGTGAGATAAATAGGCTGGCAGAGATTAGGTAGTGTTAGGGAGCAGGGATAGGGTTTTAAAGAATCGAGGCTGTGATCTGTGAAATGGTGTGTCAGCCAAGTGCAGTATTACAACACGAGCGATTAAGGCAGACAGGCATGAGACTGAGAGGAGACTATACTCAGAAAAAGAAAGCATGCAGAGGATGGAAGGTAAGAAGAGGGTCACTCTGAAGAAAGGAAGGAGAGGAATCAAGCGGAATCGCAGATATGGGGCAGAGCAGAAAGTAAGAAACAACAAAGACATAGATACATCAAAGAAACACCAGAAGAAATCAAAACAGAGACAAAGAACCACCAGAGTCAGTGAAACAACTGAGACAGTGAAACACCAGAGAGACCGATGAACACCAGAACCAGAGAAACACCAGAGGCGGAGAAATGCCGCTGACAGTAAAGGGACGAAAAACACCACAAAGAGAGAAACAATAAGTGAGAAGCAAAGCACAGGACTAAAAAAAACAGGCATGTAACAGGGACAGAGGAATATCAGGGACTCATCAGTGAAATATCAGAGAGAGAAAACATGACCAATAAAAAAACTAGGAAGCAAAGTAGTAAAAATAGGTAACACTAATGAAAACAAAACGTGAGACAGAGAGGAACATCAATGAAGTATACTTGCAATTGAAAAACAAAACAATCAAAATTTCGAAACAGACGAACGTCAGGAAAAGAACAGACACCGAGAAAGAACAAAGATAGCAAACCCCCAAGACAGAGAAACTTCGAAGACTTCGAAAAACTATGGATAAGGAAAAAGACCGAGAAAGGTCGCTAACAGCAACATCAGAGACCAGGAAACACCAGAGAAAATGAAATACAAGTGACAGAGAAACATTGGAGATTAATAAATGGTAGAGGCTCAAAAACAACAGAGATGGGGGGAAAAAGGGATAATATTAAGCAACAAACACAGAGCGGAGATACACTGGGTAAACAGCAGAACAATGAAAAATTAGCACCACATCAAAGAAATATCCGAGACAGACAGCAAAAAAGGCAAAATGATATGCTAGAGTTTAGCATCTCTCTTTATTTTTTGAGAATTGAAAACTGAATTTGGAAAAGCACCATCCTTCCCATTAAAATTAAAATGTCATTTTTTCAATACGTAATTGTGGAATAAATGAACTATTTATAAATGTGTGTATTTGTTTGATGTATATTTGCATCTGCATTTTTGTGTGTTGCTTTGAGATTACAATCGTAGAACTTGCTTAGTGTGGGGGTCACCGACTTTCAATATTGACTCAGTTGTGGTCCTCATATTTCAGGTACGATTCAGAGGTTGTCCACAGAAGTAAAAAGATTAACAACTGCTTCCTTAGATAGCAAAGAACCAAAAACAGACAACTGGTGACAGCACATACAAAGACACGGAGGGACATCAGAAACTGGTGACAGCTGACAGCAATTCAGAAGGAACAGAGGAATATAAGAAACTGGTGACAGCAAATCAGAAGGCACAGAGGAACATCAGAAACTGGTGACAGCAAATCAGAAGGCACAGAGGAACATGAGAAACTGGTGACAGCAAATCACCAGGCACAGAGGTAAATAAGAAACTGGTGACAGCAAATCCGAAGGCACAGGGGTACACCAAAAACTGGTGACAGCAAATCACCAGGCACAGAGGTAAATCAGAAACTGGTGATAGCAAATCCGAAGGCACAGGGGTACACCAAAAACTGGAGACAGCAAATTACCAGGCACAGAGGTAAATCAGAAACTGGTGATAGCAAATTCGAAGGCACAGGGGTACACCAAAAACTGGTGACCGCTGACAGCAATTCAGAAGGCACAGAGGGACATCAGAAACTGGTGACAGCAAATCAGAAGGAACCGAAGAACATCAAAAACTGGTGACAGCAAATCAGAAGGCAGGGAGGGACATGAGAAACTGGTGACAGCAAATCAGAAGGCACAGAGGAACATCAGAAACTGGTGACAGCAAATCAGAAGGAACTGAGGACCATCAAAAACTGGTGACAGCAAATCAGAAGGCACAGAGGGACATGAGAAACTGGTGAGAGCAAATCAGAAGGAGCCGAGGAACATCAAAAACTGGTGACAGCAAATCAGAAGGCACAGAGGGACATGAGAAACTGGTGAGAGCAAATCAGAAGGAGCCGAGGAACATCAAAAACTGGTGACAGCAAATCAGAAGGCACGGAGGGACATGAGAAACTGATGACAGCAAATCTGAAGGAACCGCGGAACATGAGAAACTGGTGACAGCAAATCAGAAGGAACCGAGGAACCACAAAAACTGGGGACAGCAAATCAGAAGGCACAGAGGAACATGAGAAACTGGTGACAGCAAATCAGAAGGCACAGAGGAACATCATAAACTGCTGACAGCAAATCAGAAAGAACAGAGGAACATAAGAAACTGGTGACAGCAAATCAGAAGGCACAGAGGAACATCAGAAACTGGTGACAGCAAATAAAAAGGCACAGAGGAACATCAGAAACTGGAGACAGCTGACAGCAATTCAGAAGGAACAGAGGAATATAAGAAACTGGTGACAGCAAATCAGAAGGCACAGAGGAACATCAGAAACTGGTGACAGCAAATCAGAAGGCACAGAGGAACATGAGAAACTGGTGACAGCAAATCACCAGGCACAGAGGTAAATAAGAAACTGGTGACAGCAAATCCGAAGGCACAGGGGTACACCAAAAACTGGTGACAGCAAATCACCAGGCACAGAGGTAAATCAGAAACTGGTGATAGCAAATACGAAGGCACAGGGGTACACCAAAAACTGGTGACCGCTGACAGCAATTCAGAAGGCACAGAGGGACATCAGAAACTGGTGACAGCAAATCAGAAGGAACCGAGGAACATCAAAAACTGGTGACAGCAAATCAGAAGGCAGGGAGGGACATGAGAAACTGGTGACAGCAAATCAGAAGGCACAGAGGAACATCAGAAACTGGTGACAGCAAATCAGAAGGAACTGAGGACCATCAAAAACTGGTGACAGCAAATCAGAAGGCACAGAGGGACATGAGAAACTGGTGAGAGCAAATCAGAAGGAGCCGAGGAACATCAAAAACTGGTGACAGCAAATCAGAAGGCACAGAGGGACATGAGAAACTGGTGAGAGCAAATCAGAAGGAGCCGAGGACCATTAAAAACTGGTGACAGCAAATCAGAAGGCACAGAGGGACATGAGAAACTGGTGAGAGCAAATCAGAAGGAGCCGAGGAACATCAAAAACTGGTGACAGCAAATCAGAAGGCACGGAGGGACATGAGAAACTGATGACAGCAAATCTGAAGGAACCGCGGAACATGAGAAACTGGTGACAGCAAATCAGAAGGAACCGAGGAACAACAAAAACTGGGGACAGCAAATCAGAAGGCACAGAGGAACATGAGAAACTGGTGACAGCAAATCATGAGGCACAGAGGAACATCATAAACTGCTGACAGCAAATCAGAAAGAACAGAGGAACATAAGAAACTGGTGACAGCAAATCAGAAGGCACAGAGGAACATCAGAAACTGGTGACAGCAAATAAAAAGGCACAGAGGAACATCAGAAACTGGAGACAGCTGATAGCAATTCAGAAGGAACAGAGAAATATAAGAAACTGGTGACAGCAAATCAGAAGGCACAGAGGAACATCAGAAACTGGTGACAGCAAATCAGAAGGCACAGCGGAACATGAGAAACTGGTGACAGCAAATCAGAAGGAACCGAGGAACAACAAAAACTGGTGACAGCAAATCAGAAGGATCCGAGGAACAACAAAAACTGGGGACAGCAAATCAGAAGGCACAGAGGAACATGAGAAACTGGTGACAGCAAATCAGAAGGCACAGAGGAACATCAAATTGAGAAACACAAGAGAACGTGAAACATAAGAGATGATGAAGGTCCACAGAAATGAAACACCAAGGAAAGTGAGCTAACAAAGACAGACAGATAACACACGCTGAGAAGCACTAGAAACTGTGAAAGGCCAAAGACAGGGAAGCACCGGAGAGCAAAGGTACAAGTCAGGGTGAACTTGGCGTATGCCGTACAGAGTCCACTTTTTTTTAGAGAGGGAACTCTTTGCTCTACAGTCCCAGGCTAAGATATGTTACCTTGTGCGGCCAGCACTGCAGCTGTTTTCAGTTGAACACATTTAAGTGTGTAACCTGGCCTTAGGATGCGTGGTTGTAAACCTCCACCCCACTGGCCGCAGCTTTTATTTGTGAATATGGCTCAAGAGGAGGGTTGTTTCAAACTCTTATCTGAGGAAGAGAGCTGGACAGTTAGCCCTTCTATCGCTTGAAGAATTGCAAATGGAAGTATATTTGTACTTTGAAGCTGAATAAAGAACAATAGCGGGAAACAAATAGGTATTAACAGCAAATTGAATGTTTAAATAATACACGAAAACATGTGTTTTACCTTCTAAAGGAAGATTAAAATGTAATTTCAAAGTTCCACATCATGATTTAAAAAATATTGTCACCTTGAGCCATTCCTGAACTCTGTTACACCTTGACCTTCTGCTTTTTGGGCATTATTACTTGTATCGATGGGTAGCAGTAAATCCTAAACATGTTCTTTTCACGTTCCTTTGTGATTATGCCATTTTGGTCTTTGTAAAATAGACCCCTGGCCTTTAAAAATGAGGGTGATTATTAGAGCGTGACACTTCCTGTGACGTTACTTTCATTGCTGTTGTGAATTGCATATGATAATTACCCCCTGCACTGTTTTCCTTAGCATGTGTGCCCTGCAGAGAACCCTAGTGATGGAGAAATTCTCGAGACAGAAATGTCAGAGGCAAAGAAACATCAGAGGGGCAGAACCACAAATGATAGGGAACGTATGAGACAGAGAAACATCATCGTGCAAAGCATAAACACCAGACCCAGCAAAACAGCAGCCGGAGAGGAACTTTAGAGAGGCAAATACCAGAGATAGAAGTACAAGTTAGAGTGACACTCCAAAGTCTGTTAACACGAGAGAAAGAAAAATAACTTGGACAAAGTCCAAAAACACCGGAGATAGCAAAAGCCTTAAACAAGCGATTCCCCGGAATAAGAAAAAAGAAACACACTCCCTGGAGATAGGCAAACTTTAGAGATAAATGCCGGAGACAGAGAAATATTACAGAAAGGATAGCAGCAAAGGAAAGGATGCATTGGAGTCGGAGAAATAAATACCAGAGAGTGAACACCACCAGAGAAAGCGAAGCAGAGACCGAAAACCACATGAGACAAACAGCATCTGCCTTCACCTGCCTCTTCCCTTTTAATTCTCTCATTCCCCCTCTTCCTCTATTTCCTTCCTCTTTCCTGTCTCTCTCAACTCTTCTGCCAACTTATGCATTGTCTCTTTTCCTCTCCTCTCCTCCCTTCCCTTATTCTCTTTTCTTCCTCTTTCACTCTGTTTCCCTCATTCCTCACTCCCTTTCTGTCCTCCCCCCACCTTCTTCCTCTCCACTCTCCCAGCTTCTGCCCCCCCCCCCCCTGCTGCGATGCCTTGGCCTTCTCTCCCTCGTTCTTTAGGCTTATATGTGCTTTCTCTCCTCTCCCATCGGTTCTTCTCTTTCTTTTTCCCAATACTTCACTTCCACTTCTCTCACTTCTATTCGCCTTCCTGTCTTATCTTCCTGTCTCTCAATTTTCCACCCCTTCTTTCTCTCCCTGTCTGCCTTCTCTTCTTTCTCTCGACGGGCTCTCGCTTCTCTTTTTCTGTCTTCTGCTGCTTCTTCTCGTCTCTCCCGTCTCTCCAGGACAACTCCCAGTGTATCCCTTCTCTTTAAGTTACCCTTTCTTCTCCCCGATTATTTCTCATTATCCTTGAGCCACCCGTGTGCTCCTCTCTTGCTTTCTCCTCATACCCGCCTCTCTTTTCCCGCTTGTCTCTCGCTCCACATTCCTGTCTCTCGCTCTTTCTCCCTCTCTCTGCTTCTGCCGCACCCTCTTTCTACTTCACTTCCCCACCCTCCTGGTTGCTCTCCTCTGCCTCTCTGCACCCCCTCCCACTCCTGCCACCTCTGTTCGTTTCCCTCCCGTAAGCCTTGTTGATTTACCTTCATCCACTGCCCCCCAACCCCCGCCCCTCCGGGACCCTCTGAGCACGTCGCTGCATCGCTGCTCGGTGTATTTACAAGACGCCCCCTGGCCCTCCCGCCCCCACCGAGGACGGAGACGCAGGCGGCTACCAGCCCAGAGGCGAACACGGGGTCACGGCGCGTGCGAGAGAGGGCGGCGGGGGCGCGCAGAACCCAACAGGTCCCTTCAGGGGTGCCGGTGGGGGCCACACCTTCACTATAAGAGAGTGGCGGCTGCAGTGGCACGCGCGACACGTCAAAGCGGAGATGTGCCCGGTTCACCCCCTCCTCATTCACGCCAGCCAGCCCCAATATTTACAGCAGTGACCCCCCGCCCCCAGATTTAACCAAACCCAGCCATATTTACAATAGCATCCCCAGAAAACAAACCCTGTCATCGTTGCGTCCGTGCCCCTCCCGCCCCACCCCAAGAAGGGACGCCCACGCACCTGTTGGAGGAGACAGAAGACCTCTCGGAGCAGAAGGGTGCTGCAGAGGGGGCGAGCGACCGCCAGCCCCCCTTCTGTTTCATCCTAGGGGGAGGGGGCAGAGGGAGTGGAGAATGGATGGAAGGGACAGCGAATCTGGGGGTACAGGCGGTGGGACAGAGTGGGGCTCTGGGTAGAGAGAAAGGCAGACGTAGGGGCGAATGTAGGAATGAGGGCGGTCGAGTAAGGGTAGAGGTCTGGGTGGAGGGGAAGGGAGAGGTAGGGTGGAGTGAGCCGGGGGTCAAGTAAGGGGTGGATAAGAGTCAAGTCAAGGTGGAGAGAACAGAGGTCGGGGTGGGTGGAGGTATGGACAGAGGAGGAAAACGCAGGAGTAGAGGTAGGGTGGGTATATGGGCGAGGCAGAAGTGGAGAGGGAAAGAGTACTGGGTTTAGGGAGAGGTAGGGGGAGTGTGAACGAATGGTCGATGGTAGGGGGTGGAGAGGAGGTAGGGCCAAAGGTGACGGTCCTGGGACGGGTGGAAGTTGTAGGGGGAGAGGACAGAGATCGGGAAGAAGGTATTAAAGAAGAGGTGGAAGGGGCGCTGGAGGTAGGGACAGAGGATAGGGTCGTGGAGGAGTGGGGAAAGGGTGCAGAGATAAACAGAGGTGGCAGCGAGGATGCAGGCGCTCAGCAGGGCTTGAGCGAAGGATGGACAGTCAGATGCAAGAGACTGGTCCAGCCCCTGGAGCGAGGGATGGAGCGCAGGATGCAGGAGATGCTGCACAGACTGGTCCAGCCCCTGGAGCGAGGGATGGAGCGCAGGATGCAGGAGATGCTGCACAGACTGGTCCAGCCCCTGGAGCGAGGGATGGAGCGCAGGGTGCAGGAGATGCTGCATAGACTGGTCCAGCCCCTGGAGCGAGGAATAGAGAGCGGGATGCAGGAGATGCTGCAAAGACTGGTCCAGCCACTGGCGCGAAGGATGGAGCGCAGGATGCAGGAGATGCTGCACAGACTGGTCCAGCCCCTGTGTCTGTACCACAGACCGAAGAGCACCGTCTCATCCGTGGTTTAACTCTAGCGCTGCCGGGGCGGGGAGGGCAGGGGGGAGGCCCCTCGAGGCCCCGCAAGAGACGGGCTCCTGCACCTGTTAACTTACGAGCATCGGTGCGTGACATCTCTGACAGCAAAAGAGCCGGCTCCTGCAGCTATTAACTTATAACCACCCACCCTGACATCTCGTGCAACACGAGACAGCCCTGCCAGCTTACAAAAAGCGCTGACAGCACAAGAGACAACCCGCGGCGTCTAATAGCACATAACAGTCGGAATCATCTCTTACAACATATGAGACAGCCCCTGGCGCACATAAACGTACAGCCATCGCACGAGCATCTCCTGCACCTCTTAACTTATGGACAGCACACCCTGAATTGTAATACACAACGAGACACCCCTGTGTCTATTAATGTAAAAGAGGCGCGCACTGGCGCCCATTAACATATAACCAACACACGGGGACATCTCTTCCACCATATGAGACAGCCCCAGGCATTTCATAACTATTGGAAAACGAGGCAGCATCTGTGAGGCCTGCACAAATAACATGACTACATTTGTCCTTCACTGGGAACCAAACACCCAATTGTAGCGCCTGAGTCTCGGAGGGTAGCGTTGCAGAGCAGTCTGAGGCTTACTCAAGGGAGGTGGTGTGGGCTAGTAATCGCCATTTGCAAATGCACAAAAATAACACTCAATAATTGATTGTCGAGTCTGTACTTTGCTTTATAAAAGTAAGAGTACATTTATGACACACACACACTACTCAATACTATGCACCAATTTACAAATATACATAAGCGGTTGGAATTACTTTGTGACATTGCATAACATCTCCACCCCTCCCACAGGGGGGGTGGGTCTAATACCACCACTCCCATGTATGCACATCAACTTGCCCCCAATGCAGATAGTTGAACATAACCTGGAGCGAGGGCCCTGCGCACTGGCACCATCCCAGTGGCGACCCACCCCATTACCTCAACAAGCATTAAAAAGGGGTACACCTGCCTTGGTGACACATGACCCTGACTGAGCATCTCCTACTGACCATAAAGTATGCACCTCTATATCTTAAGGGCTAGCAGTCTGGGGTCTTCACCTAAGCGCAGCCGCAAGAATCCATGTTTACGCACACTTTGGAATGACAGTACTCATCACCTTGGTTGATAATTTGAATGCATTGCAATTACATCCCCTAAAGGCATCACAGATGAAACCACAGGATAACGTATATACAGCCAGACCCCCTAGCAGGAAAGTCCAGCAACATAACTCCATTTAGCATAACATCACCTTACACAGGTACTTCACTTTACACATGTGACTTTCAGTCCACCTAAAACGAAATAACCAGGTTAAATGCATTTCTGGTGCAATTATACCTCTCCACCTCTAGGGGATGCCCTGCTCCAAGCATCCCTAAATCAGCCCTTCACTCCATGATGCACTTCTTCATTCACCTTATTTTTTTTTTTCTCGGATCTACCCGTCTAGCCCTCATTCGGCAGGTCGAGCCAGTCTGCCACACCGGCCAGCCTAGCCTCCCGTCCCGGCCAACTCACTCGGCGTACTAGCCCAGGGGGTACTAGGCATGGCTTATCTTTTCAGCCTCCCCGGTCTGTCCAGCTCTGCCCTCCCTCCAGCAGCCAACCAGCCCAGCCGAACTGCGGGGAACCAATCCGCAGTCAGCCATTAGCCGGTCAGCCTTGCGCTGGTCGGACCTAGGAGGGGGTTGCCAGACAGGGGGTCGACTTAGCCTTCCAGCCATGCCGTTCGGGCCCGCCGTTCCACCGAGGTCGCCAGCCTGGCCGCGAGTCCTGGCTGACCTGCACAGCAGTCCAGCCAAACCCACCGACCTACGTAAAAAATCACCATCCAGCCAGTCTGACAGCCAGCCCACTTCACAGTGAGCCGCCCAGCAGTCCAGCCACCCAGCTACTAAAAAACGTTGACGTTACCGTCACCTTTCCTTCATCGTGCTCGAGAGTTTCATTGCCACACAAAGTGCAATGATTACATCCCAGCTGACCGTTCTCCCTCTAGGGACCACCAAGTGAACTACTCTTGATCGGAGCCAAAAGGCCTTATGCTGTAGAACACAGGTACTCATAGTACGGCCCGTGGGCCGCCAGCGGCCCGGCAAGCCTTCCTTGGCGGCCCGCGGACCTTGCAGACATCATACACCTGTGTTTTTTTATATCGCCGGTTGCGAGCTATGGGGGCCGGGCGATTCTTCTAAAGACGATTCACTTGTTAATGAGGCTTTGTTGTATTTCACCTCTTCTTAGCGCCCCTGCATCTCCACTCTGATTGAGTGGAGATGCAGGGGCGCTAAGAAGAGGTGAAATACAACAAAGTCTCATTAACAAGTGAATGGTCTTTAAAAGACCTGTATAGTACTTGGGTGCGGCGGCTGTGTGCGGTCCCTGGAATCTGTCTCACCGCAGGGTGAGGTGACAGAGGGTGACGAGGACAGCAGGGTGAGGTGATGGAGGGCAGCAGGGAGTGAGAGCAGGGGGTGAGGTGACAGCGGGAGGAAGAGGGAGATAGAGAGGGAGAGGGGGAAGACAGGGAGGGGGGAAGACAGGGAGAGAGGGAAGACAGGGAGAGGGGGAAGACAGGGAGAGTGGGAAGACAGAGAGAGGGAGAGACATAGAGAGAGGGAGACAGACAGGGAGAGGGAGGGCGACAGAGGGGGAGGGAGGGAGGGAGACAGAGGGAGACAAACAGAGTGAGTGATACAGGGAGAGGGAGGGAGATAGAGAGGGACGGAGACAGAGAGAAAGGGAGACAAACAGTGATTGAGAGAGAGGGAGAGAGAGAGTGATAGAGAGAGGGAGGGAGACGGAGAGAGGGAGGGAGACGGAGAGAGAGAGAGGGAAGGAGGGAGAGGGAGGGAGACAGAGAGAGAGGGGGAGGGAGACAGAGAGAGGGAGACAGAGAAAGGGAGACAAAGAGTGAGTGAGACAGAGGGAGAGAGAGAGGGATAGAGAGGGAGGGAGACGGAGAGAGGGAGGGAGCGAGACGGAGAGAGAGAGGGAGGGGGACAGAGAGAAAGGGAGACAAACAGTGAGTGAGACAGAGGGAGCGAGAGAGAGAGAGAGGGAAACAGAGAGAGAGGGAGACAGAGGGAGCAAGACAGACGGAGACAGACGGAGAGAGAGAGAGAGAGAGAGAGAGGCAGGGAGACAGAGGGAGACGGAGACAGAGGGAGGGAGACAGGGAGGGGGAGGGAGGGAGACAGAGAGAGAGGGAGGGAGACAGAGAGAGAGGGAGGGAGACGGAGAGAGGGAGGGAGACGGAGGGAGGGAGACGGAGAGAGGGAGGGGGCAGAGAAAGGGAAACAAACAGTGAGTGAGACAGAGGGAGCAAGAGGGAGACAGAGGGAGGGAGGGAGACAGAGGGAGATAGGGAGACAGAGGGAGACAGGGAGACAGGGAGACAGAGGGAGACAGTGAGACAGAGGGGGGAGGGAGACAGAGGGAGACGGAGACAGAGGGAGGGAGACGGAGAGGGAGGGAGGGAGACGTAGAGGGAGGGAGACAGAGAGGGAGGGATAGGGAGGGAGGGAGACAGAGGGAGGGAGACAGACGGAGAGAGGGAGGGAGACAGAGGGAGGAAGACAGACGGAGAGAGGAAGGGAGACAGAGGGAGGGAGACAGAGGGAGGGAGGGAGGCAGAGGGAGGGAGGGAGACAGAGGGAGACAGGGAAACAGAGGGAGACAGGGAAACAGAGGGATGGAGGGAGACAGAGGGAGACAGAGGGAGACAGAGGGAGACGGAGACAGAGGGAGACGGAAACAGAGGGGGAGGGGGAGGGAGACAGAGAGGGAGGGAGACAGAGAGGGAGGGAGACAGAGGGAGGGAGACAGAGGGAGGGAGACAGAGAGAGAGAGGGAGACATAGGGAGAGGGAAACGGAGGGAGAGGGAGACGGTGTGAGAGGGAGACGGAGTGAGAGGGAGACGGAGGGAGAGGGAGACGGAGGGAGAGGGAGACGGAGGGAGAGGGAGGCAGAGGGAGACAGAGGGAGAGGGAGACAGAGGGAGGGTGACGGAGACAGAGGGAGGGTGACGGAGAGGGAGGGTGACGGAGAGGGAGGGTGATGGAGAGGGAGGGTGACGGAGAGAGAGAGATAGAGGGAGGGTGACAGAGAGGGAGGGTGATGGAGAGAGAGAGATAGAGGGAGGGAGACAAACAGAGGGAGAGAGAGAGAGAGGGAGAGTAATAGAGAGAGGGAGAGTAATAGAGAGAGGGAGGGAGACAGAGGGAGGGATGGAGGGAGACAGAGAGAGGAAGGGAGACGGAGAGAGAGGGCGGGAGGGAGACAGAAAGAGAGGGAGAGTAATAGAGAGAGGGAGGGAGGGAGACAGAGATAGATAGATGCCGGGTCAGGTGGCTCAAGCTGCTGCAGGGGCCTGTGTTCAACCTCATGGTCATAGTTTTTTTTTGTTGCTCTAGACCCGCCCCCTCCCCCACTGGCCCCGCCCCCACCAGTGCAGCCCTCAGCCGGAAACCACACTGTAAATTTGGCCCTCGAGAGAAAATTTGTGAGTACCCATGCTGTAGAACAAAAGTTCCAGCCCAGAAGGTGTTAAATGCTTGCTGAGCCCTTGAGGGGTTATTCTTTCCAAATTCCCATGAGACTTAGGGTGGAACACTTTTTCGTGCTGGGGGGGAGACTGCGCTTCTCCAGCAGCTCCCCCAGTACCTTTGCACACATATGGTGGTGACCCCGCCCTCCTGGGGCCACCACAAGCAGAGAAACAGCTGATTTTCCCTGCAGGCTGGTCCGGACCTGCAGGGCATTATGGGTCGATTCTCTCCTCTTCATGAATAATCGATGAGCGGCTCTCCCGCTGTGTCGGGGACAGCTGCGCTGGTGGTGCTGGTGGCTTCGCCGCATCTTCCCGCTTCGGTGGGAGGCCCGGTCCCACCCGGACCACCAGGTGATGGTAGGCCGCTCGGGGAGCCCACCCCGGGCCACTCCTTCGGTTTTCTGGGGCCCAGTCCCACCCGGGCCCCTTGAACCTCCTTCGATCTTCTGGAGGTCCCGGTTCCACCCGGGGCCCCCGATCCCCCTTCGATGGAGGGCAGCCTGGGGAGCCCACCCCCGGCTGCCCCCCGCCAGGCCAGCACTCTTCTGTGCTTCCGCGGGAGCCGGCTCCTGTCTTCAGGTCTGCCCGCTCCGGCGGGCAGACGCTCGGAATGCAGCAGGTCCTCCTGGACCACGGGGGAGTGCGACGGCACTCCCCTGCCATTTCCTGCACATCAGGGCCCGAGGATGGGGTCCCAGGCCCCCAGGGCCATCTTCACGGGGGGTGCAACGGCACCCCCCGGCTTGGACCGCCTTCCTTCAGTGGGGGCCAGGGTGGGCACCTGGCACCCCGCGGCTGCCACCTCATCTTCTTCGGGGCCCGGGGATGGGGTCCCAGGCCCCTCCTCCTCATAACGGTAGGCGCGACGGCCCTCCCCGGCAGCTCTTCATCGGCGGGGGTCAGGGTGGGCTCCTGGCCCCACCGTGGGGGGATATCTTCACAGGGAGCGCGACGGCACGCCCTGCCTTTGCTTCGGGGCCCGGGGATGGGGTCCTGGGCTCCCTTTTGGTCACCTTCACTGGGGGGAGCGCGACAGCGCCCCCCCGGCTCGACTTCTCCTTGGGGGCAGCCCCCGGGACCTGACCCACCCCGGGGGCATCTCTGAGACCGGCGGGGGAGCCCCACGCACTTCGCCGTCGGTCTTCTTAGGGGTCAATGGTCGCCTACCTTCCAGGGGCCATATCTCAGACCCTGGGGGTCCAATCTGCCCCATTTTCGTGTCTTCTTGCTCCCTGTGGCGCACCTTAGCCACTGGGAGCACTCTACTTCGCCCTCCGGGTCTCCAAGAGGGTGAATTCAGCAGGGAGCTGTCTTCACTGGCTCCCTGCGCCAGCCTTTCGCCTGGCTCTCCTCCTTGGCCTCTCTTCTCCCTGTGCAGAGACCATTGCTTCTACGCACCCATCCTGGGCTCTTCTTCTGGTGCTGATAGGGTCCTGGGGGCAGTCAGGGGGTCTCTCCTTCCAACTGCCCATTGCGCCAGGCTCCAGCACCTTCAGCCTCAGCAGACCACACCCCAGAGAGAGCTTCTCTTCCTGTGCAAGCACTTTTTAAAAGTTGAGTAGGGGGCTGGCAGGAAGTCTCTGTTGGTCCTATCAAACAGCGACACATCACTCCCCTGCCCCTACTCCCTCCTTCTTGTCCAGCCTCTTGGCTTGTTCAAAATGGCGTCGTCCAGGGACTCTGGCCACATGTCTCTGAAGCCCCTTCCCCCCCATGCTGCCTTCCCTCCTTGGTGCAGCCTGGTGCCTGGCACCCAGTGACAGCTGCTAATGGATGAGCCTGTAGCCCCACCCATCTCTTCGTGGAGAGGAGGCCCTAGCTTGTGGAAGAAAGGTTTCAATCCATCCAGCTGAGGTCAGCCCTCAGCCTGGGTCTGGTCATGGCTGGCTCAGAGAAATATGACCGTTCTGGATGACCCAAAAGCAGTACAAATATGACTTTGGACTCTGCTGAATACTTCTTTTCACATCCGCTACAGTGGACTTAAGTGCGTGTCTGGAATCTGTAGGCCTAATGGAAGTTAATCTAGCCCATGGGCTCCACATTCCCATAGGGGAATAATTGTGTAAAAAAACAGACACACTGACTTTCCCTGGCATGTTTCTTTTCAGTGTATAAAGCCGATTCCATGTCACCACCCAATACTGCATAAGTCCTGCCACACCATTCACTTTGTAGCTTCTCCTGGACTGCTCACGCTAGGAATCTCCCTTGTGCAGCCTGTACACGTGTGCACACACATGTACACATGTGTCTGCATGTAACCAGCCCGGTGTCCCTTACTCCAGCTGCTGCGCAGTGGCCTGGTCAAGCCAGGGGGACTCCAGTAAAATCCCCATGCAGTCTCTTACATCCTGAGTTCACTGTGGGTGAGTCCCAATTTATGAGGCTCCCCCACAGTAAAAGCTCAACAATTAGGTGCTCAAAATGCGAAAAATCTGGGCGGCCCATAGTGTCAGAACCACTTTCTAACAATAACCAACACACAGGAGGGACATGTCTTCCAGCATATGAGACAGCCCCTGGCACCAATTAACATATAACTAACACCTGGGGATATCTCTGCCATCATATGAGACAGTCCCCGGCAACATAACCAACAGACAGGAGTGGCGTGTCTTCTAGCATATGAGACAGCCCCGGCACTATAACCAACAGACAGATGGGACATATCTTGCAGCATATGAGACAGCCCCTGGCACCATAACCAACAGAAGGAGGGACATTTAATCTAGCATATGAGACAGCTTCCAGCACCATAGCCAACAGAGAAGAAAGGGATGCCTTCTTTCAGCACATGAGACAGCCCCTGCATCATAACCAACGCATAAGTGGGACATGTCTTCCAGCATATGAGACAGCCCCTGTCGCCCATTAACATATAACCTACACGCAGGGATATCTCTTCCAGAATTTGAAACAGCCCCAGGTATTTCATAACCAACACATATGAGGGACATGCCTTTCAGCATATGAGACTGCTCCCAGCACCTTGAAACCACACCGGAGGGACTGTCTTACAAAATATGAGACAGCCCCCGGCACCCATTACCATATAACCAACAAAAGGGGATATCTCTGCCATCATTTGAGACAGCCCCTGGCAACATAACCAACACACAGGAAGGACATATCTTCCAGCATATGAGACATCCTCAGCGCCATATCCAACACACAAGAGAGGCATGCCTTTCAGCATATGAGACAGCCCCTGCGTAATAACCAAGACACAAGAGGGACATGTTTTCCAGCATAAGTGACAGCCCCCGGCACCATAACCAGCACACAAGAGAGACATGTCTTTCAGCATATGAGACATCCCCTTGGCACCATAACCAACAGACAGAAGGGACATTTCTTCCAACATATGAGACTGCCCCCAAAACCATAACCAACACACAGGAGGGACATGTCTTATAGCATATAAGACAGCCCCAGCACCATAAAACCACACAGGCAGGATATGTCTTCCAGCAAATGAGACAGCCCCCAGCACCATAAAACCACACAGGATAGACATGTCTTACAGCATATGAGACAGCCTCCAGCAACATAACCAACATTCAGGAGGGACATCTCTTCCAGCATATGAGACAGCCCCAGGCACCATGACCAAACGACAGGAGGGACATGTCTTATAGCATATGAGACAGCCCCAGCACCATAAAACCGCACAGGATGAACATGTCTTACAGCACACAGCCCCCAGCAACATAACCAACACACAGGAGGGACATATATTCCAGCATATTTGACAGCCCCCGGCACCATGACCAAAAGACAGGAGGGATATGTCTTATAGCATATGAGACAGCCCCAGCACCATAAAACCACACAGGTGGGATATGTCTTCCAGCAAATGAGACAGCCCCCAGTACCATAAAACCACACAGGAGGGACATCTCTTCCAGCATATGAGACAGCCCCTGGCACCATGACCAAAATACAGGCGGGACATGTCTTCCAGCACATGAGACATCCCCAGCGCCATAACCAACACACAAGCGAGACATGTGTTTCAGCATACGAGACACACCCTGCATCATAACCAACACACAGGAGGGACATGTCTTATAGCATATGAGACTGCCCTTGCATCATAACCAACAAGCAAGAGGGACATGTCTTTCAGCATATGAGACAGCCCCAGCACCATAAAACCACACAGGATGGACATTTCTTACAGCATATGAGACAGCCCCCAGTAACATAACCAACACGCAAAAGGGACATCTCTCACAGCATGTAGAAGAGCCACAGCACAATAACACCACACAGGAGTAGTATGTCTGCCATCATATGAGACAGCCCCCAGCACCATAACCAACACACATGAGGGACATCTCTTACAACAAATGAGACAGCCCCCGGCACCATGACCAAAAGACAGAAGGAACATGTCTTCCAGCATATGAGATAGCCCCCGGCACCTTACCCAACATACAGGAGGGATTCTGTCTTTCAGCATATGAGACAGCCACTGGCGCCCAATAATATATAACCAACACACAGGGATATCTCTTTCAGCATATGCGACAGCTCCAGGCATTTCATAACCAACACACAGGATGCACAAGTCTTCTAGTATATGAGACAGCCCCCGGCACCCATTAATATATAACCAATACTAGAGAATATCTCTTCCAACATATAAGACAGCCTCAGCACCATAACTAGCATAGAAGAGGGACATATCTCCCAGCATATGAGACAGCCCCCAGCACCATAAAACCACACAGGAGGGACATGTCTTCCAGCATATGAGACAAGCCCCAGCACCATAAAACCACCCAGGATGGACATGTCTTCCAGCATATGAGACAGGCCCCAGCACCATAAAACCACACAGGATGGACATGTCTTCTAGCATATGAGACAGCCCACGGTGCCCAATAACAAATAAACAACACAAGAGGATATCTCTTACAGCATATGAGACAGCCCCTGGCACCATAACCAACAGAAGGAGGGATATGTCTTCCTGCATATGAGACCGCCCCTGCATCATAACCAACGCACAAGAGGGACATGTCTGCCAGCATATGTGACAGCCCCCATCACCCATTAACATATACCCTACACGCGGGGATATCTCTTCCAGCATATGAAACAGCCACAGTTATTTCATAACCAACACATATGAGAGACGTGTCTTTCAGCATATGAGACAGTCCACAGCCCCATAAAACCACACAGGAGGGACTGTTTTACAGCATATGTGCAAGCCCCCAGCGCCCATCACCATATAGCCAACAAAAGGGAATATCTCTGCCATCATATGAGACAGCCCCTAGCACAAAAACTAAACACTGCAGGGACATATCTTCCAGCACATGAGACATCCCCAGCGCCATAACCAACACACAATAGAGACATGTGTTTCAGCATATGAGACAGCCCCTGCATCATAACCAACACACAGGAGGGACATGATTTCTAGCATGAGACAGCCCCCGGCACCATAACCAACACACAAGAGAGTCATGTCTTTCAGCATATGCGACATCCCCTGCATTATAACCAGCACATAAGAGGGACATGTCTTCAAGCATATGAGACAGCTCCCCAGCACCATAACTAACAGACAGGAGTGACATTTCCTCCAACATATGAGACTGCCCCAAAAACCATAACCAACACACTGGAGGGACGTCTTATGGCATATGAGACTGCCTTTGCATCATAACCAACAAACAAGAGTGACATGTCTTTCAGCATGTGAGACAGCCCCTGTATCATAACCAACCAAGAAGAGGGACATTTCTTCCAGCATATTAGACAGCCCCAGGCATTTCACAACAAACAAACATGAGGTACATGTCTTCCAGCATACGAGACACCCCCTGCATCATAACCAACACACCTGAGGGATATGTTTTCCAGCATAAGAGACAGCCCCCTGGCACCATAACCAACAGACAGAAGGGACATTTCTTCCAACATATGAGACTGCCCCCAAAACCATAACCAACACACAGGAGGGACATGTCTTCCAGCATATGAGACAGGCCCAAGCAACATCAAACCACACAGGAGGGACATGTTTTCTAAAATATGAGACAGCCCCTGGCACCTTGACCAACAGACAGGAGGGACACGACTTCCAGCATATGAGCTAGCCCCCGGCAACATAACCAACACACAGAAGGGACATGTCTTCCAGCATGTGAGACATCCCCAGCGCCATAACCAACACACAAGAGAGACATGTCTTTCAGCACATGAGACAGCCACTGAATCATTACTAACACACAAGAGGGACAAGTCTTCCAGCATATGAGACATCCCCTGGCACCACAACCAACAGACAGGAGGGACTTTTTTTTAATAGTATATGAGACAGCTCTTGCACCATAATTAACACACAAGAGGGACATGTCTTCCAGTATATGAGACAGCCGCCTCATCAGAAGTAACACACAGGAGGGACATCACTTCCAGCATATGAGGCAGCCCCCAGCACCTTAACCAACACACAGGAGGGACATCTCTTCCAGCATATGCAACAGCCCCAGGCAATATAACCAATAGACAGGATGGACATGTCTTTCAGCATATGAGACAGCCCGCGGTGCCCATTAACATATATCTCTGCCATGATATGAAACAGCCCCCAGCAACATAACCAACACACAGAAGGGACATCTCTCGCAGCAAATAAGAGAGCCACAGCACCATAACACCACACAGGAGGAGTATGTCTGGCATCATATGAGACAGCCCGCGGCACCATTATAACCAACACACAGGAGGGACATATCTTTCAGCATATGAGACATCCCCTGGCGCACATTAACATATAACCAACACACAGGAGGGACATGTCTTCCCCCATATGAGACATAGCCGTCACCATAACTAACGCACAAGAGGGACATATCTTTCCCCATATGAGACATCCCGGGCACCATAACTAACACATAGGAGGACATGTCTTCCCCTATATGAGACATCCCCGGCACCATAACTAACGCACAGGAGGGACATATCTTCCACCATATGAGACAGCCCCGGGCACCATAAGAAAGACACAGGAGGGATAGGTCTTCCAGGTTATGAGACAGCCCCTTTGCCATAAGCAACACAGGAGGGTCATCTCTTACAGCATAAGAGACAGTCCCAGAGAACTATTAACTTAGAACCAACACACCGGAGGGACATGTCACAACATATGAGACAGCCGCCGGCACCAAAAACAACACACAGGAGGGGACGTGTCTTCCAGCCCATGAGACAGCCCCCGACAACTATTCACTCAGAACCTAGACACTGGAGGGACATGTCTTCCAGCACATGAGGCAGCTTCATGCATCTATTTAGTTAGAACCATCAAACATGCTCTAGAGCAGACCAGACAGCTCCCGCCAACTTATTACCAGCGCCAGGCAGGCAACTAGAGCCACATTTCGGGGGGGGCCTGAAAAAGATTTCGGGGTGGCTAAGTCTTCCAGCCATAGGCAGAGTGGCTGTAAAAAATGGTGAAAACACAACAAAAGCCTCATTAACGAGTAAATGGTCTTCTAAAGACCTGTGAAGTACTCGGGTCCGGCTGCAATAGACGGACGCCAGCCCGCGAGGCTGTCTCAGCCGGGCTGACACACATGACGGGGGGGGGGGCGCTGAAGCCCGGTGAGTCCAATGGGTGTTGCGCGCCTGACCAGCGCACGCTGACTTATAACATAGCACAAGAACGCCCCCCCCCCCCCCACACTCCCCACCTCCCGTGCCTATTAACGAATTGGCAGCGTGCGGGGGCCCCTTGCAGCGCACGAGGCAGACCCGTCGCCTGTTGATCCAGCAAACAGGCACCCCTAGCAGTAAAAGAACAGAAGCCAGCCTCGTGTACACAGCGAAATATCGCACGACATCAGACAGGTTACGCATCTCCCTGTTTCATTGACATTTCTTACACCAGCACAGAGAGCAGCGCTCACCTCCCCCGCAGCCCCCCTCCCCGCGTCTCTCACCCAATGAACGCCAAACAACAACTCTCTTACACCCCTTGTGCCTATTCCTGTATCTAAAAGCCAGTGCACAGAGGCACTCGACAATAATCTAACAGGAGACAGTCTCATGGACACATGAACTGACAGCCACCACAAAGCGAATTCTCTTACTGCAGAGGAGACAGCCCATCACTCTCACAGTTACACCCGCACCAACGACATTAATAACATAACGTCACGAGTGACGTCACGTAAGACGCAGTATACTGTATCAGTGACGTTCCGCCAGCACCCGATGCCATCTCTTGCACTACGGACACAGGCTCCTCCCTTGGCATTTATTGACCTGCGTCTCGAGCACTTATCCTACCTGGATGTTCGTCTCTCAGACGGTCTGTCACTTTGCCTTCCTGCATCTGTTTCCCTCCTCCCTCTTTTATCCCATCTGTCTCACTCCCGCCATCTGTGCCTCTCTTGTTCCCTCCCCGTCTGTTCTTCTGTTGTCTTCCCCTCTCCACTGACCCCCTTCTCTACTTGCATTCATTTCTGTCACCTCCTCCTACCCCACAAGCAAACTTTCCCCATGCGCCATTGGGAGATTAAGGGGGGAGAGGGGGGCAATCCGACACCAAACACTTTATTGTGTGTGAAAAAGGCCGCTTTATTGAAACAGGTGCATATCACAATTTTAACTCCTTGGCCACTGCCTTACAAAACTAACGCCTCGCTATACAATAACCTCCTGACCCCTTGTGTTTTCCCCCCACCCCTACGATCCCCCCATCATTTCCCCCATCCCCCAAAAATACAACATAACATTCCTAACCAACATATAACCCAATCCTACACCATGTAGCCTTTCCCAACTCCCAAACTCCCCTGACCGTAACCCCTACCTGCCTTTAATGCAACTGTAACTATCCAACCTCTAATCTAAACTTATCCAACCTGTCTACCCTTTACCTGTCCCTGGACCCACATTACCAAAACTCTAACAACAAACTCTAGCCAATCCCGGCCAACTGTCAACCACCCCGCTTGCACCTGCTCCAAGCGACAATACATCCAAACGCCCCTATGTACCTGTTCCAACAAATGCTGCCCCAAACCCGCAAAAATGCAACCCCAAAACCCCCGGTACCATGACCCCTGAAACCCCACAAACCATAGGGAGGGTGGGTGGGAAAAACTTTTAAACTAGCGCACCCAGCCACCAGGTCACCAAGTCTAAAATGGTGGCTGGGTTAACGCGCGTTTTACCTATATACCCCTTGGGCTACTGTCCCTGGATTTGGGCTACATTTGGGCTATCCCTCAAATGTAGCCCAAAATACTACAAAATGGCCGGTCGGCCACGCCCCCCTCTCCCCCCTCCCAACCTGCCCGGGCGGCAGACCTCGCGGTGCTCGGCTGCCCCCCAGGCTCCCATTGGGAGATTAAGGGGGGAGAGGGGGGCAATCCGACACCAAACACTTTATTGTGTGTGAAAAAGGCCGCTTTATTGAAACAGGTGCATATCACAATTTTAACTCCTTGGCCACTGCCTTACAAAACTAACGCCTCGCTATACAATAACCTCCTGACCCCTTGTGTTTTCCCCCCACCCCTACGATCCCCCCATCATTTCCCCCATCCCCCAAAAATACAACATAACATTCCTAACCAACATATAACCCAATCCTACACCATGTAGCCTTTCCCAACTCCCAAACTCCCCTGACCGTAACCCCTACCTGCCTTTAATGCAACTGTAACTATCCAACCTCTAATCTAAACTTATCCAATGTAACGCCCTGAACGTCTCAGGATCGTTTAACAGACACGACAATGAGGACGCAACCACTTGTGAAGGGTTAGTTCTTTTAATGAAGGCAAATAAAATACAAAGAACAAACAAAAGTTATAGTCACTGGAATCCTCCAGGCTAAGTACGTTACCAGCCCACAGCACGGATGGTCCTAACCGTCCTCTGCATATACGCCGATCCCGGCGTATGCCAACAGAGGGCAGAAATGAAATGGCCGACAATGCCAATCGGTAGGCTGTGAGGGGCACGAAGAGTGTTGGGGAGAATCGAGGAGTCAGGGAAACACCCAGCCGGGGTCTCTACCTGAAGGGAGCAGCCGCTCAACCTCTTCCTCAGACTGCACCGGGACGCGGAGTCACCTCCTGGTGATGCGTCACCGATACCCCAATCACAAGCAAGAAGACTGAACCGAGAGCAGCCGCTCGATCGATCCTGTGGACTTCCGAGTCTGTAACGCGGCAAACACCTCCTGGTGTGCGTTACAGCTGGCAGTCCCTGTGTCTCTGGTCGGGCTGGGAGTTACGACTCCAACCAGCAAAAGCGCCACTGCGCTTGGACTCAGCCGAGTCAAAAAGCGAAGCTCAATGGTTGACCGGTAGAGCTTCCGGGTCCTTCACAGGTGACGATGGGGCAAGATACGGCCCAGGGAGTAACGACTCGACCTACCTCCGTTCTTGCCTTACTGGAGCACCACTCCGGAACACTGCTCTTCACGAAGCAGGTACGTCGGTGTAAACACAATATCCGACAGCCTTGTACCTCCCGGTTCCTCCCTTTATAGGGCGTGTTTTCCTTGAGTTATGTAACAGCTCTCCTGTTTACATAAGGGCGTGTTTCCCTTGAGTTATGTAACAGCTCTCCTGTTTACATAAGGGCGTGTTTCCCTTGAGTTATGTAACAGCTCTCCTGTTTACATAAGGGCGTGTTTCCCTTGAGTTATGTAACAGCTCTCCTGTTTACATAAGGGCGTGTTTCCCTTGTATGACAGGAATTCTTGACATCCAACCTGTCTACCCTTTACCTGTCCCTGGACCCACATTACCAAAACTCTAACAACAAACTCTAGCCAATCCCGGCCAACTGTCAACCACCCCGCCACCCAGGAAAAGGGGGGAAGTGTCGGCGACTGCGCCTCTTCCTCCCCTTTTTCTGCCCCCCCCCACGCGCCGCGACCCCGCATGACCTAACCTCTGTAAACTCCCAGCAGACGCGCCAACACCTCCCTCAACTCCAAAAGGTACAGGTCCATTCCCATCCTGGACAGGTGCACCCCATCATCCCTGAACATTTCCCGCGCATCGTAGCGAATATCCCCATGTGCCACTCGGCCAATCCCCACATGCCGACAAAACCTCACCATCTCCGTATTAAGTTTGCGCCGCGCCTTATCCACCGCACCTGGGTTCACCGCCCCCCTCCAACTCCTCCGGGGGACAAACTCCGTCCACACAATAGAACAACCCGCCCATCTCTCCTTAATCAAAGCCAGGTCCTTCTTCATTGCCCGCATAAATGCCAAACATGTCTCCTTCACCATGTCGTTCTCCCCCAGGTGGAGAACCAATACATCTGGGCACCGACCTGCCCGTAAAATCCCGTTCAACACCGGCACCAATTCCTTCCAACGCATCCCCCCCCTACCCCTCCACCCCACAGAGAACACATCTTTATTGAAACCCAACTGTTCCCCAAAATAGCTCTCCTGCGCCTGCAATTGGGCCCTCCTCACGAACGAGTGCCCCACAATCCATATAGACATTTCTCGGGCCAGGGGTCCCATAACCGAACCTGAAAAGAAAATCAAGAATGAAAACCTAGCCACACCCCTTGAAACGCTCCACTGCCCTTGCTAATTCCCCCTTCTGCCCTTTTTTTTTTTTTTTTTGTCACCCCACCCCCCGGCTCGCTGCGCACATAACGCTGATAGCAATTCGAAGACCACCTTCCCAACCTCATGATTTCTTCCCTGTCCCAACCCCTCGCATGCGCCTCTGACGCTGCCCCAATGCGAAAGGAGTGCGTGCCAAAACCCTTTTCTTCGACCCCCAGATGCCTAAGTGCTTTCCTCAATACTGCCAGCAATTGCGAAGCCTTAACGCCTTGCCCCTGGTGATGGGAGAAAACCAAACCCCCCAGTCCCCCAGAGCACGCCTTCCACCGCCGCCCCCAGCGGAACGGACACACCCCCGGTGATCGCCCTTTCCTCAACGTAACCCACTTCCCCCGACTCTTCTGGTCAGTCTTCGCCTTCCGCAGCCAAATGCTCACCACCTGTTCCCCAAAGGATACCTCATCCCAGGCCAAACCCCGTTCCCCTTTCGACCCCAGCAGCTCCGACACCCGAAACGCCCCAAAGAACATCCAAGACATAAGCGTGGCGAACAACAAGGCCTCCCCACCGTCCCAACACAGCACGGGCAACACCCCCAGCACCCTACCTAACAGCTCCCAGGACAGTGGCCTCCACACCCTGGCCACCCTTCCGCATTCCCGCGCCCAACCTTCCAAAATCCGCGCCCCCAGCTCCCCCGCGGATGGCGCATAACCCCACAACAGTTTGCCGATGAACGCAACTCCCGCCAACTTGCCCACTATCGTCACCCTCGACAAACCTCTCTCCACTAAATCCAGAATAAATTGCACTACATCCTCCCGCCTCTCCGCCTCGGAAGCCCGCCATCTCGCCCCTGAGCGGACAAACTCTTCCCACGCCGCCCTGTATGCCAGTTTCGTCGACCGCGCTAATGAACCTAGAACCAATTGTAGCATCCGGTATTGCCTACTTCCCAGAGTTGGTTCGGCATCCTGGTCGGGTTCACGTCCGCGTCCTTGGCGAGCCCACGGAATCTCCCCCACTGTGAACGAGACAAGGCATCCGCAATGTCATTGTCCACTCCTGGCACATGCACCGCGCGAAACGCAATATCATGCCTCAAGCACCCCAGCACAAAAACCCGCAACAGCTTAAGCACCTGCGCATCCCGTGCGGACTGCCTGTTCACCACCTGGACCACTGCCATGTTGTTGATCCTGAACGTGACCTTTTTGTGGGCCAACAGAACCCCCCACAGTGTAACTGCCACCACTAAGGGAAAGAATTCCAAAAACGCGATGCTCCTGCCTCCCTCCAACCATTCTTCGGGCCAGGGCTCCGCACACCATCTCCCCTGCCAATACAGACCAAATCCCTTGCTCCCCGCTGCGTCCGAGAAAATCTGTACGTCCCATACCATGTCCACTTCCGTCATCAAAGGCACCCCATTAAACTGGTGCAGGAAAAACTGCCACATTCGCAAGTCCTCTCTCACCCCTGCTGACAGCCGCACATGATGGTGTGGAGGCCTCTGCCCCTCCAAAGCGCGCCCCAGTCGCCTGCAGAAAGTCCGCCCTACTCTGACCACCCTACAAGCAAAATTGAGATGTCCCAGCAACACCTGTATGTCCCTGACCGTCACCTTCTGTCGCGCTAACACACTGGTCAGCAAGCTCAACATGTTTCGCTTCTTGTCGTCCGGGAGGCGCGCCTCCATTTGGATCGAATCCAATTCAATACCGAGGAAAGCCAGTGCCGTACTGGGGCCCTGCGTTTTCTCCGGGGCCAGCGGCACGCCCATGTCCCCCATGATCTCATGGAATCTGTCCAGACCCTGCTGGCAGTCCGCGGAGTCTGAGGTGCCGACAAAAAAGAAGTCATCCAAGTAATGTGTTACGCCTTGGTGACCCGTTCGTTCCGTAAACAACCATTGTAGGAACGTGCTGAAACATTCAAAAAGTGCGCAGGACATGGAGCAGCCCATCGGCAATGCCTTGTCCACATACCAGTGACCGCCGAATTGTATGCCCAACAGATCCCAGTCATCTGGATGAACTGGCAGCAACCGGAAAGCTGATTTGATGTCGCACTTTGCCATCTGTGCTGCTGCGCCCGCGGACACCACCAGTGCCATAGCCACGTCAACAGATGAGTAGGACACAGTGGCCGCGCTGTCCGCAATAAAGTCATTGACCGACTCCCCTTCCGGCCATGACAGATGCTGAATAAGGCGAAACTGGCCCCTCTCCTTTTTAGGTACCACGCCAACGGGCGACACAATCAAATTGGGCAAAGGCCACTCGCGAAAGGGTCCCGCCATGCGGCCCTCCTGTACCTCCTTATCTAGTTTCGCCTGAACCACCTGTGGATGCTCTCTCGCTGATCGCAAATTGTCCGCCCATCTACGGACCCTTGGCCCTTCGTACCCCAGCCTGAAACCCTCTTGAAACCCCAATCTCAGCTTCTCCGCCGCCGCCCTGTCCGGATAGCCCCCCAGTGCCCCTACCAACTGTTCTAACCTAACCGGAGTACGAGCCTTTGGCCCCAGACCCCCTCGCCCCCCTCCCTCCCCCTCCCTGCTGCGACTGCTGCTGGGCTCCAGCCTTAGGGGCTCCCGCTTGCCATTGCTGACCGCTGTGTCCCGGACCTGGTGTCCCCCAACACTTGACCAGCGGATGTCGTTTGCCGCAGCCTGAGCATTCGTGCCGAAACTTACAGTACTCTCTCGTGCATAGGCCTTTGTTAAAGTCCCAGCAAGCCCCCTTGTATCCTGTCGTCCCTCTGCCGGCTCCCCCCACCCCCCCGCGGGTGGGACCCCCTCGAAAGGGCTGATACACAAGCGGCAGCCCGCTGGCCGTAAATATAGTCTTCCCCGACCCAGCCAGGCCCATGGTATGCTGCCACAGATCCGTATCCAACTCTCCCCATTTTGCCTCCGCATCCCATGCCATGCGCGCCCGGAATTCCTCATCATACTGCGCCCAGGCATATCCACCCCCCGTAATCTGTGCCTTCCTAATGACGTCCATGTATTTAAACATGGCCACTGACCTCTCCGGAAACTTCTCGCAATACACGCTGGCATATATCAGAAAAGCCGCTGTCCAGTTTTCTATTGTCAGCGGCACCTTAGGCCTTTTTGCGAGCTCAAATTTCTCTTCCTTAGAGCCCTCTTTTGCCCTGACCTCTCTGTGCAGGAGTTTGAGTATCTCCACGTACTCCCCTTTCCAGATCCGTTCCTTCGTTGCCAACATCAAGTGCGCCCCCAAGGGCTTGGTCACTCCCATATATGGTAACCGCTTTATCTTCAATTCCTTACTCTCCAGTTTTGTCTCCTCTGCCTTTGCGTCCCCTGTCCCCTTCTCGCTTGTCCCCTCCTTCTTAGCCTGCCCGCTGTCACCCTGTCCTACGCCGTCCGTGCCCACAGCCACATCTACCACATACGTACCTTTGCGCAACCTTTCCCCCACCCCCCCTCCACCCCCGCCCCCCCCCACACCTCTCGACACCATCCTTGGCCGCCCGAGCAAATGTGCATTACCTGGCGCCAATGTCTCCGTCCGTCGCTCCTCTCGTCGTCCAGTCCTGGGGGCCGAGCTGCTTTCCCACCTCGATGTCCGACCCGTGGGCTGCGCCTGGCGTCGTGACACCTGTAAGAAACTAGCCACAACATTACTCGGCCCCCCGTCCCTACCGTCCCCCACCTCACCCAACTCTCCTTCCTCCATACTCTCTTCCTCATAGTCCAATTCCTCCTGTCCTGCACCCCCAGCGCTCCCCGCTGGACATGCCACCTGCTGCTTAGGAAAACAAACAACATTCCTATCGGTGTTCCTCCGTCTCTGACCCCCGGGGCGCTGTAACCCCGTGGGTGTTGGGGCTGGCGAGCCTGTCTCGGGCCTACTTGTGCCAGCCGCGTCGGGATCCCTCGCAGGTACTGGGCACACCGCCCGAGGCTCCACCCTCCCTTCTCCTTGGCGTCGCCAGGCCGCTCCCAGCCCTGCCAAGTCCGCTACCCCGCGCTGATCCAGCTGTCGCTCCGCTACCTGCAAGGAAAAGGCATGGTCTGGTGTGCTGGGCCTACCTACATTCCTCCTGCCATCCCATCCCCGCTTGCCAGCCCCCGACGCCTCCGCGACCCACGCCTTGCCCACCGCGCTCATGTCCGCCACTTCGTCGCCCTCCCCATCGCCGTCGTCCCCGTCGCTCCACTCCCCCTGCCTGCTCCACCCTGCACCTAGTCCGCTCGGTCCCCCCCCGTCCGTGCCACCCCCAACACGCCTCTCCCCCCTCCCTTCCGTCTCGCCCGATCCCATGCCCCCGCCCCCTACCCCCGACGCCCCCCCCAACCCCTCCGCCCATGACTCAAAAATATCCAGGCCCCCCCAGTCCCTTTCGCTGCCCTCCGACTCGAATAACACTGGGGATGCACCCCCTGCTGTTTGCCCCCCCACGGCCCCCTCTGCCTGCCCCCACCCGACGTCCCCGCGCCCCGCCAAACCCCTGGCCCCTGCTCTCCTTTCCCATGCCCTCTCTTCGCCCCCCCCCGCCCCTCCCCGGCTCCACCTCGTCCCCCTCGTGGCCTGACGCGAACGCCACCCCAATAAAGGCCGCGCTCCCCTCCTTTACCTGGCTCCCCACCTTCTGACTGGCCTGCCCATCAAAGCCTGCCCCATCCAGGCCCGCGCCGCCCGCCCCCCCCACATCTCTCCCCTCCCCCGCTCCGTCGCCTGCAACCACGGGGCCACGCGCCTCCGCGCTGTGCCGGCCCCAGATATCCCCTCCAACATTGCTCTCTCCCCGGGGCCTTCCCCAATCCCCTCCCCCTCCTCGACGTCGGATCTCTCTTCCCGCCCCCGCGCGCTCCGCGAGCCTCCCTTCTGACCTACCCGGCCCTCCGCAGAGCGTCCCCGCGCTCCCGGCGTCACCGTGGCAACGGCCGCTCCCCGGCTCGAGGAGCGGCCCGCGTACGACCTGGGCCTTGCCTGACAGGCGTCCGGAGCCTTCCCCCGTCGCGCCGCGCGACCCCGCCCCCTCCCCGCCTCCATGCCCTTCGAGCCCCCCTCCGCTACCCCCGCAGACCCGGAGGCGGCGCTCCTGACATCCGCGCCGCCTCGGTCACTCACCGCTCCTCTCCACGGACTCCCGGGTGGCGAACAAGCCGCGACGGCGGCCGCCACCCCCGCGGACGCGCGCCTCGCCGGGCGCCTCGTCCAATTAGCGTCTTGGACCAGCAGGTCCATTCTCCCCGCTTCGCTCAACAAACGAATCGCCTCCAATACACGAAAATCCCCTACCGACATGACGTACTTCAACACTTCTCTATCTCTACACCACAAACCGCCAAAAAACTTTTAAACTAGCGCACCCAGCCACCAGGTCACCAAGTCTAAAATGGTGGCTGGGTTAACGCGCGTTTTACCTATATACCCCTTGGGCTACTGTCCCTGGATTTGGGCTACATTTGGGCTATCCCTCAAATGTAGCCCAAAATACTACAAAATGGCCGGTCGGCCACGCCCCCCTCTCCCCCCTCCCAACCTGCCCGGGCGGCAGACCTCGCGGTGCTCGGCTGCCCCCCAGGCTCCCATTACCGTTGCGTGTCCTCTGCTGATGCCGCCTGTGCGTGAGTCTGCTCCTGAAGCCGCATTATGACGTCATGCGCCAGACCGTGAAAATTTGCACTGGTGCAAGACATGGGGGAAAATGCTTTAAGCACTTTTGTTTCTTCTCTCATCTTTAGGAGCAGACCAGACACGGGCCGGGCTGCAAGAATTGCCCCGTGACTGAGCCATTTTGCACCAGTGGCGGGCAATCTTGCACCAGGGTTTGGACTGACCAACGAGTCAAAAATGTAACTTCACTTGGTGTAAATGCAGCTCTCGCACCGATCGGTCCCTGCAAACACACTTTTGAACTGGTCAGTAAAGATCTGTGTAAATTGCAGCCTCACCAGGACAAAACTGCTCTGTCACCAGTGCAATGGAATTTGGACCCCAGGCTGCTGCAGCCTGTGTCATGGAAGGATTGTTACATCAGGGCAACCGCCCACCCCAATGTGCTCTGTTTTTGCTTTCTTTAGTCAACAAGACAGTGAACAAATGGGGGTTTTCCAAGCTTTAACATGTATAAGTTGAAACCAAACCTGAGGCAATATGAAGTTGCTTTATTATGATAACAGCAACATCAGAATACATAAAAGAAATGAAACGTAACAGTTTATTCATTTTTTGTAATAAGGGCTGCTCACTAGGGGTGGGCGGAATTTGTGGAATTAACCTTCGCAAATTATCGCGAGAATGTTTAAAATTATCGCAAACAAGCAGAAATATCGCGAAGATGCGGAAGTTTTTTTCCGGCATGTTCGCGAGATTTTCTGCATGGTTGCGGGTCGCCAACTTACCCATGTGGTTGCTTGCGGGCGCGGCCATCTTGTTTTGAGTTGTTCTCGCGGTGCATGATCGCGAGAAGAAAGACGTGATCGCGCGACGCATGACGTCACTGCGAGCGCGAACTGTCGCGAGACAGCACAAATGGCTAAAAACAATACAACATCTCATGGAGAACGCGACCGGATCAAGAAAACTTGTCGGCGAACGCAGGGATTCAGGTAAGGCGATCGCGCGCGCGCGAGAATGTATCATTTTACAGCGCGAGCAAGAAACAAATTATCGCCAAGCTGCGGAAACCGGAATTTTTGACATTTTCGCGCTCTCCGCGGAACGCAAAAATGTCAAATTATCGCAATTTCCGCGAACGGAACGAAATTTTTGCCCAGGCCTACTGCTCACCCATTATGCCTTTTCTTTGATCATAAAGATATTACACAGGAACATGATTCACTAACAACAGATGTTGGATATTTTTGTAATGTTTAAAAGCCAGATTCCTGCATTTTTTCCCTCTTGCAGGCGCTGTGCACCGTAGGAAACACTGTTCGCTCCTTCCTCGTGACAGTGGGGACAGTGAAAACAGGCGCGGCCTCCCTCTTCTACACAAGCGCAACCATAACATAACTCGACCTATATTTTCACACAAAGAACTATGGGGCAGATTTATGTTTGACTTGCACCTCATTTACGCCGCCGTTGCGTCACTTTTGTGACGCAGCAGCGGCACAAATCCTGCACCATGGTGCGGGGTATTTATAACGTGACGCAACTGGGAGATGCGTCACATTGTAAAGCCCTGCGCCCCATGTAGGCGTTCCAGGGCAGGTGGGGGCGTTCCGGCGCAGGAACGCCTCCTAAAAGTGGCTGAGTGAAATCTACTTTTGAGCCCATGCTGCGTCAAAACCCTGCGCCTGCTTGAAGCAGGCGTAAGGATTGACGCAGCATTGTGCAGATAGGGCCCCCCAGAGCATTGCTGGAGCTGCGTCGCGCTTGCGACGCAACTCCAGCAATGCGCCACTTTTACGGCACAGATGCGTGACGCATCTGTGCCGTTTTTGCCCCATGGTGCGCCGCATTATAAATGCGGCGCATCCATGATGGCGGAGCTGGGGCGCAAAATAACTGGCGCATCCCTGCTGATATGCAGGGATGCGTCAGTTATTATAAATATGCCCCTATGGAATTAGGCAGAGCACATCTCCATACGAGTCAAGTTTTGCATTTGGTTCTTTGTTCTAATTTGTGGGCACAAAGTTGCCCTTGTTACCCCATGGGCATCTGATCAAGGCTCAGACCGCTTCTGTACTCCCTCTGGTGTAGCATAACACATGCCCTACCAAAGCGCCTGCTCACCCCAAAGGGACTCTAGGCTCTCTTGACAAATAACAAATATTTATTGTTACCAAACCTCCATTGCTTTACCAACCTTTGGGAGATGAAAGGCTGAGTAAACCCACCAGACTCAAACTTGTGACCATCGGACCCGAGCTGGGTCTGGTGGCCTAGTGGACTAATGCATCCACTGTAGGGGGCTTGTGTTCCACCTCATGGTCACAGGTTCAAATCCCAGCGGGCCCCCTCAGCCTTTCATCCTTTTGAGGTCGATAACATGTGTATCCTTGAGCTGGTTAACAATAAACATCTGTTATTCAGCGCCAAGATACCCTTGGGTGAACGTGCGCTTTACAAATACATGCAGGGCTTTAAGTGGGCCGGGTCTCACTGGGTCTGAGCACCAACAGTTTTTTAAAGGAGGCCTCGAAACGGGCCTCTATCGTCTCTGTTCTGCGCCCTGGCACAGGCGGTCCGTTTTTTCCCGGACTGCAGTGACAGCAGGCACATCGATGTGCGCGTGCTCATACTGCTCACTTCTCAGTAGTGGAGAAGTTACGGCATGACGTCATGCCAGGCGAGCGTTGTAGGGAAGGGAAATCCTTTAATGAGAGTCATTTTCTCTCTGGATTTCCCTTCTCTTTTTAAAACAAAGGAGCAGCAACACTGTCCTGGTGTCACCAGGGCTTTAAGTGGAGGTGTTTTCAATATTATATATAAGCCATAGTTGCTGCTTATTTATCTTATGCAACTAACAACCTTGACAAAGCCAATAGTCCTGACTTGATGTAGGTATGATGTTACTTGTATCATATATCTGGATACAATGACAGAAACAGCAAAATAGAAGTCGGGCGGCACACTATGCTAAGCACAGATTTCTAGCTTACCAGTTTTTAAGACAAGCCCTTAATTACATTGGCCACACCCCTTTGAGAGACTCCCCAGTTTTTTCATCCCACTGAAAGCCCTGAATACACATCATGTTAAAATCAAGATGCCCTGGTGCAGGTGCCCCAGTCCACAGAGTCGCATCACCCACACTGCCTGGTATATTGTCTGCCTGAGGCTGGCTGGGCAGCCATCTTGTCCAGCAGCAGTCCGTCCCCACTCACGCACTCAAACAGCAGCGCGCGCATGGCTTCAGTCTGGGCAGACAGGGGCACGAACTAATGTCCCCTGAAGACAACGCCAGGAATAGAAAGCGAACTGGGCTCTCAAAGCTCTGTTTACTTTCTCTAGTTTCCATTGCTAACCTTTCCTCTGGGCTCCCAGCAGCACGAGGGGTGAACAGTTGGACAAATATATCAATGGTGCAGCTAGGGCCTGGCACCAGAGGCCTGCAGGGGCACTGAACCCTGGTTATCAAGGTATTTTACTACCCCACCCGTGGTGAGAGGGCCGTACCTCCTTGCTTATACTAGGTCCTATGTCACCCTTGCTATGCCCATGTGACAAAACGCCAATCCTGTGATGTCATTGGGTAACAACAGGTGTGCGGTGGTCCTTCTGCTACACCTGCCATTTCGGTGCATCTACGCCCACAAGCAAGTAGGCCAATCAGTGCTTAACTTGTGCAGGTGTTTGCCAGAGCTCATCATTAGAACTCATTTTAGTGCATCAAGACTTAACTGTGATGCATGTTTTTATGATTGCAGTGTCCTTGTAGTTACCCAAAAAGCATCTCTATTTTGCATTACAGAACCAATGATGCTGCATTAGAAGTGACAATTTTGACACACATACATTTAAATTCCAGGCATGGCATTGCCACCATGACAAAGGAGCAGAGGACTAGTGATTCAGAAGCCTCCGAAGCCCCATCAGAGGCCCAGTGTGACCTCCAATTAACGCTAGCCTCTGACTTCCCATCCTTTGGGATGTGCTCGAGCCAAGATGGGCCTGCCCTATGTTATGCTTCCTGCTGCACTATGCAGCTTTGTGGGACCAGCTAGCATCAGTGTAACCCAGCTTAGAATCCCAGCCAATTAAATAGGACCTGACTAGCTGACCTATGGACGGCAGTTAAAGTATCAAGTATCTAGGACCATCATACATAAACCACCGCCTGAACTTCCACCAACCACCGAGAAACATCCGCTTCGCCCACCTCGCCCTCGCACACACACCTCGCATCCGCCGCTGCCGCACCAGAGGTCGATCCTTCTCCCACCTCGCCTCCAAATCGTGGAATACCCTTCCCCTCTACCTTCGACCAACTCAAGACATTAGTTGGGCTTTACAGGCCTAGGGCCTTGTGGAGCAATACATTTTTGATCACCCTTCCAACCTCTTCCTCCGTAATCTCTTTTTCAAGCTCCATCATATTGACCCTAGCAAGGGTAGCCAACTGAATGAGCTGGAGAAAGTAATCACATTTGCTGGTGGATGTTGTCTTTGGTACAGTGTCTCAAACAAAGCAGATGGTTACACTTTTTCTTGTTCTGTCCATGGCTGAAACCCATTCAAACATCTAGTGTTTGGGATGCGTGTCATGTCCCTCGCCAGAAGCAGTCCAGTCCCTAGTAGCTTGTCTGTCTTGTTTGCCTATTCATAAAGGCTTAGCTTCAATAAAGCTTTTTCAGATTTTTTTGTCAAAAGTAGGTTCAACTGCCCTCTCATTTCTTCAGTAACCACTGGAGTTTTCCTTTTTATATATTTCTTAGTTCTAATTGTAGTTTTTAAACTTTACTTAAGGCCCATGTAATGAAATAGTGACCGTCTATTGAATCAGTGATGACTTTCGTGATCTCCAGGGGTAGGTGTCTATGGATAGCTATCATCACCCCTCCGGATATTTTGTCAATCGGGGACGCAAATAATTGGTTCGGATAGAGCCTGGTGGCCATGAGTCTTGTGTCTTTGGTCAATAAGTGTGTCTCCTGAAGGCATACGATATCAGGTGACTCGTTTCAGATGGTCCTCCATATTTTTGGGTGATTGACCGGGCTGCTGAGACCCTGTATGCCCATCTTATGAGTTCAACCATTTCTTAATTTATATCAACTCTTGGTTCCCTGGTCTGCCCAGAGTCCCCCCATGTTTCCTCAAGTCATATCTCTGCAGGTAGACATTGCCTTTACGGTGCTTCGTATGAGTAGTGTCCCCTTCCCCCGTCGCTTGAGCTCGCTGTAAGGAAATGCCTCTTTTGGATGATCACCTCCAAAGCTTTGGACTGATGCTGCGGGTAAATTAAGGTCCCCATTACCTTTATTCAGTGTTAGAGTGGACCCCGCTATTCTGAGCCTCTTATTTTACCATATAAATTCAGTGATTACTTTATCCGCTGCTTTGAAGAAATGAGAAGATAGGTTTACCGGGAGCATGCTGGAGATGAAGTTGGTGAGCGGTGCGATCACCATTCTTATCCTGTCTATTCTGCCCCACCTGGTCAAGTTTTTAGGAGAAGTCATTGATTTGGTGAGGGTTTTATTTTCATTAATCGTTATGGTTTCGTGATGGTCCTTGCGAAGCCATATGTCGAGGTATTCGAGAGCATCTGGTTGCCACTTCAGGCCAGATGTGCCTAAAACAGCGGGAGTGCAGTGAATATTCAAAGGAAATATTTCTGTTTTTGAGCGATTTAGAGAGTATCCTGATACTTTTGAGTAGTCGTTGACTTCAGATATGATTGATGGTATGGCCTCTTCGGCTTCTTCGGTAGAGATCAAGACATCCTCAGTGTCTGGGATTGTCCGGCTATCCATCATTTGTGGGAAGAGGCCACACATCATATACAGACTGCATTGGGAAAGGAGGTAGTACTGACACCGCAATTGGGGCTGCTAAATCTCTGGGCCGCAACTGACCTTACTGACATCAAACAGTAGCGACACTGGGGTACACATTGGTCAAGCGGGAACTGGCTAGGGGATGGGGGGGCGACTCCACCCTCCACTTCCGTATGGGTGAAAGAATTAGATAGGTGCACAATAGCAGAGACGGAGGTCTTCATAGCCCGGGGCTGCCCCAAAAAATGGGACAGGAAGTGGTCCAAATGGAATGGGTATTGTGGAGACATCTGCATATCCCCAATGGTGGAGTTGGAAATGCGCAGAAATACAGACAGAGATGTAAACAACTAATGTATATGTGATGCGGACCTCTGTATAATATGTACTGATATGAGTAACTTGTTAATTTATCCGTCGGTACTTTATGTATGATTGTTACCAAAATCAATAAAAACAATACAAAAAAAAAGTAATCCACAGCGTAGGTTGCGACTAGTTGTCTGATTGGAAGTGAATACCCTTAATCTTATTGTTAGTTTTTAGGTGATGCAGATGGGGCTCAATAACTAGTAAAAATAAAAGAGGGAAGAGAAGGCACCCGCTCTCCCCTCTTTTGTTTTTCCTAGCCGTTATGGGGAGTAAGATTCCCCTTAGCGTAGCCTTCAGCCAGTCCCATCTGACCACCTCTGAAGTGTCCTCCTCTTTGTTCTCTGCTAGGAATGTTTGTATATTTTCAGCAATTGTTTTAGAGGGGTCGTCTTCTAGGATTGTGTCATCAAGGAGCCACATTTTTTGAGAAGGGGTGAGCCTATGACCAAGTGGTCAATAGAGATGCATGCATGGTCGCTAACTAGTATGGGTTCTATTTTAGGGTTCGAGGCGACCTGGACAAAGGATTTATCGAGAAGGATGTAGACTATTCCGGTAAAAGTGTGTTGTGGTGCAGAGCAGAAGGTGTAGTCGCTGCCGCTGGGATTGTATAGTCTTCATGTGTCAATGAACGACACAGTCTCATTTGGTTGTGGTTTGATCCGTTTGAGCTGCAATTTTTTTAGTTAAAATCATCAGATTATGCAGCAGATTATGTATTCTGTGGCAAATATGGCAGAGCCATAATTATGTGGAAAATATTTACAAATGAGAATATTTTTTCATTCATGTTTGAATTGCTCTTGTGGAAAGCGGGAGAAGTGCTGATGACAGAAACTGCATGGCTTGGAGACAAATGGCTTGTGTTTCCACTTTTAAGCGTATTTAGGACATTGTGTGTTTAGAGACATATCCCACTTTGGGAACTTATTTTAATGTCAATAACTCGTATTAAACCTTCAATAAAAATGTGTATCCATTGGTTGAATTAAATAATGTAGTAGGCTGCAACTGGACAGCGAAATACCAAGCAAATACTAAAAATTGGGATGTTTTGCTCTTTCTGACCACACCTCTGACTCCACCCACTGACCTAATCCTCTGTTTTTTCCTGCCCCCTGATTCTCCACCCACAGTATTTTTTTACCCCACTTCGACCAGTGGATAAAGGTTGGAACAACATGGGTGACGTCCAAGACAGTATTAGAGGCCACAACAGAAGAGAAGGTGCTATCTAGCCAAAAACCTCCCATCTCTTTCCCTGAGATCTGTGGTCTTTAGGAATAGTTCTTGTACCTCAGGTCTGACACAGACATGGCTGTAGAGACACCCTTCTCCTCATTAAAGCAAGAGACCATAAAAGCAGGAAACGACGGCGCACATAAGAGGGACGATCTTTACCCCATCTCTCTTCCTACACACCCTTTTCACTGTCCACCGTGACCCATCTCCTTGCACATCTGTCTGTCTCCTTGTCCATCAGTCTTCCTGCTCACCTCGCTCCCAGCTTCCATCTCTCCACCAACAGTTCTTTCTCTGTACAACTTGTCTCCCCACACAGCTCTCTCCTGGTCCTTCTATTTCTGTTGCAATACGTTGCGGCTGCCAGCAGGGGGCACAATGGCTTGCCAACCCACAAGAAAAGGGTCCATAGAATCACTTTGTAAAAGCCGACATATGAAGCAGGTGTCACCTGGGATGCACGTCCCAAGATTCCCGATACAGTGAGACAGGAAACGAGGCAGCATTACAGACCTATTTCCTTTCCTAAATTCCCAGCAGGGCCCTCTGTGGGGCGGTGCGACCGGTGCCACTAACCCTGGTGCTGACTTCGGGTGGGGACGCCCTGTTTCTAAGCATTTTATGGTTTTAAAAGCACCTGATCCCGCATTCCTTGCCTACAGCAATTTCGCAGCAGCAATAAAAATTAATGTCCTTTCTGGAGAGAGATGGAGTTTTGTCTAGTTGAAGTTTTGACACATTATATGGTAGCGCAGAGGGTTAATATGCCATGCTGTAAACTGCATGTACCAGGCACAGAACAAAGTGTGTATAATGTGAATAGCTCAGTGGGTTACTGCTTTTATCTGAGAGATCCTTTTGTTACTTGCAGTTTATAAACTAAAATCCACATACAGAGAGTGGAACTGTTAACTGTCATCAAAGAGCTGCATGCAGACTGCAAGGTATAGATTAGAGAGTTATGATTCCCCCCCCCCCCCCCCAGTCTTTCATTGTCATAATGCCACAAAAAGGCTTAAATTGGGTAGGAATCAATTCTTATTAGTAAAGACAACCCCCAACCATGGTGGTACATTTTAAATTCTGAGTATATGCTTCGCCAGACCAAACAGTTTTAAACTATGCTGCCCACCAGTATTAAAACACGTGACGTGTACACCTTGTAGTCCTCTGACTTAAGTAACATTTCCTAAACACAGATTTACACACACATGATTGGTTGTTTCTGTGTAGTGTGTTGGTGTGAGATGTAAAGTGCTCTGATGCCCTACACTGGTGTGAGTGGCGCTATAAAACTAATTAAATGCATCTGAGAGAGAGTGGTTATGGATACTCAAGGGGCACTGTTATAGGGTGTAAGTGAGGGAATCCGTGATGGATGTGGTCACTGGGGGGCGAGAAGAAACAGAGTCTCTCCGGGCGCCACTGGCTCTAAAGCCGGACCTGAGTCCCACAGCTTAGGGGAGGTCGCTTCTGACCAGCGTCCGAGCCAGAGGTGGGCCTTTCTCTCTCTCGTTCCCTGATCCATCAGAGGGTCCTGCCCGGTTCATTCAGGGTGTGTCTGCCTGGGCCCAGCTAAACATTACATGGAAAGGCCAATTCTCTTCAGGAGTTTAATGGCTGCCTCTCTGCTTTCCCAGACATCCTCAATGTCCAGCATGTTCTAGTACCATCTGCTGTAGCACCAACATGGGCACCGCTTGCCTAAAGAAACATAGAGACTATGAGCTGGATTCACAAAGGGCATTCGCACTCGTGGTGGAAGCTCCACAGTCGCCTCCACCCTTCTCTTCTCTCTTCACCTCCACCCCTTCATCTCTCCCTCTCCACCTCGACCCCTACCTCCATCTCTTCTCCTCCACCCTTCTTCTCTCTCTTCACCTCCACCCCTTTATCTCTCTCTCTCCACCTCAACCTCTACCTACCTCTCTTCTCCTCCACCCGTCTTCTCTTTCTTTTCCTACACCCCTTCTTCTCTCTCCACCTCCACCCATTATTAGCTCTCTCTTCACCTCTACCCCTTATTCTCTCTCTTCACCTCCACCATTTCTCCCTCACTTTTTACCTCCCCCTTCCTCTCTCTCTTCTCCTCCACCCCTTCTCTCTTTACCTCCACCCCCACCTCTGTCTCTTCAACCCCACCCTTCTTCTCTCTCCTCACCTACACCCTTTCTCTCTCCCTTCACCTCCACCATTTCTCCTCTTTTCATCTCCATCACTTCTTCTCTCTCCACCTCCACCCCTTCTCCCTCTTCACCTACCCCTTCTTCTCTCTCTTCAGCTCATCACCTTCTTCACTCTCTTCACCTCCACCACTGCTCTATTCTATTTACCTCCACCCCATCCTCTCTCTCTTCACCTCCACTCCTTCTTCTCTCTTCACCCCCACCCCTTTTTCCCTCTCTTCACTCCCACCCCTTCTTCTCTCTCTTTACCTCCACCCCTTCCTCTCTCTCTTCATCTCCACCCCTTCTTCTCTCTCATCACCTCCATCCCTTCCTCTTTCTCTTCACCATCACCCCTTCTTCACTCTCTTCACCTCCACCCCTACCTCTCTCTCTCCAACCCCACCCCTTCTTCTCTCTTCACCTCCACCCCTTCGACGCTCTCTTGACCTCCACCCCTTTGACTCACTTCACCTCCACCCTTCTTCTCTCTCTTCACCTCCACCCTTCATCTCTTTCTTCTTTTCCACCCCTCATCTCTCTTCACCTCCACCCCTTCGTCACTCTCTCTTCACTTTCATCTCCTCTTCTTTCTCTTTACATCCATCCTGTCTTCTCTCTTCTTCTCTACCCCTACCCCTACCCCTACTTCTCCCTCTCCACCCCTTGTTCTCTCTCTTCACCTCCACCCTTCATCTCTTACTTCTCCTCTAACTCTTCTTCCCTCTCTATTCACCTCTGTCCTTTCTTCACTCTCTTCACCTCTATCCCATCTTCCCTCTCTCTTCACCTCCACCCCTTCTTCCCTCACTCTTCACCTTCACCCCTTCTGCTCTCTCTTCACCCCCACTCCTTCTTCTCCCTCTTCACCTCCACCCCTTCTTCTCTCATTAACTACTCCACCCCTTCTTCTCTCTCTTCACCTCTACTCCTTCTCTCTTCACCTCCACCCCTACCTCTCTCTCTTCACCTACAACCATATTCTCTCTCTTACATACACCAAAAATGGACATAAGACCAACTCGACAAAAGGCACCACACTCAAAAATTATACCAAACAATATGTTAATAAGAACCAGAAATACTCCTGTGTGCAGAACCACAACGACGCCTTCTGTCCAAAGGAGCCTACCCCAATAACAGGGTTGATAGAACAAATGAACTTGTATCGTGGTTGCACCACTTCAATTCAATAAAGTCAGATAATCCACATTGAGTCCGTCAGATAATTAAATGTCCTTCTTTATTCGTTCATTTGTGATCTTCTTTCTTTTAAACAGACCACAGACAACACGTTTCGTTCTCACAGGAGAACTTCTTCAGAGCATAATTGATTATCACGAAATTGTAGATATAAATTTCTGTGACTATGTAGTCCTGGTCCAATACGACCTAAACGCCCAATGTTTGTAATTCAACTTATAGGTTGAGAACGATGTAAGTACCGATCTAAGGTCACTAATGGTATTTTCCAATGGGGTGGTGATATGATAGTCACCAGTGGTTTTTTATGCCATAGTTACAACAGGAGCATCACCACCTGCACCTATCGTAGATACATTGTGATGTCTGTCAGACTTCCCGATAAGCAGAATCCCGCTGATGTTTCCCCTATTCTCTCTCTCTTTACCTCCACCCCTTCTTCCCTCTCTTTAGATTCACCCATTCTTCCTTCTCTTCACCTCCACCGCTTCTTCTCTCTCTTCACCTCCACCCTACCTCTTTGTCTTCACCTCCACCCCTCCTTCTCTTTCTTCACCTCACCCCTTCTTCTCTCCCTTCACCTCCACCCATTCTTCTCTCTCTCTTCACCTCCACCCTTTCTTCTCTCTCTTTTCTTTCACCCCTTCATCACTCCCTCTTCTCCTTCACCCCTTCTAACCTCTCTTCATCTCCTCTCCTTCTTCACTTTCTTCTCCACCACCCTCTCTTCTGTCTCTTCAAATCCACCCCTTCTTCCCCCTCTCTTCACCGCCACCTCTTTCCCCTCTCTCATCACCTTCTCACCTCCACCCTTTCTTCTCTCTCTCTTCACCTCCACCCCTCCTTCTCGCTCTTCACCTTTATCCCTTCATCTCTCTCTTTTCACCTCTACCACTCTACCACTCTCCCCTCTCTTCACCTCCACCCTTCTTCTCTCTCTTCACCTCCACCCTTCTTCTCTTTCTTCTTTTCCACCCCTTCATCTCTCTTCACCTCCACCCCTTCTTCACTCTCTCTTCACTTTCTTCTTTATCTTTACATCCTGTCTTCTCTATTCTTCTCTACCCCTACCGCTACTTCCCCCTCTCCACCCCTTGTTCTCTCTCTTCACCTCCACCCTTCATCTCTTACTTCTCCTCTAACTCTTCTTCCCTCTCTATTCACCTCTGCCCTTTCTTCTCTCTCTTCACCTCTATCCCATCTTCCCTCTCTCTTCACCTCCACCCCTTCTCCCCTCACTCTTCACCTCCACCCCTTCTTCTGTCTCTTCACCTCCACCCATTCTTCTCTCTCTCTCCACCTCCACCCTTTCTTCTCTCTCTTTGCTTTCACCCCTTCATCACTCCCTCCTCTCCTTCACCCCTTCTAACCTCTCTTCATCTCCTCTCCTTCACTTTCTTCTCCTCCACCCTCTCTTCTGTCTCTTCACTTCCACCCCTTTGTCTGTCTCTTCACCTCCTCCCCTACCTCTCTCTCTTCACCTCCACCCCTTCTTGTTTCACTTCACCTTCACCCCTTCTTCTCTCTCTTAAAATCCACCCCTTCTTCCCCCTCGCTTCACCACCACCTCTTTCCCCTCTCTCATCACCTTCTCACCTCCACCCTTTCTTCTCTCTCTCTTCACCTCCACCCCTCCTTCTCGCTCTTCACCTTTACCCCTTCATCTCTCTCTTTTCACCTCTACCCCTTCTCCCCTCTCTTCAGCTCCACCCCTTCTTCTCTCTCTTCACCTCCACCCTTTCACCCCTCTCTTCACCTCCAACCCTTCTTCTCTCTCTTCACTTCCACCCCTTCCAGTCTCTGTCACCGCCACCCCTTCTTCTCCCTCTCCCTTCACCTCCACCCTTCTTCCCTCTCTCTTCACCCCAACCCTTACTCTCTCTTTTCACCCTCCACCCCTTTGTCTCTCACTTTTCAACCCCTTCCTCTCTCTCTTCACCTTCACCCCTACCCGACCTCTCCAACCCCACCCTTCTTCTCACTCTTCACCTCGACCCTTCTTCTCTTTCTTCTTTTCCACACCTTCTTCCCTCTGTCTTCACTTTCATCCCCTCTTCTTTCTCTTTAAATCCATTCTGTCTTCTCTCTTCTTCTCTACCCTACCCCTACTTCTCCCTCTCCACCCCTTCTGCTCTCTCTTCACCGCTACCCTTCGTCTCTTTCTTCTCCTCCACCCCTTCTTCCCTGTCTCTTCACCTCTATCCCATCTTCCCTCTCTCTTCACCTTCACCCCTTCTTCCCTCACTCTTCACCTTCACCCCTTCTGCTCCCTCATCACCTACACTCCTTCTTCTCCCTCTTCACCTCCACCCCTTCTTCTCTCATTAACTCCACCCCTTGTTCTCTCTATTCACCTACTATGTCTGTCTCTTCACCTCTACCCCTTCTTCTCTCCCTTCACCTCTACGCCTTCTTCTCTCTTCACCTCCACCCCTACCTCTCTCTTTACCGCTACCCCTTCTTCTCTCTCTTCACCTCTACCCCTTCTCTCTTCACCTCCACCGCTACTTCTCTCTCTTCACCTACACCCTTCTTCGCTCTCTCTTTACCTCCACCCCTTCTTCCCTCTCTTCACGTTCACCCATTCTTCCTTCTCTTCACCTCCACCCCTTCCTCTCTCTCTCACCTCCACCCTACCTCTTTCTCTTCACCTCCACCCCTTCTGTTTTCTCTTCACCTCCACCCTTCTTCTCTTTCTTCTCCCTACCCCTTCTTGTCTCTCTTTACCTCCACCCTTTCTTCTCTTTCTTCTCCCCACCCCTTCTTGTCTCTCTTTACCTCCACCCTTTCTTCTCTCTTTTGCTTCCACCCCTTCATCTCTCCCTCTTCGCCTTCACCCCTTCTTCCCTCTCTTCATCTCCTTTCCTTCTTCACTTTCTTCTCCTCCACCCTCTTTTCTGTCTCTTCACTTCCACCCCTTCGTCTGTCTCTTCACCTCCTCCCTTACCTCTCTCTCTTCACCTCCACCCCTTCTTGTTTTCCTTCACCTCCACCCCTTCTTCTCTCTCTTCAAATCCACCCCTTTTTAGGTCTCGCCTGACCCAGCGCATGCGCTGGTCTGGCGAGACTTATTGAGAGGGCTCCAAAAAGGGCTACCAGGCCAGCCTAGAGCTACAGTGCATGTGCGCGGGAGCGCGCGCCGCGCTTTACCGCTCTTTACCGCGATTACTTTCACTTTCGTGGCCGCACGGCCGCTTTGATGTTTGATCGCGATCACTTTCACTTTCGCGGCTGCACGACCGTTTGGCATAGCCAATAGGTCTCGCTTTTGGGACCTTACAAGTATTTAGTTATGCAACTGTTGCATGGCTAAATACTTATAAGGTCCCAAAGGCGAGACCTATTGGCTATGCCAATGCTTGTTCTCTTTATTTACCTCCACCCCTTCTTCTGTCCCTTCACCTCACCCCTTCTTCCCTCTCTGTTCACCGCCACCTCTTTCCCCTCTCTCATCAACGTCTCACCTCCACCCTTTCTTCTCTCTCTCTCTTCACCTCCACCCCTCTTTGTCTCTCTTCACCTTTACCCCTTCATCTCTCTTTTCACCTCCACCCCTTTTCCCCTCTCTCTTCACCTCCACCCCTTCTTCTCTCTCTCTTCACCTCCAACCCTTCTTCTCTCTCTTCACTTCCATCCCTTCCAGTCTCTGTCACCGCCACCCTTTCTTCTCCCTCTCCCTTCACCTCCACCCCTTCTTTTTTCCCCTCTACTCGTTCTTCTATCTTGCTTCACTTCCATCCCTGCATCTCTCTCTCACCTCCACCCTTTCTTTTCCCACTCTCTCTTCACCTTCACTCGTTCCCCTCTCTCTTCACCTCCACTCTTCTTCTCTCTCTTCACCTCCATTACTTCTTATGCCTCTTCTTTTCCACTCCTTCCTCTCTCTTCACTTCCACCCCTCCCTCTCTCTCTTTTCACCTCCAATCCTCGTTCACCTCCAACCCTTACTCCGCCTCTTCACCTCCACCCTTCGTCTCTCTCTTCACCTCCACCCTTCGTCTCTCTCTTCACCTGCACCCCTTCTTCTCTCACTTGACTTCCACCTCTTCCAGTCTCTATCACCTCCACCCCTTCTTCACCCTCCCTCCCTTCACCTCCACCCGTTTTCTGTCTCTCCAACTCCAGCACTCCTTATGCCTCTTCTCCTCCCCTCCTTCCTCTCTTTTCACTTCCACCCCTTTCTCTCTCTCTCTCTCTCTCTCTCTCTCTCTCACCTTCACCATTATTCCCCCTCTCTCTTCACATCCATCCCTTCCTGTCTCTCTTCACCCTCAACCTTTATTCTCTCTTCACCTCCACCCGTCTTCTTTTTCTTCTCCCCACCCCTTCTTCTTTCTCTCTTCACCTCCACCGCTTCTCCCCTTTCTCTTCACCTCCACCTCTTCTTCGCTCGCTTCATCTCCACCCCTTTTTCTCTCTCTCTTTACCTCCACCCTTTCTTCTCTCTCTTCACCTCCACCCCTTCTTCTCTCTCTTCACAACCTCCCCTTCTTCTCTCTCTCTTCCCCTCCACCCTTCTTCGCGCTCTTCACCTCCACCCGTTCTCTCTCTCTTCACCTCCAAACCTTCTTCTCTTTTTTAACCTCCACCCCTTCTTCCGTCTCTCTTCACCTCCACCCTTCTTTGTGCTCTTTCTTCACCCCCACCCTCTTCTTTCACTCCACCGCCACCCTTTCTTCACTTTCTTCACCTCCACCCCTTGCCTCTCTTCACCCCATCCCTTCTTCTCTTTTTACCTCTACTCCTTCCTCTATCTCTCTTCACTTCAATCCCTGCGTCTCTCTCTCTCTCACCTCCACCCCTTCTTTTCCCTTTCCCTCTTCACTTTCATCCCTTCCCCTCTCTCTTCACCTCCACCCCTCTTCTCTCTTCCCCTCCACCACTTATTTTGCCTCTTCTCCTCCATTCCTTCCTCTTCACTTCCACCCCTTCCTGTCTCTTTCATCTCCACTCTTCTTCCCTCTCTCTCTTCTCCTCCACCCATTCTTCTCTCTTCACCTTCACCTCCACCCCTACCTCTCTCTCTTCAACCCCACCCTTCTTCTCTCTCCTCACCTACACCCTTCCTCTCTCTCTTCATCTCCATCCCTTCTTCTCTTTCTTCACCTCCATCCCTTCTTTCCTCTCTCCACCTCTACCCCTTCCTTTCTCTCTTCTCCTCCACCCCTTTCTCTCTCTCTCTCTCTCTCTCTCACCTTCACGCTTATTCCCTCCCTCTCTTCATCTCCATCCCTTCCTCTCTCTCTTCACCTCCACCGTTTTCCCTCTCTTCACCTCCATCCCTTCCTCTCTCTCTCTCTCTTCACTCCATCCCTTCCTCTCTTTCTTCACCTCACCCTTCTTTCCTCTCTTCACCTCCACCCCTTCATCTCTCTCTTCACCTCCACCCTTCTTCTCTTTCTTCACCTCCATCCCTTCTTATCCATCATCTCCACCACCCCTTCCTTCCTGTCTTCGCTTCCATCCCTTCAGGGGTGGAGGAAAAGAAAGAGAGTAAGGGTTGGCGGTGATGAGACAGAATGGATGGAGGTGAAGAGAGAGAGTAAGGGGTGGAGGTGAAGAGAGGGAGGTAGGGGTGGATGTGAAGAGAGAAGGAAGAAAAGATGTAGGTGAAGAGAGAGAGAAGAAGGGGCTGGGGTAAGGAGAAAGAAGACGGGGTGGTGGAGAAGAAAGAGGAAGGAGTGGAGGTGAAGAGAGAGAAGAAGGGGTGGAGGAGAAGAAGGGTGGAGGTGAATAGAGAGAGGAAGGTGTGGAGGTGAAGAGACGGATGAAGGGGTAGATGTGAAGAGCGAGAAGAAGGGTGTAGGTGAGGAAGGAGAAGACGGGTGGAGGTGAAGTGAGAGGGGAAGGGATGGAGGTGAAGAGAGAGAGAGTAAAGAAGGGGGGGAGGTGAGAGAGAGACGATGGGTGAAAGTTAAGAGAGAGAGAGGAAGGGGAGGCGGTGAAAAGAGAAGAAGGGGTGGAAGTGAGGAAAGGGAAGAAAGGGGGAGGTGAAGAAGGATCTCCCCCCATGAACCCTCTCCCTCCTCTCCTGTGCCCCATCACCTCTCACAGCCTATCTCACTCTCTGTCGCTCCTCCCCTTTCTCTCTGTCCTCTCCCCAGGCCTCTCTGCTACTTGGCCTCTCTCTCCTACCAGGCTCTCACTTTCCATTTCTCCCGCTCCTTCTTCTTTCCACGTCACTCTCTCTCCCCTTGAACCTCCCTCTCCCTCTCCCTGTCCAGCTGCTTCCGGTCCACCCTTCCCTCACAATCGCCACCTGTTGCCTTTACACGTGCACCCGCTCTTAGTCTTACCACATCCGGTTTCTCTCTATCCTGCTCGCTCAACAACAACCCAGCCCTCTCCTGTCGTCTCCCCCCTGCACCGACCACCCCCCTGCTGTCCCTACATCAACGTGTAGGCTTCTCCCCCTGTCTGCCGTCTCCCCTCACGCTGCCTGCTGGCCTGGGCACTCCATCTGTGCCCCCCTTCTCCTGGGTGTGCTGGCACTGCCAGCCAGGATCATTAGCCTCCTCGTTAGTGATGCAGTGCAATTTAAGACCAATTATGGAATCCAGGAAAGGAGGGTGGAGGGGAGCTGGGAGGCTGAGGGGAGAGAGGCTGATGGAGGGGTGGGGAGAGGAGAGGAGATGCATGGTTTAAGGTGGAGGGGAGCTGAAAGGCTGAGGGGAGGCTGATGGAGGGGAGGGGCAAGGAGAGGGGGAGATGCATTGTTTAGGGTGGAGGGGAGAGAAGGAGTGGGAGATGCATTGTTTAGGGTGGAGGGTGGGGGAAGGGGAGATGTATTGTTTAGGGTGGACGGGAGCTGGGAGGCTGGGGTGAGAGAGGCTAAAGAGAGGCTGAGGGTAGTGTGGGGGAAGGGGAGATGTATTGTTTAGGGTGAAGGGGAGCTGAAAGGCTGAGGGGTGGCTGATGGAGGGGAGGGGCAAGGAGAGGGGGAGATGCATGGTTTAGGGTGGAGGGAAGCTGAAAGGCTGAGGGGTGGCTGATGGAGGGGAGGGGCAAGGAGAGGGGGAGATGCATTGTTTAGGGTGGAGGGGAGAGAAGCTGATGGGGGACGGAGGAAGGAATGGGAGTGGGAGATGCATTGTTTAGGGTGGAGGGTGGGGGAAGGGGAGATGTATTGTTTAGGGTGAAGGGGAGCTGAAAGGCTGAGGGGTCGCTGATGGAGGGGAGGGGCAAGGAGTGGGGGAGATGTATTGTTTAGGGTGGAGGGGAGCTGGGAGGCTGAGTGGAGAGAAGCTGATGGGGGGATGGAGGAAGGAATGGGAGTGGGGGGAGTGTGAGATGCATTGTTTAGGGTGGAGGGGAGCTGCGAGGCTGGGGGAGAGAGGCTGATGGAGGGGAGGGTGGGGGAAGGAGAGATGCATTGTTTAGGGTGGAGGGGAGCTGCGAGGCTGAGGGGAGAGAGGCTGATGGAGGGGAGGGTGGGTGAAGGAGAGATGCATTGTTTAGGGTGGAGGGGAGCTGCGAGGCTGGGGGGAGAGAGGCTGATGGAGGGAAGGGTGGGTGAAGGAGAGGTGCATTGTTTAGGGTGGAGGGGAGCTGGGAGGCTGAGGGGAGAGAAGCTGATGGGGGGATGGAGGAAGGAATGGGAGTGGGGGGAGTGTGAGATGCATTGTTTAGGGTGGAGGGTGGGGGAAGGAGAAATGCATTGTTTAGGGTGGAGGGGAGCTGCGAGGCTGGGGGGAGAGAGGCTGATGGAGGGGAGGGTGGGTGAAGGAGAGATGCATTGTTTAGGGTGGAGGGGAGCTGCGAGGCTGGGGGGAGAGAGGCTGATGGAGGGGAGGGTGGGTGAAGGAGAGATGCATTGTTTAGGGTGGACGGGAGCTGGGAGGCTGAGGGGAGAGAGGCTGATGGAGGGGAGGGTGGGTGGGTGAAGGTGAGATACATTGTTTAGGGTGGAGGGGGGAAGGAAGCTGGGAGAGGAGGAGAGAAAGGAGTAGGGAAGTGAGGTATGGAAGGTACATTGTTGTGGGAGTGGAGAACGGTGAGGATGGAGTGTAGGAATGGGGTGCAGGGGAGGTCGGGGAGGGAAAGTGAGGGACTACAGTGTGGGAAAGGGGGTGAATGTTGGGAAAGCTAAGAGTGGGAGAAGGGGGTGATGAAAGTGAAAAGAGAGAGAAGTGGTTGGGATGATAGGAGGGTAGAGAGAGGAGAGTCATAAGAGGAGGGACGGGAGGTTAGTGTGATGGGGTGGGGATGGAAGACAGGGTGATAGGAATGTGAAAGGAGATGGGTGGGAAAGCAGTGGTGGAGGAGAGCTGGGTGTCACGGGGTGGGGAAGGGAGACTGGAGACATGTGAGACCGAGAGTGGAGGAACTGGGAGGATGAGGCGAGATGTGGCCGAGATCAATCAATCAATGAATATCAACATTTGTATAGCAGTACTGTCACCTCTAGGGGATGAGGCGTCAGAATAAAGGTCAGAAACGAGCAGAAAGAGAATGAGCAGAAAGAGGCAAAATAAAGGTCAGAAAGAGCATAAAAAGGCAAAATAAAGGTCAGAAATAAGAAAGACGAGGCCAAAATAACTGTCAGGAAGGCAAAATACCAGACAGAAAGAGGCAGAATAAAGGTTAAAAATGTGCAAAAAGATGCAAAACAGAGTCAGAGGTCAGAAACGAGCAGAAAGAGGCAGAATAAGGGTCAGAAACGAATAGAAAGAGTCTAAATAAAGTGAGAAACAAGCAGTAGAGGCAAAATAAAGGTGAGAAACAAGCAGAAAAATGTCAGAAACAAGTAGAAAGGCAGAATAAAGGTCAAAAACTAGCAGAAAGAGGCAAACTGAAGGTCTAAAATTAGCAGAAAAAAGGCAAAATAACAGGCAGAATGAGGCAAAACAGAGGTCAGAAATGAGCAGAAAGAGGTAAAAAGAACAGGCAGAACGAGCATAAAGAGGCAAAACAGAGGGGAGGAGCGAGCAGAGAAAAGGCAGAAAAGAAAAGAAGAAAACAAGCAGGAGGCACAAAACCAAAGGCAGCAGAGCATAGCGGACTGAAGGCATGCTGGACAGGAGGACCATCGCAGGCGGAGCCGGCACGAGGACCTGCCCCACCAAGATAGGGTTGGTGGAGAGGGGAACGAAGGGGAAATGGGTGAAGAGTGGGCAGGTGGAGCAAGGAGACAGAGGAAGTGGAGATGAAGAGAGGGGAGATGCCATAGGTAGGAAGTGGCAGAGGAAGGAGGTGGAATCTAGCAAGGAGTGAAGGTGGATGTGAGTGAGGGCAGACTGTAAGATGAAGGAGAATGTGGGTGAGTATTAGGGAAAGCAGGAGTAAGGTCAGGTGTGGATGAAAGGACCCTGGGGTGAGGGAAGAAGGAGTGAGGAGAAGCTGGTAATGAGGACAGAGGGGGAGAGAAGATGATTTAAGAGAAAACTGCAGGAGGCAGGAGATGGAGTCAGGGAAAGTGTGGCAGGGTGGGAGGAAAGGAGAGCGGGGTGCGGGATGAGCTATAAGAAGAGGGTGGGCTCTTGGTAGTGACCTGGTTGATATGCAGAATGTACGACATAAGGGATTCTCAGAATGAGACAGGCATCAGAATGGTAAAGGCTTTAGAATGTATTGCGGTCAGTTAACTGCTTGCTCTTATGGTGGATGGGCCGTTTGAGGTTTCCTGTGTACTGAAATACTTCATTAAAACTGCTCCATCCCACATTTACTGGTGTGGGGGTCTAACTTTTCCATGCAGGAGCCTGGCCTTTTTCTGTGTAAGAATGAATTTGTTGAGCTGCCACACAAACCACCACTTTCTGCATACTGCGCATATTTTAATATAAGATCAAATTGGTTCTAGAATACATGGGAGCCTGCAATCCCCTCCCTAGTCGCCTGCAATAAAGAAATGACGTAGCCGCTCAACTGTAATAATTTATTACAGTGAGTTCTGATGTCACAGTGCCTGCTGCCAGATCCAGAAGCCCAGGGGAAAGGTGGGTAACATAGTTTAATTATAGCTGCATTTTAAACAGCGAAAAGAAAGATGTCTTTTCCTTCTTCAGCTCTCTTTGTCCACATGAACTGTGATAAGCAGAAAGGAGATATTTATGGCAACATGTTTATTGTTATTTTCAGGTTTAGATAAAGTATAGGAAAGATAGATTTTCTCTGCATGTTTCTGCACATTCTAAGCTAACAGCATTTTTAGAATCATGTTGAATTAAATCGATTTTAATATCCTTTTGGAATAAATAACTAACTGCCTTTTGGCGTGCTTAATTTTCCACTAGAGATCCCAATTGCATTCCTCATATTTACAAACATCCTATCTCTTTCATATGAAAGAGCTCCTCACCAATGGTTTAAGCATTTTGTAGAAGGTGTGATAGTATAGCCATGTATTATAAGGAATAAAGTACATCCTGCTGGACATTATAAGAATACTGCAAGTCACTTCGGAATTCCATGACCTTACAAAGGAACTTGGCCTTTGGCCTCATTCCTTCGTATGGTCACAGAACTCCTCTCGAGGTCACCCTGCCTGCTGCCAGAGCCAACAGCTAGAGGAAAGGCAATTCAGGTCATGGAACAGAACGTTACTTTTCTTTCTTCTGCTCTGTTTCTCTAGCTGGACAGTGAGAAACAGAAAGGAGCTGTTTATGGCATTTTCTTTGTACTCCTTAGGTAATTATAGAACAGTTTGAATCTTTCTGCATTTACAAAAAAACTATTTACTTATGTTAAACCAATTTCAAATCTTTTTGCAATAAGTATCTAACTACTTTTTTGATGTGTTTAATTTTGCACTAGATATTCTGTTTTTATTCTTCATGTTTAGAAATAGGCTTTCCCCAAACGCCCCGAAAGTTTAAGTGTTTTTTGGGAAAGGTGACGATGTGGAGATGTATTATAAGAAATAAAGTACCACCTGCAGTACATAATAGGGATATTGCAAGTCACCTCAGACTTTGGACTCATTCCTCTATATGGTCATTGAACTCCTCGGTGGCTTGCAGTGTCCCTATAATGTAAGGCAGGGGGTATTTTATCCGATATACGTCAAACATGTCATATGTTATCAAAATCACTATAAAGCCGAAGAGGCAGGGTGGATTATATTAATGGTGCAGGCATATATGTACCGGCATATATACCTCTACAGTAACCTTGTGATTCAAGTTTACTGAAAGTGAACAACGGTCCATAGGTTAAGGTGGACTGGCTACCGGACAAAACCGAGATGGCCCGATCTACGACGGCACCACCAAATTTAGTCATGTTTGGTATCAAACACTGTGCTTTTCCACCCCTGACACAATTATCAGGTCGAGGGTGAACAGGCATGCACCCGGTGGCAACTTTAGAGCTTGCCCCCAAGTTGCCATAGTCTCCCGGTGCCTTGGCGGGCTTTCTGAGACATTTGCCACCAAGACAGAAGTATGAGCCCCTGCTGGCGAGTGCTATCACTCCCAGAGGATGGAAGATAAAAAGCCTGGGCAGAAAGGTCACACATCTGCCCTCACAGGATCGCTAAGGAATGACCCATCAGGGCAGTGACCCTCAAAGGCTTTACTGCCTCTGATATGTAAGTGACTTCTATCCCAGTGGAGACAAAGGCCCCCCGCTCACAGGCACTAGTGTTTGCGAGTAGGTCGGAAATTAGGTATTCAGGAGGCGTACCACCCCCAAAGGATAGCCACACCTTTAGGGTGGGCTAGTGGGTCCGTACAGCTGAGGATGGCTCATGCCATCTTGGAAAATTCCTAAGGAGTGGATTCTGGGTAGAAAAGTGACCTACACCAACTTGATGTAGTCACTTCAGGGGCAGATTAGCCCTCACACCCCCAAACACCCCCTAAATCCAGGATTTAAGGGACACCCTTGACACCAGAGCTCCAGACCTGCGTTGAAGACGAAAAAGACATAGAAGAAGCCGTGTCAGCACAAGGCAGGACTCCACAAAGAAGAGGCGCAAAGTACTACACCTGTAGCAGCCCCCTGCACCCGCCAGAATACAACTCGTCCACGAACAGAGACCGGTTCCAAAAGGAAGATAAACCCCAATGTGACCCAAAGACTTCATTAGGACTCCCTAGGACTAGAGGTAGTAGTCCCCTGCAGTTGGCAGACAAACTGTGCTTCCACAATCCAAAGAAGGACTGACCGCCAGGCTACGTCAAGGACCATCCTGAAAGTGACCAGCCAGGTACCTTTTGGGAGGCGTAGTCCTGAAGCTCAGCAAGTCTCAGCCCTCTACATCATCCCCAAGACCTCTGGAAGAAGAGTGACCTAGTCGTGAACTTTGCTAGGACCAAGCTTGTTGGTGGTCTGGTTAACTACTAACTGCTTCCCTCGATGCACCACGTGGAGGGAGTCTTTTGCATCACCTCCCCTCCACTTGTGTGGCGCAGTTGTCGAATTCTTGCATCCCAAAGAAGGCTTTGTTGGCACGCCTTGTAAAGTCAGCACCCACAGTACCGTTCAGCACCACGGATAGCCAGGCACACCTCTGCACCGAGACTGCCGAGCTGGTTAGAGCTGTTGTACCTGGTGATTCCTGGTCTAGGGGCCCCTCCAAGCTTTTCCTCCAAGGGGCTCCTCTGAACTCAACCTGCAAGTACTGTTTTGGCAAGAGCTGTTTTTATCAGCTTCCGCAGTTCCCATTCAGCACCAAGGACAGCCAAGTCACCTCTGCACCCGAATTCCCTGGGCAAGGTAGAGGCTTTGTCTGTGGACCCGCAAGACCGTAACTCCAAGTGGGTTCTGTTGAACTCACCCCACAAGTAACCGAGTGTCACCTGAGATTTTTTCCATTGACTGCAATGGTAAAGTTTGACAGTTCTACAAAATACTGATTTATTGAACACTTTAAAATAGATAACTCCGGTTATATGCCTTGTATTGATTTAATGTTGGTGTTTGAATTTATATAAAAATAAGCCTTTTTTTATATAAATTAGTGCAGATTTCTTTAGAGTTATGTCAATTACTTATCATCCATGTTTGTACTGAAAAATGCTTAACACATGCTCCTCCAAGTAAGCCTGTCAGCTCTTTGCCACTCTACCAGGACTGAGAGAAGGATTACTAGTGCGACTCTGAGGACCACGTTTGAGTATCATGTTAATATTAAATGGTAAGACCTCAGAGCCATACCACATAATATTGCCACTTTGCTTCAGAGTGCATCACTGCATGTTTTCCACCTGGACCTACTTGACATTATGGATGCGGCGCATTTTCCGGAATTGCGCTGGGCACACCTTTCAAAAGGTGCACCCAGCGCAATCCAGGAAAATGCGACACATTATGGTGAATGCGCTGCCCCCAGGGCAGCCACGAACTCACGCTGCCCTGGGGGCAGAGCATTCATTTGGAAAACAGAGCAGCTGCTTTAAAGCTGCTTCGTGTTTTCACAGTTCAAGCGGCAACACGCCTGCACTTTTAGGGGATTAGAGATCCCCTTGCAGGAGGGTGCCATCAGTGACTGCACCTGTCTGCAGGGGGATGTCTAGAGGGGCCATGGAACCCCCTTTCCCCCTACCAGAGGGCTGCAATCAGAGGGCACACTGATAGGGTGCCACCTTTTAGGTGAAGCACTGGCAGTGCACCTCCTGGAGCTTCTTTGCCTCTACGCCCGCGTCTGTAATAGTTCCCCGGCACAGAGGCAAAGGGTTCCCTCATTTGCGTTGGGCACGCCCCCATGCAAATTAGGGAACACCCTCTGAAGATAGCACTGGCGCTTTAAGTGTGCCAGCGCTATCCGTATTACAGAAGAGGGCGCACAAGCGTATGTAGGCACTTCTGTAATACCAAAGTGCCCCGAGGGCGCTCAAAGCACATAATCAATCCCAATGCATAATTTGATCCTACAGTAAACAGAATTCTAGTGGCTCTGCCTATGAGGCTATAAACCTGTTTGCGATGGCAGATAAGACATTGAAATACAACATAATATAAAATGCTGCCACGGAACACAGAGAAGTTAATTTAAATAAAATATGACATTTTAGTAGGTTCAAAGGTAATTTATGGACTGCTCAGGTGTTTAAAATAGAAAAGCCCGAACTGCAACGAAAGGTTTATGTCTTTGCAACGTTGAATGTGATTTGACAGCGAAGCTTAATTATCACAGCCAAGGAACAATATACCTTGGGCAACATAACATTTTTTCTCAAAGGCCTGTAGTGTGTAAAGGTTTTATTTAGTTGGGAGGTGGAAGGAAGGAGACACTCTTACATCCACCGAATAGTAAAATCGAGGCTGCTTCACAGGTGACCAACAAATATGCAAATTGTTTCCAATGAAATTTCCCAAACGTAAATTTGCCTCATGCATATTCATGGCAGATATTGTGAAAACCTGATGGGATGGTTTATTTCACGTCTCGATAAACCTGACCGTAATCATGGTGACAGGAGTGTTCCTAACAAAACAGGCGTAGAGATCCCTATGGAAAACGAGTTTTATCTAACTCAAAAAACGTTTTTGTGATCATACAAATCTAAATGTATTCAATCTGTACGACCAGTACGAGGCGGGTTGGATATTTAAAAAAAGGGTAAGCCTACTTAAATAGGTTCCAGGTAAATTAACTCATTTTAAGTAATGTCTAATACCAGTTTTTGTTTTTAGGTCTCGCCTACGCAGCGCGCATGCTCTGTATAGGAGGACCTTTAGCCGTCGCTCTGCTCTTTTTGGAAGCACGTACTCGTGCTTGTGGCGGCATCCAAAAGGAGCTGACTGTGCACGCACGCACCACTCCTGGGCCAGCAAACACACGATTGCAGTGCCAGCAGTGTGTTTTCCTTTTACTGTGACAAGCACACGTGTGCTTTAACCTCTTCAGCGCGGCGCGGATTTCCGCGCCACGCTGAAGATTCCGTGCGCGGGCGGGGCCATGACGGAACGGTTCCGTCATGCGCACAGCGCAACCGACGTGCATGACGGAACTGTTCCGTCATGCGCGTCGAAAGGGTTAAAATAGCAGCATTAGTTATTCACTCGTGCACAGCTATCATTTACTTTGTGTTTTGCTTTTACTGTGACAGTTTTCTCATCACTTCTTCCCTCGTCTACCACCACCACGCCCACCACCACCACGTCCACCACCATGCCCATGTCCCCCACCACCATGTCCACCACGTTCACCACCACCACGTCCACCACCACCATGTCCACCACCACCATGTCCACCACCACATCCACCACCACCTCCACCACGTCCACCACCACATCCACCACGTCCCCCACAACATCCACCACGTCCACCACCACGTCCACCACCACCACATCCACCACGATGTCCACCAGCACCATGTCCAGCACCATATCCACCAACACAACACGTCCACCACCACCATGTCCACCACCACCACCATGTCCACATCCACCACCACCATGTCCACTACAACCACCATGTCCACCAACACCATGTCCACCAACACCACCACGTCCACCACCACCACATCCACCAACACGTCCACCACCACATCCACCACCACCACCATGTCCACCACCACCACGTCCACCACCACATCCACCACGTCCACCACCACGTCCACATCCACCCCCATGTCCACCACCATGATCAACCCCACATCCACCACCACCATGCCCACCACCACCACAACGTCCACCACCACCACATCCACCACCACCATGTCCACCACCACCACATCCACCACCATCACCATGTTCTTCACCACATCCACCACCACCACATCCACCACCACAATGTCCACCACCATGTCCACCACCACCATCACATCCACCACCACGTCCACCACCACCACGTCCACCACCACCACATCCACCACCACCACCATGTCCACCACCACGTCCACCACCACATCCACCACTACGTCCACCACCACACTGCCACCACCACGTCCACCAACACCAGGTCCACCACCACCACCATGTCCACCACCACCATGTCCACTACCACGTTCACCACCACCACGTCCACCACCCCCACCACCAGCACATCCACCACCAGCACGTCCACCACCAGCACGTCCACCACCCTGTCCACCACCATGTCCACCACCACAACGTTCACCACATCCACCACCACCACCATGTCCACCACATCCACCACCACCACCATGTCCACCACCACCATGTCCACCACCACCAATACATCCACCACCACGTTCACCACATCCACCCCCACATTCAGCACCACCATGTCCACCACCATATCCAACACCATATCCACCACCATGTCCACCACCACCACATCCACCACCACCACCACGTCCACTACCACCACCACCACATCCACCACCGCCATGTCCACCACCACCATGCCCACCACCACCACCACGTCCACCACATCTACCACCACCACATCAACCACCACCACCACCATGTCCACCACATCCACCACCACCACATCCACCACCACCATGTCCACCACCACCAAATCCACCACCATGTCCACCACCACATCCACCACCACACTGTCTACCACCACACTGTCCACCACCATGCCCACCACCACCATGTCCACCACCACCATCATGTCCTCCACCACCACGTCCACCACCACCAGCAGCATGTCCACCACCACCACCACGTCCACCACCACAATGTCCTCCACATCCACCACCACCACCACACCCACAACCACCATGTCCACCACCACGTCCACCACCACCATGTCCACCACCACGTCCACCATCACCATGTCCACCACCACATCCACCACCACATCCACCACGTCTACCACCACCACGTCCACCACCATGTCTACCACCAACACCACGTCCACCACCAACACCACGTCCACCACCAACACCACCATGTGCACCACCACCATATCCACCACCACTGCGTCAACCACCACTGCGTTCGCCACCACCATGTCCACCACCACCACATCCACCACCACCACGTCCACCACCACATCCACCACCACATCCACCACCATGTCCACCACCACGTCCACCACCACCACCATGACCACCACCACCACGTCCACCACCACATCCACCACCACCACTACCATGTCCACATCCACCACCATGACCATCCCCACATCCACCACCACCATGTCCACCACCACCACCACCACGTCCACCACCACCACATCCACCACCACCATGTCTACCACTACCACATCCACCACCATCACCATGTCCTTCACCACATCCACAACCACCACCACCATGTCCACCACCATGTCTACCACCACCATGTCCACCACCACCACACCCACAACCACCATGTCCACCACCACGTCCACCACCATGTCCACCACCACATCCACCATCACCATGTCCACCACCACATCCACCACCACATCCACCACGTCTACCACCACCACGTCCACCACCATGTCTACCACCAACACCACGTCCACCACCAACACCACGTCCACCACCAACACCACCATGTGCACCACCACCATATCCACCACCACTGCGTCAACCACCACTGCGTTCGCCACCACCATGTCCACCACCACCACATCCACCACCACCACGTCCACCACCACATCCACCACCACATCCACCACCATGTCCACCACCACGTCCACCACCACCACCATGACCACCACCACCACGTCCACCACCACATCCACCACCACCACTACCACGTCCACATCCACCACCATGACCATCCCCACATCCACCACCACCATGTCCACCACCACCACCACCACGTCCACCACCACCACATCCACCACCACCATGTCTACCACTACCACATCCACCACCATCACCATGTCCTTCACCACATCCACAACCACCACCACCATGTCCACCACCATGTCTACCACCACCACGTCCACCACCACCACGTCCACCACCACCATGTCCACCACCACCATGTCCACCACCACATCCACCACCACCTCCACCACGTCCACCACCACATCCACCACGTCCACCACAACATCCACCACGTCCACCACCACGTCCACCACCACCACATCCACCACGATGTCCACCAGCACCATGTCCAGCACCATATTCACCAACACAACACGTCCACCACCACCATGTCCACCACCACCACCATGTCCACATCCACCACCACCATGTCCACTACCACCACCATGTCCACCAACACCATGTCCACCAACACCACCACGTCCACCACCACCACATCCACCACCACGTCCACCACCACATCCACCACCACCACCATGTCCACCACCACCACGTCCACCACCACATCCACCACATCCACCACCACGTCCACATCCACCCCCATGTCCACCACCATGATCAACCCCACATCCACCACCACCATGCCCACCACCACCACAACGTCCACCACCACCACATCCACCACCACCATGTCCACCACCACCACATCCACCACCATCACCATGTTCTTCACCACATCCACCACCACCACATCCACCACCACCATGTCCACCACCATGTCCACCACCACCATGTCCACCACCACCACATCCACCACCACGTCCACCACCACCACCACGTCCACCACCACCACATCCACCACCACCACCATGTCCACCACCACGTCCACCACCACATCCACCACTACGTCCACCACCACACTGCCACCACCACGTCCACCAACACCAGGTCCACCACCACCACCATGTCCACCACCACCATGTCCACTACCACGTTCACCACCACCACGTCCACCACCCCCACCACCAGCACATCCACCACCACACTGTCTACCACCACACTGTCCACCACCATGCCCACCACCACCATGTCCACCACCACCATCATGTCCTCCACCACCACGTCCACCACCACCAGCAGCATGTCCACCACCACCACCACGTCCACCACCACAATGTCCTCCACATCCACCACCACCACCACACCCACAACCACCATGTCCACCACCACGTCCACCACCACCATGTCCACCACCACGTCCACCATCACCATGTCCACCACCACATCCACCACCACATCCACCACGTCTACCACCACCACGTCCACCACCATGTCTACCACCAACACCACGTCCACCACCAACACCACGTCCACCACCAACACCACCATGTGCACCACCACCATATCCACCACCACTGCGTCAACCACCACTGGGTTTGCCACCACCATGTCCACCACCACCACATCCACCACCACCACGTCCACCACCACATCCACCACCACATCCACCACCATGTCCACCACCACGTCCACCACCACCACCATGACCACCACGACCACGTCCACCACCACATCCACCACCACCACTACCACGTCCACATCCACCACCATGACCATCCCCACATCCACCACCACCATGTCCACCACCACCACCACCACGTCCACCACCACCACATCCACCACCACCATGTCTACCACTACCACATCCACCACCATCACCATGTCCTTCACCACATCCACAACCACCACCACCATGTCCACCACCATGTCTACCACCACCACGTCCACCACCACCACGTCCACCACCACCATGTCCACCACTACCACATCCACCACCACCGTCATGTCCACCACCACGTCCACCACCACGTCCACCACTACGTCCACCACCACACTATCCACCACCATGTCCACCAACACCACGTTCACTACCACCACTATGTCCACCCCATCACCATGTCCACCACCACCACGTCCACCACCAGCACGTCCACCACCAGCACGTCCACCACCGCCATGTCCACCACCACATCCACCACCACAACGTTCACCACATCCACCACCATGTCCACCACATCCACCACCACGTCCACCACCACCATGTCCACCACCACCACTACATCCACCACCACGTTCACCATATCCACCACCACATCCACCACCACCATGTCCACCACCATTTCCAACACCACATCCACCACCATGTCCACCACCACATCCACCACCACCACGTCCACTACCACCACCACATCCACCACCACCACGTCCACCACCACCACATCCATCACCACCATGTCCACCACCACCACGTCCTCCACCACCACCATGTACTCCACCACCACCACCACATCCACCACCACCACGTCCACCACATCTACCACCACCAGGTCAACCACCACCATGTCCACCACCACCATGTCCACCACATCCACCACCACCACGTCCACCACCACCACATCCACCACTACCACATCCACAACCACTACCACATCCACCACCACCAACAACACCACGTCCACCACCACCACGTCCACCACCACCACATACACAATCATGTCCACCACCACGTCCACCACCAGCATGTCCACCACCACCATCACGTCCACCACCACAACGTCCACCACATCCACCACCATGTCCACCACCACCATGTCCACCACTACCTCCATGTCCACCACCACCACGTCCACCACCACCATGTCCACCACCACATCCACCATGTCCACCACCACCACGTCCACCACCACGTCTACCACCAACACCATGTCCACCACCAAAACCACATCCACCACCAACACCATGTCCACCACCACCACATCCACCACCACCACTGCGTCCACCACCACCGTGTGCACCACCACCACGTCCACCACCATCACATTCACCACCACCACGTCCACCACCAACACCATGTCCACCACCAACACCATGTCCACCACCAGCACATCCACCACCACCACCGCACCCCCACCACGTCCACCACCACCACATCCACCACCATGTCCACGTCCACCACCACCACCACCATGTCCACCAGCACCACATCCACCACCACCATGTCCACCACCACTACCACATCCTCCACCACCACCACCATGTCCACCACCATGTCCACCACCACGTCCACCACCACCACCACCACCAGGTCCACCACCACCACGTTCACCACCACCATGTCCACCACCACCACCACACCCACCACCACCATGTCCACCACCACGTCTACCACCATGTCCACCACCACCACATCCACCACTACCACCACATCCACCACCACGTCCACCACCACCACATCCACCACCACCATGTCCACCACCACCATGTCCACCACCACCACATCCACCACCTACAAGGCCACCACAATCACGCCCATCACTACCACACCTACCACCACATCCACCACCACGTCCACCACCACCACCACGTCCACCACCACATCCACCATCACATCCACCACCACCACCACCACGTCCACCACCATGTCCACCACCAGGTCACCACCACCACATCCACCATATCCACCACCACCACATCCACCCCAACATCCACCGCCACGTCTACCACCATGTCCACCACCACTCCCACCACCACCATGCCCACCACCCAACCACATCCACCACCACATCCACCACCACATCCACCACCACCACATCCACCACCACCACGTCCACCACCACCATCTCCACCACCATGCCCACCACCCAACCACATCCACCACCATGTCCACCATCACCACCACATCCACCACCACGTCCATCACCACCATATCTACCACCACCAACACATCCACATCCACCACCACCACCACATCCACCACCACGTCCACCACCACCACCAGATCCACCACCACAACCACCACCTACACACCCACCACCACCACGCCCACCACACCACCACATCCACCACCACCATGTCCACCACCACATGCACCACGTCCACCAACACCACCATGTCCACCACAACTACGCCCACCACCACCACATCCCTCACCACCACCACCACATCCACCAGCACGACCACCACTGCACCCCCACCACCACGTCCACAACCACCTCGTCCACCACCATGTCCACCACCACCTCTACCACCACCACGTCCACCAGCACCACATCCACCACCACCATGTCCACCACCACCACCACATCCTCCACCACCACCACCATGTCCACCACCACCACCACCACCACATCCACCACCACCACCACGTCCACCACCACCACCATGTCCACCACCACCACGTCCACCACCACCATGTCCACCACCACGCCCACTACCACCATATCCACCACCACATCCACCACCATGTCCACCACCACCACATCCACCACCACCACCACATCCACCACCCCTATGTCCACCACCACCACATCCACCACCTACAAGGCCACCACCACCAGGTCCACCACCACCACACCTACCACCACATCCACCACCACGTCCACCACCACCGCCACCACGTCCACTACCACGTTCACCATCACATCCACCACCACCACATCCACCACCATGTCCACCACCACGTCACCACCACCACATCCACCACCACCACGTCCACCAACACATCCACCACCACATCCACCACCATGTCCACCACCACTCCAACCACCACCATGCCCACCACCCAACCACATCCACCACCACGTCCACCATCACCACCACATCAACCACCACATCCACCACCACATCCACCACCACAATGTCCACCACCACATCCACCATCACCACATCCACCACCACCACGTCCACCACCACTATCTCCACCACCAAGGCCACCACCACCACCATATCCACCACCACCATATCCACCACCACCACATCCACCACCACGTCCATCACCACCATATCTACCACCACCAACACATCCACATCCACCACCACCACCACATCCACCACCACGTCCACCACCACCACCACAACCTACACACCCACCACCACCACGCCCACCACCACCACCACGTCCACCACCACCATGTCCACCACCACATGCACCATGTCCACCAACACCACCATGTCCACCACAACCACGCCCACCACCACCACATCCATCACCACCACCACGTCCACCACCACCACATCCACCAGCACGACACCACTGCACCCCCCACCACCACCACGTCCACCACCATGTCCACCACCACGTCTACCACCACCACGTCCACCAGCACCACATCCACCACCACCATGTCCTCCACCACCACCATGTACTCCACCACCACCACCACATCCACCACCACCACGTCCACCACATCTACCACCACCAGGTCAACCACCACCATGTCCACCACCACCATGTCCACCACATCCACCACCACCACGTCCACCACCACCACATCCACCACTACCACATCCACAACCACTACCACATCCACCACCACCAACAACACCACGTCCACCACCACCACGTCCACCACCACCACATACACAATCATGTCCACCACCACGTCCACCACCAGCATGTCCACCACCACCATCACGTCCACCACCACAACGTCCACCACATCCACCACCATGTCCACCACCACCATGTCCACCACTACCTCCATGTCCACCACCACCACGTCCACCACCACCATGTCCACCACCACATCCACCATGTCCACCACCACCACGTCCACCACCACGTCTACCACCAACACCATGTCCACCACCAAAACCACATCCACCACCAACACCATGTCCACCACCACCACATCCACCACCACCACTGCGTCCACCACCACCGTGTGCACCACCACCACGTCCACCACCATCACATTCACCACCACCACGTCCACCACCAACACCATGTCCACCACCAACACCATGTCCACCACCAGCACATCCACCACCACCACCGCACCCCCACCACGTCCACCACCACCACATCCACCACCATGTCCACGTCCACCACCACCACCACCACGTCCACCAGCACCACATCCACCACCACCATGTCCACCACCACTACCACATCCTCCACCACCACCACCATGTCCACCACCATGTCCACCACCACGTCCACCACCACCACCACCACCAGGTCCACCACCACCACGTTCACCACCACCATGTCCACCACCACCACCACACCCACCACCACCATGTCCACCACCACGTCTACCACCATGTCCACCACCACCACATCCACCACCACCACCACATCCACCACCACGTCCACCACCACCACATCCACCACCACCATGTCCACCACCACCATGTCCACCACCACCACATCCACCACCTACAAGGCCACCACAATCACGCCCATCACTACCACACCTACCACCACATCCACCACCACGTCCACCACCACCACCACGTCCACCACCACATCCACCATCACATCCACCACCACCACCACCACGTCCACCACCATGTCCACCACCAGGTCACCACCACCACATCCACCATATCCACCACCACCACATCCACCCCAACATCCACCGCCACGTCTACCACCATGTCCACCACCACTCCCACCACCACCATGCCCACCACCCAACCACATCCACCACCACATCCACCACCACATCCACCACCACCACATCCACCACCACCACGTCCACCACCACCATCTCCACCACCATGCCCACCACCCAACCACATCCACCACCATGTCCACCATCACCACCACATCCACCACCACGTCCATCACCACCATATCTACCACCACCAACACATCCACATCCACCACCACCACCACATCCACCACCACGTCCACCACCACCACCAGATCCACCACCACAACCACCACCTACACACCCACCACCACCACGCCCACCACACCACCACATCCACCACCACCATGTCCACCACCACATGCACCACGTCCACCAACACCACCATGTCCACCACAACTACGCCCACCACCACCACATCCCTCACCACCACCACCACATCCACCAGCACGACCACCACTGCACCCCCACCACCACGTCCACAACCACCTCGTCCACCACCATGTCCACCACCACCTCTACCACCACCACGTCCACCAGCACCACATCCACCACCACCATGTCCACCACCACCACCACATCCTCCACCACCACCACCATGTCCACCACCACCACCACCACCACATCCACCACCACCACCACGTCCACCACCACCACCATGTCCACCACCACCACGTCCACCACCACCATGTCCACCACCACGCCCACTACCACCATATCCACCACCACATCCACCACCATGTCCACCACCACCACATCCACCACCACCACCACATCCACCACCCCTATGTCCACCACCACCACATCCACCACCTACAAGGCCACCACCACCAGGTCCACCACCACCACACCTACCACCACATCCACCACCACGTCCACCACCACCGCCACCACGTCCACTACCACGTTCACCATCACATCCACCACCACCACATCCACCACCATGTCCACCACCACGTCACCACCACCACATCCACCACCACCACGTCCACCAACACATCCACCACCACATCCACCACCATGTCCACCACCACTCCAACCACCATCATGCCCACCACCCAACCACATCCACCACCACGTCCACCATCACCACCACATCAACCACCACATCCACCACCACATCCACCACCACAATGTCCACCACCACATCCACCATCACCACATCCACCACCACCACGTCCACCACCACTATCTCCACCACCAAGGCCACCACCACCACCATATCCACCACCACCATATCCACCACCACCACATCCACCACCACGTCCATCACCACCATATCTACCACCACCAACACATCCACATCCACCACCACCACCACATCCACCACCACGTCCACCACCACCACCACAACCTACACACCCACCACCACCACGCCCACCACCACCACCACGTCCACCACCACCATGTCCACCACCACATGCACCATGTCCACCAACACCACCATGTCCACCACAACCACGCCCACCACCACCACATCCATCACCACCACCACGTCCACCACCACCACATCCACCAGCACGACACCACTGCACCCCCCACCACCACCACGTCCACCACCATGTCCACCACCACGTCTACCACCACCACGTCCACCAGCACCACATCCACCACCACCATGTCCACCACCACCACCACATCCTCCACCACCACCACCATGTCCACCACCACCACCACCACATCCACCACCACCACCATGTCCACCACCACCACCATGTCCACCACCACCATATCCACCACCACCACCACGCCCACCACCACCATGTCCACCACCACGTCCACCACCATGTCCACCACCACCACATCCACCACCACCACCACATCCACCACCTACAAGGCCACCACCACCACGTCCACCACCACCACACCTACCACCACATCCACCACCACGTCCACCACCACCACCACCACCACCACGTCCACTACCACGTCCACCATCACATCCACCACCACCACGTCCACCACCATGTCCACCACCACGTCACCACCACCACATCCACCACCACCATGTCCACCACCACATCCACCACCATGTCCACCACCATGTCCACCACCACTCCCACCACCACCATGCCCACCACCCAACCACATCCACCACCACGTCCACCATCACCACCACATCAACCACCACATCCACCAACACATCCACCACCATAATGTCCACCACCACATCCACCACCACCACATCCACCACCACCACATCCACCACCAAGGCCACCACCACCACCATATCCGCCACCACCATATCCACCACCACCACATCCACCACCATGTCCACCACCAACATATCTACCACCACCAACACATCCACATCCACCACCACCACCACATCCACCACCACGTCCACCACCACCACCACCACCACAACCACCACCTCCACACCCACCACCACCATGCCCACCACCACCACCACGTCCACCACCACCATGTCCACCACCACGTGCACCATGTCCACCAACACCACCACGTCCCCCACCACCACAACCACGCTCACCACCACCACATCCATCACCACCACCACTTCCACCACCCCCACCACATCCACCACCACGTCCACCCCCACCACCACATCCACCACCACTATGTCCATCACCACCACGTCCACCACATCCACCACGTCCACCACCACCACCACCACGTCCACCAGCAACAAGGCCACCACCACCACCATATCCACCACCACCATATCCACCCCCATCATGTCCCCCACCACCACGTCCACCACCACCATGTCTACCACCACCACCATGTCCCTGTCCACCACCACGTCCACAACCATGTCCACCACCACATTCACCACCACCATGTCCACCACCACCACATCCACCACAACCACTTCCACCACCACCACGTCCACCACCACCACGTCCACCACCTCCACCATGTCCACCACCATATCCACCACCACCACGTCCACCACCACCACCATGTACACCACCACCACCACCCATGACAGGTAAAGTGACACTGGAGGGCAGGGGTAATAGGAGTGTCAACCCCGGCTGTACATGGGACATTTAAGGATGCATTGGGTGCGAGAAGAGGGGAATAGGGGCTAGAAGTATAACACCAGACCAAAGATACATTTTGAAGAGGCACATTGTCACAGGGGCTCCTTTAAAAGCACTCGCAGCATCTCTGCATACCTGCACGAGCCACTCACTCAAAACAAGCATTGGCATAGCCAATAGGTCATCCCTTTGGGACCTTATAAGTGTTTAGCCATGCAACACTTGATGTTGTTGCACCAAGGACATTGTGCTGAATAACTCTACACTTATAAGGTCCCAAAGGCGAGACCTATTGGCTATGCCAATACTTGTTTCTTTTGCATTTACCAACTCATTTCTGACCCATCAGATTATTGCATGCTGTAGTCAGCTATGACCCGGAACAAATTAAGCAGCACAGTTGACTCAATTGTGTGGCAAAGAAGGCAACCTATAAAGAAAAGATAGAGAAAATATGTGACATTATTTATCTGAAGATTTATAATTTACATTTAGCCGCTGTTCACATTGTGGGGATTATAAAATTAATAATATTTAACATACATGTCTCTTTAGATGGCAGTTTAGGTTTCAAAGTATTAAATATAACAAACAAATGTAGCATGCTTAGTATTTTTGCAATTAAAAAATGCCTTCTAGAAAAATTCACTGCTTGGAAAACAGTGTCTGAAACATATACTTTAATTTTCATAGCAAAGAAGAAAACACTCTCCTTTTATTTTAAATTTCATTTGATGTCTGATCACGTTGTGAGACAAATGATACTGCCACCCAGTCCATTAACTGTACATGTTGACATAACCCACTCAAAATTGTCTCATCTTTCAAGGATTGCATACATTTTAAAAGTGACCAGTTAACTAATGAAACTTGTCAGGCATCATCGGTGCACCCCCTGTGCAGCAATTTTAATAACTTTTGATCTGGCCAAGCTGGAACCATTTTTGGCAACATTGGCAAATTATGCAGCAGACTGTGGAAAATCTGCAAAAAACACTAAATTAATATTTATGTGGCAAGGGCAGTGGTGCACAAACAAGTCTTACCAGTGGTCCTGCCTGTGATTGGATCTAAGCTTGGGTTAAAGGGACTGGTCTTGTAGATGTGCTATAGGCCCCATCCCTCGGAGATAAGACTGTACTAAGATCAGGGGCCAGATGTGCTAAATCGTGTTTGCGATTTCCTACTAGTGAATTATATCGATTTGCTATTAGGAAATTGCAAACTGCGATGTACAACAGTGTGTTTGACACTGTTAGCGATTTGCAGTGGGTCGCAAAGGGACCCGCCTCATCAATATTAATGAGGCATGTCGCAATTTGCGACCCACTGTGAATGGCTACAATCACAGGGATGGTGGCCTGCGGGGGTCAGCAGACCCCCATGCCTGTAATTGCTTTTTAAATAAAGCAATACTGTTTTTGTAATTTTTTTGTAATGTTGGCACCCACATTCACAAAGTGGAAGGGGTTCCTTGTGGCCCCCTTCCCGTTTGCGAATGGGTTACCACCTACTTGAAATTGGTGGTAACTGCAAATGTTTTGCACCCGCATTCCTGATCACAAAACATTCATACACACCAGCACTATTCGGTTTTAGGGAGGGAATGCTCTAAACACGCCCCTTCCTAATACCAAATTGCAAAAGCAAAATGCGATTCTCTAACAAGTTACTGAGTTACATTTTGCCTTCTGTACATGGAAAATGGCATTTTAGCGGTGGCAAACAGCCCCTGGAGCAGAACTCAGCCTCTCCCCTCTCTCTGCGGCTGGGAGGCCAATAAATGCAGAGAGAGACGTTCACTTCTAATGAGCTTGTCTTGTACAGCAGCCTTGAAGCTTCATCACTGATGGGTCACAGAGGCTCATCTGATATCCTGCCCCAAACCTAATTATGAGGTCCTTGTGATACCAACATATCAAATGAGAACAGGAACAGAGAACTTGGCCGGGCTCAGATTCCACGAAATGCTTCTGTCCACTTGGAAAGGGGCAGCGAAGTAAAAAGACTAATGAGTCCCCTCTGGTTTAGGGAACGTCTGCGGAAGAAAGGATCTCTGGAAAGCCTGTGCAGTGTGGCGGGCAGGGAGCTTTAGTAGTATTGAAACCGATGAAGGGTGGGAGCACACTGCCTCACATCCCAGCACTCAATTTGCCGCAATGCATCGTGGTAAATGCATCCTCTTTTTGTCAACAAAGGCTCCTTTGAGCTAATGAGCTGACGAGCTCTGGCTGAGGCACCTGCACCCAGTGAGTGGTACAGACACCTGAGAAGACTGTTGTTCAGCATTTGCAGCACCCCCAAAATGAATCGTTTCTCTCTACTGATGAAGGAATGAAGTCAGGAACACTTGTCTAGAGTTACACAGCACGGGCTGCACCAACAAGGGTGGACAATTAAAGACCACTACTGAAGTATGTGTCCATGCACTGTATTTACCATGATGCATTGGGGCAAAATGAGTGCTGGGATGTGAGGCAGTGTGCTCCCACTGTCCTTCAGCCTTAAAACTGAGGCTAACATTCTCTTGTACCTGGGGAAAAGCCCTTTTAACATTTACCACACAAGGTACGGTTAAGTTCCTCCACGTAATAAACATTATAACAATTGAGCTATTAGCATCATTTATTAGAAAATGTGAACCGAATATTAGGAACCTGTCTAACCCCATGCCTGTGTTAAGTCTTTTGTGTGTAAATTAACAGATATTCTATAGAATTTGTATGAGTGTCCTCCGGCTCTGGTAGACCGGGTGGAGGGAGGCCCAGGGCGGCTACTTTTACCCTGCCCAATCACAATGGCTTGGGCAGAGCACAGGGTCTGTCCAATGAGAGACCCAGATTCCACACACCGCTTTTGTCCTCCAGAGCACATACCACACACATACAAAATCAGGGGCTGGAAAGGAAGGAGAAGTAATTGGACCCATAATGTCCATCATTAATGAATGGGTGTGAGTCCCACATTTGAGGGGCTGGACTGGTTCAATGCCCATTTACTCCCCTTTTTCTTGCTCCAAACCTTCCTAAATATTAATTTCTACAAGCAGTAGAAGCATCCACAGTGCACTTCCTCTGTTACCACCCATGGATACATTTAAGGCTGAACGTAAAGTAATCAATACCGCTCTGATTTGGATTATAAGGTTTAAAATCCACTGTTTGCAGGAAGGAGGCAATGCCTAGTGAATGACAGTAAAGTAAGGCGAAGGCTTTATTTGTGCCGGTGGCTGCAGGGTGTGGGCATAGGGACTATTTTTGGGGGACCGAGACTTATTTTTTCATCATCACACATTATCCCAAAGCAAGAATGGAAAGATAGACCGAGGAGGAAGAGAAAGAGAAGAGAACTGCGATAAACGAAAAAGTAGGGGTTAAAAAGAACCTACAAGAGTGGGCTAGAGAGCGAGGAAGCATAGAGTGGTGGAAGAAAGAGGCGGGAGTCACGAGTTGGCAGCCTTAGGGCATAATTATGAATTTGGTGGTCTGATGGACCACGAAAACCTATGGTGGTGGTGCGGCTACCTCTGCTCCAGTGGTCAGACCGCTGTATTTCGAGTTGGGCAGTCGGACCACCATAGGACCACCGCAACCGCCAGGGATCAGCAGTGGCATGGTGGTCTGCCGCTGCGGCACCGTTAAGCATATTCTGAGGTTCTAGACCTCCACACATTTCATGACAGTGAGGCCGCCATGAAAAATGTAGTGGTCGGGAAACTAAGGGGTAGGGCCCCCTGGTACCCTTGTGCATGGGGTGCATGCAGGGGGGCACATGTTGTGCCCACCTGTCTGTATGGATCCCTGTTCCTGCATGACAAGGACTGCACAGCCCATGCCATGCATGAACTTGCTTTGGTGGTCCCATGGCGACGCCGTATTAAGGCTCACATATGAGCCTTAGCACAGCACAGCCGTGGCACCACCAAAGCATCGCCCGCTAGACCAGGAGAAAACTCCTAATCTGGAGGGCGGTTGAGTTTGGCGGTATTCGAGCGGTGCGCAAGCGTGGCGGCCCGCTCCCACACCACCAAACTCATCATCAGGCCCTAAGCATTCAATAACCATGACCTCTTAGGACAATCTTCGGGCTACTACATTTTTACAGATTTAAAAAAAAATTTTTTTAAAACAAGCAGAATCTGGACTGCCTACTAGACATAAAAAAACACCTTTCTGAAGCAGGTGGCCAGGTGCACATGGCCTGCTACCAGGACCGACAAGGTATTTCCAAGTCTGCCCCAGATCTCGACATTTTCACTAAATTAAACACATGTCCTGGTTTTGCACGCATTCAGCGTGCGTGCCAGCGTGAGCCAAGGCAGTAATGAGTCTTTTTGAAAAGGCAGCATCTGCCTTGCATGGGTCGTAGTCCTGCAGCGCAGCAGGGGGTGTGCAGGACCCTCACAGCCAGGCTCCCCTCAGGCGTCACTTATTAGCTTTATGCAGTGACTAAACGCGACAGCCGCAGCCTGGTGATGCTCCGACCTGCACATGCTGAGTTAAAAAAAGAACTAATGTGTTAAACCCACATAATAAGCCTGCGCCGGGCAGCATTATGGATAAACCAGCTTTAGGTTCCTTCACTGTGCTGTGCAGCAGGCAGACTTGGCTGAAAATGCCTTTGATCTGCTCGCTTTCCTGCTGTAAATGCAGCAGCGGTTTTGTCTGTGAAAATAGCTTTGAAGAGTGAAATGCTAAACAATTTTCACAGTGGCTTGAAATAGCTCACGTTGTGTGTATGCATCTTTGGGACCTAAGTCCTCAGCCTGCCTGGGTGAAGCCCTGCTGGTCTTCCCAGGTATGTGTTTCTTGATATATCTGTGCATTTTGCCCCCAGTGGGCTTGACAGTCAGGTGAGCACTTTGGAATTACTCCTGTTTCACATGTGCAAGGTGTCAGAAGTGGGATCAGAGGAGGGCGATTACTATCCCCTCCACTCCAGGCTACGCGAGGGCTGCCAGGGGTGGCAGCATGCTTTTTATTGTATTGTATTGTATTGTATAAACTCTTCTATAGCGCTGCCTGCCACCCTACGGGTATCCTGGCGCTGAGAGACTGTGATAACCTGGGACAGTGAGAACGAAAGCCGATGGGACAAGATTATTGCGCTCTATTCTCTGCCAAAGAGCCACGTTTTAAGATCTTTCCTGAAACTCAGCAATGTTTTGGCTTGACGTAATTCTTGGGGGATCTGATTCCAGAGGCGGGCTGCCGCCGTACTGAAGGCCCTACCTCCCATCTTGGTGCGTTTTACTCTGGCGACAACTGCCAGACTTTGGCTGGTGGAACGAAGGAGTCTCTTTGGTTCGTACCATGAGAATCTGTCACACAGAGGTAGCGGACCAATATTATGAAGGGCTTTATAAACCATAACCAATGATTTAAACTCGATCCTTTTATTGACCGGGAGCCAGTGAAGGTCCCTCAGTGCCAGTGTAACTGAGGAGTCACGTTTTCTCCCCAGGGCCAGTTTGGCTGCAGCAGACTGTATTCTTTACAGTCCTGTACAATATACAGGGGGGCACCCAGGTACAGTGAATTACAATAATCCAGCCTGCTCAGGATCACGCTCTGGACCACCAGAGATCTGGCCTCATTAGGGAGAAGCGGAAGGATTTGACGCAGAGCTCTTAGTAAACCAATACAGGTTCCAATGGTCTTATTCGCATGGGATTGCAACTGGAGGTCTTCATCCATCATGACCCCCAGGTTACGGACTGTTTTTACTGCCGCTATCGGGGCGTCTTCCGGTAGAAGCCGGAACTCACCCAAGAGATGTTTAGGCAGTCTAGCTGCACAGCAATGCAGTAACTCCGTTTTCCCGGCATTCAGCTGCAGTGAGTTGGCTCTCAGCCAATCTGAGACTTTCCTCATACATGTCTGGAAAGAATTCAGGGGAACTGCATGCTCTCCTTCCAAGGAGAACATTAGCTGAATGTCATCCGCATAATTAACCACCTCGATCCCGTAAGATTTTATGAGAGGGATCAGGGGCCCCAGGTAGGCATTAAAGAGTATAGGGCCGATGGCTGAGCCTTGGGGTACTCCATGGCGAACCGGGGCCCAGGGGGACACAAATGGCGTCAGGGTCACTGCCTGTTGACGATCCGTCAAATATGACCGTAGCCATTCCAAGGCACGACCTGTCACCCCCAAATCCTCTAACCTTGCCAGCAGCACTGAGTGATTGACCGTGTCGAAGGCTGCCGACATATCCAGCAGCACCAACATAGAGGAGCAGCCACTGTCGGCACGCATTCGAAGTTTGTCCAAAACGGTTATCAGTGCAGTCTCCGTCCCGTGCCCAGGCCGAAAGCCAAACTGGTCCTTGTCTAAAATCAAATGTTCTTCCAAAAAGTTAGACAGGGATTTGCTGACCAGTTTTTCCAAGATTTTAATTGGAAATGGTAAAAGGGAAATTGGGCGGAAATTAGCTGGCAGTGATGGGTCAAGGGAAGGTTTTTTCAATAGTGGAGTGACTATCGCTTGCTTCCACCTGCTTGGTACAGTACCTTCACTCAGGGATTGACAGCAGATCTGCCACAGGTCCGAAAATAGATCGGGTCCGAGCTCCTTCCAGATCTTATGAAGAAGGGGGTCAAGAGGTGACCCTGATGATATCTCCCGCGCTATCTCATTAAAGGAATCCTCCGTAGGGGGATTAAAGTGGCTCAGAGCAAAATCTCTTCTGATATCTACACTGATCAAGGACTCTGTAGCATTCTGATCAAACCCACCCACGATATTGTTGACCTTATCAACAAAAAATGTAGCAATTTCATTGCACAAGTTTTGTGATGACTGGACAGTGCTGGCCAGGCAACCCGGATTACTAAGGTCTCTAACGATGTTAAAGAGCGCCCTGGTTCCGTTGGATGCCTGCAGAATGGAGTTAGCATAAAATTTTGCCTTGGCCTCCCTAATAGCTGCCTTGTATTGACATTGTATAATTTTTAAGGCTTTTCTATCTGCTTCCAAGTACTGTCTAGGCCAGCTTCCTTCGGTCTGGCTGCGTGCTAGGCGTAGCGCTTTTAGCTCCTCACTGAACCAGGGGGCTGATGGAGTACTACGCACTCTCAGTTTCTTTTTAGGTATGTATCCTTCCAATACTAGATTGATGGAGTTCCTATATCTAGTATAGTTTTCTTCCGGCGCAACTTTTGGATCAAACAGATTAGATCTTGAGAAGAGGGAGGTTGTTCCTCTCTTGGAAAGTTTAGCCCAGTCTCTTCCCCACCTAAAGTTGGCTTGTTTGTTCCCAGCCAATTTGTCCTCTTGTATGCTGATCCTGAACTGTATTAAGTAATGATCAGTCCAATTTAATGGGGCAATACTGATTACTTCAGTTTCAGAGGGTTTGGCGAATACTAAATCAAGTGTGTGGCCTCCTACATGTGTAGGTTGTTGGATAAACTGGTGGAGGCCACAGTTCTCACAGGTGTCGTTCAGGGCTTGTAAATGATTTCCAAAACTCCCTGTTTCCCAGAGATTAAAATCTCCTAGAAGCAGCATTCTGGAATGTGTAGAAGCCAAGGCAACAATAGTGTCCAATAGCGCCTGATGGTTAGCGTCCATACCCGGGGGCCTATAACAAACCATACCCGACAACACTCTCCCCTTAGCCTCCTGTAGGGAGAAGCCCATAATCTCGTATCCTGCTATGACTTCAATCGGCAGTATGGCACAATCCCACTGTTTCTTAAAGATTAGCCCTACTCCTCCTCCTCTCCCCGTTAAGCAAGGTTTCTGGAGGATCTTATATCCAGCGGGGCATGCTAATCCGAGTTCTACTGAGGAATTCACATGTATCCAAGTCTCAGTTAAAAACAGCAGGTCGAGGTCTAAATCATCTAGCAGGTTGTAGATATCTTGATGGTGTTTGATAAGCGACCTGCTGTTGATTAAACCACAAGTCAGTACCTGTCGCTGTTCCTCCTGTGGCCTGTTACCTAGTTTTAGAAGAGTATCTCTGGAGTAGCAGAGTCTGTCTACGCACTTTTGGTCAGCGTTCCTGGCGCAAGGCGCGACCGAGGCGCGGACGGGCGCAGACAGGCTTGCCTCTGGCGCGCCATTGGCGCGCCCGCTGCGCGCGCTCGCTGCGCACTTGCGTCTCCTGCATTTAAATAGTGTTGGCTGCTAGTGCGCTAACAACAATGGCGTCCGGAGAATGTCCCTGTGGTGAAGGAATCTCGCAAGTAGCGAGTGATTGAACTTTTTTATGGTGCGAGTAAGTGGACACAAAAAATATCACAGTTTCCTGTCAAATTGCCCCCAAATTAGTCGCTCACAACAAAGAACAACACAAACACCCTCAGAATAGAAACAAAGCAACGTACTTAAGCCTCTCAGCAAAAGCGTTCTACAATCGCGGTTTGATTTAAAATAGCGTCTCTATGGTGCTGCGCGCTTGCGTCTCCTGCATTTAAATAGTGTTGGCTGCTAGTGCGCTAACAACAATGGCGTCCGGAGAATGTCCCTGTGGTGAAGGAATCTCGCAAGTAGCGAGTGATTGAACTTTTTTATGGTGCGAGTAAGTGGACACAAAAAATATCACAGTTTCCTTTCAAATTGCCCCCAAATTAGTCGCTCACAACAAAGAACAACACAAACACCCTCAGAATAAAAACAAAGCAACGTACTTAAGCCTCTCAGCAAAAGCGTTCTACAATCGCGGTTTGATTTAAAATAGTGTCTTTATCCATCCAGTGCTTTAAATGCTTTAAATGGGCCGGTGCTGTCCGGTACTGAGTACCTTTATCCATCCAGTGCTTTAAATGCTTTAAATGGGCCGGTGCTGTCCGGTACTGAGTACCAGCACTTTTTCATTTTGAGATAGAGTACCTGCACTTTTCAAGAGTGATGTCATACTTTTAATTGGAAAGTACCTTAGGGTGACCAGAATTGTAAAGCCAAAAACTGGAACATTTCACAAAAATAGAAGAAGGACTACAGTTTTATTTCAAGTGAACGCATAGAACGACAGCCCACCTCAGAAGATCATTACAGAACAGGCAGTTAGACTGATTCATACTATGTGGTGGGTGGGGATTTTAATTCTCACTTTGAGCCACTCCCCGGCCTTCAGGAAGGGTTTTTATCAGATGAAGAAGCTAGGTGGGCAGTACCAGGGGTTGATGTTCCATCTCCGAAAGCTTGGACCCCATTAGCGTTGCAAATCACTGCCCTTACCCTAAGGTATGGTCTTAGAGCGTGTAATGGGAGAGTTAAATCGGACACACCAGGCAAAAATACTTACAACCGCCGGGGAAGAGAGTCACACCTGGACTACATTCTGGTCCAACTAGCGAGGTGGTCAACTATACAGGATTTTAGGGTAATAGATAGGTTGGATAGTGACCATAATGCCCTTGAGTTAGATCTTGTTCATCCAGCACCGCAGGGCTTAGTGACCCAGGAAGAAGGGAACCATCCCACGCTCCTTATAGACAACAGTAGGAGAAGAATTAGGTGGGAGCATTTGGTCACAAAAAAGGACAAACTCCCACTGCTTTATGCAGAGATTACCCCTATCCTGGAAATTGTTGGGGACCTAGAGAGTGTAGCAAGAAAAATAGACATAAGGAGCAAATTGTCTGATGCCCACAAGGAACTTATAAAAGTTGCGGCACCCCACTTCACATGTAAGGTACGAAAGTCAAGAGAGAGGTGCCAAGGCAAAACCCAATGGTACAATGTGGCCTGTAGACGGGCCAAAACAGAACTCCTCGGCGTAATAAAGGAGGGTAAAGGAGGGGAACGCCTTAAGCAATATAGGCAAGCCTATAAGAAACTTCTCGCCCAGGCTAAAATAGAATGGGAGGAAAACCAGTGGGAAGAACTCACTAAGGCCCTGGCAGTGCAAGATCAACGCTTGTTCTGGAGAATGGTGAACGGGGGATCAGGGAGTTTACATTCGGCAGTGGAGCCTAACATAGCTCCTGGAGTGTGGCAGGCCCACTTCCAGTCCTTATATAGCGCCGAGCGTGGAGAACTTCCTGTGTCAATTGAACCAGAAAGGCAGGGCTCTCAGGTGGACCAAATAACATTGAGCGAGGTCACTGCTGCTATTTCAGGCCTGGCTTCGGGGAAGGCCCCTGGGCTGGATGGGCTTCCGGGAGACCTGTACAAGCAGGAGCCCACCGTCTGGGCGCCCTACCTCGCTGCTCTTTTTAATGGTATCCTCGGTGGGATGGAAATCCCTAGTACTTGGCTGGGGGCTGAGGTGGTCCCGATTTTCAAAAAGGGATCCCCCCTCCTCCCAGCCAACTACAGACCGATCAGCCTGATAGATGTAGCGCAGAAGTTGTTCGGCAGGGTTCTCCTGAATAGGCTTCAGGAATGGATCGAGGAGGCAGGTGCCCTCAGTCCATACCAGGCAGGCTTTAGGAAAGGGGTATCGACTGTGGACCAGGTCTTCAGATTGAACCTGGTGTACTGGAAGACAGTGAGGTTCGAGGGTGGCAGTTTGTACACGATTTTCGTGGACCTACGAGCCGCCTTCGACCTCGTGCCCAGGGGAAAACTCTGGGCCATTCTGGCAGGGATGGGCGTACCACCTGACATCTTATTGACCTTGCAGAGGCTGCACCATAACAACTATGCCCAGGTGAGGTGTGGGAGGTCGGGGGAGCTAACTGACAGATTCCCCGTGGGCAGAGGGGTAAGACAGGGCTGTGTGCTGGCGCCGACCCTGTTTTGCCTCTTTGTCAACGGGGTAATCGCTCATCTGAATGCCACCGACTACACAGATGCCCCCAAACTAAATGGCAACAGTGTGCCCGCAATAATGTTTGCGGATGACACACTGTTGGTATCCAAAACTCCTATGGGCATCCAAAGGATACTTGATGCCTTTGTGGCCTTCTGTCAGGACAGAGGATTGGAAATCAATGCCACAAAAACCAAATATATGGTATTGAATCCAAGCCCCAAACAGCGCCCGAATCCCCTGCTGGGAGCAGCACGGCTGGAAAGAGTAGCCACGTTTGAATATCTCGGCGTGACACTCAACGAAAATATGACCTGGGGGACCCATCAAACCAGGGCTAACCTTAAACTAGTACAAACTACCGGGGGTATTTCCCGGATGATGACCGGTTCGACCTATCGCCCATTGGGGGCCCTTATTCAGATATATAAAGCACAGGCCAGGGGGGCGATCCTCTATGGGGCTGAACTGTGGGGCTACACTCCATGTCGGAATCTGTCATCCACGGAAAACAGATTCTTAAGACAAATTACCGCACTTCCTTCTAGTACCCCACTTCTCCCTTTGAGGCTTGATCTAGGGCTACGGCCTCTCGCCGACGAGATAAGTCTAAGACCCATTGCCTTCTGGCGCAGGCTTTGGAGCAGCGACGATCTCGCCGACTATAGGGCGGAACTGGTCGAACTATTAAAACACCCCAAGGCGCTCAGTATCCCCTGGGTCCAAAATATCCAGTCAACCTGCACAGATCTGGGGCTCCCCGAATTGTGGACTAAACCAGCAGATACAGCACCTAGAATCTCCAAGAGATTTTTGGTGAATCTGTATCATGAACACAAAAGGGTAAGGGCTTTAGCTACCCAGACAGAGGGGTCCCTTTCTGCTAAATTCCTGCAAAATAAGGATGTTTATGCACTTGAAAAGGTTTTTGATCCCATATATCCTGTACTCACTAGAAAGTTATTTCTTCAGTGGAGATACGGTACATTGCCTTTGCGCTCCTTTTCTAGCACCTGGTCGCAAGCCCCTTCCACTAAGTATTGCCCCCTTTGCGCTGACAAAGAGGAAAATGACTTACATGTGATCTTTTTCTGCCCAGCATATAAGGCAGCCAGAAAGTACTGGCTGCTGCCTCTGATTAAGAACTTGGGTGGCAGGGAATATATACCTATGCACAGGATTTTAAAATGTGATGTTTCCGGCCCAATTGTTTTTGCGCTTGCCAAATTTTTTACAAATGTATGGCATACGCGTAACCGTCTTTTAAAAAATGCTGGGTAGTCTGTAGATTGCTCTATTTTTAACACTGTTAATAATGTTTGAAGTGGATTTTTAAACTATGTACTGATGTTTTATCAAATGTGACTTTTATGCATGTGTATCTTTTATGACCAAACGGTCGAAATAAAGATTGGAAAACGAAACATAAAATGCAATTTTTAATCCCAGAAGCTTGCCTGTTAATTAACTTGCTTTCTTGAAACAACTGCTAACTATCCCTGCTTTTTTAAAACATAAAAAAGCACCTTTTGCCGTTTTCAGTCGACCCTCTCTAAAAACCGGGACAGGAGCTAAATTTCCTGAAATCTGCTGGGACAGCTGGTAAAAAACCGGGACCGTCTGGGCAAATCCGGGAGGCCTGGTCACCCTAGAGTACCTGCACTTTTCAAGAGTGACGTCATACTTTTAGTTGGAGAGTACTGGCACTTCTCAGAAACAAGTTGGTACTCTGGTACAGGGTACCTGCACTTCGATTTGTCCGGTTCAAGCCTGTCCATACCTACGCCTCTGGTTGTCTTTCAGAGTGATATCCCAGTATTAAAGTCTGTGTAGTTACATGTAACTGCGGATCCTTTCCCTATTTTACAACTGGGGCATACAAGAGAGGATTCTGTGTGTGTGCATGTGTGCCAGCCCGCATGTTTGCATGCATATTTGTATCCCGCCGTCCCTTGGTCTCCGCGTGTGCTGCGCTACACAAAATGGTGGCTGCATTTGTGTGAAGCTGCCAGCTGCGTGGAAACCATCCTTCTCGCTCAACATTATGGTATTGCGCTGGGGCGACAATCATCTCTGGGTCAATCCCAACAAAGAACAATTTTCAATGCCAATATGGGAAGCATCCATTACAACCCAGTCATTACAACACAGCTGTTACAACGCAACTGCCTTTACATTGCATGCCATTACAACGCAGCCATTAGAATGCATGTCACTATAACGCATGCCATTACAACGCATGTCACTACAACGCATGCCATTACAATGCATTATAAGGTAAGTAATGGGGATTTTTAAAGTTTGGGTTTGGGGTACATGGGAATAGTAATTTTTACTTTACTCCTACACTAGCCAACACTTACCCTACTGTTGCACTCACTGGAGCGGGAATAGTAATTTTTACCCCTACACTATCCAACACTTTCCCTACTGTTGCCCTAAAAGTAGTACGCGTTGTAATAGTATGCGTTGGAATGGTATGCATTGCAATGGAATGCGTTGTAAGTGTAGTTTCTAAAAATGCGTTGTGATGGCATGCGTTATGAAAACATGCATTGTAATGGATGCTGCGATGTAAAAACCGCATTGTAAAAGCATGCTTAGTAAATGTTTGTGTTGTAATGTCATACATTCGCCAATATAGACCTTTTTCACTGTGCTGAGATCATAGTTGTGTATTATTATGCGCACCATGCCCACAATACCATACAGAACTTTCACATGTCCGCTAAACATTTTTTCAGGCTCTTCCATTTCGAAGCCACAATTCCCAAACTCTTCGTCAAATTCCTGAACCTGGAGCTCAGCAGGACACGACACTATCCATCTTCAGCTCACAACATTGTCACTTTTTTGGCCCAATTTCCACTTGCAGCACCAGACCTTGCAGCCCCCACCCAATTCCTTGTCCTGCTACAGGATCCTGCTGAGACCCTCCAAAATGCCCAGGATGCCCACATTTGTAGCTTGCCAATTTCTCACAAACACGCACCCCTCGGTGACACTGCAATTGTTTATCACTCAATTGCTCATTCGCTTTACTTCTCACACTCTCATTTTCCTTCTCTTGTCACTGTAAAACGGCCATATTGATTTTCTTCTGGGAAATATATGTCTCTCAAGGACACCTTTCAATCTGACACAAAGGGCTTGATTTCTAGCTTGGCGGATACAGGGCATCTGATAAAAATGCAGCAGACATCGTGTCTGCAATTTTTAGAGTGTATGGTCCAAATAGGGCGGACGGAGTAGGGTGGACAGGATACCCACCAATTTTTGGTGGATGTTGAACAAACGGTAAACTCTCTAAATCTGACCCAAAGTCCCTTTTCCACACTCTCATTGGCTTATCATAAACATTTCCAGCTTCTCCCTTCCCTTCTTTCAGTTTCAGGGAAGCTGTCATAAATCGTATGACCATCTACACCCAGATTATGGAGTCCAGTGGTTTGCCAATAATCCGCTGACCATTGCCCACCATTGGCTATCAAATGCTTTTCAAACTGTTTTCTCCCTTTGCTTCAGTGGCAAGGCTGGAAAACCTTACTCTTTCATAAACATTGGTAGTTGGGAAATATTTTTGACTTCGTTTTGGAGAACTTAAAAGAACAAACCTAAAAATTTAGATAAAAGAACTAGCCAATAAAACAAACTTTTGAAAGAATAAGGTCACGTTGGAAAGTATTTAGAAAGATCTTGCGGCACCCAGCTTCATCCGGCAGCTACACCGGAAAAAGAATGTCATGATAGCAAGAGGGAACGGGGACACGGGCACACAACAAGATTATTGCCATATGGGTGGGGAAAAGACAAGACATGAAGAGAAGAAGAACAACTAGAGCTAAATGACTCTATGGAGCTTCAGGGAAAAGGAGTGGGATAAATGGGTGTACTGCAACATACAATATTTTTATTAGAACCTGAATAGTCTATCAATTTTTCACAAAAGAGGATATGATGCTCCCCCTGTAAGGCCACCAACAAGAAGGCTTCACAATTTCTTTAGTCAAACATTCACCCAGGTGTTCATGGGCCAGTTTAATGATTCTATTAAGGACATTCACAGGCAGAACAATCTTTACTCCCCTTAAAATAATGCAACTTTCAGATGACTATTCATCTTTCACTTTCCAGATCACTTCTACATTTCTGGATGAAGAACTCTCTGTGGGTCAATGACTCACCATAAATTTTTGAACTTATTTCAAAATTATATCTTGAGCCATACCATTTATCTAGGTTTCCTCGACCAATACTTTACCTGTACAGTGAATACCATCACTAGCTGCAGCTATAACACATTCATCACGAAATTATACTTCACTCGCACCAGAATCACACACCAATCTTGATGGACAATTCGCTCTAGCAATATTCTTACCAGAAATTCATTCTATATCAAAATGAAATCGGAATAATTTGGAAAGAATTCTGACAACTCTGCAAGAAACATTATTAGTACAATTTTTGAGAGAAGTCACAACAAATGTTTGTGATCCACTCTTAGGAGAAAACATCTTACCTAATAATGGGCCAGATGTAGGTAAATTCAATTTAGCGAGTCCTTAATAGCGATTTTTACCGAATCGCTATTAAGGACTAGCTAAATTGAATGTAGGTAGGTAGGAATCGCAAACATATTTGCGATTCCTTAATATTCCTTAATTGCGAATCGCAAATTGAGATTCACAATTAAGGAATACCATCCCATTCATTCCTATGGGCCAGGAGGCCCATAGGAATGAATAGGATTTGCGCCCGCAATTTGAGAGTAACCAAGAGGCACTCGCAAATTCCGGGCGCAATTTCAAGGGTGCAAGGGTTCCAAAAGGACACCCTGTTGCACCCCTGAAATGTGCATGTGTGCACATGTGGCACACATACATGCCCTAATGGCATGAATGTGTGCCACATGGCACTTTAAAAAAAGCAAAATCTCATGCGTTGGCTGAACACAGGCAACGTCCCTTTGGGCACACCTCATTGAGCGAAAGCTTAAAGCATGTTTAATCCATCTGATTGTGACATTGAGTGAAGATGCAGTAAATACTTGAATTCAAAACATTTATTGATCTCTGGGCTTTTCAAAATGCTTCATGTGCTTTAAATGCAATAACGATGATATTATACATGCTCCATATCATCTGGTTGCCATAATCCCAATGCATTTCGGGCCCATTTGGCCCTTCATCAGGGGAGTCTAAACAAAAAAGATACACAACAATAAATGACTGTTTACAATGAGAAGTTGCGCCATAAGACAAAAGCCAATAAAGGACCATGCCAGCGAGTTTACAAAAAGTCCCAAAATACCATGGTGGCCACATTGTCATGTCACATGACAATGTGGCCACCATGGTATTGCATGGTATTGCATTGGGATTATGGCAACCAGATGATATGGAGCATGTATAATATCATCGTTATTGCATTTAAAGCACATGAAGCATTTTGAAAAGCCCAGAGATCAATAAATGTTTTGAATTCAAGTATTTACTGCATCTTCACTCAATGTCACAATCAGATGGATTAAACATGCTTTAAGCTTTCGCTCAATGAGGTGTGCCCAGAGGGACGTTGCCTGTGTTCAGCCAACGCATGAGATTTTGCTTGTCTTTTCACACTCCCAGGGTTATGAGAGTGATACCTCAGTGGCACCCGACAATTTCTTCACCTTTTCTACTTGCCCGGTCTGTGCACGACCCGACCATTTTTTTGGAACTTTAAAAAAAGCAAAATAGTGCTTTTTTAAAGGAAATCGGTAATTACCACCAACTTGAAGTTGGTGGTAATTAGCGATTCCTTAAGGTCAAAGTGCACTTTCTTTTGTACGACTTACATTGCATTTAAGGAATCGCAATTTGCGATTCCTTATATGCAATTGCAAAATAAGGTATCGCAATTTTTGCGATTCCTTATTTTGTGAGTAGGTTTAATCTTACCTATATTGCTCAAAGCCAAATTGCGATCGCAAAGGCTGAAATTCTGCGAATTTTGGCGTTTGCGGTTGCTATTTGGCTTCCTACATCTGGCCCTAAATGTCTTAAAACGATTAACTACCCACATACACCTATGAGCTTTGTGCACAATAGTAGAGTACTTTTTCTGCATCAGAAAGAGCTCTAGAAGTGAACCCAATGGTATGATATGGCTCTAGAGCATTTTTGCATGTACATTGACTCAAAATGTCACCCAACCCAGACCCACGGGCATCAACACTGATACATTCCTTGTTTTCATTGAAAGGTTTGAGGGCAGGGGTACTAATAATCTAATTCCTAATGTTATCAGAATTGAATGTCATCTTCTGTGTCCAAGTGAACATAACTTTTTTCTTCATAAGGTTTCTCATGGAAGAAGCGGGGAAAAAACCCATCAACAAACCTAGTTAATTGCTCCCACAATCTAAGGTATTAAGATAATTGGTCCTTATTCCCAGACAACTGTACACTTCCGATGGCATGCAAAACAGAATATTAGGACTTTATACCATCAAAGGAGACACAGTGACCAAAATACTGCACTTCCTTCCACAAAAGTTCACATTTTTATTATTGTAAAGTAATTCCTTTCCTAGTTAACATATAAAGAACTCTATCAAGGGTGGTATTGTGTTCTTGTAAAGACTTGGCAAAAATGTAGATATCATCCTGAAAATGCCTTGATTCTATCTATATCCCTGAACAGCATGCTCATATGTCATTGGAAAACAGATGTAGAACAGGCAGTTTGAAAAAGCATGCATCCTACAACAAATTGCCCCATCAGGAGTAAGAAATTTGTTAAGTGTTTTAAGTTATTTTTTAAACAGATCTGGTGGCATGCTGCTTGTAAGTCCAAAGTAGAGAAACACTTAGCATTTACCAACTTGGCAAAAAGCTCTTGAATTTTAAGCAGTAGATAAAAATTCACCAGGAACTGTTTGTTGGGAGAACGCAAATCTGCACAGACTCTTAAATCTCCTGACGTCTTGAATACAGGAATAATGGGTAGTATGCATTCAGATGATTGAACATGTTCAACCTTGATTAAACAAAATTTTTAACATAATGTTCAACTATTTTCGAACTCTAAGGGGAACCTTGTCTAACTGAGATGGCAACCACTTTAAGTTTATTTTTATGCTAAGATCTGTTCTCTTTCCCCAATTTCTCGCTAAAAGTACATTGGTGCTTTTGCAGAATGCTCGCCACATAACTTGGAACCTCTCTAAAAAAGAAAATTGGCGTATCAGTACCTGGGCGTAATGTCATTCCAAGGTTACCTTGATGATAACATTCTAACAAGTGCTGACCTTTCTTGGAAACATAAACATTATCAAAAGTAGATATTTTCTTAAACTGTAATGATGTAATTAAGAGATCATAAATCCAGACTGTTAGACCCGGGATCCCTGGTTGGCCGAGGTAGGTACCTTAGGCCAAATAGGGACCCGTGTTTCCATGTCAGGGAAAGGAAGGACACACTCTGAGATAGCCCCCGCTCACCCCCTTGGTAGCTTGGCACGAACAGCCAGGCCTATCTTCAAGGCAAATGTGTAAAGTATTTGCAACCACACTCACAGCAACCCAATGATGACACCACAAATGGACTCCACACGAGGTTTATTAAAACGAGTATACATTTTATATAAAAAGATATACGATAAGACCACATGATATAAATCTAACATATGAGTAGGTGTAATATTGCTCTTGGCTGGTTGTTAGGCCAGCCAGCCCTAGTAAGTTCTGGTGATATTAATGAGCACTTCTAAACATTCCACTGTAGTCCTAATACAATGTTATGCAATTCATAATGCTAGAATCAGGCACTTTGCAATGGAAAAGTAATGCAATGCGTAACGCAACAATCAAGCACTGTGCAATGTAAACAGAGTGCAATGCGTAACGCAACAATCAGGCACTTCATTATGCCGAAATAATGCAATGCGTAATACACTAATCAGGTAGTTCGTTATGCAGAAATATTGCAATGCGTAATAAGCTAATCAGGTAGTTCATTATGCAGAAACATTGCAATGCGTCATACTACAATCAGGTAGTTTGTTATGCATTAATAATGCCATGCGTAATACACTAATCAGTTAGTTCGTTATGCAGAAATGATGCAATGTGTAATACGACAATCAGGTACTCCGTTATGCAGAAATAAAGTAATGCGTAATACACTCCAGCACTGATCACGGTGCCTTAGGCGATCTCTCCGCCACTCGTGCTGACTCGCAGTTAGCCTCTGTCAACAGTTGCCCCCAATGGTATAACGAAAAGTGCAGCTTCGCACTCCGGCCCCGGTACTGCCACTCCCTTGGCCAGTACGGGCCGCGATACCAGCCAAAGCAGAGGCTCGCGCTGCCGGAATGAGAGAGAGGCCAAGAGCATCTCCCTCCGAGCTCGCACCCCGCCCCAGGCGTCGACACACGTTACCTGGGGGGTGCGACCTCACTCTCCTCTCCTCTTCCAGCGACTTGGGCCTCCGATGCAATCTTTGTGAATTGGCAACAGCGGGCTTGGGCCGTCGGCTCTGCTCCTCCAGGGCTGCCGGTCCGGGCTGCTACTGCTACGAAGATATCAGGCTGTCAGAGGGCGCACGCACACAGCATCGCTGAGACTCCCTTGAGCTTCGGGTGCACGATCACCGAGCACTACTCACGAAGGTCTCAGGCTGCACGAAGAACACGCACACAGCGTCGCTGAAAGTCACTTTAACTCCGGGTGCACGATAACAAGGCAATCCTCACGAAGGTCTCAGGCTGCACCAAGCACACGCACACAGTGTCGCTGAGACTCACTTGGATTCCGGGTGTGCACGTTAACAAGGCAATCCTCACGAAGGTCTTAGGCTGCACAAAGCACACGCACACAGCGTTGCTGAGCCTCGCTTGGACTCCAGGTGCCCACAATCACAGGGCACTCCTTACGAGGGTCTCAGGCTGCAAAAAGCACACGCACAGCCCTGCTGAGACTCTCATGGAAACTTTTGTGTTCCTGTGTTTCCGCAACAGAGAGCCAGCTCACCTCAGACCCTTGGGGATAACTTACTTCAGGACACAGCACAGCAAAGTCCTTTCAAGCAGGGGGAGACAGCACACAACAAAGTCCCTTTAGCCTTTCCTTGGTTAAAACAGTAAAACTGCAGGCCAGCCCCAGAACACACAGCAAGGGTCAGTCCTTTCCTTAAGTCTCTTCAGTTGTTTCTTCCTTGGCAAAGGTTCCTCTTGACCACAAAGTAGCTCCAGTCTTGTTCAATCTTAATCAAGCCATTCTCCAAAGCTCAGGGGATTCAGCTCTCATAGTTATACCCCTCAATGGCTTTGAAGTCTTTGTGTTCAGGGGGGCACTGGCCCCTGTTGAAACCAGTTCTGGGTGCCTCCCTGCCAGTGACACCTTCTTCCTTTGATTAGTGGGGGGTCTGGATTCTCAAACACTCAGCAGGAGATGGGACAATTGTTTTATGGCAACAATCCAGGCCTCTTCACCTCTAAGGGCTACTCCTCCCGCCTACACTCCAGATGCAGGTCAGCCTGTTGCTGTCTCACCTCCTCCCTTGGGTCAAGACATTCCCCAGATCCTATTGCTTTCAAATCCAGACAGTCAATCCACAACCAGGCAGAGACACACAGAAATGTTAGGGCAGAAAAACCCAGCCACTTCTAAAAGAGTGGCTTATAAACACACAAGGCAAAAACCACCTCATAGAAAGATGTGTTATTACATTGTGAGTTCAGGCATACTAAACTTCACCTCTCCATCTTAAGCCTTTGGGAAGATAGGCTGGAAAACATATTACACAGCCTCTCCATTCTATCCTATGGGCAAGATGGCCTTTCATCAGTGACAAATGAAATGGAGGTTATTTCACTTTCAGGACATGGTACACACCTTAGTACCTGTCCTACCTTTCACATACACTGCACCCTGCCCAGGGGGTACCCTGGACCTACCATAGGGGTGTCTGGTGTGGTGTGCATAGAGAGGGAAGGGTCCGGTCTGGAAAGTGGGTGCACTTGTCAGAACAACATGGCAGTTTAACAAACTGCAGGCAGGCACTGCAATGGCAGGCCTGAGTTCCCTCTTTAAGGCAACTGGTGTGGGTGGCACAAGTAGTGCTGCAGGCCCACTAGAAGCATTTGCATTACCAGCCCTAGCACACATAGTGCACTATACTAGGGATTTTACTAGTAAGGCAAACATACCAATCATGGACAAGCAATTACCATTATACTTTATACAGGGAGCACTTGCACTTGGACACTGATCAGCAGTGGCAAAGGGCACAAAGCATCTAAGTCAGTCACATATAGAGGAGGTAGAGGCAAAAAGACTGGGGTAATCACGCCAAGAAATGCCAGGTCTTACACAGACATATCAATTTAGTTGCCAAAATAAGAAGAAACATTTTCAATGCTAAGGGTCTCGCTATTGCGAGAATTTAAGTGATTGGCATTGTAAATGACAATGCCTTTTATTTATGTGTTTTAAACCCAACACATATATAAAAGGTATTGTTATTTTTAATGCCAATAGCTCACACTCTCACAAATGCGAGAGTACTTCAATGTTGGCCGCACCCATTTCTTTAGACACTGCTCACCGTATTCAGGTTACAGTGAGCAATGTCTAAACAAAGGGGCACGGACAATATTAAAGTGAAAGCGCATGTGGTGCACTTTCACACAAAGCAAAACTAAAATAATTTAGAAACGTTCCGCACGGCCGCTGAAGTGAAAGCGGCCTGTGCCATTAATTAATTAAATGAATAAGCACAGCCGCTAATGCGAAAGCGGCTGCCTGTAAAATGAATAATTTAATAAGTGCGGCCGCTAAACTTAAACCGGACCGTGCCGTAACTTAAATAATTTAATACATGCGGCTGCTATAGTTCAAGCGGACCGCGTAGTAATTTAAATAAATATAGTTGTAAGCGTGCGGTGTGCTGGATGTTGTGGGTGGAATAGGGGAAGAGCATTAAGGAAAATAGTTCTCACCAACTTATAAAGCAGAGCATGTAATAACAATAGCATGTAATTGGGGAGAGGAGTTGGCCTAGCGGCTAGGGCGGTCGACCTCGAATCTGGGGAACTGGGTTCGAGTCTCGGCAATGACGCTGAACATCCTGTGATTCTGGGCAAATCACTTAATCTCCCCGTGCCTAACAAATATGAATGTGTGTCCTCATGTAACGTAACTAGTGCTATGTAAAGCGCTCTGATACCCGATTCGGGTCAAGTTCGCGCTATATAAATCAGTAAAAGGTCCAAATGGAGACAAGGTGGTATCAAGGAGGGACTAACAAGCCTCATGATGAATTAGAATCCAGCGCTTATGAAGGACAATGACACAAGCCAATTAAAAATATGGGCGTGGCTTCGAAGCCATACTCCACTACTGCATGCCTCGCGGCAGCGCATGCTCTGCCCAGGCTCGACCTAAAAACCAAGGCTGATCCATTGGGCTCACAAGCTCAGCACAAATACTTTGATTAACTTCTCTGAGCTGGACTAGGACTTCAACTAAGCGGCAATTGCGCCATTCACATCAGTCCAGGGTGTTCTACAGACGAGTGCACTGCAGGAGGTGGCACAGCAGTGACAAGACACACTGTCCAACCCCTGTAAGCGTCTCTGTGGCACAGCATAGCGATCACAAGACACACTATGCAACCCCCGCAAGCAGCTTCCAATGAGACTCTGAATCATGTAAAAACATCTACTTTGGACCAGGCGGTGCACACTAACTTGGGTGACTAGAGCATTGCAATATGCAGAATGGTGCAGCGCACGGTTGTAGGTGGTGGCTTCCAATACAATTCCCAGTTCGGTTACAGTTCACTTGTCTTGGTCCCACTTTCACAGTTCTTGAGTTCCTGCTCATCGACCCAACTCAGAGTCGGACCCTGGACCCAACATGTCCTGACTCGCTCAGTGTGCTGGTTCACAAATCTCAGATCGATGCGCAACCATCACTGGGCTTTACACTGTATGCGCTACAGGACACTGCAAATAAAGAGCACACAACTCATTCATTCTAGGAAATGAAAGATTAGGCACTGCTACTGCAACCTAACATCCTACATCTGGGTAGACAGTGAGGGCAACTCAACTAAATGAAGGGGTGGAGGGCACCTTCTTTTCTCATGGCAGGCCATGGCCATTGTCCACCTTCCACCACCCCTATTCCTTGCCAGTGCTGCAGACAAGAAAGCTAAAAATGGCCATAATCTTCACAGCTAATCACCTGACCACCTCCCATTGACAAAAAAACATTAACTAACCACACAATATTCTTCAGAAGCACGAGCACCGGCTGTCTACAAGGTGGCCTTGGCCACACAAGAACAAAACATCTCCACAGAGATGTGGACAGCCATTAAGAGATCTTTTGCTTCACCCAACATTGTTCTATATTGTTCTCGAAAGGGCAGTAAAGCAGTAATAAAACCCTTGCCTTGCACAAACGCAGATGTGAACCACCTTTTAGGAGGATTGTGAGAGCTATCAGGCCAAGAAATAAGCCTAGGCGTGACTGGCATCGACTGGCACGAAGTGGCACACCCAGAGCCAAGAAGCTTCTGCCTCTAAGCTTAATTAAGGCAATCATTTAGAGGTTGGAGGATGGGGTGAACCACCAAAATTTGTTGGCTGTCCCATCCGCTCGTGTAAGAGTGCGTACACTCTAAAGAGAACAGACAAGGCAGCAGAAATTTTGGCAGCTGCTCCGCCATACTCGAAATGACCACTCAACTCTTCTATAGCAGAATTTCAGAAGAAAAGGGCCCGTGACCGCAGGGACACAAAGGGGAAATATCACTGCCAGCGTGGATTCAGGAAGCTACCAGCATTGCCAAACAGCGTTTTGAAAGTCACTCTGGCCTAGAATGCGAGCCTATCAATTTTCTGGGGTGAATGTTTGAGATTGTTCAGTATTCTGTCCATCAATTGTCCTCTTTGTCACACCGAGTGAGACGGGTATGCCCAGACATGTGTTTCGTACCCTCTGGATTCAAGCTAGCCTGGCTGATGAGGGGTGATGCCCCAAAACTGGTCCCAGGATGCTTGTTTCTAGTCCAGAGAGAACGTGGCCTGGCAGTTGGGGCTGGACTGTTCCCATGGGGAGCAGGGTCAAGACTGATTTTCATATGGCCGGGTTTAAACTGGATCAAAAATCGATGGATTTAGGCCCAAATCTCTGTACTGAGGTGAATGTATGACATTGTTCAGCATTCTATCCATCAATTATTCTTTTTGCATTCAGGAGTTTTCTGGAGCAGCGATTTTGCATGCCTGAATTGGATGCTATATTTTAAATGAGCTACAAGCAGAATAGGGAACATTTTGAAAGTGCTACAGAAATTGCTAGCCTAGCAAGGAACAGACTGCTATGCTAAGCATCACTTTGCAAAGTATGAGTGGGTGGAGTGAACGGGCTGAGACTTGTGCAATCAGAGTCAGTTCATCACCGAACTTAAGCCAAAGGTCCTTACCACACCCAAAGGACAAATGAAAGCTCTCAGGTCTTCATGACTAGACCCCTTACCCAAGCTGTCACTGCTGTCATTACACAGGCCAAACACTACTCCCACGGCCGGTGTTTTGAAGATGCACCCAGACCATGCGCCAGTTGTTGACACTAAGTAGGTCTTGCTGTGCGTGAATCGTTGATGGTTTCCAGATCTACTTTAAGTGACACAAACGTAGGACTAAAAATGCACCACTCAGATGACAGCTGTCACTAACTTGTCTCCTGTGTGATCACTGAGTGTGGGAGCATTTTCTTGGTTTCAAAGTAGGTGGTGTTTGTCATATTGGGGATTTGAGCAGGATGTGGTGCAGGCCACTCAAGAGACATGCTAATCAAATACAGTCTTCAAGGCTCCAAATATAGTCACGCCTGAGAAGCTTCCATAGAACACGGGAAGTACTGTGGTATACTCACAGGCTAGGGCAAGATGCAAGTGCTAGCAATACCATTTCACAATGACAACCATCAAACACCCACATTTTTCACCCGGCTACACAATGGAAGGTGCATTGAGTCAAATCTCTCATACTTTGAGTTTGGAGGCCTCAGATGGAGGCGAGGGTAAGGGGATATTTGTAGGCAAATGTGTACGCGTCTTTCACATAGCACAGAACTGTAACCTTGTACCTACTTCAAACACTAGTTATACCGGATGCCGGGTTCAACTGCAAACCACTCAATGGAAAATGTGCCACCAAGAGCACGGTCAACGCTTCGCGTTTTGCACAAACGCTGTTTGGTCGAGACCACTAAGCAATGACTTGGTACAAACCATTCAGTAGTGTCAGTGCCCGTCTCGCACACGTACTCAGGGTACCTGGTTCATGTGGGCAGAGTTTGTCATGCAAAATTAATTCAATAGTGAAACGGTGTATCAACAATGTCCTTGTGAAACTGGGCATCCCCATTCCCTCCGCCCGTCCCCTTGGGCTCTCTGGGTCTTACTTAACAGTAGAAGCCAGCAACAAGGCTCACCATAGCCCAATGTGTGCTTGTGGCTGCAGGCGGTGGGCACCGACACTCGCTTGGAGGACCTCGACTATTCGCAAGACAGAAAAGGGAGAGCGTAGGAGGAAAAGGACAACAGTGAAAACGAGCAAGCAGGGGATAAGAAAAAATAAATAAATAAAAGCACTGAAGAGTGCAATAAAGAGGAAGCGGAGATTGTAGTAAAAGAAGCAAAAAGGGCAAATCAAAAACCAGGTGGCCTAGGTATTCAGAACCTGCAGTACACAGTGTAATTGAAGGCAAAGAAAAGCTTTGGGCCCACTCATTTATTTGCACAAATTAAGCACGACACAAAACACCAGAAACTGAAGACTGACCACGAGTTTCACAGCAGGGTAGACCTAAAATACTGAAGAAACCCAAATCAGTAAAGTGACAAACACAAAGCGAGTTACTACGTTATATATTTGATATGACGCACGAAGGCTACCAGCGATGATTCAACCATAGACGTAAGCAAACTCAGGGAGCGTCAAACTATCATTCCTCATGTAAATTCCAGTAAAGTAGTTGCAAATGGTTTATATAAGATCCGGGTGCAGAATGTGGGTTATGGCACTTTGAACTGTATATGACCCTGGAGGGGAAAAAAGGCACATTTTGAAAAAAAATATTGCTATAGTAAGAACTAAAAGATGACCAGAGTAAATAAAGATCCTTGGGAACAGAATACGCACAACAAAAAAAACAAGTCACTGAAACTAGAATTTCTGATGAGCTCATGGCTGAAAAATTCCCTGGGGGGAGGGGGGGGGGAGGGGTAAATTTACCTGGAAATCCCTCTTAATACGCCATAGTGATCCTGTGGCGGTTAGCTTTTTCGGTGTAAAGGTGGATTTGCTGTGATTACCACATAATCTGTAATCCGATGCACGATTTGCAGATTTGAACAAAATAATATCAGCTTCCAGCTAAAATTATGTAAAGTTATTTTAAACGTTGCACATATAATAATCCACATTATTTGCCTTCCAATGCCGCATAAACTAGACAACCCTGCAGCATAACTTGGCCGATCACTACCCTATTTCCAGCAGGCTTGATAAAGAACTACTGTGAGGGTCTTAGCTGCAGTGGGACGTGGGACGACTCTGCGAACACAGGGGCAAGGTTTACAGCGACACCAATTCAGATTCGATAGAAACTCGCTGTGCAGGTCAAAGCGGAACTAGAAAGGAAAACTCAAGACTGGTATTACAAAAGCATCTGACCCCGACACAATCCAGCGCTATCCAGAGCGTGCACTTGGGCGCTATTTTAACCAAGCATTTACAATGTAATAGGTCTCGCAATTGCGAGTTTTGGACCTCTTGGCATTGTGAAAGTAAAACGATAAAAGAAAGAGCGTGGTGTCCCTGAAGCGGGAGCTGCGCTCAGCATGCAAATGCAACAAAAAAAAGCAGCCGCCATTGTCCCCATCAGTCTCAATAACAACAAGCATTTGCAATGCAATAGGTCTCGCATTTATACGAGTTTGAGCTATTGGCATTGTAAATGACAGTGCCTTTTATTTATGTTTAAAAAAAAAAAAACTTAAATAAAAAGCATTGTCATTTACAATGCCAATAGCTCAAACTCGTATAAATGCGAGACCTATTGCATTGCAAATGCTTGTTTGTTTATCGCAAAGAGTAAATATCTGGGCTCTAGAACTTCTAACGCGACATCAGATGCAGCTCATGCCTGCAAAAAGTTTGCTAAGCAAAGGGATAGAGGGGTCATAAACCCCCCGCCCCCACTACACTTCAAAAGCAAAGACAAGGAATTCTTCGGTCGAGCAAAGGGACCCCATAAAACTTGTGCTTATCTCAAGGAAGCACATTCTTCAAGACAAGCAGAACAGAGCATGGAGTCCTCAGCAACAACACAGATCGTTCGTTTACTATTACCAGGGCTCTCAGAGTGAGTCCAGCCTCTTTTCCCAGGAGAAGAGCACGTGCAGCCCTTTCACCCAGGTCAGGTGACTAGAGCCGACAAATAATTGAGAGTGACTAGTAGAAATAAATGCACCATTAACTGCACGGTAGATGGTAAAATACAATACTAGTAACTGGAAAACCAAAGCTTCTGCCGTTTTGAGCCAAATATGTTAAACTCTAACCCTGTCACCAGCCTTACCCCCTTAGTATTGCTGTTTCGTGGCAAATAATGTCCAAAACACGAAAACGACAATTTCCAGTCTTATTGCACCATAAACCAAAGGCTGTGACTAAAAGCCTGCCGGCTGGTCTACAAATTTATGTTTAGTACCAACTTTATGAGGGGGAAGACAGGAGATGTACAAAGAAAGAGCCGAGCAGCAGAGTGAGAGCATAACATGTTTTCGTTTCCATATCTTTCTAAGTTGACAATTTCCACAGCCTGAGTTGAAGGGACAGTGTATTGAGAAATAGCACGGATGCCTGCGAGTACCCGCCTGGCGCGATTGTAATCATTTTTGTCACTATTTACAGAGAAAAAAGCTGCATCCATGAATGTTTTGGTCATTTAAAATATAATCTACAGAAGTATGGTGGCTATGTTTAAGTGCCAATTGCATATGCTAAATGTTAGTAAAGTCTGCCCTACATATAGATTCTTGCACCAGAGTGAACGGAAAAAGCAATGGTTTACGAATACCTTGCTTTCAAAATCACGAAGCAAAGTAATTCCACGTATGTTGTATTATTAAGAAACAGAGAAAGTCGATGTAGCCTCAAACATGCTAAAATGTTTTCATTATAAGAGTTACCAAAACGAATTCACATTTGCCCGGTGAAAATTTTATGTAAACTAGTCCCAACTCAAGTTCGGTTTTGCACAAATGAAGAGCTCCTAAAATATGTCTGTGTCCAGTAGATGGCGCTCTTGCACAGTAGCCCTGACAACAGAGTAAGATGTCAGAATTATGGAACTGTTTTTGTGTGACCATAAGAAGACAAAGCGTGAAGTATATGTCGAGATATTAGCACTAGCGAGAAGAATTAGAATGGGAAGGATGCTAACTAGAATAGGTTTGTTTTATAAAGTGGAAGACGCACAACAAACAAACGACGTATGCTTTTAAAGGAGATTTGTAAACCTTTTCAGAAGTCAAAACACAGCAGTGCCCCTTTAAAGGCAAAAACCGCCAGCTTTGACAATCTGCGAACACGGGGTGCGCATTTTAATCATTATGTTGTTGGCTCCACCATACAGACGGTAAGTGTGAAAACAAGAACAAGCGGCCGCGAAACTGAAAGTGATCGCAATCGCGATCAAACATCAAAGAGGCCGTGCGGCCGCGAAACTGAAAGAAAACGAATGCTTTCAGGCTGCCAAATGGTGCGCGCGCCCGGAGCACATGCACTGTAGTTGGTGGCCTGAAATGCACTCGTTTCCACTTCCAAAAGTCGCTTACTATAAGTCTCGCCAGAGCAGCGCTAAAGCGCTGTCTCAGGCGAGACCTAAAAATAGTGCTCACCTACTACACAAAGCAGATAGTGTAACCAGCCAAGTAAGAGGTCCAGTCCTTCTGGGCAGTTATAAATGGAGACAAGGCGGTTCCAAGAAGGGACTAACAAGCCTCATTATGAATCGGAAGCCAGCGTTTCCGAAGGACAATGACACAAGCCAATGACAAATATGGGTGGAGAGTGGGCGGGGCTTCCACTCCATACTCTATTACAGCACGCCTCGCAGAGCGAGCAGCGCATGTGCGCTGCCGCTAGACTAGACCTAAAAATGTTTTCACAAGTTCAAAAATAATGTTATCTCTCCAGATTTCCTTGAAAAATCCTTCATAAATAACTGCGTATGGAGAACCAGTATCTGCTAGAACTTCAACTTTGACTCCACCCACCAAAATGTGACACATGTGTGGAACTTAAGGTTTATTATTCATACCTTGTAACTGAGAATGAACTACAGCCACCCAGTTTTTGCCATTAGTGTCAGCGATGGAAGGTGCAGACTGATCAGAGATGGGAGAATCAAAAACATCTAGCATGATATTGTTCTCTGTAACACCATCACCGTTTTCTTAAATGGTATTGATTCTTCTCAGAAAAGCATTACAAACATTTGCAAAACTCCCGACTTGTGACATTTAAATCATTCTTTTCCTGCAGCTGCATTAGCAGAACTCTTAGCAGCATGAGAGCTTGAACCACAGTGGGAGAATCTTTGTATGGTGTTACCTTTAACTTTCGTTTTAAACTTTGTCACTTCTTCCACCAACATTTAAGAATTAGCAGATTAAAAATCAGAGAATTCTATGTCAGGACCAGAGGCGAGGATTAGGCTGTTCTTTCTTCACTTTATTTTAGCCAGCAGGCATTACAACGTTGTTTTATAAAACATCAAAACACTGGGAAAAAACAGAAAACAGTTCATCCAACCCGAGTCCATGCCTTCCAATATTTTCTGCAGACATTCCATTCCCCTCTTCCTTCGCTGCTCCAGCAGCCTCAGTAAAGTGCCTTACTGCTGCGTTTGTTTTAACGCTATATACTGTATTTGCTGTTAAAAAGGTGTATTTTCTGGCCGCACTACTGCCACAAAGGTCACTTTACTGTACTCGCTACATACACATTCTGTTGTTAACAAATCTAATTGCTTTCCCTTGCAGCGCTGCCGCTGGAACATTCTCCCCCCCCCCCCCCCCCCCCCCCCCACGGCCGCTCCTGAAAGTTCCAGGCTCTGCTGCGCGGTGGGCTGGAGAGCCCGCGCTTGCTTTTCTTTGCGTTCTGCGCGCTTTACCTCCCGGCGGCTGGCGCGTCAATTTCACCCATTGCGTTTGATGAGGTGACGCGCGACCGGCCGCGTTCTCATATGAATGCATTACCTTTGTTTACAGTGCCACCGCCTGGAGCTGAACAAGATTAGCCCCAGATAAGGCTGTGTTACCGAGACACGACCCAGGTGGCAGTAATTTATTAATTATATCCCAGTGTAGTGCAGGTAGTGTACTGTCCCAGGGGCTATTTTAGTGCGTAATTGTACGGTTCCTTCACACAATTTACCATTACTTTCCTGGGCTTGCCCCAAGGGCCGGCTTTAGCACTGATGGCGCCCAGTGCGACAATGTTTTTTGGTGCCCCCCAATGACCACCTCTGCCCCGGATTCCCTCCCTACCACCCTTTAAAAGTCTCCATAACCACTCCCTCTGATGTGTTTAATTAATTTTATAGCGTCACTCATAAAACTGAAGGGTGGCAGAGCACTTTACATAACACACACATTACACAGAGACCATCAATCATAGGTGTGTAAATCAGTGTATAGGAAATGTTACATAAGACAGATGACAACAAGGGGTGGATTCACATATTATCCATACTGGTAGGCAGTAGATTTGCAGAGTACTTGGGCTCGAGGAGCACAAACTCTGAATTTAAAATGTAACACAATGGATTGGGGCTCTCTTTAATAACAAGAACTGATTTGTACCCAAATGAACCATTTCTGCAGCATTAGAATAATGGAAGGCTGGGGAAAAAATCCTTATGCTCTAATACATACCTTGAAGTCTGCACCAGTTCTTTGATGACAGTTAATAGCTCACTGTAAACTTCAACTAACAAAAGGAAGTCTCTGACAAAAGTGGTAACCCACTGACATGTTTACATTGCATTCACTTTGTGATCTGCATTGTACATGTCCTTTGCAGCATATTAACCTTCCGCGCTGCCTTACCATGAATCGAAACTTCCACGAATCAAAAATTGTAGACAAAACTCCGAGCTATCACCCGAGTTTTCTTGACATAATAATTGTTGCCTGAACATTGCTGGAGGCCAGGAACGCGGCAGCAGGTTCTTTTAAGCACAATATAAACTAGCAGGTGCCCCAATGCGAAGTCAGCACCCGGTGTGGTGGCACCGGTCGCACCACCCTAGAGCCGGCCCTGCTTGCCCCAGCATTAATATTGCCCTCTTCCTTACAGAATAGCTATATAATCCTCATTATCTGAATAAGCATCACTCCGAGGAGTACATGGAGGAGGAAGCAATTACGTACCTCCATATAGATGATCATTTTTGTCAGGGCATGGACGCCTCCTCTCTCATGAATCAAAAGAGGGAGGGAGAAGTTAAAGTTCCACTCAACTTCCCTTACATGAGCACATAAAATCAAAAGGAGTAGAAGAGTTGTGTTGAGACAAGGGGTGGGGATGGCAACTCCAAAATTGCTTTGAGACCCTCAACAGTGTTGTACCGTCAAAGGCATGTCACCCGTTGGCGTACTTAGCCACTGATTGTTACATCATTGGGTCTTTTCATCCTCCAGGAGGGATTGTCTCTTGAATCTGAGACCATATGGGATCTACCATGTGAGGAAAAAAAGTTTAAAAATACCTCCCACCTTTAGAAAGGACGTATTTTATTAAGAATATCAAAGGTAGTGGTATGATTAAAAAATGCGGAATTTGAAAAGAGAGGTGTTAGGACCAGTGGCGGCTGGTGACATTTGAAAGTGGTGTGGCGTAAAATTAGTGGTGGAGCACACCGCGGCAAGCGAGCGTGCCGAGCGACCCGAACGACCTACGGAGGGTTGGGGGGGTTTCCCTCGAGATAATTTTGAAAAATGAGTGGGCAAATGGTGCATTTTCAAGCCAGTACCTACGTGAGATAAAGTGGCATTCAGGATGGCCCAACAGAGTCAAATGCCTACTTTTTCCATATAGAATATCATCACTGCCAGTGCTTCCAGCAATCACTGGCATAACTGCCACCACCCTCCCGTATTATCACCGCTCCCTGCAGCATCACTTCATGTGTCTTTACCATCAGTGTTAACACCTGCAGTGCTATCGTGGATACCAAAAGCATCAAGTCCACACCCCACTGAAAATGGTCTCACTGCCAGTTCCGTGTACACTGCCATTACTGTTGCATAAAATGTCACAGCATCTCTGCCAGTGCTGCTGGTACTCCCACCAGCAGGCATCATTTCCACCATCATGCCAGCTGAAGCTGTGCTTTCTTCACCTAGCGCCCCAGCCATCACGGACACTTTGATCATTGGCTATGGCTGCCGACGTCACTGCCACCGTCAGCACAGGCAGCATTGGCATCCCGATGGAACTGAGGCCTTCTCCATCATTCACGCCAGGTCACCATCAACTGTTCTGCTGGTGACACTGGCCACACCTCTGTTAGGCTCACCATTACACGGGCCCTCTTCAACCTGCACTATTATTCACAATCCCACTGACCTGAACACAAATGTCATAGGCCGCCATAATCAGTGGTAATGGCACAATTATTCATGGCACAAGCCCAATGTTTTCCAGTGGTCTCATCTTCACTGACAACCGACCATTTCAGTGACATCACCAAAACCACCTTCACCCAGACCTGTACCGATGTCCATATCATCTCCACACAGTGCAATTGGTACGATTGCTATTCCAGTGGGGATATACTCCATCCCATTCATCAACTGGGTACCAACCCACGGTCACAGATGTAACTCATGATAGGCAACCGCCTTTGACAATCGTGATATGCAAAAGCACCTAACATTGACACTTGTGGTAGGCAACAGCACCTGATAGGGAACATCACCTGCCACATGATAGGTAACAGCACCTTCCATTTACACTCTTGATGGGCAACAGCACCTGCCATTGACACCCATATAAGGCAACAGCACCTGCCATTGACACCCATATAAGGCAACAGCACCTGACATTGACACTCTTGATAGGTAACAGCACCTTCCATTGTCACTCATGATAGTCAACAGCACCTAGCATGTGCTTCCCTTGCAGGGCTACACTTATGTATCATCAGCAGTGTCACTCGGTATGCGCAATGTTTCTGTCTTTGTTGAAAGCATCAAATACATCATAAAACACACACACATACCATGTCCACTCCGAGTACCACCTTTAGATCACCAACTGCCCTTGTGGCAGCGATGTTAACCGCAAACCTACTACTGTATCTGTGGTAGCACTCGTGCACAAAGATCAGCACCGCGAGTATCAGCCTATCCGCCTAAAACAAACAAGATGTACTTGGTGTGCCTAATATTGCATTTTTAATTCTTCACATAAGGTGTGTATGAAAATCATTAAAAAAGAATATTCTGCCAACCATGCCCCAACAGAATCCTCCCTCCTCAAGCCACTCCCAAAATGATTGCAGCTGCCACCCATAATACCCACCTGTGGTGTCCCCAATAATGGGTTGCACTTACTACTCAAAGGGATGCTCTGTTATCACTGCCAGTATGCCCAGCTGGTGCACAGTGAGCCACGCCTCCATCATGCTTTCACTGCTGTCATTACTTATATTTGCCATTACATGGCCAAACAAAAAAACAAAATAAACACTGATGCTCCTGTTGCCAGTATTTTTCCAAACATGACCTGCTCATACACCAGATGCCTGCATTGAATCTCAAATTATTTCCTGCAACACCACCTGTTGTGGATCCCACTCACTTATGCTCTTAGAGGTCACTCACTGATCCAATGTCCAGCAGTATTCTTTCTGCCTCCTGTAGGATCAGTGCAGGCTTTTGAGCAGAAATTATATCTACAATCAACCAGCAGAAATGTACTCCAACAGCCCTTTACCAACACCCATCACAGTCCGTGACAAGTAGTGACCCACATCACTCGGGCCCCCGCTGCGACATTGAATGCCATCTACACTTCTGATTTAGTCCCAAAATGTATGACATGGTGGCTGCCCACCTGGGACAACGGTTGAAATCTGGGAACACCCAAATGCAATGCTTCAGGCACAGAATGGATTATTTTTTTAATTGAAAGGTTATTACCAGAATGATTTTAAAAAGCAGGTCGCCTAAAACACAGGAGTGGTTAATTCCAGCCTGTACGGCAGCCAAGGACGCTCTCTTGGCTGCTATAAAACAAGGAGACGCAGTAAATATCAGGGAATCCTGAGCTCTTTAGAGGGAAGATTTACGATATAACAAATTCGATTGGGAAGAAGCAATTTGGGAAGATTTTCTTGAGGCTGCTAAAAACGAAGATTCAAAATCCTTTTGGCAGATCATCAGCCAGGGTGGAAAACATCCAGCCCAGGCTGCCGAGGCACATCTCCAGCTGTGCACTCTGGGCCCCGCGATCATGTGATCAGGGGCCCGATTGTCACGAGTGGAAGCGCTACTTTAAAAAATGCCCACCTGTCGTGTGGGGGGGGGGTGTCGCGCGGGGGTGTTTTTTAAAAAATAAAATCCTTATCCTATCTGTCCTGAGCAGGTCCGGGTCCACGCCGCCTCGGGTCCTTCTGGCGCCTACACTCACTTGAACATCCCATCACTGCTGGCAAGACCCCTCTCAGCCAATCCTGGTGTTGGAGCAGCACCAGGAATGGCTTAGAGCAGGCTTACGCTCCGCCCGCCTACCCATTAGGAGACCGAGGTTTGAGCCTTGGCTCAACCCTCGCTCTCCTAATGGGCATGCGCCAGCCTTTGGAAACACTAGTGCGCATGACTGGGCACGGTGCAAAAATCGCCCTCCGTCCCCACTCATGCGCACTTGTGTGCAGCTGCCTGTTGCCCCAGACAATGCCTGTCAGTCAACATGACGCCAGACTGCCCACCACCTTCAGACTCTGAAGGGGGTGGGCGGTCCATCGTCATACTGACTGACAGTTCTCCCTCAGCGTCTCTGAACTTAAGTAAACTGAGAGTTTACTTAAGTTCAGAGACGCCAAGGAAGCTGCGGACACGGGCGGGGGGGCAACGCCCCAAAGCCCCCAATGGACGCACCGCCACTGGTTAGGAGTCTCTCACATCTATCTCTGGTAGAACCAGGGCAATATGTTTCAGCCAACTTTGCACCCTGTGGGTCGATGGCTTTCGTCAGGACCAAAAGGTTGTTTTATAGGATCCTTCATGAAGTCAAATTAAATCAAATCAAATGGGACACTTCCACTCCAAGTTTTGAAGTTTGTTTCTTCTTTTTTGGTCATATGGGAATCTTTGTCCAGTCCTAGAAGGAGGCAAAAAGACATGGAGAATAATGTGTTATGTATTAGAATCTAGTACTGGTGTTGTCCATATTTCTAATAATGAATGCACCCAATTATTTCTATCAATGTGTATTTTTGCTCCATTAAATGCGAACATCTTCAACCCTTTAGGGTTTGTTCGTCTATGTGAGCAGATGTAATAATTGCTCATGTATTCCATACTAGGATGGATCTTGATTTGAGGGGGCTCTATTATCAAAGCCTCCTCTATGATAAGGAGTTTGAGTCCAGGTAGATGTAAACACAGACATTGCTTTGAAAATGAACAGTAAGGGTAAAGGAATCTGTGACCGCTATGTTACGTACTTTGTTTTTTAGGGGAGTAAAGTAGTAAAATAATTTAAATTAGTGCCCCTTTAGAAACTGGTACAAAACTGTCTTTTGAGGCTTCTGCTGTGCACCTTTAGTTTACTGACTCACAGGTAATCCAAATTTCAAGCACCTGTGGAGGCCAAGTCCATCCCCTCCAAATTCTTTGTATGGGGATGATTCCCCTAATGTTTCTGGTGGGGACGGTGAATCAAGCAGGCCCTGGCGCCCTTCTGTCAACCCGTTCCTCCTAGAGAGTGATTCCAAGCCATATGCGTCCCCCAAGTCCCAAATTGGGGCATGATGATCTGTTACATCTTCATTCTGCGGAATGCTCCCCAGCGCCAAAGGTTGCCTCCTATGTGGTGGGCTGTGTACGTATACTGCTGGACAAGGAGGCACGTAGTCGCCTTCGTGCTGAGTGAGTTTCCCAGAAGGACAAAGTGGCCCTCACACCTGAAATTAATGCCAAGATGGCTTCATGTTTGGCAAAATTTGTACGAGATCCAAAAAAGGGAATACATTGTTGTTGGCGCTCATGCCAGGATAAGTTACTGGACGTACCAGGGCCCCTATCCAAGACACTGGACATGGCTAAAGATGCTAAGGCATTCAGGTCCCTGATTTCCCTGGAGGCATTATCAAGTTGTGCTCAGAGAGCCGTAATTGTTCTAGGAAATGCTAACTGCGTGATTTCTACTGAAAGGCGCAGATCCCTTTTGATTAAAATTGACCCAAAACTGGGGGAGTTGGTAACATCAGAGGTGGGTCCCATTGCGCAGGGTAGTCTTTTTGGGCAGCCGTATATCCGCAAATTGGGAATATTCGTTACAGCGTTTAATTCCCTGGAGAAGGCCCAAACCTCTACTAAAAGGATTTTTGCTACCTCGTGTTTTTGCCGGAGCTGGTCGTGGAAGGGTGCTTTCGGTGGGCTGTCCCTTACATAAAGCCTCCACTAGGGTTTCTGACATCCCACGAGGACAGTGGCAAGCTCATCATGGTTTGGCAATTTGTTCCCGAATAGAAGTTAACCCGCAGACGAGGTTCATGAGGAGGTTCCAGAGGCAATGGCTCCAACAGCACCCCTTAAGGTGAGCGTACAACCCTCCGAGGGGATGAGACTTGGGGGCCGATTGGTAGAATTCTTTCACAACTGGGTGGTGCTTACATCAGATGTTTGGGTTCTTCAGACCGTAAAGGGTTTAAATCTATGGGTGACCCGCCCAACCCCACAGACCAAAACTCCTACCCTTCTCTTCGATCCAAACAGATCTAGTACATTCAGAGATTGTTTAGCTCTTGGAGAAGGGTGTGATTGTTCCAATGTTTTAACATCCCTATGGCTTTCTCAGCAACCTGAGACGGGGTCAGCGCCTCGTCATCAGCCTGAGAACAAGTGGCTGCTTTACTGCTACCTCAAGCTGGAAGGTATCCATCTCCTCAGGGATTTTCTGGAGGCGAGCAATTGGACCTGAAGGATGCCCATCTTACGATCTCCATCTTTCCACCTCACAGATGTTTCCTGTAGTTTCAATGGAGGTCACAGATCTTTGAATTCACCTTCCTCCCTTTCTGTCTATCATCCACTCCATGGTGCTTCACCAAGGTTTTGAAGCCTGTGGTGCAACACTTGAGAGCCCGAAGCATCAGACTAATATTCTATTTGAACGATATCCTCATTATGGATCAATGTCCAGAGCATTTGTCAAATCATCTACAGATGACTATCTATCTTCTGGAATTTCTCATTTTCGTGGTCCACGAGAAGAAGTCTTACCTGACTCCAACCCAATCCTTGCAGTTTCTGGGGGGGAACAACCTTTACAACGCAACTGTTACAACGCACTACACTTACAACGCATTTTTTACAATGCAACATCCACTACAACGCATTCCATTACATAGCATGACACTACAACGCATTTTTAAAAACTACCTTTACAACGCATTCCATTACATCGCATACTACCTTTACAACGCATACCATTACAACGCATAATATTACACTACACTATCCAACACTTACCCTACTGTTGCACCCCCTGGAGTTAGAATAGTAATTTTTACCCCTATACTATCCAACACTTACCCTACTGTTGCACCCCCTGGAGTTAGAATAGTAATTTATACCCCTATACTATCCAACACTTACCCTACTGTTGCACCCCCTGGAGTTAGAATAGTAATTTTTACCCCTATACTATCCAACACTTACCCTACTGTTGCATCCCCTGGAGTTAGAATAGTAATTTTTACCCCTATACTATCCAACACTTACCCTACTGTTGCACCCTCTGGAGTTAGAATAGTAATTTTTACCCCTATACTATCCAACACTTACCCTACTGTTGCACCCCCTGGAGTTAGAATAGTAATTTTTACCCCTATACTATCCAACACTTACCCTACTGTTGCACCCCCTGGAGTTAGAATAGCAATTTGTACCCCTATACTATCCAACACTTACCCTACTGTTGCACCCCCTGGAGTTAGAATAGTAATTTTTACCCCTATACTATCCAATACTTACCTTAAATGCAATTTAATATTATGCGTTGTAATGGTATGCGTTGTAAAGGTAGTATGCGATGTAATGGAATGCGTTGTAAAGGTAATTTTTAAAAATGCGTTGTAGTGTCATGCTATGTAATGGAATGCGTTGTAGTGGATGTTGCGTTGTAAAAAATGCGTTGTAAGTGCATGCGTTGTAAAAGTGTGCGTTGTAACGACATACATCCTTTCTGGGGTTTGTGATGGATTCAGTCAAAGCCACTCTGAGTCTTCCATCTTGGAAGCTTACCAAAATAAAGCACGAGCTCAGAAGAACCTTGTCCAAACTGTTGACTTCCCTGCATCAGATTGCCCGCATTGTGGGTCTCTTGTCCTCACCCATACAGGCCATTTTCCCAGGTCCCCTCCACTATCGGGCTTTACAATGCCTCAAGATCTTTCACCTTCAACAGGGTCTCACCTATTCCTAATCCATTCCCCTCTCAGAGGAGGCAAAGGAAGAACTGAAATGGTGGATCTTCCATTTGGAGGCCTGGAATAGTCGTGCCATTTTCATTTCACAACCCTATCTCATGATAGAATGGGATGCCAGTGGCTGGGGTTGGGGAGTACGCTGTGGGGAATTTTCCACAGGAAGAAAATGGTCATCTACAGAGCAAACCCTTCACATAAACTGTCTGGAACTGATGGCAGGCTCCTTTGCAGTGAAGTGCTGGACCAAAGACAAGGCCCAATGTAGTGTCCTTCTCAAAATGGGCAATGTAGTGGCTGTTCGCTATGTCAACCACCTAGGGGGAATGAGATTGAAGACTCTCTCAGATTTGGCTTGATCCATTTGGACCTACTGCCTAGCCAACCAGATTTCGATCTTGGCAGAGCATATTCCCGGGTAAATCCAATCAGGTGGTGTAAAGGGCACTCCTGACATTAGCAGGATGTCAGTCTATGGAAACTACACCCACAGGTGTTCCAGGGGATTCAATCCAGGTGAGGATCCCTTCACAATGGATCTGTTTGCCTCTCATTTAGATTATCAGTTGGACAGGTACTGCTGTTGGCGACTGGATCCCAATGCAGTGTCGACCGATTTGATCGCCATGTTTGGAGAAAGGGTATGCATTTCCACCATTCACAATATTCATGAGATTTTGTACCCAAGATCAGAGGCAACAGGCAGATCTGGTGGTAATCACCTCGATTCGGAGGTCTCAAGTCTGGTTTCCAATTCTTATGGAACTTTCTTGGGATTTTCCAATCCCTCTACCCTTGTTCCTGGATCTCCTCAGAGATCCCCAGTGGAATCATCATCACCTGGTCCTATCAGGCTCCCTTTGTCTCATGGCGTGAAGATTACTGAGAGCATTGGAAAAACCCAGGCATTTCACGGGAAGCTGCTTCATCGCTCGCCAAAGCCTGATAGCATGACCAAGAGATAATGCTCGGTCTGGTCTAAATGGCTGGGTTGGTGTCATCAACGGCAACTGGATCCCGTGGGGGCGAACGTTGTCCACATTTTGAATTTCCTTGCTTCTTTAGCATCAGGGGGGTTTGGCATATAGGTCCATTAATACCTTTCAATCAGCTATTTTGGCAGGACACTCATCGATGGAGGAGCATCCCATAGGGGAACAACCTTTGGTTTGCAAACTTCTTAGAGGCATTAAATTGTCCTTCCCTCTTGAACTCAGGTATTCTGCATTATGTGATGTTAAAAAGGTCTTACGCCTGTTCAAATCATGGTCTTCAAATAAGTATATGTCAAGAAAACAAATGTAAGCAAAATTAGCTACCTTGTTGTGTTTGGTTTCTTGTCGAAGAGTCTCAGATGTGAGAGCCCTGGGCATAATAGGCAGAGTATTCACTCCAGATGGAGTGACTTTTCATATTTCCAGGAGAACAAAATATAAGAAAAAATTGGTGTCAAACCCGGTATTTCTATATGTTCCAAAGTTGTGTGTTGTAAGAGCAGTAAAGACTTATGAGTCTACGACTGAGGATCCCCGCCCTCAGGAGTAAAATATTTTACTCATTGCCCTCACTAAACCTCATAGAGTAGTTTCTTCCCTTACTATTGCCAGGTGGATCAGATGGACCATGCAAGAAGCTGGTATCTACACTTCCCAGTTCGAGGCTCCTTCAGTGAGAGGGACCATGGCTTCCAAAGCATTTTCATTGGGAGCCCGCTTAGAAGACATTCCTAATGCAGCGGACTGGTCCTTATATTCTAGATTTAAGAGGTTTAATTTTACACCACTTTCAAACCTGGCTTAAGCTTGTTGGGGAACAGCATTAAACTAGTCTAATCCTCACCTCTGGTCCTCACATAGAAGGAAAAATGTCCTAGTTATCATAACGTAAAATTTCAGTTCTATTAAGGACACAGGTGCGAGGATTAGCCCATCTTCATCAAAATTATGCATTTTTATGCCCACATCCTCCTATGTGATGGAATTCTATAACCATAAATTGTTCAGATCCTGTTATCCATTTTCCATGTAAGTAACTCCTTTTTGGTTAATGATTTCCTGTTTCACTAAGAATATACAAGTTGGGGGAGGAGCCTAGCGCGCAACCAAGATGGCCGCGTAGGTGCGAGGCTCCCGAGGACCTCCGCGACCTCCTACATATATCCTGACAATATCCTGTCCTAGATGAGGGGACTGTGTTGGTGAGCCCGAGCTGAGGTGGCACCCGCTTTCCGCTTCCAAATTGGACCTCGGACTCCGGCGGTAGCACCGATTGAGATTTCCGGCCTTCTCCACGCCGGACCTCGGATTGGAGTTGTGGGGTGATCCGGAGGCAAAGTCAACAACAGCGGCGGGCTGGGCGCGGCGGCTCGCATACCCCGCACTTTCACTTTCGCTTTTGTACCCTCCTTGCTGTCTCGGCGAGGTTGGGTCGCGGGGCACTGTGAGGTAGTGTGGCCCCGTTGGGGTGCCCTGCCGGCCCGCCGGCTGTGACTTGCCCCGTGGCCCTGTGGTGACCCCCCCCCGGATCCCGTGAACCGGCTTGCCCGCCCTTTACGACGCGCCTGGCATGGCCGTGGGACTGGAACCATGTCCACAAAGCAAGATGGAGATCGGGCAAAGGTGAAATCGACCCGACGTGGCGCAGTCCACCAGTCTAACAGCATGGACCGCTATACCCTCCAGAAGGGATCTCCCGAGGTGCCGCGTAGGTCCCCTGAGGGCCCGACTGATGCTCCTGCTCTGCCCGCGGACCTGACCCTGCGAGACGTGATGGGCGCCATCGCTGAGATGAAGGCCTCGGTGGACCAGCGTTTTGATACACTGGCGCAGAAAATTGACTCGGTCCTTGTGGATGTTGGCCTGGTAAGGGCCGATTTATCCAAGACTAATGACCGGGTCGATTCGTTGGCCCACACCACATCGGGCCTCACGACGGATGTGGCAGCCCTCCAAAAGGAGGTGCGCCGGCTTGGTCAGGCGAGCGCGCTGATGGATCGTCGCCTGGAGGATTCTGAGGGTCGGGCCCGGAGGAACAATGTCCGTATTCTCGGGGTGCCTGAGGGACGGGAGGAGGCGGCGGCGGATCTATTCGTGGAGGACTTGATTCTCACCCACCTCCAGCCCCGGGGACTGAGTAAATTCTTCGCGGTGGAGCGGGCCCACAGGGTTCCCGGGGGAAGGCCCAAGGCCGGAGCCCCCCCGAGGCCTCTCATCGCCCGGATTTTCAACTTTCGGGACAGAGACGCTATCCTGCAATCCTCCAGACTACAGGGGCCGGTCAGACTCGACAATATGGATATAAATTTTTATCCTGACTTCACCCCAGCGGTCCAAAAGCAGAGACTAAGCTTTCTCGGAGTCAAACGTCGTCTACGGGACCTAAATCTCAAGTACGCTATGCTTTTCCCGGCTAAGCTGCGGGTGGAGTTGGATGTCCGTACGCACTTCTTTGATCGTCCCGAAGCAGCCGGGGACTGGTTAGATACCTTGCCTGGGGATCGGGATCGGGGGGGTGGGGGGGGGGAGCGGTGGGGGGAGAGGGCCCGCCGGATCAGGACTGAGGGACTAATATTATGCCTCGCTCTGGACAAAATTGATGTCACTTTTGACTGTTCGCTTGTTCGAGTAAGTCTCCTCCTGTGGAGGTCGTGTGGGGTCTCTTGGGGGTTCTCCCTCCTCCTCTGGGGGTTTAGTTAGTTTCACCATCTATGGGGCGACAGGCACACTGCACTTTGGGGGGGCTGTTTGGGCTCATGCAGGGGTGCAGGGAGGGGGGAGTTCTGTTGGGGTGGGGGAGTTGGGGTGGGGTGTTGTTGTTCGTTTTTACCACAAGGCAAACCCTTTTCTGTATTGTTTTTAAGGTGCTCTCCGGGGGACGATTGATGGCTCCTGTGTGTGATGGGGGGTAGGGGGTTGACTTTGTTGTCTTGGAACGTTAATGGACTGGGGGATAGGATCAAACGAGGTGTGGTCCTGCAGTATTTGAAACGAATCTCACCCGATGTAGTCTTCCTGCAGGAGACACACCTTATTGGAAACTCTTTTTGTGCCATGAATCGGCGTGGCTATCGTTTGGTGGCCCACTCGGGCTTCACGTCGGGCTCACGGGGTGTGGGCATTATGGTGAAGAACTCGCTCCCGTTGGAAATTGATGAGGTGCGCCATGATGATAGGGGACGCTATGCTGTTTTAGTGGGGAGAATGGAAGGCAAAGTAGTGGTTTTTGTATCGGTATACGTCCCACCGGGGTTACAGGCGACCACTTTTGCAGACCTGGGGCGCCTCCTCCTGCGCCTTCCGGGGGGACTCCTAGTGGTTGGGGGGGACTTCAATGCGGTGGTTTCTGGGACTCTGGATCGTCATCCCCCTAGGGACCTCCCCCGGGCCCAGGCGTGGCTATCTGGCCTCTTGGATACACTGGGATTGGTGGACTGCTGGCGCTTAAAACATCCCACGCAGCAGCAGTACACTTTCCACTCGGGGGCACATGGTAGCCTCTCACGGCTTGATCATGTCCTTGTCCCGGCGGCCTATGCTGGGAGTGTGGGGGAGGTGCGCCATCTGGCGCGGGGTATCTCAGATCATTCCCCGCTCCTGTTCCATTTTGATGTCCTTCCGAGGGGTGAGGGCAGGGTAGTTCCCATCAATGCCTGGTACCTGCGCGACCCCATCATTCGCGCTGCTGTGATTAAATCCCTGCAGCGATACTTTGATGAGAATGTGGGGTCCGTCCCTTCGGCTATCTCCTTGTGGGAAGCCTTCAAGACAGTTCTCAGAGGAGAGGCCCTGTCCCTCATTTCCCATGCCCGGAGGCGCGAGCGGGAGGAGGTTACCCGGGTGGAGGCCGAAATTGCTGAATTGGAGGGTGATTTAGAGGGCGGAGTAACGGATGCTGCACTGCATGTCCTACAACTTAAGCAGGCGGCCTACAGGGCCCTCGTTACGGAGGCGGCCAGGGGCCTCAGTAGGGAGCAGCAGGGGCGACTGTATGATGTGGGTGATAAGGCGGGCAAATTGATAGCGTGGTTGGATAAAAAGGAGAGAGTGAATCGTGTGGTCCCGCTGATTGAGAGGACGGATGGTGTGAGTGTCACCGAGCCAGAAGAAATTGTCTCCTGTTTCGCGGATTATTTCCGCGAGGTGTATTCTCCGGTCTCTCCTTGCTCGGAGGAGGACTCCCATTCCCTGCTGAGGGATATCGCGCTGCCCTCCCTCTCGGAGGAGGACAGGGTGTCGCTGGATGCCGCTCCTACATCCGACGAAATTGCCCTCGCCATACGTTCGGTTGCCTCTGGCAAGGCCATGGGCCCGAATGGCATCCCTATCGAGTTATATAAGTTGCGACCAGATGTACTGGCGCCCCACCTCCGCGCGATGTTCCTGGCGGCCCACTCGCTGGGCTCCCTCCCGCCGGACCAGCGTCTGGCTACTATCGTGGTGATCCACAAGGAGGGGAGGCCTCGGGACCGGGTCACATCCTATCGGCCTATCTCGCTTTTGAATGCGGAGCCCAAAATTCTCGCCAAGGTGCTGGCCAATCGGCTGGTCGGCGTGGTGGGCGACCTGGTTCACCAAGACCAGTCCGGCTTTATCCCCCATCGCAATACAGCCCTTAATCTGCGGCGCTTGCACGGGGTGCTCGCACGTGTCCCATTCGTGCGGGAGCCGGCCATTTTGGCGTCCTTAGACGCCACTATGGCGTTTGACACACTCGAGTGGCCATACATTTGGGCGATGCTGGCGAAGTTTGGATTCGGCCCGGGCTTCATCAGTTGGGTCAAATTGTTGTATTCGGGCCCATTGGCGCAGGTGGTGGTGAATGGAAGAGTTTCGGCCCCATTCGAGCTAGGCCGGGGCACGCGACAGGGCTGCCCCTTGTCGCCGCTCCTGTTTGCGCTGGCCTTGGAGCCCCTGGCGGAGTGGCTGCGGTGGCACCCCTCCATCCGTGGTCTCCGTTGGACCCCCGAGTATGAGGACCGTGTGTCCCTATACGCTGACGACATCCTTTTGTACATAGCCTCCCCACGTAAGTCACTCATAGTCCTGGTTGATGTTTTACGTTCATTTGGCCGGAACTCAGGCCTTGTCATCAACTGGGCTAAATCATGCGTGTATGTGCTCTCTGGGGAGGCTCCTGTCCTTCCGCGGGGTTGTCCGATTCAGATTGCCTCTCAGGGGTTTCGATACCTGGGTGTCTACATTACTCTGGACCCAGAGGCTCGCTACGAGCGGAACTTGCTTCCCCCTCTCCAGCGCTTGAAGGAGGACGTCGTGCGCTGGCGGCGCCTGCCGCTTTCGCCGCTCGGCCGGGCGGCGTTGTTTAAGATGATGTCGTTGCCACGTTTCTTATACGCTCTCCAGAACACTATGGACCCAGTCCCGGCGCGCTACTTCCATGAGGTGGAGAGTTTACAGCGCCGCCTGTTCTGGGACGGGAGGCCGCGCATTGCCCTGGCGAAGTTGACGCTCCCATGGTATGACGGGGGGATTGCCCTCCCGGACATTAAACGGTATTACTGGGCCTCCCAGCTAGCTGCAATTAACCATGGCCTCTATGGGCCCGCCTTGAACCCGGCGTTTGAGATGGACAAGATGCTACTGCCCGGTGGCGACTACAATCGAGCGCTCTACTCTGGCGCGCCCGACGCTCGCTTGACGGGACCTACGCGTGTCATGGTCAGAGTATGGCATGCGGCTAATGCAGCTATGGGGTGGAAGGACCGTTTGACCCGGGCGTCACCGCTGTATGCGTCTGAGAAGTTGGGCTCTCTCTGGACCTCGATGGCTTCGCGAAATGGGACATGATAGGCATCAGTAAAGTGGGGGATCTCTGGTCGAGGGGAGGATTTAAAACATTCGAGATGCTGCAGACGGAGTTTCAGTTGCAGGGCAGTGAATACTTTCGATACCTGCAGATCCGTCATGCACTGGGCTCCGTCTTCCCAGACGTCGCCTCCATCCCGGAGTCTTCCCCCCTGGAGGATAGAGTGCTAGATGGCCACGTCCCAGACAGTACGATCTCCCTTATTTATAAAAAACTGATTAATGATCGATCGGGCTTGCTGATTGGCCTTCGCGAGGCTTGGGTTGCCGACGGTCTGGAATTGGACGATGAGGACTGGATCTCCGCGGTGGCCTCTCCGAAGGAGGTGGCTATACCGGCTCGCCTTCGCTTCGTCCAGCTCAAGATACTCCACCGGGTCTACATGACGGGGCCAAGGCTTCAGCGCATGGGCTATACTGTGGATGGATTGTGTAAGCGTGGTTGTGGTGCCGTGGCGACCTTCCTGCATATTTTATGGGAATGCCCGAAGGTGGAGCGATTCTGGCGCGGTGTGCACGAGGTCCTGCGAGTGGTTACGCGTGTTGCGCTGCTGCCGGAAGCGAGGAGATGCCTGTTGAATGTGTGGGAACCAACTGACTACTCGGCTCCGCAAACGTGGTGGGTGACTCTGGGATATATGATTGCTAAGCGTGACATTGCGCAACTGTGGGGATCCCAGAACCCCCCGACGGTGTCGGCCTGGAAAGAACACATGGACTGGTGCATGTTTCGAGAAAAGGTGGTGTATGTGGCGAGGGGTAGGCCTGGGACATGGGTGAAAGTGTGGGGCCCCTGGAACGCCTACCGTGGGAGTATTTGCGCGCCACCATTGCTGCCTGCTGCCTCACCAGCCCCGTCCCCTTAGCTGACCCCTTCCCCTAGCCCCGGGCACAGGGTTCCCCCAGTCCTCGCTCTGTTTCCCTTCCTCTCCTTGGACTCCTCTGATAGTTGGGGTTCCCCATTGGGGAGCACGTGCTGCTACTTTCGACTGTAGGGTAGCCTTGTGGGTGTTGTTTTCTTGTTGTTTGTATAAAATGAAACCGTACTGTGGCGTATTATGGCTGTGGCCCATGATGTTGATGACTCCTGCTTATGCTCCTTTGTAAAGCCAAGTGTTCTATGAACGTATGCCATATGTTTCTGCCATTCCTAGCGGCCGGCCGGAAGGTTGTGGGCCCATATTTGTATATTCTTGAGATTTGTAATAAACGGTTTCAAAAAAAAAAAAAAAAAAAAAAAAGAATATACAAGTTGCTGCACTTTGGTCAATGCTTGCTGATTCTCCTGTTGCATTGCATCCTTTTGTGTTTTCTCCTCATGGTCAGATTTCAATCAACAAGATTGATCTTTGGAAAATCTGTTGCGTTTGCAGGAAGTCTTGGAAGGCGTTGCTGGTCTCAGAGTGGATGATCTGTTTTCTGTTTTTTTCCCAGTGTCACACGGAAATGAAGTTTTGATGTTTGATATAACTACAGAACGTTTTGATGGCTGCTGGTTAAAATAAAGTGAAGAAAGATCAGTCTAATTCTTGCCTCCGTGTCCCTTATAGAAATGAAACTTTCTGTTACGATAGCTAGAAAATGTTTCATTCTTTTGGCAGATGTAAATATATGTCCATACTTTTCACAATGGCCATAATTTCTTTGACATACGGGTTTACGGGTAGGAGTAGTTGCTTTTTTACTGAAATAATAAACCAAATTTTGCACTCTGATAAATAAGGTCCAATGTACCATAACAAGCACACTGAGCAGCTAACACCCTTGATGCTGTAACATAGGACTCTATTGGTTTGTTAGGAAATTGGACTGTGATGTAACATTTATGACTTTCCATGATAATATGAGGTACTTCATATAAATAAGCTTTCAGTCTGCCAACAGCTTCTGAATATTCAATGTAGTCTCCCGCTGCCAACCTTTGAGGTATAAGACACGGAGGTAAGTGTTCAACAATTCTTTGAGCTTGTTTGCCTTAAAGATTTAAGGGCCGTCCGACGTCACGGTTGGCGTGTGCGGAGGACGGCCAGGGACCGTCCGAACCCCGTTCACTCATTAATTCGCTCGCACAGCGGGGAAATGTGCGCAGCGCGCAAGGGCTTAATAATAATGCTTTCTTCTGTTCATTATAAAATGTTTTGTCACCAATTGCAATTAGATAATTGGAATATAATTCAATCTAAGAGTCCCAATCTATATTAGTTTCCCCCGGGAGTCCAGAAATGAAGGAGGTGGATTGCATTTCATTTTCACAGGCACCGGAACGTATAAATGTAGAGGCAAAGTTAGTAAGTGAGTATCAGCTGAATATCCAGAAGAAAATATAGGTGGAGTAACACATTAAAGGAATGGACAGAGTAATTAGGAACAAACTCGGAGAACATCAGAAAGAAAAACAGTGAACGCTCCACTTTCCAAAAAACGTAGGGAAAGAATAGGTGCAGACTGATACTTGATCATAGGGGCACCATGGTGTGCATGACAGGCAGGCTCCTACCTAATAGGGAAGACCATTACTGTGTTACACCGTTCAATGCCTGTCGGCGGACATGTGTAAGGGGACACAGAATGCGTCAAAAGAAAGTTGAGGCAGTCACCAAATGAAGCTTGAAAGTGTCGGAGTGGTAGGAGTCTGGCGTAAGGAGGTGGCAGCCCCGTACCAAGCAGAGATTCAGAAGAGTGACCGCTGTGTTGAACGGAGGCTGATACACACTAGAAAAGATGTGGTGCACTGGCCAGACAATGAACTCACCAATAGATTCAACATTATTGTGGCTGGGAGCTGCCAGGAGCAGGAATTGTTGCCAATTTATTGAAAGTATATGGTCACGAAGTGAGGTATTTAGGAGACCCCTGTAGCGTCCTTCCCAGCCCAGGTACATGCAAATGATCAAGCCACACATGGAGCGTGGCATTGCACGTCTTTATTCCTCAGTGTGTAACCATTAACTGAACATTCTACATCATGAATTATATCACCCACGCACTTATATCACTGTTCTACAGAGTCTGTCAGGAAACTAAAGGGTCCCATCATCTCTAACTCATAAGACACTATAACTCCCTATCAGTGACTGCTTCAACCGGCAGCTACAACCGCAACAGAATGTCATGACGGGAATTGGAAACAGAAACACAGGAAATCAACAAGATGAACGTAAGGCAGGTGGGGAATACAAGACAGGGATAAAACAGGTGGATGAAATGCAACATATACAGACAAGAATACTTTTATAATCATTAACCACAACACAAACTAAAGTAAAAACTTATAAAATAAAGCATAGTTTTCTGGAGATACCTGTTCAACAATTTGAAATGGTCCATAGTCCAGCAACATTCAGGCAACAAGCAGGAATATTCGTCATGCAAGACCATCCGGTTGAAAAGGGCAATCATGTTTGCCCCGGTGAACAAAGCTGGGGTCTAAGATACACTTTTCCTGGAGCTCCCTCTGTTTCTGCGGTGACCTTCCCAAGGCACGAGCAGCTAAAGTTCTCACCAGTTTTGGTGAGTTTTTCTCAATATTACAATATGTGTACAATGGTTAAGAACACACAAAGTGGCACATATATGACTATTTTTAGCAGTCACAAATGGAGATCTGGCCCGTTTGCAACTGCTAAAACAGCTTATGTCACGTAGAAACCCTATTTTGCGGGTCGGAAACCTATTCCTGACTCGCAAAATAGGGTTTGCGATTCGCTATTAGGAAAGGGTGTGCCAAGGGCGTCCTTTCCTACTAGGGAGTTGCAGGAGGATATAGGATTGTACTGCGACCGGAATGTGGTTACAGCCTACTTCAAGTAGGTGGTAAGCCACTCGCAAATGAGAAGGTGTTCCCAGGGGGCCCCTTCCTCTTTGGGAATGGTAGCGAAAACGCTTTTTAGGAACAGGCAGTGGTCTCTCAGCAGGCCACCATCCCTGCAATTACAGGCCATTCTCAATAGGTCGCAAATTGGTACCTACTTCATGAATATTAATGAGGCAGGTCATTTTCGACCCCATGGGAAATCGCTAAATGTGTCTGAGATACATTAGTACATTTCATTTTGCGACTCGCAAATTGCAAGTCGCTAAACATCGCAATTTGCGGGTCACAAATGAAATGGTTGTGCAAGTGTCCCAAAGTCAGGAAAATACTTGTAAACAGCGGACATGTTTATTTTCCCTGTTTTTGATCCTAGTGCTCTTGTTTCTTTGACTTTTTTTTCTGATTAATCCATGGAATTTTTGTCTGCAGTTTCCACGGTATCTTGGTGTCTTTGCCTGTATCCTGATTGGTTCAGGAGATCACATTGTTCATCACAGCACAGCATAACATCAACCAAACACTGGTGGGCCATTCCCTGATTCATGCCTGCAAATATCTTATAAGCAACTTTGTTTTCCCGAATACTAACACTTTGTTTTCTATTATGTGCAAAGGGTTAGTTGGAACTGTGTTCCACAACCTAAAATCCAGATGAGCCGGGGCGCTGTACGTACCTACACAGTTTCCTGTGTGCCTTTGCCTATTTTCCCCAAAACTGTGCAATCTCACTCCGGGCAGTGGCAAGGGATAACAGGGCCTCTTGACTGGTCAATTTTGTGGCTCCTGTAAGATTGACACCTTTCTACTGATTCCGGAGTTTAGTTTCTTCCCCTTGAGTACTTCTGGAGCTCCTTTGCTTTACCGCGACTGCTGCTTCTGGCGATGGCCACTTTCTTCTGGGTCATGAGAGAGACTCTCCTGTTCACCCGCAGTCTTCAAAGCCTTTTTGGAAGGCATTTGGGAAATCCCTGGTCCTAGTTACACCAGTACCTTCCTTCAGCATTACCATACTGGTTGCTAATGCTTAATATATATATATGGATTACTACACCAGGAGCAGAAAGGCGTAAACCTCCTGAGTGAGAGGCAATGAGTGGCCACACCCACTCGAGACACACTGCCTCTTTCTTTCTCTTCTTTCATCCAATACCCCCTATTTGAAATGTTTATACTTATGAGAACATTGGAATGTTGGGCGCTCCATTGAAGACAACTGAAAAAAGCATTTGTCTGGAGTAAACAACCTGTCTCATCAATGACATAACTCCAATTAGAACCTTGGCATGTCAAAGGCTCCATTGAAGACAATGGAGTGCTCTGGGCCTATAATGTCCAGTAGAAGCCCGGAGCTCCAACATTCCAATGTTGTCCTTCACAGCTGCTGCTGTGAACAAAGGCATTTGTTTTATTTGGTGAGCAGTCTAAATATCGAGTTTTAAATTTAGACCTACAAGTATATCGAGTTGTAAATATCGTAGGTAAAGAATATCGAAGTCAAGAATATCGATGGACAGAATATCGACCCCAAGGTAAGTATTATCGAAGTTAATAATATCGAAGTCATTAATATAGATGTAAGTAATATCGTAATCAAAAATTTCAATGTCAAGAATATCGATATTTTATTAGTGTAATGTATTTTAATATGTATTTTATTTGTATGTTAAAGATTATTGTAATGTATTTTAATGCATTTAAAAATAAATGTTTAGAGATTAATAATTATTTAAAATATAATTTAGCGATTTAGTATCAGAGCGGGTTGTGGGTTTATAGGGGAATAGGATGGGAAGTACTTTAATTATAATTAATTAATTAATATGTATTGTTTAATTGGTATTTATGATTAATTAATTGTTAATTAAATATATTAATTGATTAATTAATTGTTAATTAAATATATTAATTGATTAATTAATTGTTAATTAATTATTAATTGTAAATTAATTTTATTAATTGGTTAATTATATAAGTTATAATTAGTTTAATATTAATATTTATTTATTGGTATTGTTAATTAATTAATTGTTAATTACTAATTAATTGGTGATTTAATTTTATTAAGTGCTTAATTGATGATTAAATTAATTATGTGAATTTTTATGTGTAGTGGGTTGTGGGTTTATAGGGGAATAGGGTGGGATGTAATTAAATTCAAATAATTACTGATAATTTTTATGTATTTGTAAATTAATAATAATTAATTGTTAATTAATTATTAATTGGTAATTAATTGTTAGTACGTTAAATATATTAAATATAAATAATTTATTATTTCATGTTATTTGTTGTTATTGCTAATTAATGTATTGTCAATTAATAATTAATTTGTGAATAATTGTAATTTGGTAGTTAATATGTATAAATTTGTAAATAATAAGTATATTAATTATAAAGAATGTATTATTAATTGTAAATAATAGATAAACTGATATTTAAATGTATTGTGTATTTTGTATGTGTAGTGTGTTGTGTGTTAAAGGGGGAATAGTGTGGGATGTAATTTAAAGTTATTTATATAAATATTTAACTTAAATAATTGGTATTTAATAATACATATTTTGTAAATTAATTATTAATATGCTATTTTTTTATAACTAATTATTTAATTGGTTATTATGTTTATAGAATCCCTATGCTATCCAGTGCTTTCCCAACTGTTTTACTATCTGGAGTTGGAATAGTAATTTTTAACCCTACGCTATCCAGCGCTTTCCCTACTGTTTCACTTACTGGAGTGGGAATGGTAATTTGTACCCCTACGCTATCCAGCGTTTTCACTACTGTTGCACTCTCTGGAGTGGGAATAGTAATTTTTACCCCTACGCTATCCAACGCTTTCCCTTCTGTTGGACTCACTGGAGTGGGAATAGCAATTTTTACTTCTACGCTATCCAATGTTTTCCCTACTCTTGCACTCTCTGGAGTTGGAATAGTAATTTTTTTCCCTACGCTATCCAACACTTTCCCTACTGTTGCACTCTCTGGAGTGGGAATAGTAATTTTTACCCCTACGCTATCCAGCGCTTTCCCTACTGTTTCACTTACTGGAGTGGGAATAGTAATTTGTACCCCTATGCTATCCAACGCTTTCCCTACTGTTGCACTCTCTGGAGTTGGAATAGTAATTTTTACCCCTACGCTATCCAGCGCTTTTCCTACTGTTGCACTCTCTGGAGTTGGAATAGTAATTTTTACCCCTACGCTATCCAGCGCTTTCCCTACTGTTTCACTTACTGGAGTGGGAATAGTAATTTTTACCCCTACGCTATCCAGCGCTTTCCCTACTGTTTCAATTACTGGAGTGGGAATAGTAATTTGTACCCCTACGCTATCCAGCGTTTTCACTACTGTTGCACTCTCTGGAGTGGGAATAGTAATTTTTACCCCTACGCTATCCAGCGCTTTCCCTACTGTTTCACTTACTGGAGTGGGAATAGTAATTTGTACCCCTACGCTATCCAACGCTTTCCCTACTGTTGCACTCTCTGGAGTTGGAATAGTAATTTTTACCCCTACGCTATCCAGCGCTTTTCCTACTGTTGCACTCTCTGGAGTTGGAATAGTAATTTTTACCCCTACGCTATCCAGCGCTTTCCCTACTGTTTCACTTACTGGAGTGGGAATAGTAATTTTTACCCCTACGCTATCCAGCGCTTTCCCTACTGTTTCAATTACTGGAGTGGGAATATTAATTTGTACCCCTACGCTATCCAGCGTTTTCACTACTGTTGCACTCTCTGGAGTGGGAATAGTAATTTTTACCCCTACGCTATCCAACGCTTTCACTACTGTTGGACTCACTGGAGTGGGAATAGTAATTTTTACTCCTACGCTACCCAACGTTTTCCCTACTATTGCACTCTCTGGAGTTGGAATAGTAATTCTTTTCCCTACGCTATCCAACACTTTCCCTACTGTTGCACTCTCTGGAGTGGGAATAGTAATTTTTACCCTTACGCTATCCAACGCTTTCCCTACTATTGCACTCTCTGGAGTTGGAATAGTAATTTTTACCCCTACGCTATCCAACGCTTTCCCTACTGTTGCACTCTTTGGAGTTGGAATAGTCATTTTTACCCCTACGCTATCCAACACTTTCCCTACTGTTGCACTCTCTGGAGTTGGAATAGTAATTTTACCCCTACGCTATCCAGCGCTTTTCCTACTGTTGCACTCTCTGGAGTTGGAATAGTAATTTTTACCCCTACGCTATCCAGCGCTTTCCCTACTGTTTCACTTACTGGAGTGGGAATAGTAATTTGTACCCCTACGCTATCCAACGCTTTCCCTATTGTTGCACTCTCTGGAGTTGGAATAGTAATTTTACCCCTACGCTATCCAGCGCTTTTCCTACTGTTGCACTCTCTGGAGTTGGAATAGTAATTTTTACCCCTACGCTATCCAGCGCTTTCCCTACTGTTTCACTTACTGGAGTGGGAATAGTAATTTGTACCCCTACGCTATCCAACGCTTTCCCTACTGTTGCACTCTCTGGAGTTGGAATAGTAATTTTACCCCTACGCTATCCAGCGCTTTTCCTACTGTTGCACTCTCTGGAGTTGGAATAGTAATTTTTACCCCTACGCTATCCAGCGCTTTCCCTACTGTTTCACTTACTGCAGTGGGAATAGTAATTTGTACCCCTACGCTATCCAGCGTTTTCACTGCTGTTGCACTCTCTGGTGTGGGAATAGTAATTTTTACCCCTATGCTATGCAATGTTTTCCCTACTGTTGCACTCATTGGAGTGGGAATAGTAATTTTTACTTCTAAGCTATCCAGCGTTTTCACTACTGTTGCACTCTCTGGAGTGGGAATAGTAATTTTTACCCCTACGCTATCCAACGCTTTCCCTACTGTTGGACTCACTGGAGTGGGAATAGTAATTTTTACCACTATGCTATCCAGTGGTTTCCCTACTGTTGCATTCTCTGTAGTTGGAATAGTAATGTTTTTTCCCTACGCTATCCAACACTTTCCCTACTGTTGCACTCTCTGGAATGGGAATAGTAATTTTTACCCTTACGCTATCCAACGCTTTCCCTACTATTGCACTCTCTGGAGTTGGAATAGTAATTTTCACCCCTACGCTATCCAACGCTTTCCCTACTGTTGCACTCTTTGGAGTTGGAATAGTAATTTTTACCCGTACGCTATCCAACGTTTTCCCTACTGTTGCACTCTCTGGAGTGGGAATAGTAATTTTTACCCTTACGCTATCCAACGCTTTCCCTACTATTGCACTCTCTGGAGTTGGAATAGTAATTTTAACCCTACGCTATCCAACGCTTTCCCTACTGTTGCACTCTTTGGAGTTGGAATAGTAATTTTTACCCCTACGGTATTCAACATTTTCCTTACTGTTGTTTTTGTTGGAGTTGGACTAGTAGTTTTATTGTGTCTGATATTTCATATGTTTTGTATTATTTTTGCTATTGTAATATATCATTAATAATAAAAATTATTCACATTAAAAATATTGATTATTATTTGCTATATGTAATTATTAAATATTTATGAATGTTATTATTTTATGTGTATAGATGTATTGGTAATTTTTAAAAACATTTAATAATTTATACGTTACAGAAATTATTCTTAAAATTAATTATTAAGTAAGTATATATATTATATATTATATGTATATGTTTAATTAAAGTTTTATTAAATTATATATATTAATTATACATTTTAAATATTATACAATATATTTAAATATGTTTATTTAATTTCTAAGTATAATTTGGTTTATTTTACATATATTTTTAAAGTAAAAGAAAAACGATATTTTTAATAACGATATTTTTGACATCGATATTTAATTTTCGATATTTTTGTACTTACCATGTTGTAGATAGGATGTCGGTATTCTTGACATCGATATTTTTGTTGCGATATATTTGTAGGTCGATTTTCTGTCTGTCGAAATTATGTCATACAACCGTTTTATTTGTTAGAACATTCTGCCCTCTAGTGGCGAAATGCTCTAATCGCCTTATAGCCCTCTGTAGCTTGGCTATAGCGGCATTAAAGTCCTGTTCCCTTGTGAAAGGCCCTCGCCTTCGGCTCCAGCTATAATGCTGGAGCGCGCCTTTATTGACCAGTATAGCCCGCTATGGCGGGCTACAAGGCTATATAATAGCATCTTTGGTGTGAAGGAGAAGTCATAACTCCTAGCATACGTAAAATCTGCATAGCTGAACATCTGTCTCCCAAAAGAATGAATGAGTTTTCTCAACATTAAAAACACAAAGGATGTAGAGTTGGCCCTTGTGGTACACCACGCTTTACCATTCGTGATGCAGATTTCAAAAAGTGGCATTAATGATTTTTGATCTTCTTGACAAAAAAAGATTAAATCTACATCAATGCAATTCCTTCACTCCCCCCTTGTCGAGGCCTCTTTATCGGAATATTATGATCTGATGCGTGCAGGGCAAATCAAATCAGGGTACTGAGACTGCTGTAATAATCTGTCACGTAAGACTGCCCACACTTGCAATAAGCACTAGTTAAGCACTTCTATAACTGGCTTCCACCAAGATTCGACAGACACTTTTTAAGACCTATGGTTACAATTCACTAGAAATATATGTCTGCATTAGCAGTGCAATAACTCTCTGTACTTCTCTCATTTCTAAGATAACAGTAAAAATATCAGGAAGCATATTGGTGTTACCAGGGCAGTGATACAATTACTTTAAAGACAATATAGCCTTATATCCTGCTGATGAGGGCTATAAGGCTACTCAAACATTTATCTCACTAAGGGTAGAACGCTCTAAATTGAAAAGGGAGAAACATAAAGACAAACATTGGAATGTTGGAGCAGAAGGCTTATACCGGCTATTATAAGCCCAAAGATATTCCTTTGTCTACAATGGAGCTCTTGACACTCCAGTGTTCTAATATAGCCTTATAGCCCACTGTAGTGGGCTATACCGACAATTGAAGGCCCGCTCCAGTGTTAAAGGCCAAAGGCGATGGCCTTTAACAACGGAGCAAGCCTTTAATGGCCGGTATAGCCCAGCTAGGGCGGGCTATAAGGCTATTAGCGCATTCCACCACTAGAGGGCAGAATGTTTTAACAGATAAAACAAAGGGCTCCCACCTCGGGAATATTGGAGCTCTGGGCTTCCCACAGCAATTATAAGCCCAGAGATACTCCATTGTCTTCAATGGGGCCCTTGACATTCCAATGTTCTAATTGGAGTTATGTCACTGGTGAGACAGGTTGTTTACTCCAGACAAATGCTTTTTTTTCAGTTGTGTGCTAATTATCTCTTAACCTCTTCTGTGCCCATGACGAGATAGTCTCGTCATGGAGCACAGTCGCGCTGTGCCCATGACGAGACTATCTCGTCATGACACCCACCCACGGGGGAAACGCCAGGCACAGGAGGGGGAAAAGGCCTGGCAGCGAAAGGGTTAAACTGGGTAAAGGTTAGGCCCCCGGACCCTACAATATGTTGCTTTCAGACTCTCTGAGAGTCTGAGTTGGAAGACACCTCGTTGCTCCTGGTATATGATGTTTACTTCATGCATAAAATAGGCGGCTACTTTATTACTCTTATGGGATGGCAACTGTTACTGCTGCATTCTTTGAGTGCCCACCTTCTTGCAAAATTGTTCACAATTTATTTTGTGGTGATTAACCCTAGTTCAGTCCATCCTTAAAATATTATGCGCCTGATTACGATGCCGGTCGGATCGCAACCGACAGCCTGTCATTAGCGATCTGACTGACAACTGCCCCTGTATTCCCTCCACCGCATTATGATGCGGTGGTTGGAGGCAGCATGCAGAGGGATCGACCACTGCTGTTCCGACGGGTTCAAGGAGCCTGTCGGCCCAGCAGACGTAATGTAATTCCTACAATAAAGGCGGTGCTTTCTCATGCACCGCCATAGGGATTATGATCTCTCTTTTGGTCTGCCTTTCTATGGCAACCAACTGCCATAGAAAGGTAGGTGGAAAGTGACTTTGGGAGCCCCTAGCAGGGCCCCCTCCCCTACCGACTCTCCGCTATTGTGCCCCCCTAAACATCCATTTTTCTATTGCAGCTTGTGCTGTGCCCCTTTTACGGCCGCCACACAAGCTACAGTGAAAAAAATGGATGTTTCTGACTGCCCATAGGGTGGTCGTATCCAAATACTGCGGGTGGAACCGCCGACTAATAGTCGAGTGGTTCCATTCCCACTATGCTGTCCTACCGACTTCGTAATCAGGCCCTTTGTTATTTCCATCTTATGGAGTCTGATTTTAATATTTTTAGTTTTCCCTCTTGGACCACAATGTCTGTGTCAGTTTTGCTCTAGTTTTTATTTCATAATTGTTGACTATGAGCTACAATTTTGTCGGTTTCTTGAATGTTATTTCTTTTTAAGTGGTTATTCTGTACTTATAGGCATCTACCTTCTATTATGCCTAACAAGGACAGCCCTGTACCATGTACCGTATATCATGAAAACCTTTCAACCTATATAAACTCTCTAACAAAATATCCAGAAGCAAAACTGGCATATCATTCATCACCGATGACTTTACCATCTACAATAACTTTGGTGGGTCTGACCAAATGGCTTCCCCTTTGTTCCTGACAGACATTTTTAATTCTTCTCTCCTGCTTCTAAATGCAAACTTCTCATTACAGTTTTCCTATTATTGGAGCGGGTAGCTTGACCATGAACTAGTCTCATAATATCTAAATTGTAAATATATAAACATAATGAAACTATGCTAGATAACATGGCTACGTATTGCATTTGTTTTGCAGATGCCACAATCATCTGCTCGGGTTTATGTTCCCCACCATAACTACATTTCATGCTTTGTGATGCTTCTCTCCTTATGCACGGAATTCCCGCTTGAAATGTCAGGCTGCTGACGTCAAATAAATAAGTAAGTAAAGAAAAAAATTAAAAAATGATCCATCCACTGTCCCTTGAAAATTGTTTAGTGGCATAGCGACATCAATAGAAAGAAAGGTTTGGGGAGTGTCCATCAGCAGGTGTTCCCAACTTTTTGAAATAAGAGAGATCAACTCAATGGCGGCGATCCACAAAAGACGATTCGTAGTTCACGTATGTCAGTCAGGGTTGTACATTTCAGTCTTGTATTTGTCATCTGTTGGCCTTCCCTCGTCTTCTTTCCTAGTATTTGAATAGGAAATAACAGTGTGGTTTCACAAGTAGTTTTGGTACTTGTAGTACAAATTGTATTAATTTCAGATAAATGTTTCGACATATAGAAAATACAACCAACTTTGCTCTTCATTAAGTCCACCTGGACAGAATGTGCTCAGTGGTTCACTCTAAAATAGTTCACACTTTTGCAATAATTTTTTCATAGCTCTCTCACTTAATTATATTTACACTTGATCACAGATTTGATGTAGGAGTTGGAAACTTAATGTTGCCGCTCAACCTAGTGCCAAATAGGAGTTGGTTTTTTGTATTGTTCATTTGTGTTCACTTATTCTCACTTTAAAATGTTGTACACATTTGACCCATATGGTCCCTTTATAAGAAATATCACATTTTCAGTGTCACAAGTTGTGTGCGCTTGAAATTCAATAAATTGTCCAGTTTAGGGATGCTGTTTGTGAGGTCCTTTGATAATTCTAATGCACTTGACTTAAACATGGACATGTTACTGTTTTTAGTATCATTGGCAATCTCATCTATTGACTTACATCTCTCTCATATTGGAGTTTTGTTTCTAAACTGTTATTGGTTTGCCCTTTAAAATAGGATATAGATCCAGGCCATTCTGTAGTATGTTCCAAGTTTTTTAATAGTTTTTCCTAATTTCATTTGATTGGATCATGTTTTAGAGTTGCCATAATGCTACTGTGGTCACAATGCCATTTTATTTGTCTATGCTAACCGTAACACCAAGCCACACCACTTTTGACGTATTAAGCCTCACTCTTGTGGTAGTATGGAAATCAATGCATACATCGATGAAAATGAAATCTTGTTCTTATTAGCAAAATCACCTGTTGTGAACTCTACATCAACCTCGACTCGCAAATATGTAGTCAAGCAGACCCCGAGACCAAGGCCTGAGATTGCTGATTGATAGGTCACAGGTGGGAGGCTGCGAAGCTGGCAGCTAACGCTCGGGCAGGAAGCTCTTGATCAATCCCACGGATAGGCGCAGCGACATTACAAAGGGTCAAGGGAGATCGCCCCAATAAAGCCCACATGGCTGGAGGGGGTACATGAGCACCTAAAAACACCATAAAGGCAGATGCCACATAAGTTAGGAACACATAGCCAATCAGGAGCTAGCATATGTAGTGATCACATGCTCCTCATGTCGGACAAACTGGACACATTATCCACTGGTCACATTATGTCCACACAAGGTCGAGACCCACCTGTACTAACCATTGGACAATTAATCTACGACTTCAAGGCAGCAACCAACATCCCTCACCATATATGGTATGCCGGAAACCTTTACAACTCATCATGTTTTGTATATGAGAAGAATGCTTACAGATTGTACATTAGACAATTGTCAGACCCTGGTCCTGTAACTGTTCTCCCAGCCATAATGTTTAATTAAACAAACTGTTCCTGTTTTGCGAAATGCCTCTTGTCTCCTTGTCGAACTCACAACTTGTCGAACTCAAGCAACACTTGTGCTGACTGTAGTAAGTGTGAATTTTCATGTAACTTGTTCAGTGCTGGAAAATGTACATTTTTACAACAATTTGACAGTTGAATGTGCCATGTCTCATAGGACCCATCTACACCTGTAACGTTTTCTCAATATTGGTTTCAGATACATGATCTCCAGTAGTCTATATGTGCAATAAATCTGTACATCCTTTCTATGTGTGTGTGTGTGTGTGTGTGTGTGTGTGTGTGTGTGTGTGTATTTCAGCATTTCTGCTCACAGGGTACATTTGTGGACCCTTGCTGCCCTATTCTGTAAATTCACAGATTAGCAACAGAAATCTTTAATGAACTTGTTTTGTATTCAAGTAGGCTTGAGACTTTATTTTCTCTGACAGTGTAAGGTACAATACATTTGATTTCTTTAGTTTTGCCTCTTCGGCCACGTACTCATTTTTCATAGTTATTGTTGTCATGGGTGTTTTAGCTCAATTCAAAGTAATTTTTGAGTTTCCACTTTGTTCAACCTTACTAATCATTTCCCTCACCTGTTTTATAAGTGGCTTTGTTGATTGTTGTCCAACAAATCCCTAACAACTGAGTGAATGTGCATTATCCAGAAGTAGACCAACACTCTCAGCTGGTTTCAGATACAGGTCATTTTAATGTATTATCCTTGGACCTGATTATAGTGTCCAAGAAGTGCAACAAAGGTTTTCCAACTGCTAGCTTGAACTTTATTGGATGATGCACTGTGTGGAGGTATTCCAAGGTATCAGAGAGTTCTCTATGGTTACTTTCTTCACGCCTAAAGTTGAATCTATGAACCTTTTCCACCTTACATCTGTGTTGCACCAATAAGGTGTACTAGGCCGTGTTCCTGTTAAAAAAACACCACTGAAGATGAAGTAGTTGCTATCAAGCATTACGTGTAATAGTGTAAAGACAAAGTTTGCTGAAACTTTTATTTCTGGATGTTTTTCAAATACTTCTTGAGCCGTTCATTCAGCGTGTGGTATTCCATCATATATTTAAGGGCCTATGAACATGGTACTGCTAATTCATTTTGCATGGTTGACAGTCCACTTTCCATGGAAAAGGTGTCCCCTTCTAACATAGTATTTTTTTTTTTAAGATTAAAGATGCTTTAATAAGGAGTTGCAAAACTTATAGCGAAGTGAATAAAACATGAAAAAGATAAAACCCACTAGAATATAGTAAGTAAAATAGCATTGGAACTTAACAAAGATTAAAGGTTAATATCCAAGATAACTTGTAACAGTATGCAAATTATGCAAATATATAAGTGAACAATAAGATAATATGACATAGCATTTATGATCTTTAGGTCTTGTCTCACCCAGCGCATGCGCTGGTCTGGCGAGACTTATTGAGAGGGCTCCAAAAAGTGCTACCAGGCCAGCCTAGAGCTACAGTGCATGTGCGCGGGCGCGCGCGCCGCGCTTGACCGCGATTACTTTCACTTTCGCGGCCACACAGCCGCTTGGCATAGCCAATAGGTCTCGCTTTTGGGACCTTAGAAGTATTTAGTAATGCAACTGTTGCATGGCTAAACACTTATAAGGTCCCAAAGGCGAGACCTATTGGCTATGCCAATGCTTGTTTTTAATGAGGTGGAGATAGGGGAAGGAAAGGGGAGGGGAAACGTATTCTATTTGAGAGAAAAATGGAGCCACAGGGTACCAATGTATCCTTTCGATGATCTACAACAGCAGGGGAAAATAACATGTAATATAGGGGTTGAAACTGATGAGTAAAAGCAAGGGAAGAGATAAGGATGCACTTGTTGAGAAAGAAAGGAGGAAAGTGGCATCCACATAAAATCACGCTTGATTGGTTGTTGTGTAGAAGTGATTTTAGCACAGTCTAATCTGTGGTGATTACAGAGCATATTCCACCATTTAATAAAGGTGAATGCTTGAGCATTCTTCTAATATTTATAGGGATCACATGTTGATCTCTTGTGAGATTGACGTGAGCCTGAAAGTAGTAGGGCCTTGAAATTTTAAATACAAATCAGTAGGTTTCAAAAAATCAAATTGTAGAATGTACTGGAATACTCAAGCATCTGTAAAATTATAAGAATAATTCACAATATTGAAAGGAGACCAGCAGCTTTCCTTTGTTGGCCCACTAATATCACATGAAGTTTGCATAAAAACTCTGGTCTCTGACTGTAAAACGAATTATTCATCCACACGGCGAAGACCATTTCCAGATCGGGTAATTCGTCTAAATAGGGAAATAAACAAATTAGTGAGGACACAATTCCAGTATTTCTCTATACAACTAATTACATTAATAAATCTTTTAAACAGGAAAAGATTTAGAAACAAATGTCTCCTAAGAAAAGTAAAAGAAGACTATAATTGGGTACAGTTAAAAGAGGTGGCTTCCGGGAACGATACTAAAAGGTTTTGGGAAATAATTTCTAATAGTTGTGTATCCAGGCTAAAACCTCTCCCAATTCCCATAAAACAAGCAGATTGGAGAACTTACCTTGAGGAACTGTATTCTGCCAAACCCAAGTCAGTTTTGTCATCTTCCCCTTCAACAGTAATTTCAACGTCGTCCCAGTTACGTCATACTCCTTCGAAGCACGAGATTGTGGGACTCATTAAGAGATTGAGAGCTTCTGGAGCAATGTGTCCAGACGAAATTCCTATGTCAGTGATTAAAAAAGAGCCCATGTTGTGGGCTTCATAACTCATCCCCCTTTTTTAGGTCTCGCCTGGCTATCGCGTAAGCGATCGCTAAGCGAGACTTATGTAGGGGCTTCAGAAAATGCTCCCAAAGGCTTCCCAGGCGGATCGGGTGGCGGTTACGCGCACAACCACGCGCATTCCATTTGCCACCAGCTACTTCCTGCACGTGCGCCGCCTCACGCATTCGGAGAGATTTAGTAAGGGGCACAAGACCTTAGGAATGCGGTTTATGGCCAGTGCATGTGAGGCATTGAAGCGCGAAGCTGGCATCGGACTTGAAAGGAGCAGACTGCTTTCGCCAACGTGCGCTCGGCCTCCCTTCCTGCATCCCCTCTTACAACAATTAACTTTCATTATAACTCACACCCCATATGCTCGTTCCCTCCCACCCTTCCTTTGTTGTCCGCTTTTCTTGTTGTTTACAAACCACGCCAGACACTGATGCACGCCTCACACTGCTGCACGCCACACACTGCTGCACGCCACACACTGCTGCATGCCACACACTGCTGCACGCAGCACACTGCTGCACGCCGCACACTACCACACGCCACACACTACCACACGCCACACACTGCTGCACACACTGCTGCGCACACTGCTGCATTACACACTGCTGCACGCCGCACACTGCTGCATGCAGCACACTGCTGCACACTGCTGCATTACTCACTGCTGCATGCTGCACGACACTGCTGCACGCAGCACACTGCTGCATGCCGCTGCACGCCACACACTGCTGCAAGCCTCACACTGCTACACGAAACACTGCTGCACGCCACACTGCTGCATGCCGCACACTGCTGCACGCCACACACTGCTACACGCCACACACTGCTGACACGCCACACACTGCTGCACGCCACACACTGCTGCATGCTGCTGCACGCCACACACTGCTGCATGCCACACACTGCTGCACACCACGCACTGCTGCACGCAGCACACTGCTGCATGCCACACACTGCTGCACGCTGCTCACTGCTGCACGCCGCACATTGCTACATGAAACACTGCTGCACGCCACACACTGCTGCATGCCACACACTGCTGCACACCACACACTGCTGCACGCCACACACTGCTGCATGCCACACACTGCTGCACACCGCACAATGCTACACGAAACACTGCTGCATGCCACACATTGCTGCAGGCCACACACTGCTGCAGGCAACACACTGCTGCATGCCGTACACTGCTGCACGCCACACACTGCTGCACACTGCTGCATTACTCACTGCTGCATGCTGCTCGACACTGCTGTACGCCGCTGCACGCCGCACACTGCTGCACGCCGCTGCATGCCACACACTGCTGCACGAAACACTGCTGCACGCCACACACTGCTGCATGCCGCACACTGCTGCACGCCACACACTGCTGCACGCCGCACACTGCTGCACGCCGCACACTGCTACACACCTCACACTGCTGCATGCCTCACACTGCTGCACGCCACACACTGCTGCACGCCGCACACTGCTGCACACCGCACACTGCTGCACGCCGCACACTGCTGCACTCCACACACTGCTTTTATGCGAGTTTATGCTACTGACATTGTAAATGTCAATGCCTTTTATTTGTTTTAAAACCAAAACATAAATAAAAGGCATTGTAATTTTACAATGCCAATAGCTCAAACTCTTAGAAATGCGAGACCTATTGCATTGCAAATGCTTGTGCTTATTGTTACTAGCATGGGACGACTCCCCTCCTGGTCAGGAAGCATTTTAATTCCACTTTATAAAAAAAGTCATAGGCACCTTCCTGGCAACTACCGCCAAATAGCATTATTAGATGCGGGAGGCAACATTTTTGCCCAGAGTATTTGGGCGCACCTCACTAACTGGGTGATGGAGGAGAAAGCTCTTCCTATTGAACAAGCAGGATTTAGAAAAAAACATTGTTCTTTAGAAAATATCCCTATGAAGAAATTGATTGCTGAAAAGTAGACCTTATTCCGAGGGGCTAATGTCTGTTTGGCATTCATAGATTTTTCAATGCCTTTAAAAAGGCAGATCGGCCAACACTTTGGAAAAAATAAAGGAGCTTCTATCACTCGTAATTGCCTTACACTCTTCCATTTGGTGTCAGGTGTTATAGGGGGGAAATCAAGGATTCTCTTCTGTATTACTAACAGAAAACGGGCTGCAGCAAGGATGTTCGTAGGCCCGTCTACTTTTCTCCCTCTATGTTGCTGATTTGGGCCAGGGGGACCCATGTAGTTCCCCCCTGGATTTGCACCCTTCGTTCCTGCACGGTGTGGCATATATTCCACACCATACTGGAAGGTGCAGTCAGTGCTCTGAGAGCGGTGGTCTGCATGATAGGCTCTTTTATGAGCCTGACAGACCTCCGCTCTCAGACTGCTACAGGACCAACCGCCAGACCAGGAAAAAACTCCATATCAGGTGGGCGGTCACACCACGGGTTGGGCGGTCCCGCTGTGGGGCAGCCAAACTCAGAAATAGGCCCATAGTCTGTTATATGTTTGTGTAGTGCTGGCAGAGTGAGAGGTGGTGGGTATTTTAACCCAAAGTTTGTGCCATGACTGCACTGAGATGGATTGTTGAAGATCAACTTTCTATTGAATTTCGAGATTTGTTCTTGGCCTTTCTGAGGAGTTATTGAGGCGATTAACAATATTTTTATAAATTTAGAAAGCTTTAGAGGGAAATGTGAAATCGATTGTAGGAGAACTATTTCCTGAAATCTCTGCCGAGACTGTAGTGAATAAAGGTAATTATAACAAATGGGCCGTAAGCCGATTATAGTGTGGAAGGGAGGAAGAGGCGAAGAAAAAGATGTGGGAGATTGTGAAATAGGTACAAAACAATGGAAGGGGGAAGGGTTGTAAATGGAACTTTCTAGCCATTGCCAAATAGTGGGGATGGAGCCGGGAGCTTCATGTAAAGTGGTTCAAATCTGTTTCAAAATATAAGCAGAGTGATATTTTTTAAAATTCACCCCACCATGGGCTTTTGGTTGCCGGAGTTTAAGCACGGAAATGCATGCTTTCTTGTTTTTTCACAAAATGTTTCTCATGTTGCTATTTAAAAATTGGAAAAATGGCAGAGGGAGCTTCACCGGTAACGTGGATAGATAGAAGTTGAATGTAGGCAGTATCATCATCTTGATGGTGTCTAATCGACCCCACCATGATAAAAATAGTGGTGACCGTTCTTCAGAGAGTGTGATTTTTGTTGTTGTCTAAGTTGCCGTAAAGAAAAAGGGTATTGAATTCCTAGACATTTGATGGAGGTATGACACCAAGAGAAAACCCAAATCTGTAAATATTTCTTTAAGACAATATGCGTTGAGAGGTAGCACCGTTGATATTTCAATGTTCAATTTATAAACTGATATCAACAAATAATCCTTTGATGGGCTGAAAAATACTGGAATAGTTGTATAGGTTTGGAAACCAAAAGAAGGATATCATCTGCGTATGCAGTAAATTTGATGTCAATGTCTTTGAGTCTGATTACGACTTTGTCGGCCTCGCTCCGCTGCAAGCCTGCCAAAGCTGTACGTACACCACCCGCCAGAGTAGGAGTGTCATCCGGGTCTGGTGGACGGTGCTTTGGCGGACTCATGGTGGTTCCTTTCTAAGGCTCACATCTAAGCCTTAGAAAGGTACCACAATGGGAACGCCAAAGAGTGCTCCTGCTCGGCATGGACGGTGCAGTCCATGCCATGTAGGAACAGGGGGTGCATACAGACAGGGAGGCCCAACATGTGCCCTCCTGCATGCACCCCATGGCCCATAGGCAGCAGGGGGCCCTGCAAAGCCTCAGTAGTTTCCTCACCACCACCCTTTCCACAGCAGGCCCAACGGCATGAAAAGGAGGGCGGTGAGGCAAATTGTAATATGCTTGGCGATGCCGCACTGCTAGCATTTTGCCGCCTCAGCCCGCTGTACCACCATTACGGGATCATGGATCTCCGGCGGTTACAGCAGTCCAGTGGCTGTCTGACGTCTGCAATTGTAATACTGTGGGCGATCCCGCAGTGCAGCGGTTGTCGGACCGCGACTACAGCGGTCCTTTGGACCACCATAGTCGTATTAAGGCCTTTTATGTTTAAAGCCAGATAAAGTACTCAATCAGTGTATCTTTTCCAAAAACAGTTTGAGAGATAAAGGGGAAAGAAGGGATCCCTGTCAAGTGCCTCTATGTACACGGAAGTAAGTGGATTGACAGTCATTAAGATAAAATAGAAGTGGTAGGGGAGGAGAATAGCATTGCTATATATTTTAAAATAGCTAGCCAAAAACCATGCCATTTCAGAGTTCAATTTTCAATTTATAAAATCCCAATTCACATGATCTGGGGCTATCAGCTAATCAATCAGAGTTTTGTAGAGTGCACTACTCACCTGTTAGGGTCTCAAGGCGCTGAGGGGTGGGAGTGAGCAGCTCCGTTGAGGTCATTTGAAGAGCCAGGTCTTGAGGTCTTTACTGAATTGGTGCAGTGTCAGGCTTCGCTGGAGGTGAAGGGGAGGGCCATTCCAAGTCTTGGCTGCGAGGTAGGAGAAGGACCTGCTGCTCGCCCTGGTCCTGTAGAAGCATGGGACGGTGGCTAGGGAGAGGTCGGCTGAGCGGAAGTTTCTCTTGGGGGCATGGAAGGAGAGATGGTCGTTGAGGTCCGATGTTGTGGAGGGCCTTCTAGGCATGCGTGAGCAGTTTGAAAGTTATTCTTCTTTCAACGTGGAGCCAGTGGCGGTTGCGGAGGTGTTGGGTGATGTGGTTGTGCTGGTGGATATCGAGGATTAGTCTGGCTGCGGCATGCTGGACGGTCTGGAGTTTGCGGAGGAGTTGTTTGTTGATTCCGGCATAGAGGGCATTGCTGTAGTGCAGTCTGCTGGTGATGAGTGTGTAAGTGACCATTTTCCTGGCGTCGGAGGGGATCCACTTGGATGTTTTACGTAGTATGCGGAGGGTTTTGGAGCATGCAGAGGAGACAGTGTTGATCTGGCGATTCATAGTGTGCGATGAGTCCAGTATGATGCCAAGGTTACATGCATGGTCTGTCGGGCTGGGTGGGTTTCCAAGGGTGGGGGGCCACCAGGTGTCATACCATGTTTAGGGGGTGGGGCCAAGAATGAGGACTTCTGTTTTCTCGGAGTTTAGTTTTAGGCAGCTGTACGTCATCCAGTTTGCGACGGCTTTCATCCCTTCTTGGAAGTTGTGGCTGGTGATGTTGGGTTGCTTGGTGAGGGAGAGGATGAGTTGGCTGTCATCGGCATAGGAGACGATGTTGAGCCTGTTGTTTCTGATGATAATTGCAAGGGGGGCCATATAGATGTTGAAGAGGGTGGGGCTGAGGGAGGATCCTTGGGGTACTCTGCATCTGATTTCTGTCGGTTCAGAAAGGAAGGGTGGGAGTCTTATTCTCTGTGTGTTCTGCAGTGAGAAATGAGCGTAACCAGTCTAAGGCCTTTGCTTGGATGCTGGCGTCGTGGAGTCTGGTGGCTAGCGTGCGGTGGGAGACAGTGTTAAAGGCTGCTGATAGGTCCAGGATTATGAGGGCTGACCTTTGGCCTTGGTCAAGGAGGGCGGGGATGTCGTCTGTGGCAGTAAGGAGTGCGGTCTCAGTGCTGTGATTGCTGCGGAATCCGTATTCAGAGGTGTCTAGGATGTTGTTGGCTTTGATGAAGTGTGCTAGCTCGGTGTTGACGGCCTTTCAATGACCTTGGCTGTGAAAGGAAGCAGTGAGATGGGCCTGAAGTTCTTGTGGTCTGATGGGTCTGCGGAGGGTTTCTTTAGGAGGTGGTTGGCTTCTGCACACTTCCAGTTGTCGGGGAATGTGGCGGTTTCAAGGAAGCAGTTGATTGTTCAACGTAGCTAGGGTGTGATGGACGTGGCAGCCCTGTGGAAGTTGTGCAGCGAGAAAGGGTCAGAAGGTGCCCCGGAATGGATGCTGTTCATGGTCTTTAGGGTGTCTTCTGTCGTGAGTGGGGTCCAGGTGAGTAAGGACTGGTGGGTAGCGTCATTGGGGGTGGGGGTGGGAGTGGTTCAGAGGTCTTGGTCATCGAAGTTGTCTTAGAGCGTCCAGATCTTGAGGTGGGAGAAGGAGCTGAGTCTGTTGCAGAGGTTTTGGGAGGGAGGGACGTCAGTTGTTTCACTGCTGGACTATACCGTTAATACGTAAAACCAGCAATTTCGTAAAAATCTTACAGTCCGTAATAATGAGCTAAATTGGTCTGTATTTCCCACACAGGGTTAAATCTTTTTTCCGAATCAAACAAGGCATAGCCTCCAGCAAAGATCCCTGTAGTTTGTTAATGGAGAGAAAACGTTGAAAAAGTAGGAGGAGTTTGGTAATACATAGTTTAAAGAATATTGAATAAAACTCTATGGAAAACCCATCTGGGCCAGGAGCTTTATCCTTGGGAATTTTGATAAAGCATCAAGGAGCTCGGCTACTTGAAAGACCCCTCTCTAGAGAATGGGCCTTATTATGCTTATTTTGCCTCTTATTGCTTATTGCTCCTTTTTTGGGACTCTCTGCTGATTTTGGCATTCTGCCAATTTCCCTCCCTGCCGCTGCGTCCCCTGCGTCCCTGCCCCCCTCGCTTGCCCATTTGATCCCCGCTCCCGCCTCCCAGCTGCTCCTCCCCCCCATCTACCCTTCTTAATGGCAGCCGCTGTTCGGCCGCGGCGCTGGCGCGCCTAAGGCAAGCTCTTCAGCGCCCGTCCACGCCTGGGCCATGCCCAGCACCAGAACTCCTGGACCCCGCGAGGGCCCCGACGCCGCTACGATGCCAACTTCCTCCACGAACTCAACGCCGGCCGATCATCCTCCTGCTTCAAGGCCTCCCCGAAGCTCACCCACAGACCTTTCACCTGCCGTAGCTGCGGCTTCATCAGTCACCGAACATCGGCACGTCCTGCTCCTCCCACCAGGGCAGGTCACAACCATCTCAGATACATACTACTCAACACCCTCTCCGTCCACAAGCAAGCCATCGAAATCTGGGACCTACTTGACTTATCCTCCCCGGACGTCGCCTTCCTGATGGAGACCTGGATGAACGCCTCCTCGGCGCTCGACATTGCCATAGCATCCCGTACGGCTACAAGATCACCCCACATAGACCGCACCAACAAACCGGGAGGAGGAATCCCCATCGTCCACAGGAATACCCTCAGAATTTCGACCAGCAAAGAAGACACCCTCAGTACTGCCAAACACCTGCACTTCCAGACCCACATCGATCCCAACACCACCCTCAGAGGAACCCTCGTCTACAGGCCCCCCAGACCCCGACCACAGTTCAGCGACTCCATCACCGATGTCGTCAGCACTCACACCCTCACCTCCACAGACTACATCCTCCTGAACTTCCACCTCGAGAACACCAACGACAGCAACTACACCACCCTGCTCAACAACCTCGCCAACCTCAGACTCAAACAGCTCGTCACGACACCCACCCACTCCGCCGGACACACGCTCGACCCCATATTTTCCGCCAGCAGCCACGTCACCTTCAGCCACACCACCAAACTCCACCGGACCGATCACCGCTGCATCCTCTTCTCCTTCAAGAAACAAACCACGCACAACTACCCGCAACAAATCCCCCACTACAGCTGGAACAAGGTCACTGAAGACCAACTAATCACCACCCTCGCCCTAAACCCACCAACTGACCCCACCGACACCGACACAGCCGCCCGCAACTTCAGGCAATGGATCGACGACTGTGCCAACACTCTCGCCCCGATCAGGAAACCCTCAAACAGACGCACCCACAGGAGGGCCATCTGGTTCACCACCGACCTCCAGGCAACCAAGCAGAATTGCCGAAGACTCGAGAAGAACTGGCGCCGCGAACAGACACCGGAATACTACGCAGCCCTCAAGAACGCCAGCCGCATGCACCATCAACTCATTCGAACCACCAAAAGGACCTCCTTTAAGGAACGCATCAACAACACGCACAACGGCAAGGAGCTCTTCAACATTGTGAAAGAACTCGTCAACCCCAGCTCCAACGACATCCCGCCGTCGCAAGACCTCTGAGACTCCCTAGCCACCTACTTCCACCGCAATATCGCAGACATCCACGACAGCTTCAACACCCAGACCCCCCCCCCGACAGCCGCCGACACTTCGGACTCCCCACCCCCCAACAATACCAGACTCCTGCTCTCCTGGAAACACGTCAATGACGACGACACCATCAAAATCATGAATACCATCCACTCCGGCTCACCATCCGACCCCTGCCCTCTCCATCGCACCCCAACTCCGGAAGATGATCAACAGCTCCTTCGAGACCGCCACCTTCCCGGAGAGCTGGAAACACGCCGGGATCAACACCCTTCTCACGAAACCCAAGGCGGATCCAAAGGACCACAAGAACTTCCGGCCCATCTCCCTGCTCTTGTTCCCGGCGAAATTCATTGAAAAGGCTGTCAACAGGCAATTGACCTGCTTACTCGAGGAGAACAACATCCTGGACTCGTGCCAATCCGGAATATGCAGCAACCACAGCACCGAAACCGCCCTTATCGCCGCCACCGACGACATCAGGGCCCTGCTGGACAATGGCGAAACCGCGGCCCTCATCCTACTGGACCTCTCGGCCGCCTTCGACACCGTCTGCCACCACACCCTACGCACACACCTCCACGACGCAGGGATCCCCGACAAAGCCCTGGACTGGACCACCTCCTTCCTCCCCGGCAGAACCCAGAGAGTCAGCCTCCCCCCATTCCAATCCGAAGCCACCAAGATCACCTGCGGCGTACCCCAAGGATCATCCCTCAGCCCGACCCTTTTTAACATCTACATGGCACCGCTCACCAACATCGTCCAATCTCACGACCTCAACATCATCTCACACGCCGACGAGACCCAGCTGATTCTCTCTCTCACCAAGGACCCCGCCGTCGCCAAAATCAACCTTCACGAAGGAATGAAGGCCGTCGCCGAATGGATGAAGAACAGTCGCCTGAAACTGAACTCAGACAGGACGGAGGTCCTCATCCTCAGCTCCACCCCATTCACCTGGGACAACTCCTCGTGGCCGGCTGCCCTGGGAGCTGCCCCAACTCCCACCGACCACGCACGCAACCTGGACTCAACACCCTCAATGACCCAGCAAGTCAACGCCGTCTCCTTCTCCTGCTTCAACACCCTCCGCATGCTTCACAAGATCTACAGATGGATCCCCACCGGAACCAGAAGGACGGTCACCCACGCCCTCGTGAGCAGCAGGCTGGACTACGGCATCGCCCTCTTTGCAGTAACCACGGCCAAACTCCAGAAAACACTTCAACGCATACAGAACGCCTCCGCATGCCTCATCCTTGACATCCCCCACCACAGCCACATCACTGCCCACCTGAGAGACCTACACTGGCTCCCCGTCAACAAGAGGATCACCTTCAAGCTCCTCACCCACACTTACAACGCACTCCACAATGCCGGACCAGCATACCTCAACAAACGACTCACCTTCTACACCCCGAACCGCCAGCTTCGCTCCACTGACCTCGCCCTCGCCACCATTCCACGCATTCAATGAAGGACCACCGGCAGCAGATCATTCTCCCACCTCGCCGCCAAGACATGGAACACCCTCCCCATCCACCTGCGACAGACCCAGCACCTTCCCCCCTCCCCCTCCTTAGCTCCTTGAGACCCTCAAGGGTGAGTAGTGCGCTCTACAAATGATTGATTGATTGATTGATTGATTGAGTATAGTGCTCCATAGGGCCGCCATACTCTTCTGTGACAGTCCAACCACCGCCACACTGCGGGCCCGACCGCAGTATTAGGAGTATGGCAGCCGGACTGCCACAGCACCGCTGCATCGGCTGGGGATCCAGGATCCCGTGGCGGTGGTGCAGCAGTCAGAGGCAGGAATATGCTGGCAGTGCCGAGCATATTCCAAGTTACCTTTCCACCGCCCTTTTCATGATGGTGCCCCCTAGAATTGCACCTCCTTTCCTGCACGCTGTGGCATGACCAACATGGTGCATGCCACGCTATGCAGGAATGTACTGTCAGCGCTCTCAAAGCGGAGGTCTGCATGTTAGGCTCCCCTATGAGCCTAACGGACCACCGCTGTGAGACCGCTATAGCACCCCCCACCTGTCATGGATTAAACTCATAACCCGGCGGGCGGGTGTACCATGGCTTTAGCGGTCCTCCAGCAGACGGTGTGTCGGCAGCGCCACTGGAAGACTGCCAAACACATAATGAGGCTGAATGTGTTTATCGCAATTTCTAGGAATAAAGGCAAACATTTTTTATCTAAGGCTTCTGTTGTGGGGGAGATTTTAGAATTATATAGATTAGTGTAGAAATCATAGAAACATTTTAAATTTCAGGGTCAGTATGGTAGCTTGTTCCGTGTTAATATTTGATGCCATTAACTTTAGATTTTTGTTTTTTAAATAATTGGCTAAAGGTTTACTAGCTTTGTTACATCCTACATAGTATTTGGCATTTATTTTTCATAGACAACTTTTTGCATGCTCAAATGAATTTATATTACAATGAAATTTAGCAGCAATTAGATGTGTCAATGTGTCCTTACTGTGGAAGTGAAGTACTTGTGCTCTAAAGCTTTTATGAGTTTCATCATGGAGGAGTAGTCTTTGTTTGCAAGTTTCTTTTTAGAGGCAACATGATCAATGCTGAAGCCTCTGGCTGCTGCCTGATAAGCGTCCCAGACATAATTCATTTGAACTTATTCAGTTAAATAAAGAGCAAAGAATTCATTAGAGAATTGGTCTCATTTTTCTACAAATGCACGGTCTTGTAATAAGTAATTGTTTAATCTCCATCTATTAGTATGCGTATGTTGTGGGGATAAGACCATGTCGACGATGACAGGAGCGGGATGGAGCTTTTTTCAACCTGTGTCAAGTTTTGTAAAATATGATGCATCACAAATATGTAGTCTACCCTGTAGGATAATTTGTGTACGAGTGAATAGAAAGTAAACTCCATACTATCAGGGTGGAGAAACCTCCAAACATCCGTAACAGTGGTGTAACGAAACTCGAGGGGGCCCCCCTGCAAAGTACAAGGAGGGCCCCCCTTCCAGCTCACTCAGGAGCTCTCAGGCCAGCATACTTTGCTGAGGGAGCCCCATGGAGCTCAGGGCTGCCCGCACTGCGGCGTCTGCGGGGGCCTTTGTTACGCCCCTGATCAGTAAGTCCCCTAGAATGAGCTGCTTTCGTAAAGGATTTTTGCATTTTGTTAGGGACATATCTAGAAGTGTAACGACGATCTATGAAAGGCTCCATGAGTTGGTTGCAGTCTCCTCCCACAATAAAATTATCTAGAGAGCGTGTTTGGAGTAATGTGGAGAATGGTCACCAAATTAAAATTCCACTCTGGAGGGACCATAAACATTGCAGAGAGAGAGGCACATTATTAATTTTAAGGGTCAAAAGTAGCCATCGCTAGGGATTTGTGAAATACGTTCACAACACCATTTTTATGATTCATGGCAGGAGAACAGAATACATTACCCACCCAATCCTCCGTTCCCTCTGAGATTGAATACATGAGCGCCCATCAGTTGGCCATATTACCAGTTGTTAATTACTCTGCCAGGAATCTGTTCTATCGTACATCAGCACCAATAGATGCTGCACCCCACATTGAGCAGTTCTCATATGAGATGACAGAGTTAATCAATCCATCATGGCATTTGCAAAGCGCACTACATACCCAAGAGGGTCTCAAGGCGCTGGGGGGAGGGGAGAAGCTGCTACTGTTTGAAGAACCAGGTCTTGAGAAGTCTTCTGAAGGTCAGAAGGTCTTCGGTCTGCCGCATGCGGATGGGGAGAGTGTTCCATGTCTTGGCGGCGAAGTGGGAGAATGATCTACCACCAGCGGTCACTCTTCAGATGCGGGGGACAGTGGCGAGGGGGCGGTCTGCGGAGCGGAGCTGGCGGGTGTGGGTGTAGAGGCTGAGTCGGCTGTTGAGGTATGTTGGTCCGGAGTTGTGGAGTGCCTTGTGTGCGTGGGTGAGGAGTTTGAAGGTTATCCTCTTGTTGACGGGGAGCCAGTGCAGGTCTCTCAGGTGGGGTGTGATGTAGCTGCGGCGAGGGATGTCGAGGATCAGGCGTGCGGAGGCGTTCTGGATGCGTTAAAGCCGCTTCAGGAGTTTGGCTCCTACGTAGAGTACGTTTCCGTAGTCCAGCACCACTGCTGACGAGGGCCTGGGTGACCGTGCTTCTTGTTTCAGTGGGGAGCCCCCAGTTACCCCCATGCAGGAAGCTACGAGGCCTAAAGAACTGGCAGAAAAGATTATTGTGTTGAAATAACTTTTCAACACCTGGTGTTCCAGCATGCAAAGGATACAAATATTCCTTCCAGTTGCAGAACATATAGGAATGTGGCGGATGTGCAATGTCCTACAAAGAGGCCGCTCCAACAGACACAGAAATTGTGGCTCCTAATAGTATATGATATCAACCATGCTGTCAATTCTGTTTTGAAGCCCTAGGTAATGAAAGAGTCAAATCCACTAAAATGTCAGGTTTTTGTTGCCCCGCAGCTGCAACGTGCATCATACCATGCAATATTTGTTTGAAATTCTTCCAAAATTCGTTCAAGAATGATCACATTCTCTATTAAGGTTGCTCATAATTGTCGATACTAACTCTATCAATTAGTTTCCCCGGGGGTTGAAAAATGAACAACCTGGACTAGGGCACAAGAGAAACACCAAGCAGACAACATGGTCACCAATTGTGGTTTTACCACGGGAACAAGTAGAGCACAAAATGGTGTTTTCATTGTTCAAGGATTGAGCATTGCTAACCTATTACACACAATATCACAGTTAATGCGGCGTTTGACAGATCCAGGCTCAGTTAGACAGCAGAATAAGGTTGCACAAGCATTTTGCTGCTAAACTACACTAGTTTGACAAGGCAGGACACAGCGATGCAAAGGGGAGTGCTGGTGTACTGCCTCCACATTGACACCATCCAGGATAAAATACACACAAGCCATACGTTAATGTAAATTCTACATCTGTCTTACAATGCACTCTGAGAAAATATTCACAGAGGCATTTGCTTTAGGTCGCAGAAGTATGCCTCTGGTTAGACACAAATGATATGTTCAGGTGTCACATAGCTGAGCTATCTCTCAATCTAGCCATTGGTCCGGCATCAGACACCAGGTCAGGTGACACTCCTCCATCACCAAAGGGCAAGAGCTACAACCCACCATTTCTGCTTGATACCTTCTAAAATTGCCACCGGCCCTGTGTTTAGTTCCTGGGGGCACCGTATGAGGGCCTCGTTTGTGAAAAGGGTTGCATCGCTGTGGTAAAAGAGCGATGCAACACTTTTCACTGCGCCCTCCTTTCAACACCATGGATGCACCGTATTTACTGTACCGCACTCCATATCGCAAGGAATGACAAATGCGTCAGGAATCCTGATGTATCTGTTGGCACAAAACTCACGCATTGCTGGAGTTGTGTCGTAAGTATGATGCAACTCCAACAATGCATGGGAGGGGCCTATACACATTGCACTGCGTCACCCCTACACCTGCTGTGAGGCAGGTGGAAGGTTTTGACACACAGGTATCCTAGAAGTGGCGCAGTAAAATCTGATAGATTTCACTGCACCAGTTCTACAAGGCTTTCTTGTGGGGGAACGCCCACCCTGCATACATTATACCTGACGCAGGAATAATGTGGCGCAGTGGTTTACAAAGTGACGCATCTGCCTAGATCCCCCACTTTGTCAAGTCAAAGTCAAAATCACTTTATTCAATCAAGTTAAAATATAGATCATAAAAGTACATTACAATATGGACTGCATTTTCTTAAAGTGTCAGTGCATATACTTAATGACATAGATAATGCATCAGATCAAAATTTACATTGAAAATTGTGCACAGATAATGAATAGTTAAAAAGAATTAAAGCACGAATATTAACATGGAAGCTAAAACCTCACACAGGGGTTCACCAAATACTGAATTATAACATGTATTAATATAATAATGTCGCAGTCTTTCAATAATAATTAAATACATAATATAATGTACATAATTCCCTTAAAAATAAGCCTAGTAAGTTAAAATATATGATCTATAAAACCAATTACAGTAAACATCCGGCCCCTTGTTATTATGGAAGACAATAAAAAAAAGTCTAAAAATTACTATCAGTGAGGGTCAATTGATCGCCTAGTCATTATTGACAGACATAGATAATACGCAAGGCAATGGCATACAAGATGATCAGACAGCATTTGGAGGAAATATAAGGCAGGGTGACATTTTGTAAATTTGTATATCCGCATAAGAGGGAGGATATATCTTTTACAGAAAAAGATAAGGTGCAAATTATATTGCTGTGAAATTCTATCTCAAGAGCAGACTTTCAACGCGTTTGGGGAATAAATTCCCGTAGGGTGGCCCAACATGCACGGAATACGTATTAGTCAAAATCTTGCTAAAATAAAGCGATGTCGTGAATTAGTGACAAACACTAGGTATGGGTTTACATAAAAAGGGATAAAAGGTATCTGTGAATATGATATTATGGTACATTTGCTACAGTTGCTTTCATGTCTGTCGTTCCACCTTTTAGTTAAAAAGAGTTTTTTGATTTGTGCTTTCGGGGTCAATAGGCAATTAGCTGGATATGTAAACAAAAATTGCAATCCCAGAGCAGACAATGTATCTTTAACATATAGAATCCAGGAAACCTACTGTACCCGGTGAAGGGTTAAACAATCCCTAATGATGCTTTCGGTCAAGGCCACAGTTTCCGTTCTCCATAGTGAGCGCCATAATGGAATTGGGGCAAGACGAGCAGTATCCGATATATAAGGCGCATTCAACTCTTGGAGCATATTAAAATTAGAGCAATTGCTAGGAAGGACTAAGGGTTTTTTGAGGAAGGGGTCTTCTATACTTTGTAGGGCATCAACATTTGCTGGCCCCAGACCCCTCACTTTGTCAATATGGAGCAACTTGGTGCATTGTTTACGTCGCCGATGCGTCACGAAAAGCTTTCAAGCTACACAGAATACAAATGACACAACTGCAGTGGCAGGGTGAGGCAGGTAGAAATGCCATCATTATAATCTTGTCTGAGGTCATTCAATACAGCCACAGGGCCGTCTCAGTACCTCAAGCAGTCTTTAACCCCTTCGATGCTCATGACGGAACGGTTCCGTCATGAGCATCGGTTGGGCTGTGCTCATGACGGAACCGTTCCGTCATGAGGACAGCCCCCGGGGGAAGCGCTGGCGCTCCCCCCCTTGTGCAGCGATCTTGCCCCCCTTTACGGGGGTGGCAGCGGAAGAGCTTCCGCTGCCACCCCTGAGCCCCCCCGAGCCCCCCCACGCTTTCTGATGACGTCAGCGCGCACAGCGCGTGCCGGCGTCATCAGGAAGCGTTGGACGCGCTGGAATCCATTTCTTCCAGCGCGTCCAAGGGAGCAGAGGTAGGTTTTGTTGTCCGGTGGGGGCCGCGGCGGTGAAATTTGTAGTATTGAGGCATCGGGGGAGAGGAAAGAGTATTTCCTCTCCCCCGATGTCTCAATACAGGGCATTCCTGCTCCACGATCGCGCACAGCGTCGCGATCGTGGAGTAGGGATGCCCCACTAGACACCAGGGATTTGTTATTTCGAATTTGGGAAGCGACCCCTTAGGCAAGGGTCGCTTCCTTGGGGGTAAAAATTTGTCGAAGTCTTTTCTGCCCCCCCTGGGGGCAGATCGGTCCGCTTTCTGCGCGTTTCTGCCCCCAGGGGGGGCAGAAAAGCCCACTAGACACCAGGGATGTCGTTTATACTATGTAGGAAGCGACCCCTTAGGCAAGGGTCGCTTCCTTGGGGGGCCCAATAATTTGAAGACTTTTCTGCCCCCCCTGGGGGCAGATCGGTCTTCTTTCTGCCCGTTTCTGCCCCCAGGGGGGGCAGAAAAGCCCACTAGACACCAGGGATGTCTATTTCGTTATGTAGGAAGCGACCCCTTGGGCAAGGGTCACTTCCTAGGGTGGTAAAGTGATTAGAAGACTTTTCTGCCCCCCCTGGAGGCAGATCGGTCGTCTTTCTGCCCGTTTCTGCCCCCAGGGGGGGCAGAAAAGCCCACTAGACACCAGGGATGTCTTTTTCTTTATGTAGGAAGCGACCCCTTGGGCAAGGGTCGCTTCCTTTGCGGCCTAATTATTTAGAATACTTTTCTGCCCCCCCTGGGGGCAGATTGGTCGTCTTTCTGTCCGTTTCTGCTCCTAGGGGGGGGGCAGAAAAGCCCACTAGACACCAGGGATATAAATATTATTGTAGGAAGCGACCCCTTGGGCAAGGGTCGCTTCCTTGGGCCCCTAAATTTTTTGAAGACTTTTCTGCCCCCTCTGGGGGCAGATCGGTTTTATTTTGTTGCCGTTTCTGCTCCTATTGGGGGCAGAAAAGCCCACTAGACACCAGGGAATTAGTTCAATTAGAAATAGAAGTGACCCCTCGCTTCCAGGGTGCAATTTGTTATATGTATTTGGCTCACCCGCCCCGGGACTGAATAGCCTTTTTTTTCCTGCTGTTTTCTGCCTGACCTGGCACACAAACCGATTGACCATTTGGGTAGTGACATGGCATGTTATAATGTTTATTGTTATATTTTTTGTGATTTCCAATTGTAATGTTTTTTTTGTTTACTTTTTTGTTCTAGGTGAAGGCTTTTCTTCTGTTCACGTTGACGTTTTGGTTCTGGTGGTTTTGCTGTTTGTGTAGTTTGGTAAGAGACTGTTTTTTTGTACCATGCAAATGTGTTTGATTTCTCTGCCTGTTTTTTTTTGCAAATGGTGTAATAATAGCAGTATGTTTGGTTTTTGAGTGTCAAAAACTTTTTGCATTGGTGCTCGATGTGTATTTTGTTGTCTTGTGAGTAATTTGTTTTTTTTTCTTCTTTCTAGTTTGATATCGTTGGTCTTTGCTGTGTCACTGCAGAGTTTGTTTCTGGTGAGTGCAGCTGTCTCTTTTGATTTTGGATTGTATAGTTTTTGAGTACATTGATCTTATTGATATAAGGTACACATTTCTTTACTTACTTGGTTTGCACATTGTTGGTTGTTGTTGACTTGTTTGTGCAGTCTTCTATCTTAGTAGGTATAATGGCTAGCCGCAGGATGACTGCTCAGCAGGTTGTTGGTTTGCTGTTTGAGTCTTCCTCTGATATTGGGTCAGAGACTGACTCTGCTTCTGAGGGAGAGGGGGCAGGGGACGATTCTGGCAGTGAGTTTTCTCTCCGTATGGGGTCATCGGATGATGAAGATACTCTTAGTGCGGATGAAGTGCCTGTGTTAGAGGAGGAGACTGATGTGCCGATAGTGCGGCAAGAGGCATCTGGGCTGCAGCCTGCGGCTGCAAGGCTTCCCGTTGGTGAAGTGCGGCAAGAGACATCTGGGCTGCAGGCTGGGACTGCAAGGCTTCCCGTTGGTGTAGTGCGGCAAGAGGCATCTGGGCTGCAGGCTGGGGCTGCAAGCCTTTCCGTTGGTGTAGTGCGGCAAGAGACATCTGGGCTGCAGGCTGGGGCTGCAAGTCTTCCCGTTGAAAGTGATGACCTCTGGGTTGCCCCTGGCATGGTGCAGCCGGAATTTCCAGAGTTTACTGGTGTTCCAGGGTCTAGAGTGAATACTGAGAACTTTTTGCCTGTACATTTTTTTCAGTTGTTTATGGACGATGTGTTTTTGGCAGAGATTGTTGAGCAGACTAATTTGTATGCCGAACAGTTTTTGAGGGACAACAGTGCCAGTCTTAAGCCACACTCTAGAGCTACCCGGTGGACTCCCACAAATGTTGAAGAGATGAAGAAGTTCTTGGGTTTAACTTTTTTGATGGGCTTGCTAAGGAAGCCATCATTGGCCTCATATTGGTCTAGCAGTCCCTTGATGGCAACGTCTATTTTTCCGGCAGTCATGAGTCGTGACAGGTATTTGCTTCTGCTTCGGATGATGCACTTTGTTGATAATGGTTTAGCGTTGCCACGAGATCACCCTGATTGTGACCGTCTTTTTAAGATTAGGCCTGTCCTTGATCACTTTGTTGATCGATTTTCTGAGATTTATGCCCCTGGTAGAGAAATTGCAGTGGATGAGTCTTTGGTGTTGTTCAAGGGCCGCTTGGTTTTTAGGCAATACATTCCTAGTAAGAGGGCACGCTATGGAATAAAGCTGTATATGCTGTGTGACAGTAGGACTGGATATGTCTCTAATTTCAGGGTGTACACCGGTAAGGAATCTAGGTTTAACCTCCCTGGTTGTCCGTCCACTTTTGGAGTGACTGAGAAAATTGTTTGGGAACTTGGTAGAGGATTTTTTAACAAAGGCCACCATTTATATGTAGATAACTTCTACACTGGTGTGCGGTTGTTCAGGGAATTGGCCAAAGTGGACACTTTTGCTTGTGGCACAGTCCGCTGTAACCGTAAAGGTTTTCCGAAAGAACTTGTTTGTCAAAAGCTTGTGCGGGGACAGTGCAGTGCGTTGCGTTGCCAGGAGCTTCTTGCTGTGAAGTTTACAGACAGGAGAGATGTCTACATGCTGACTTCCATCCATGATGAAAGCACTGCACCTGTGACTGTTTGGGGTCAGGTCGCTGAAGCGCACAAACCTGTATGCGTTTTAGACTATAATAGGCACATGGGTGGTGTTGACAGAGTAGATCAGAGGTTGGAACCTTACACTGCTCTTCGTAAGGCTTACATTTGGTACAAGAAGTTGGCTATCCATCTTTTCCACTTGGCAATGTTTAATGCTTTTGTTGTGTTCCAGGATTCTTGCCCTGAGTCAAAGATGACTTTTGCTAAGTTTCAGGAGTCTGTAATAGGCAGCCTTGTTGTAGTGGAACAGGCAAGTGTTCCTAGAGTTGGACTGGTGGAGGATGTTGCTAGATTGAAAGAACGCCACTTTCCAGATCACATTCCTCCCACACCCGCAAAAGATTTTCCCAGTAGGAGATGTAGAGTCTGTTGGCGAAGAGGTTTGCGGAAGGAGAGTCGTATGTACTGCCCCGATTGTCCCTCTCATCCTGCACTGTGTCTCTCTGCTTGTTTCCGAGCGTACCACACGCGTAAAAATGTCTGGGAAGATTCATGAGTGGTAAAGTGAACTGCCTGGTCTGTATTCTTTGGAAAATATGATTCTGTTTCAAGGTTGGTGTTAGTGCAATGTATTTAGTTGCTGATTTTCTGTTAGAAGATTTGTATCTATTTGCAATTTGTTTGTGTTTTTATTTTTTTCTAAAAAAATCCAAAATGTGATGGCGGTGTGTGTAGGCTTGCGCTTGGCTGTTGGTGTGTGTGGACTGGCACTTGGTTGGTGGTGTGCGTGGAATGGTGCTTGGCTGACGGTGTGCGTGGACTGGCGGTGTGCATGGACTGGCGGTGTGCGTGGACTGGTGCGTGGCTGGTGGTGTGCGTGGAATGGTGCTTGGCTGGCGGTGTGCGTGGAATGGTGCTTGGCTGGTGGTGTGCGTGGAATGGTGCTTGGCTGGCGGTGTGCGTGGACTGGTACTTGGCTGGCGGTGTGTGTGGACTGGTGGTGTGTGCGGACTGGTGTTTGGCTGGTGGTGTCCGTGGACTGGAGCTTGGCTGGTGGTGTCCGTGGACTGGAGCTTGTCTGGTGGTGTGTGTGGACTGGAGCTTGGCTGGCGGTGTGCGTGGAATGGTGCTTGTCTGGTGGTGTCCGTGGACTGGAGCTTGGCTGGCGGTGTAGGTGGATTGGCGATTGGCTGCCGGTGTGCCTGGCCTGGCGATTGGATGGCGGTGTGCCTGGACTGGCGCTTGGCTAGCGGTGTGCGTGGAGTGGCGTTTGGCTAGCGGTGTGTGTCGACTGGTGCTTGGCTGGCTGTGTGTGAGTAGTGACTTTCTGCTGGTCACTACACACACTGCTAGCTGAGTGCCACTCCACGCAATCCTTCAGCCTGTGTAGTTGCTGTGTCTGGATTGTGGGCGTGTGAAAGTGATGGGCCCTTGAATGGCGCTGTGTGCTGGTGTGAGTTTTGTTATGTGATGGGCCCGCGGCTGGCGGTGTGAATGGTTTTGTATGTCTCACACGTATGAAAGGTGTATGAATGGCCTGTAAAGAGGTTGGTGCCTTGTCGTGGCTTTACAGCTCACGAGCTGTGAGTCAATGGTTCAGTTTCTTGCCCTTTCAATTATTACCAGTGCATTTCATGTTTTGTGAAATCACTTGGTAATACAATTTTATCTACTGAACCATCACTCACCCTCGTGCCAAATCCAACCAGTATGTGTGTGTGCTTGCGGGTTAGATGACTGTGCAGTAATATTTGTCTTTCTGAAGCAGGGTGTACCTTGTCCCTTTTTGGTGATTTTTGTACTGTGTTGCTTTTGTACCTGGTGGTGCGAATGGTCTTGTTTGTATCACGTATGAAAGGTGTGTGAATGGCCTGTAAAGTGGTTGGTGCCTTGACGTGGCTTTACAGCTCACGAGCTGCAAGTCATTGGTTTGGTTTTTTGTGAATTTAATTATTGACAGTGCATTTCATTTTTGTGAAATCTCTTGTTAATAAAATTTAATACACTGAACCATGACTTGCCCTCGTGCCAAATCCAACCAGTATGTGTGTGTGTTTGAGGAATAGATGGTTGTGCAGGAATCTTTGTCTTTTGTTTCTCTGCCAAGGTACACTTTCCATGTAAGAATAACCCACCAACTGTAGATATTGTCGAAAACCCTTGGGAGTTCATGGTGATGTCTCTCTAGTGATTTGAAAAATATTTTTTATCCCCATTGTCCTGTAAACCTCAAATTGTCTGCCACATTTTCTTTGCAGTATTATTCCTAAATTCTCACGCTGTAGTAACAATAGTTAATCTGGTTTTGCAAGGGGGGTTACTTTGGTTTTTTGCCCAGGGCTCGGCGGCCATCTAGGGAAACCTTTCAAAACCACGCATTTCTGAAAACTAGACACCCGGCGGCTTCCAGGGAGGTATGGCTTGCGTGGATCCCCCAACGTTTCCTTACCCAGAATCCCCTGCAAACCTAAATTTTTGCCCAAAAAATCACTTTTTTCACACATTTTGGGGTGGGAAAGTAGTGGCATCACCGGGCTCACACAAATTTACCACCACCCAGCGTTCCCCCAGGTCTCCCGGTAAAAATGGTGCCTCACTTGTGTGGGAGGCCCAAGGACCCGCGGCAGGCAAGGGCCCCAAACGTAGTGAGGCGACATCAAGATGGCCTATCGCCAAACCACCTGGTTTTTCAAGGGGGGTCACTTTGGTTTTTGGCCCGGTGCGCGGCGGCCATCTAGGGAAACCTACCAAACCCAGGCATTTTTGAAAACTAGACACCCGGCGGCTTCCAGGGAGGTATGGCTTGCGTGGATCCCCCAACGTTTCCTTACCCAGAATCCCCTGCAAACCTCATTTTTTGCTCAAAAAATCACTTTTTTCACACATTTTGGGGTGGGAAAGTAGTGGCATCACCGGGCTCACACAAATTTACCACCACCCAGCGTTCCCCCAGGTCTCCCGGTAAAAATGGTGCCTCACTTGTGTGGGAGGCCCAAGTACCCGCGGCAGGCAAGGGCCCCAAACGTAGTGAGGCGACATCAAGATGGCCTATCGCCAAACCACCTGGTTTTGCAAGGGGGGTCACTTTGGTTTTTGGCCCGGTGCGCGGCGGCCATCTAGGGAAACCTACCAAACCCAGGCATTTTTGAAAACTAGACACCCGGTGGCTTCCAGGGAGGTATGGCTTGCGTGGATCCCCCAACGTTTCCTTACCCAGAATCCCCTGCAAACCTCATTTTTTGCTCAAAAAATCACTTTTTTCACACATTTTGGGGTGGGAAAGTAGTGGCATCACCGGGCTCACACAAATTTACCACCACCCAGCGTTCCCCCAGGTCTCCCGGTAAAAATGGTGCCTCACTTGTGTGGGAGGCCCAAGTACCCGCGGCAGGCAATGGCCCCAAACGTAGTGAGGCGACATCAAGATGGCCTATCGCCAAACCACCTGGTTTTGCAAGGGGGGTCACTTTGGTTTTTGGCCCGATGCGCGGCGGCCATCTAGGGAAACCTACCAAACCCAGGCATTTTTGAAAACTAGACACCCGGCGGCTTCCAGGGAGGTATGGCTTGCGTGGATCCCCCAACGTTTCCTTACCCAGAATCCCCTGCAAACCTCATTTTTTGCTCAAAAAATCACTTTTTTCACACATTTTGGGGTGGGAAAGTAGTGGCATCACCGGGCTCACACAAATTTACCACCACCCAGCGTTCCCCCAGGTCTCCCGGTAAAAATGGTGCCTCACTTGTGTGGGAGGCCCAAGTACCCGCGGCAGGCAAGGGCCCCAAACGTAGTGAGGCGACATCAAGATGGCCTATCGCCAAACCACCTGGTTTTGCAAGGGGGGTCACTTTGGTTTTTGGCCCGGTGCGCGGCGGCCATCTAGGGAAACCTACCAAACCCAGGCATTTTTGAAAACTAGACACCCGGCGGCTTCCAGGGAGGTATGGCTTGCGTGGATCCCCCAACGTTTCCTTACCCAGAATCCCCTGCAAACCTCATTTTTTGCTCAAAAAATCACTTTTTTCACACATTTTGGGGTGGGAAAGTAGTGGCATCACCGGGATCACACAAATTTACCACCACCCAGCGTTCCCCCAGGTCTCCCGGTAAAAATGGTGCCTCACTTGTGTGGGAGGCCCAAGTACCCGCGGCAGGCAAGGGCCCCAAACGTAGTGAGGCGACATCAAGATGGCCTATCGCCAAACCACCTGGTTTTGCAAGGGGGGTCACTTTGGTTTTTGGCCCGGTGCGCGGCGGCCATCTAGGGAAACCTACCAAACCCAGGCATTTTTGAAAACTAGACACCCGGCGGCTTCCAGGGAGGTATGGCTTGCGTGGATCCCCCAACGTTTCCTTACCCAGAATCCCCTGCAAACCTCAATTTTTGCTCAAAAAATCACTTTTTTCACACATTTTGGGGTGGGAAAGTAGTGGCATCACCGGGCTCACACAAATTTACCACCCCCCAGCGTTCCCCCAGGTCTCCCGGTAAAAATGGTGCCTCACTTGTGTGGGAAGCCCAAGTACCCGCGGCAGGCAAGGGCCCCAAACGTAGTGAGGCGACATCAACATTGCCTATCCCAAATGTCGCCTCACTACGTTTGTTGTCCTTGCCTGCCGCGGGTACTTGGCCCTCCCACACAAGTGAGGCACCATTTTTACCGGGAGACCTGGGGGAACGCTGGGTGGTGGTAAATTTGTGTGAGCCCGGTGATGCCACTACTTTCCCACCCCAAAATGTGTGAAGAAAGTGATTTTTTCAGCAAAAATTGAGGTTTGCAGGGGATTCTGGGTAAGGAAACGTTGGGGGATCCACGCAAGCCATACCTCCCTGGATGCCGCCGGGTGTCTAGTTTTCAAAAATGCCTGGGTTTGGTAGGTTTCCCTAGATGGCCGCCGCGCACCGGGCCAAAAACCAAAGTGACCCCCCTTGCAAAACCAGGTGGTTTGGCGATAGGCCATTTTGATGTCGCCTCACTACGTTTGGGGCCCTTGCCTGCCGCGGGTACTTGGGCCTCCCACACAAGTGAGGCACCATTTTTACCGGGAGACCTGGGGGAACGCTGGGTGGTGGTAAATTTGTGTGAGCCCGGTGATGCCACTACTTTCCCACCCCAAAATGTGTGAAAAAAGTGATTTTTTGAGCAAAAAATGAGGTTTGCAGGGGATTCTGGGTAAGGAAACGTTGGGGGATCCACACAAGCCATACCTCCCTGGAAGCCGCCGGGTGTCTAGTTTTCAAAAATGCCTGGGTTTGGTAGGTTTCCCTAGATGGCCGCCGCGCACCGGGCCAAAAACCAAAGTGACCCCCCTTGCAAAACCAGGTGGTTTGGCGATAGGCCATCTTGATGTCGCCTCACTACGTTTGGGGCCCTTGTCTGCCGCGGGTACTTGTCCCTCCCACACAAGTGAGGCACCATTTTTACCGGGAGACCTTGGGGAACGCTGGGTGGTGGTAAATTTGTGTGAGCCCGGTGATGCCACTACTTTCCCACCCCAAAATGTGTGAAAAAAGTGATTTTTTGAGCAACAATTGAGGTTTGCAAGGGATTCTGGGTAAGGAAACGTTGGGGGATCCACGCAAGCCATACCTCCCTGGAAGCCGCCGGGTGTCTAGTTTTCAAAAATGCCTGGGTTTGGTAGGTTTCCCTAGATGGCCGCCGCGCACCGGGCCAAAAACCAAAGTGACCCCCCTTGCAAAACCAGGTGGTTTGGCGATAGGCCATTTTGATGTCGCCTCACTACGTTTGGGGCCCTTGCCTGCCGCGGGTACTTGGGCCTCCCACACAAGTGAGGCACCATTTTTACCGGGAGACCTGGGGGAACGCTGGGTGGTGGTAAATTTGTGTGAGCCCGGTGATGCCACTACTTTCCCACCCCAAAATGTGTAAAAAAAGTGATTTTTTGAGCAAAAAATGAGGTTTGCAGGGGATTCTGGGTAAGGAAACGTTGGGGGATCCACGCAAGCCATACCTCCCTGGAAGCCGCCGGGTGTCTAGTTTTCAAAAATGCCTGGGTTTGGTAGGTTTCCCTAGATGGCCGCCGCGCACCGGGCCAAAAACCAAAGTGACCCCCCTTGCAAAACCAGGTGGTTTGGCGATAGGCCATCTTGATGTCGCCTCACTACGTTTGGGGCCCTTGCCTGCCGCGGGTACTTGGGCCTCCCACACAAGTGAGGCACCATTTTTACCGGGAGACCTGGGAGAACGCTGGGTGGTGGTAAATTTGTGTGAGCCCGGTGATGCCACTACTTTCCCACCCCAAAATGTGTGAAAAAAGTGATTTTTTGAGCAAAAAATGAGGTTTGCAGGGGATTCTGGGTAAGGAAACGTTGGGGGATCCACGCAAGCCATACCTCCCTGGAAGCCGCCGGGTGTCTAGTTTTCAAAAATGCCTGGGTTTGGTAGGTTTCCCTAGATGGCCGCCGCGCACCGGGCCAAAAACCAAAGTGACCTCCCTTGCAAAACCAGGTGGTTTGGCGATAGGCCATCTTGATGTCGCCTCACTACGTTTGGGGCCCTTGTCTGCCGCGGGTACTTGTCCCTCCCACACAAGTGAGGCACCATTTTTACCGGGAGACCTTGGGGAACGCTGGGTGGTGGTAAATTTGTGTGAGCCCGGTGATGCCACTACTTTCCCACCCCAAAATGTGTGAAAAAAGTGATTTTTTGAGCAACAATTGAGGTTTGCAGGGGATTCTGGGTAAGGAAACGTTGGGGGATCCACGCAAGCCATACCTCCCTGGAAGCCGCCGGGTGTCTAGTTTTCAAAAATGCCTGGGTTTGGTAGGTTTCCCTAGATGGCCGCCGCGCACCGGGCCAAAAACCAAAGTGACCCCCCTTGCAAAACCAGGTGGTTTGGCGATAGGCCATTTTGATGTCGCCTCACTACGTTTGGGGCCCTTGCCTGCCGCGGGTACTTGGCCCTCCCACACAAGTGAGGCACCATTTTTACCGGGAGACCTGGGGGAACGCTGGGTGGTGGTAAATTTGTGTGAGCCCGGTGATGCCACTACTTTCCCACCCCAAAATTTGTGAAAAAAGTGATTTTTTGAGCAAAAATTGAGGTTTGCAGGGGATTCTGGGTAAGGAAACGTTGGGGGATCCACACAACCCATACCTCCCTGGAAGCCGCCGGGTGTCTAGTTTTCAAAAATGCCTGGGTTTGGTAGGTTTCCCTAGATGGCCGCCGCGCACCGGGCCAAAAACCAAAGTGACCCCCTTGCAAAACCAGGTGGTTTGGCGATAGGCCATCTTGATGTCGCCTCACTACGTTTGGGGCCCTTGCCTGCCGCGGGTACTTGGGCCTCCCACACAAGTGAGGCACCATTTTTACCGGGAGACCTGGGGGAACGCTGGGTGGTGGTAAATTTGTGTGAGCCCGGTGATGCCACTACTTTCCCACCCCAAAATGTGTGAAAAAAGTGATTTTTTGAGCAAAAAATGAGGTTTGCAGGGGATTCTGGGTAAGGAAACGTTGGGGGATCCACGCAAGCCATACCTCCCTGGAAGCCGCCGGGTGTCTAGTTTTCAAAAATGCCTGGGTTTGGTAGGTTTCCCTAGCTGGCCGCCGCGCACCGGGCCAAAAACCAAAGTGACCCCCCTTGCAAAACCAGGTGGTTTGGCGATAGGCCATTTTGATGTCGCCTCACTACGTTTGGGGCCCTTGCCTGCCGCGGGTACTTGGCCCTCCCACACAAGTGAGGCACCATTTTTACCGGGAGACCTGGGGGAACGCTGGGTGGTGGTAAATTTGTGTGAGCCCGGTGATGCCACTACTTTCCCACCCCAAAATGTGTGAAAAAAGTGATTTTTTGAGCAAAAATTGAGGTTTGCAGGGGATTCTGGGTAAGGAAACGTTGGGGGATCCACGCAAGCCATACCTCCCTGGAAGCCGCCGGGTGTCTAGTTTTCAAAAATGCCTGGGTTTGGTAGGTTTCCCTAGATGGCCGCCGCGCACCGGGCAAAACACCAAAGTGACCCCCCCTTGCAAAACCAGGTGGTTTGGCGATAGGCCATTTTGATGTCGCCTCACTACGTTTGGGGCCCTTGCCTGCCGCGGGTACTTGGCCCTCCCACACAAGTGAGGCACCATTTTTACCGGGAGACCTGGGGGAACGCTGGGTGGTGGTAAATTTGTGTGAGCCCGGTGATGCCACTACTTTCCCACGCCAAAATGTGTGAAAAAAGTGATTTTTTGAGCAAAAAAAGAGGTTTGCAGGGGATTCTGGGTAAGGAAACGTTGGGGGATCCACGCAAGCTATACCTCCCTGGAAGCCGCCGGGTGTCTAGTTTTCAGAAATGCCTGGGTTTGGTAGGTTTCCCTAGATGGCCGCCGCGCACCGGGCCAAAAACCAAAGTGACCCCCCTTGCAAAACCAGGTGGTTTGGCGATAGGCCATTTTGATGTCGCCTCACTACGTTTGGGGCCCTTGCCTGCCGCGGGTACTTGGGCCTCCCACACAAGTGAGGCACCATTTTTACCGGGAGACCTGGGGGAACGCTGGGTGGTGGTAAATTTGTGTGAGCCCGGTGATGCCACTACTTTCCCACCCCAAAATGTGTGAAAATAGTGATTTTTTGAGCAAACAATGAGGTTTGCAGGGGATTCTGGGTAAGGAAACGTTGGGGGATCCACGCAAGCCATACCTCCCTGGAAGCCGCCGGGTGTCTAGTTTTCAGAAATGCGTGGGTTTGCTAGGTTTCCCTAGGTGCCGGCAGGGCTAGGGTACAAAATCTACAGCTAGTCACTTTGCCAAAAAAAGGGTCATTTTTTGCTGCAAAACCATGTTGCGTTTTGCGCCGTTTCCTGTCGCGGGCACTAGGCCGACCCGCACAAGTGAGGTACCATTTTTCTCATAGGACTTTGGGGAACGCGGGGTGGGTGGAAATTTGTGGATCCACGCAGATTCCAGAACTTTCCATCACAGAAATGTGGGGAAAATGTGGTTTTTTTTGTCAATTTTTTACGTTTGCAAGGGATTCTGGGTAACAGACCATGGTGGGAGGCAGTCAAGTCACCCCATCCTGGATTCCCCTGGGTGTCTAGTTTTCAAAAATGTATAGGTTTGCTAGGTTTCCCTAGGTGCCGGCAGGGCTAGGGTACAAAATCTACAGCTAGTCACTTTGCCAAAAAAAGGGTCATTTTTCACTGCAAAACCACGTTGCGTTTTGCGCCGTTTCCTGTCGCGGGCACTAGGCCGACCCGCACAAGTGAGGTACCATTTTTCTCGTAGGACTTTGGGGAACGCGGGGTGGGTGGAAATTTGTGGATCCACGCAGATTCCAGAACTTTCCATCACAGAAATGTGGGGAAAATGTGTTTTTTTTGTCAATTTTTTACGTTTGCAAGGGATTCTGGGTAACAGACCATGGTGGGAGGCAGACAAGTCACCCCATCCTGGATTCCCCTGGGTGTCTAGTTTTCAAAAATGTATAGGTTTGCTAGGTTTCCCTAGGTGCCGGCAGGGCTAGGGTACAAAATCTACAGCTAGTCACTTTGCCAAAAAAAGGGTCATTTTTCACTGCAAAACCACGTTGCGTTTTGCGCCGTTTCCTGTCGCGGGCACTAGGCTGACCCGCACAAGTGAGGTACCATTTTTCTTGTAGGACTTTGGGGAACGCGGGGTGGGTGGAAATTTGTGGATCCACGCACATTCCAGAACTTTCCATCACAGAAATGTGGGGAAAATGTGTTTTTTTTGTCAATTTTTTACGTTTGCAAGGGATTCTGGGTAACAGACCATGGTGGGAGGCAGTCAAGTCACCCCATCCTGGATTCCCCTGGGTGTCTAGTTTTCAGAAATGTATAGGTTTGCTAGGTTTCCCTAGGTGCCGGCAGGGCTAGGGCACAAAATCTACAGCTAGTCACTTTGCCAAAAAAAGGGTCATTTTTCACTGCAAAACCACGTTGCGTTTTGCGCCGTTTCCTGTCGCGGGCACTAGGCCGACCCGCACAAGTGAGGTACCATTTTTCTCGTAGGACTTTGGGGAACGCTGGGTGGGTGGAAATTTGTGGATCCACGCAGATTCCAGAACTTTCCATCACAGAAATGTGGGGAAAATGTGTTTTTTTTGTCAATTTTTTACGTTTGCAAGGGATTCTGGGTAACAGACCATGGTGGGAGGCAGTCAAGTCACCCCATCCTGGATTCCCCTGGGTGTCTAGTTTTAAAAAATGTATAGGTTTGCTAGGTTTCCCTAGGTGCCGGCAGGGCTAGGGTAAAAAATCTACAGCTAGTCACTTTGCCAAAAAAAGGGTCATTTTTCACTGCAAAACCACGTTGCGTTTTGCGCCGTTTCCTGTCGCGGGCACTAGGCCGACCCGCACAAGTGAGGTACCATTTTTCTCGTAGGACTTTGGGGAACGCGGGGTGGGTGGAAATTTGTGGATCCACGCAGGTTCCAGAACTTTCCATCACAGAAATGTGGGGAAAATGTGTTTTTTTTGTCAATTTTTACGTTTGCAAGGGATTCTGGGTAACAGACCATGGTGGGAGGCAGTCAAGTCACCCCATCCTGGATTCCCCTGGGTGTCTAGTTTTCAAAAATGTATAGGTTTGCTAGGTTTCCCTAGGTGCCGGCAGGGCTAGGGTACAAAATCTACAGCTAGTCACTTTGCCAAAAAAAGGGTCATTTTTCACTCCAAAACCACGTTGCGTTTTGCGCCGTTTCCTGTCGCGGGCACTAGGCCGACCCGCACAAGTGAGGTACCATTTTTCTCGTAGGACTTTGGGAAACGCGGGGTGGGTGGAAATTTGTGGATCCACGCAGATTCCAGAACTTTCCATCACAGAAATGTGGGGAAAATGTGTTTTTTTTGTCAATTGTTTACGTTTGCAAGGGATTCTGGGTAACAGACCATGGTGGGAGGCAGTCAAGTCACCCCATCCTGGATTTCCCTGGGTGTCTAGTTTTTAAAAATGTATAGGTTTGCTAGGTTTCCCTAGGTGCCGGCAGGGCTAGGGTACAAAATCTACAGCTAGTCACTTTGCCAAAAAAAGGGCCATTTTTCACTCCAAAACCACGTTGCGTTTTGCGCCGTTTCCTGTCGCGGGCACTAGGCCGACCCGCACAAGTGAGGTACCATTTTTCTCGTAGGACTTTGGGGAACGCGGGGTGGGTGGAAATTTGTGGATCTACGCAGATTCCAGAACTTTCCATCACAGAAATGTGGGGAAAATGTGTTTTTCTTGTCAATTTTTTACGTTTGCAAGGGATTCTGGGTAACAGACCATGGTGGGAGGCAGTCAAGTCACCCCATCCTGGATTCCCCTGGGTGTCTAGTTTTCAGAAATGTATAGGTTTGCTAGGTTTCCCTAGGTGCCGGCAGGGCTAGGGTACAAAATCTACAGCTAGTCACTTTGCCAAACAAAGGGTCATTTTTCACTGCAAAACCACGTTGCGTTTTGCGCCGTTTCCTGTCGCGGGCACTAGGCCGACCCGCACAAGTGAGGTACCATTTTTCTCGTAGGACTTTGGGGAACGCGGGGTGGGTGGAAATTTGTGGATCCACGCATGTTCCAGAACTTTCCATCACAGAAATGTGGGGAAAATGTGTTTTTTTTGTCAATTTTTTACGTTTGTAAGGGATTCTGGGTAACAGACCATGGTGGGAGGCAGTCAAGTCACCCCATCCTGGATTCCCCTGGGTGTCTAGTTTTCAAAAATGTATAGGTTTGCTAGGTTTCCCTAGGTGCCGGCAGGGCTAGGGTACAAAATCTACAGCTAGTCACTTTGCCAAAAAAAGGGTCATTTTTCACTGCAAAACCACGTTGCGTTTTGCGCCGTTTCCTGTCGCGGGCACTAGGCCGACCCGCACAAGTGAGGTACCATTTTTCTCGTAGGACTTTGGGGAACGCGGGGTGGGTGGAAATTTGTGGATCCACGCAGGTTCCAGAACTTTCCATCACAGTAATGTGGGGAAAATGTGTTTTTTTGGTCAATTTTTTACGTTTGCAAGGGATTCTGGGTAACAGACCATGGTGGGAGGCAGTCAAGTCACCCCATCCTGGATTCCCCTGGGTGTCTAGTTTTCAAAAATGTATAGGTTTGCTAGGTTTCCCTAGGTGCCGGCAGGGCTAGGGTACAAAATCTACAGCTAGTCACTTTGCCAAAAAAAGGGTCATTTTTCACTGCAAAACCACGTTGCGTTTTGCGCCGTTTCCTGTCGCGGGCACTAGGCCGACCCGCACAAGTGAGGTACCATTTTTCTCGTAGGACTTTGGGGAACGCGGGGTGGGTGGAAATTTGTGGATCCACGCAGATTCCAGAACTTTCCATCACAGAAATGTGGGGAAAATGTGTTTTTTTTGTCAATTTTTTACGTTTGCAAGGGATTCTGGGTAACAGACCATGGTGGGAGGCAGTCAAGTCACCCCATCCTGGATTCCCCTGGGTGTCTAGTTTTCAAAAATGTATAGGTTTGCTAGGTTTCCCTAGGTGCCGGCAGGGCTAGGGTACAAAATCTACAGCTAGTCACTTTGCCAAAAAAAGGGTCATTTTTCACTCCAAAACCACGTTGCGTTTTGCGCTGTTTCCTGTCGCGGGCACTAGGCCGACCCGCACAAGTGAGGTACCATTTTTCTCGTAGGACTTTGGGGAACGTGGGGTGGGTGGAAATTTGTGGATCCACGCAGATTCCAGAACTTTCCATCACAGAAATGTGGGGAAAATGTGTTTTTTTTGTCAATTTTTTACGTTTGCAAGGGATTCTGGGTAACAGACCATGGTGGGAGGCAGTCAAGTCACCCCATCCTGGATTCCCCTGGGTGTCTAGTTTTCAAAAATGTATAGGTTTGCTAGGTTTCCCTAGGTTCCGGCAGGGCTAGGGTACAAAATCTACAGCTAGTCACTTTGCCAAAAAAAGGGTCATTTTTCACTCCAAAACCACGTTGCGTTTTGCGCCGTTTCCTGTCGCGGGCACTAGGCCGACCCGCACAAGTGAGGTACCATTTTTCTCGTAGGACTTTGGGGAACGCGGGGTGGGTGGAAATTTGTGGATCCACGCAGATTCCAGAACTTTCCATCACAGAAATGTGGGGAAAATGTGTTTTTTTTGTCAATTTTTTACGTTTGCAAGGGATTCTGGGTAACAGACCATGGTGGGAGGCAGTCAAGTCACCCCATCCTGGATTCCCCTGGGTGTCTAGTTTTCAGAAATGTATAGGTTTGCTAGGTTTCCCTAGGTGCCGGCAGGGCTAGGGTACAAAATCTACAGCTAGTCACTTTGCCAAAAAAAGGGTCATTTTTCACTGCAAAACCACGTTGCGTTTTGCGCCGTTTCCTGTCGCGGGCACTAGGCCGACCCGCACAAGTGAGGTACCATTTTTCTCGTAGGACTTTGGGGAACGCGGGGTGGGTGGAAATTTGTGGATCCACGCAGATTCCAGAACTTTCCATCACAGAAATGTGGGGAAAATGTGTTTTTTTTGTCAATTTTTTACGTTTGCAAGGGATTCTGGGTAACAGACCATGGTGGGAGGCAGTCAAGTCACCCCATCCTGGATTCCCCTGGGTGTCTAGTTTTCAAAAATGTATAGGTTTGCTAGGTTTCCCTAGGTGCCGGCAGGGCTAGGGTACAAAATCTACAGCTAGTCACTTTGCCAAAAAAAGGGTCATTTTTCACTGCAAAACCACGTTGCGTTTTGCGCCGTTTCCTGTCGCGGGCACTAGGCCGACCCACACAAGTGAGGTACCATTTTTCTCGTAGGACTTTGGGGAACGCGGGGTGGGTGGAAATTTGTGGATCCACGCAGATTCCAGAACTTTCCATCACAGAAATGTGGGGAAAATGTGTTTTTTTTGTCAATTTTTTACGTTTGCAAGGGATTCTGGTTAACAGACCATGGTGGGAGGCAGTCAAGTCACCCCATCCTGGATTCCCCTGGGTGTCTAGTTTTCAAAAATGTATAGGTTTGCTAGGTTTCCCTAGGTGCCGGCAGGGCTAGGGTTCAAAAACTACAGCTAGACTCTTTGCAAAAAAAGTGTAAATTTTCAGTGTGAAAATGTGGTGTGTTCACCTTAGGTTTTGAGCCACTTCCTGTCGTGGGCACTATGCCTACCCACACAAGTGAGGTACCATTTTTCTCGGGAGACTTAGGGTAGTTCAAATTTGTAAAGCAACTGTTATTACCTATTGATTTTTGATGCATTTCTCCCTTCCAAATGAAAGACATTGTGTAAAAAAAAAGTCATTTTGAAAAATGACCAATAATTGTCATGCAAATATGAGTATTCCCAATTTCGAAAATGTGCAAATATGCACTGTTTCTGAACTCTGTAATTTGTTCCCATTTCAGAAATACATAGGTGACTTTCATACCGATTTTTCCATGTATACATTTTCCCACAATAATTGCTATATACCCGGACCAAAAAAAAAAAACATTACAAAATGCTGCTCATTTTTCTACTCTGGGTTCGTTGGGCTCTTGGTGAACCTACAAGTCCTATATGTCCCCACAACCAGGAAGGTCTACCGGATGTAACGGTACATTGCTTTCAAAGAGATGTCATAATTCGAAGAAGTTACAGGTAAAAACGTTGACTCAAAAGGCTGCTTTTTTCAACAAATTTTTAATTTTTCCTATATTTGCCTGTAAATTTCTATAAAGAAACCTTGATGGATCTACACAAATGACCCCTTGCTGAATTCAGAATTTTGTCTACTTTTCAAAAATGTATAGCTTTCCAGGATCCATTATTGTTTTTGTACCCTTTTCTACCGTTAACTGGAAGGAGGTTGAAAGCACAAAAAATAGCAAAAATAGGGTATGTCCCAGAAAAATGCCAAAACTGTGTAAAAAATGTTGGTTTTCTAACAAAATTCTGTCATTCCCTAAAAGCTGGAGAAATTGTGATTTCAGCCCCACAAACCCTTTTTTGATACCATTTGCAGAGAAAAACCCAGAAGCTTTCATTTGCAGCCCGTTTTTCACATTTTTCACGAAAAAAAAAAAAATGCTGTATTTTGACTAATTTCTGGGAACCCTCTAGGAGAATCCACAAACCCTGGGTACCTTTAGAATCCCCAAGATGTTGGAAGAAAAGGACGCAAATTTGGCGTGGATACCTAATGTGGTCAAAAAGTTACAGGGGCCTAAGAGCGCACTACCTCAAATAGCCCAAAAAGGGCTTAGCACAGGAGGGGAAAAGGCCTAGCAGCGAAGGGGTTAAACTTATCTGGCTGCATCTAGTAACTGGAGCTCTTCAAAAGGCTTAGAAAGCTGGTGAGCCAGAACATCTCACACTTTTAGTGACTGCTGTCAAAAGTAAAATGTACCTGTAGTTAGTTTCTTCCCTGGGGTCCAAATTTGACTTCTTCAACAGGGCTTGTTGGCCGCTTTCTTACATTTATTATAAACAGTGCCAGATGAAAATAGGTGTAAAGGATGAACGTAAAAGCAGGAGTAATGATCAAAGACAATGATTTCAGAGTCCTAAGCGGACATATATCGCATGGGAAGCCAGGATTTAGGGAGGTAAGCAAGGAGGAAACCGCCTCTTCTTCCTTGATCCCTGGGAGAGCTGAGAGAGGGATGGAAAAAGGGCAAAGGCTCGAAATCATGCTGCACATTACAGGAGGAAACCAGAAGATGGGAAATACAATCATGAATGTCCTTGATCATCTCATAGGAAAAAGAGGTCAAGTTGTCACCTACATCTTGGGAGAGTGCAAAGTCATTTAGACACGGGGAAGATTTAGTGAAATTGCTGCCTAGAAAAGATCCGTTGATGAGTTGGAAGCCTGAGAAAAAGAATTTGCAATAAAAGAGGTCTTAGTACCAATAACAGCCAATTTGTAATACCTTAGATGTTAGTGGTGCTTTCAAATTCTGATGTCTTGGTGTGTCTGTACATATAAATTTGTATTTGCTAAAAGCAAAATGATATATATTTTTTTTCCATGAAAGGTTGAGGAGTTACAACCTGTTTTTCTTCCACTGAGCTCAACCAGAATTACCTAATATGCCTCCAGCCTGTCCTAGTCTATGCTTTGCTGGTTATTAGATGATATTTTGTGTTTTGCTATGCAGCATGCCAGCAGCTTCAAGGCACTAGGAGCAAAGACAGAGGTGAACACTAAGGGACTCATTTAGAGTTTGGCGGAGCGGGAGCACCACCATCAGTCGGCAGTGCTTCAGCCCCACCGAACTTGCTGTTCCCTCGCTCTATTTAGAGATGGGAGAAGGGCCATGTTTACATCGGTGGAGTCTACGCTGGATGCGCTGATTTAATCCTCTGACCTGGCGGTTCATCTGCCAAGGGTTAGAAAGTTACAATGATGGTTGTCCGACCTCATGTTAGTTTGTAGAACACCCTCATTCATGTCCCCTACCTGTGGCAGCGTGAATACAAGGAGAGAAAATGTAAAATGACCACTGCACACATAGAGAAATGTCCCTGCGCGTAATACCTGGCTAACAAAATGCACAGAGATGAAGTAAGCGACCCTTCGGAGGTACAAATGCAGGGATTCAGACTGTATGAGGCTTGAGACTGCATCCATCAACCCCAAAAGCAACCTCTGTGGAAGGAAAATGGAATGTGAACCTCACATTACAACAGATTATACACCACCCACAATACATTATGCTTATTTGGAATCAGAAAAGGGGGTTGAGGTACTGAAGTAATGCAAGCTCCGCTGCGTAGTGCCTGAGGCTTAAAATTAGGTACCGACAGAATGAGTCTTTAAGGCAAGTTGCACATCCCTAGTCACTCAGACACCAATAGGTGGATCTGTTTTTCCACAGAACATTGAGCAAACACCTCTGTGCTCATTGGGGCACTCTCAGGTAAAAGGGGCTGGGAATTAGCATCTGGCAAATTCCCCTAGAGAACTGATCATAAACCTCTGGTCAACAATTTAGTCCCTGTGAGGGGGAATTAATTTGTAGCTAGGTTAGCCAGGTTGGTTCCAAAGTTGCCAAAGTTGCTATATTGATTTATTGATTCAAAGCAATTAAATAATTTGTTTCTTCATGATGAGCAAATCAAGTCTTTCCACAAACTCATCCATCATTTCACCAGCTTTCTGTCTTTCTTGGTTGAAAATGTACCTTTCATAGTCGACATTTGCCATCTGATTGAACTTGGTGTTTATAGCCTCTTTGATTTGATGATATGTCACTCCATCACCATGTGGTTTTTTCTTTATCACTTCTTTTACTCCTTCACCCACCACATTCTTTAGATATTTAATAATCTTTTTGTCATTTGCTTCTTCCAGCCCATCACTGAAATCATCAAAGGTTTCGATGCCGGCAGTCCAGTCCATCTGCCGCAATATTCTGCTTTTTGATGGTATCGAAGGGAGGTGGTGGTTTCATGTAGGCGGCGGCGTCATATTTTGGGCTTTTTTCAGCAGCCATTGACAGAGAGCTTCACTATTCTGGTCGCCGCCAATGGCCTTTCAGTTGGTCCAACGGAATTGACCAGCCACGTAAGTAAAACCCCGTGCTTCTGCTCTGGTTCTGGGACCTGGTGCTGGGGCTCTTTTTACTCCTCTTCTGGTAAGCGTAAACCTATTCTTTAGATATCTGGTTACCGCCACCTCTAATATTCCTCTGCATTTATCTGCTTCTACTCACAGCGTTCTTCGGCACTTGGCTGTTGCCACTCATTGCACTTTCCATACCAGATTGTCACTGACTTTAGCGTTTCATTGTTTCAGAAATGATTCCACTTTTAGCACTTCCTTGCCCTCGACAATCACTGCCTTTGGCGCTTTTCCATACCTGGTTGTCGCTGCCTTTAGCATTGTGGTACTCAGGGCCGGACTGGGAACAGAAACCGGCCCTGGCAAACTGCTCAGCCGCCCCCCCCCGGGGTGATTGGGAGTGCAGCCGAGCAGTTTGTGAGGGCCGGTTTCGGTCGATTTTGTTACAGGGGGCCGATATTGCCGACCCCCGGTAACAAAAACGGCCCCCCAGGGGCCCAAAACCGGCCCCCACCCTAGCGGCCTACTGGGGAAATGTCTGATGCCCGCTATGGCCAGTCCAGCCCTGGTAGTACTGTATGAATGACTGCTCTGTGTTAGGCTGTGGTGCATTATCTCTTGTCTCGACTTTACCAGCAAATTTCTAGCCGACGACAAATTAACTTTCTGTAAGGCCTTCACTCTCTTCAATGGCCTTGCACTGGCTGGAGTGGAGCTTTGACTCCACATATGCCAACCGTTGATTTCTCACTTCGACTCAAGAACAATTTGACGCACACAAGTAGTATGTTGGACCACTGCAACCTCTCTAGGATAACAACCTTGGTTCTTCAGGTTCCTGGGTTTACATAATCCCCTATCTCATTGCCAGATGTAGTGTCCTCCCCAGCCCGGGTACATGTAAATGATCACACCACACACGGAGCTCGGTATTACACATGTTTATTCTTCAGAGAATAATCATTAACTGAACGTACTAAGTCATGAATTTTCTTAACCACATCCAATCACTTACGTCACTAGTGTCTGGAGTCTGTCAGGGACCAAAGAGGTCCAGCTATCTCTCACACACACAAAACTACACATTGCAACTGCGAAGTAAGTACTGAGTACTCAAATCACCATTGCCATTCATTCAATTGTGGGCCAATGAGATACTTTTGAAACTGAAGGACAATCTTTAGATCTGTTACTGTGCAGTCACTGCGCTTACACAAATACTTTTGCCGGAAAACCACAGACGGAACTGCAACTGCCTGGACCAAAAATGCCCACCATGCAGGGTCACGCTGCGTAACCCTGCCAGCCAGTAACGTCACCACTGTGATATCTCTCAGAATGTCTAAGCAACTTGCACATGGTGACTCATGTCAGAGCTAGCGTGGACTCCAATTGCTCACCCAAAGTTACCAGTAAATATTATGTACTGTTTGTTAGCTGGCCACATACTGGCAGCTCACGGGTTCCGACACTTCTTGACTTCTTGATCTCCGTCATTGACTCTGATGCTTATCATCAGTGCTTATTTTGAGCCGGTGGTTTCCGGTGCTCGGCTCCGGCACTCAATTCTCACACTGGCACTTATGACACTCCACCACATGGTGGCGCTGTCTGTCTAACTTTGAGATTAAATGAAGAGGACAAAAGTTATTTTAATAATTTAATTTACATTAAATATAAATTATACCTGCTGCCCACACCACTTTATAGCTTTTTGTGATCTGGAATAGTCTGAATTCTCAGACTCATATGAGTTTATATACTTAATGTGTGCTTTTTAGCTTTGTGCTAGATTTGAAGTGTGTTATTAGGATAATATGAACCCAATTTACGGGTCCTGTTGAGGGTAGGGAGGTTTGGGTTTGTGTTTGCGGGTACGGACTAATGGGGAAAAGATTTACTAGAAAAGTATAATTTATTTTGAAAATAAATAATTTTACCGTTGTGCATCCAGCAAGTCAAGTCTTTGTTTGCAGCTCGCGGTGTAATTGGAATCCCCGTGTTGTGAGGGAGGCTTCTCTCCATATGCGGCATTAGCGCAAGGGAGGCTTGGTCTATGCAGGAAAGGTTTTTTATAAAGGAGAGCCTCCGTAGTTTATGGTGCGTCGTTGTGCTGTGTGCGTGGCGACGCATGGAGGCCATTTTGTTTAGTTTGTTGTGCAGTAAGTTATGGCGTTTGCCAGCTGTAACTGTCAAACAGCTGATTTTGACAGTCAGCTGAGGCGGGTCGCGCTTGTATTTTGCTTTGGTATATCAGATGTGCTTTAGGCTTATATTAAAGCAGTGAATCACTTTGGAAGTACGATTAGGGAAGAAAAAGTTGGTTTTAAGTAGGGAAATAAAGATAAAATAGAAAGTGCTAATAATTTAGGAGAATAGGAAGAATAGGATTAAAAAATAAAAGGGTAGTTTAATTTTAGTTTTAGAATAAGTAGGTTTTAGGATGAAAGTTAGTGACGGTGATTAATATTCACGTTTAGCTGATGCTAATCCAAGAAGGATTGTGCAGGAGGAAATGAAAACTTCTATGAGGGAAGTTTTTAGAGAGTGTGTTAAAAAAGAAAAGAAGGGCAATGGATTGCTCTGAAGACGAATATTGGTCAATTGAGGAAGGAGAGGGAAGTGATGTAAGAAGTTATGGAAAGAGAGCTAGAAAGGAAAAGAATATTGAAGTAGGGGTCAGATTTCTGACACAAATTAAAGGTGAGCCTTTCGCCACAGATGATGAAGGTGTCCGAGGCAGCACAAAAGAGGGTGCCCTCAGCGGCACAAAAGCTGCTGAAAAACATCAAGAGGATCTCCTAAATCAGGAGTTTGAAGAGGACGAAGATGAATTTGTTCTGGACGATTACATATATGATGATTGGGATATGGACATGGACAGAGTAGAAAAAGAGAGAAAAGAGAAAAGGATTGTTAAAGATCCTCAAGGGGAGGATATGTTCAGTCCGGAGATGATTCACCACTCTAGAAGGGCGGACTGGTGGCCGTTGCCTCATGTGGCAAATTTCTTAAAGCTTTGGATTAGGAGACCCATGGAAAATGAGGCAAGAGCAGTTATGAGAGCAGAGTCCTCACGTCCTGTTGTGGATGGTAAGGCTTGCATGATTCCAGATCTGGATCCGGATTTGATTCGTTTCGTATTTAAGATGAGGCGCGACCTCAGGAAAGGGTTAGAAAGAGAACTTAAGCAGTGCCAAGATTGTTTGTTGGATGTTTTGGGGCTATTGGCTCATATTTTGGACATGTCTGTGGAAGCCAAGATGAAGGATGTTCAAATCGACAATGAGCTCTTGAGGGGTTGGGCTCAAAGAGAGATATGTTTTTTAGGTAAATGCGAATGCAGCATTATCAGCGGAAGGAAGGAAAGCAATCCGTATGAGAATAAGTCCTAAATTGGAGGACTTTGCAAAAAAGAGCCCTCTGAGGACCCAAAGGGTTATCTTTTTGGGCAAGGCTTAGTGAAAGGGGTTGGAAAATATGTTTCACCCTTCAATAGTTTAGATAAAGCACAATCCTCATTAAGGAAGGTCTTTCGAAGAGGTGTTTTTGACTGGGCTGGGGCAAGAGCCAGTTTCCCTGGCTGGTCATTCAGCAGGGCTCAGTACCAGTTGCAGAGACGAGCTGCATTCAGAGTTTTTCAATTAGCGACTGGATTCTACCCTCAGAGAGGAAGAACAGGCAGGATGCATCAAGCAAGAGGATGTGCGCAGTTCTCTCAGGGTTCCCAGGGTGTGTACGAAGATCTTTTCTGATTCTATCCCTAGCAAAGTAAGGGGAAGACTGAGATGGTTTGTGAGGAATTGGGAGAATCTAACCAAGGACAGTTGGGTTATTCAAAGTATAAAAGGATATGTTATAGGTTTTGTTGAGGAACGAATTCAGTTAAAAGAACCAAATCATTTGGTCTTTCAGAAAGATTTGCAGGAGATAGTAGCACAGGAGGTGTTTTAAAATGTCGCGAAAAGGAGCAATTCAGAAAATATCAGAGAAAGATCACGGCTTTGTCAGTACTTTATTTTTGGTGAAAAAGAAGGAGAAGGGTTGGAGACCCATGATAAATTTAAGAGGTTTGAATCAGTTTGTGGTGTACAGGTATTTCAAGATGGAGGGTATCCATCTGCTAAGGGACATTCTTCAAGAGGCCGACTGCTTGGTGAAATTGGATGTGAAGCATGCGTATTTCACTATCCATATTGCAGGGCGGAGTCTCAAATATCTGCAGTTCAGGTGGTTGGGGGAGCTTTATCAGTTTTGTTCTCTCCTATTTGGTCTGGCATCAGTGCCATGGTGCTTTACAAAAGTGTTGAGACCTGTAGCCAAGTTTTTGAGAGAAAGAGGTGTGCTCATGATTATGTATTTGGACGATTTTTTAATAATGTCACAAAGTCAGGAGGAGTTGAGAAAACAGTTCCTACTAACTATGAATCTCTTGGAGGGTTTAGGTTTCTTGATAAACAGAGAAAAGTTGGTCTTAGAGCCGAGTCAGTGTTTGGAGTTTTTGGGTTTTGTGGTGAAAACATTGGAGCAAACTTTAAGTTTACCAGAGGAAAAGGTATTAAAGATAAAGTCAGAAGTGAAGGGAATTTAAAAAAAAGTAGAGGGTGACTCTAAGGAGTTTGGCAAGAGTGATTGGTTTGTTTTCATCATCAATTCAAGCGGTTTTTCCTGGACCACTTCATTACAGGGCTCTGCAGAGATTGAAAGCAGAGTCGCTGAGGAAATTACTGTGGTTTCGAGATCAGATAGTTCTATCAGAAGAGGCTCGGGAAGAGTTGGATTGGTGGTTAGAGAATACGGAGGCCTGGAACGGAAGGGCGATTTTTGGAATTTGTCCAGATTTTGTGTTGGAAACAGACACAAGTCTATTTGGATGGGGAGCATGTCTAGAGAATCAGGAGACAGGTGGAAAGTGGTCTTTGGAAGAGAAATCAGAGCATATAAGTGGTTTAGAGATGAGAGCAGGCCTTCAGGCTTTAAGAAGCTTTAGAAAGAAGTTAAAGAATTTCAATGTGTTATAGAAAATGGACAATGTTTCGGCAGTCCGTTATATAAACAAATTGGGTGGAAGCAGGTCAAAGAATCTGACTTTGTTGGCAAAAAGGATTTGGAGTTTTTATTTGGAACAGAAAATAGGTTTGAGGGCGGAATACTTTCCGGGACAGGACAATGTTGTGGCAGATTGGAATTCAAGATATCTCAGGGATTACAGCGATTGGAAGCTGAATGAAATATACTTCCAAAGGATATCTTATGTATGGGGTCCGCTGGATGTGGATTTATTTGCGTCAAGGCTGACGTACCAACTGGAACGTTATTACAGTTGGAGACCGGACCCGTTGGCAGAAGAAGTGGAGGCGTTTCAACAGGATTGGAGCAGGGTTCAAGGGTGTGCCTTTCCCCCATTTGCGATGATTCAGAGAGTGTTGTTGATGGTGAGGAGGCACAGTTGTCAATTGGTTATTGTGACACATTTTTGGGCAGGACAGGCGTGGTTTCCAGGATTGTTGGAAATGGCAATAGAGGAGCCTTTTTTGATTCTGAAATCAGAGGACGAACTTCTAGGGGCAGAAGGGGTTTTTCATCCTTTACTTTTGGAAGAGGCATTGAACCTTCTTGTTTAGAAGATTTCAGGAGAGGTGTGTGGTTCAGAGGTCTTTCCGGACAGGCTCAGGAGTTGATCAGGGAGTCTTGGGCTCAAAGGAACCAGAAAGAGGTATGTTGGATCATGCAAGAAATGGGTTTGTTGGTGCATGGAACGGGATTTGGATCCCGTGGAGGCATCTGCCATAGAGTTGTCAAATTATATAATTTTTGTTTCAGAAGGGCTTGAGTTATAGAACTATTAATTGGTATAGGTCTGTGGTTGCTGCAGGTCATAGTTTAGTCGGAGGTTGCTCTATAGGTAGAGAACCGTTAGTCTGTAGAGTCATGAAGGGAATAATGTTGCGGAGACCGCTGAGACCTAAATACGATTGCTTGTGGGATGTTAATAAGCTTCTACATTTGTTTGAAGAGTGGCCTATAAATAGTTTTTTTAATCTGAAACAGTTGTCAAGTAAGTCAGCAACTTTGTTGTGTCTTACTTCTTTTAGGAAAGTTTTGGATGTCCGAGCTTTGAACGTTAGTAACAGATGTTATAATCCAGATAGGGTGTTATTTCAGATCTTTAGTAGGACAAAATGCATGTCTTCATCAATTTTTTATCCTAAATTCGGAGATCACCCTAAATTGTGTGTTGTTAATTGTTTAAAGTAGTATGAAAGCAGATTAAGTGAGTTCAGAAGGCATGGTGACAATCAGTTGTTGATTTCGTATGTGAAACCATTCAGACCGGTTACTTCAGCGACCATTGCTAGATGGGTGAGGTGTTGTATACTGGAAGCAGGTGTGCGTTTGAAAGATTTTGGTGCACATTCGGTAAGGGATGCTATGGCGAGTAAAGCCTTCATGTCAGGTGGACGTTTGGAGGAAATTTTGCATGCAGCAGATTGGTCTAATGCGGATATTTTTGCAAAATGTTATTTGGAACCAATCGGTCATGTATCGTCTGTGGTTTTAGCACTGATTTGAACATGCATAATGCTGGCCTCCAGTCCTGTCATGAAATGTAGATTCTCCCAGTTTGTGTAGAGAGAATCTGGATTTCATTAAGGACACGGAGGCTAGCATTATCCCTCCCACCATCCCAGGTAAGTGTTTGGAGGGGGAGTGCCTTTATGAGGCTTTGTTTAGGTGTGTAGTTATAAGTTGATTTTTAAGAACAGTTTAATTTAAGTTCTTACTGTTTGTTGCAGATAACCAGTAAGAAAAGGCGAGAGGATTATGGTGGTCATTTGGATAAGTCAAAGTTCACATGTTATGGGTCCAAAGCAGCTTAAAAAGAGAAAGATGGCTGCTGTGACAGAGTTAATATATGTTTTTGGACATTCTAAGTTCTGGAATCTTTGTGTTAGTGATGTCATTCTTTGAAGTGCTGCAAGGAGCTGGCTATAAAAGTTAATGCATAATGCTAGCCTCCGCGTCCTTAATGAAATCCAGATTCTCTCTACACAAACTTGGAGAATCTACATTTTAATGAAAATACACAAGATCTTGGTAAGATGAGAGAAACACCAACAGTGTACTTCCCAACACTTCTCTCCCTAGAATCTGGGCTTCCAACCATTCCACATTCCAGCCCACATTCCATCCCACATTCTATTCCACATTCTATTCCACATTCCATTCCACATTCCATCCCACATTCCACCATTCACTCGCAAGCTAACGCAGTACCACTGATTCCTAAAACAATTTAGTTAAGTGGTGTACCAGAATCGCATTTCTCTGAATAAAGGCAATTACTTAAGAAATCAGGATGTTATCCACTAAGAATGCTAAAGAAAACAGTTGTAAATAGGAAATAATATCTGCTAGACAAAGAACCACTTTGCCTAATTATTAGCAAGTCCCTGGAGTAAAACTCATGGTACATTAAAGGTTCACCTAACAAAAAAGCTGTTTTCCCAGTAAATGAGAGAGCATTTGCTGCTGAAGTAAATTACAATGCTCCAGTATCAAGTGCTGCAAAAAAAAGCACAAGCTATTATTATAGAAAAGGATACATCTTTGGGGAAATGTTAATAATCTGCCATTCTGGAAATACATTTTTTTTACAGAACTTCAATGATGACATGCTGAGGGCTGCGGGCTGGTATTAGTGATTCATCTGGGCAGAAGATGTGGTCTTGTGGCTAAACTGCTGACTTTAAAACTAGAACACATTTGCTTGAATCCCAGCTTTCATATTTGATCACACTGTGTTATCCTTAGCAAATTACTGTTGTGTCTTCCAAGCAGTTTTTTATTGCAGCCATTTATCCGAGGCAATATGATGCTCCTGGCTGGACCTGCCCATAAATGTGACTATCTCGCTCACTATGACCCAAACTGCCAAAACTACGACCTGGTTCTTCCACTGAATTGGACTGTGGTGATGTCAAATGCGGGCTCACTGACAGAGGTGCACACACCTGAGTTTACTTCATGTGGCCCAGTCTCTCCCTGGGACATCCTCAGAACTCTGATCTGGGATTGTACAGGTGGGATTTCATGTCAGCATCAGGCTTCCCACTGGCGTACCAGAGTGCCTAGGACAGCAGAAGCGGCACAGGTTGTTGTCTGGATAGCTCATGCTGAATATGGGTCCCAAAATCAGGATAATTTGGTAAATTATCACCCCATCTCCCTCCTCCCCATGCTCAGTAAGATCCTGGCATGTCAATACAGTTTTAGTAGACTTTTTAGAATCCAACAATCTACTTCACCCTTCACAGACTGGCTTCCGCCCCCAACATGGGACTGAAACGGCCCTTTTAGCAGTGACTGAGGAGTCCAGGAGAATTCTGGATCAAGGTGGCACGGCGGCGATCATCCTCCTGGACCTCAGCGCTGCATTTGACACTGTCAACTACGACACGCTGATTCTTAGACTTCGGAGTCTGGGAGTGACGGGTGGCGTCATTACATGGATGCAGTCCTTCCTGGAAGAACAATCCTTTCAGGTCTTTGAAGGCGACATCATCTCCAAACGTATGTCCCTCAGTTGTGGTGTGCCCCAGGGATCTTCCCTGAGCCCCACACTGTTTAATGTCTACATGAGTCCAGTGGCAGAGATAGTCCGTCCATTTGGCAGAAAAATTGTTACCTACGCCGATGACACGCAGCTTGCGGTGGCATCAAACCATCCCGAAAAGTCATCTGGCGGCCTAGGAAGTTGCCTAGAGGAGGTAGCCAATTGGATGGAGCTCTCTTGCCTAAAACTCAATGGGGACAAGATGGAGCTTATGCTCCTCGGTAACTCGCCATCTTTTAACTCAGAGCTGCTTTGGCCCAAGTGTCTTGGCCCTGTTCCAGAACCGAAAAAAACAGATTAAAAGCCTAGGCATCTGGCTGGACCGCTCTCTGAGTTTTGATTACCAGGTGGTAAAACTAACGGGCACTTGTTATGGCCTGCTGAGGATGCTCCGCAAAATACTCCCTCTCCTCCCATTCCAGGCAAAAATAATTATGGTCCAGGCTCTTATCCTATCTCGTCTGGACTATGGGAACGCCCTCTATTTAGGAGCGCCCCAATCCACAATCTCCAAGCTCTAGATCCTCCAAAATTGTGCAGCTCGCCTGCTCCTCTAGACTGCTTACCAGCAATCCGCAAAACCTGCACTGAGGAGCCTTCACTGGCTGCCTGTTAGGGAGAGAATCAGATTTAAGGCTATATATATCACACATAAGTCCTATGGAGGGAATGGACTAACAATCAGCCGATCTATGATCACCCCATTCCGCCCAAGCAGAAACCTCCGCTCGGCGCCCCTTTCTCTTGCCATACTCCCAAAAATAAAGAGCTAGATGTGGCAGACGCTCCTTTTCTTACAACTCCACTAAGTTATGGAACGCTCTCCCCCCCACACATACGGGGGAAGTCTAACCTGCTGCCCTTACGGAAACTTCTCAAAACTTGTTTTTTCCAAAATTTTACTTAACCATGGGCCTTCTCTGTCCGCGTCCGACTTCAGCGCTGGGATGCCTCAGGGTAGCTATTGCGCTTTAGAAATGCTTTTTCATTCATTCATTCATTCAAAATGCAAAATACAGCGTGCATTTTCCATATACTTTTTCAGGCAGCTCAACCGCAAAAACTGCTGAATGGAAATACACCAACTTTGGCAAGAAGGTAGATCTTGGTCCAGAAAGCCTGCATTTTGTGATTTGGTGTAAAACTGTGCAGTCGTTTTTGAGAAATTAGGGTTAGACAATATTTGTATATCTCAATCGTTGGGTTTAAGAGAATTTTGTGAGAGTTCCTCGAACCCAGTTTTAAAAAACAGAGCCTTCTAATTGGCCCAGGGAGCTTTTTTTCCTATGGGCCAAGTCACCCGAGCAACAGTCAGACTCCTGTGGGAGGAGCGCTCTGATTGGCTGCCACTAACATGAGCAAAATGTTGCTTGCAGCTGCTACAGGACTCTAGGACTTAGTCCCCTATCTTGAAGTTTAAAAATTATAAAAGGGCCAAGGTATGGATACCCTGCCCCACTAGGTCCTCTGGGTGAGAACCTGAGGAGCTCAGATGGGGCCCCAAAAAATAAAAAATTGTCTGATTTTTCCAGGACCCTGCTAGACTACAGCGTGATCACAGCAACAAAAAGAAAATGGCATCCCTCCAGTAAGAAAAATATATATTTGAGGAGGGGGTGAGTAGAACCCTTCTCCCCAAGCCTATTTTGGGACCTGAGGGCCCCATCCCCCAGGGACAGGTACCTTAAGTAAGGGGATGGGGTGCGTGCCCCCCCTTCGTGAACTGATGGCAGTCCTGGGGACCCCTTCTCCAGGGCCCAATGAATTAAGGGGAGGGGGTGCACAGCCCCACGTACCTGAGCCTTGTTAGGTCCCGGCGACCCCATCCCCTGGGGCTGAAATTAACAAAACAGGGGAGGGGGCCATGCGGGCCCCCCGTCCCAAGCCTTAAAAGTCCCCGGGGACCGCATCCCCCAGGGCCGTAAAATAACTGAAAAGAGGAGGGGGCCACACAACCCCATGCCCCCTTTGAGCCTTTAAAAGCATCAAGGACCTCCTCCCCTGGGGTCGGCTCAAGGACTCTGTCCCGGGGAGCTCACCCCTGGGACAGAGTAGTTTCCGTGCCTGCACTGGTGTAGGCAGGGAAACATGTGTTTGCTCCCGCCTGTCAGGCGCATTTTTAAATCTCCCGCCAGACAGGAGCAAACACGTATTCCCTACTTGCAGGAGAGCAGGCAGGGAGGCAAGTCTGCTCCTACCCAGCAGGAGATTTAAACATGCTCCCGCTGGGGGAGAGCAGACTTCTATTTAACTGCTCGTACTCCACAGGCAGGGATACAGATATTACTACTGATGGGAGGGAGCATACAAAGAGAGAGGCTTCCTCCATGCGAGAGCAATGCCGGGTGGGGCCGTGGGAGCCCTGGGGCTCCCCCGCAGCCCTCAACTTGAGGTTTGTAGTGCTCTTGTGGGCACTGGGACACCCACCTGTGGCCCTAGGGAGAGAGGGCTGCAAGGCCGATCCCCATAATAGTGTAATTTGTCCCCGGTGCATGGGATACCCTCTCCTTTTTTATTGCTTGTGGCCCCAGGGGATGGAGAGAAAAGTGGGTACTTTAAACAGTATGTACCCTATGCAGAGCCTTAATGCTGTGCTACACCTTTTGCGGACTGCCGAACTCTAATGAGGAATACACTACAGATTATTGAAAGTATCTCCTAACAGTGTTCACTATGCAAAATTTCTCCAAAGAAAGACTGCTCACTATAAACACCCAAGGCATGAAGGTGATACTGGTCATACTACCCACAGACTTCATACTCTGCTGAAATCTTTACAGATAGCCCATCTTTTGCAGCTAATCAAGCACATGTACTTGGGTACGTACCTGGTGCATACAATTTGCTTTGTTTCAAGCTTTTTTCCAAAATAAAAAATGTGTTTATGAGTCATCAACTGTCACCTGCACACAGTGTTAGTCCTGTACACAAACGTTCATAACCGGCTCAATACCTCTACACACCTATGACGCATTTGGAACATAAACATTTTGTAAACACTTACACCCATTAGCAACAAAGAGTTTGTACAATATTAGGTAGACAACAGGTATAATGCTTACCTGCCACTATGCAAAGTATAAAACATATGTTTCACGGGGCGTGGTCGGGCCGCGTGGCAAGATAGCCGCTTGCCGAGCGAGCTCCGCTGGCCAAGGTATCAATCCTGTCATAATCCTAACAAAAGGAGGGTCATTGCGGTTTAAAACTACCTCTGCGAGCCGCCTGAGAAAGTGCATCGAAGTGGGAAGGGCAACGGGGGACCCGATCGGCTGCCACAGCGCTGCAGAGACCCGGTCCCGGTTTGGGCCTCCCTGCATACAACCAAGCTCTTGGCAAGCGTGGGAGCCACGCAGGGGTGTGAGCGCTGGGCCCCGACTGTGCTGGCCTTTAAAAGAAGAAAAACACAGACCGTAAAGTCAAGACAGAGCTGGGGAGCCCGACGCAACCACTCTGGTTGGTGGTGAAGTATGCGCGCGGCCCCGCCGCCGAGTCAACTGCTGAAGACCGCACTGACCAAGGGGGCCAAGACAACAAGCCGGTAGACTGGTGAGACAATGTGAATCCCCCCCCACAGAGTGCCCAGTGTGTGTGGGAGTGAAAAACAGTACCTGCTGGGCCCGGCGGTCCCCGCATCGGACTCCAGTGGGCTGCCTGGAGCATGGACTGCCACCATCTTGGAGTCAGGCGGACCGGGATTGAACACTTGGACATCCGTGTTCACTGTCCTGCAACAACCGGTGCGAGCAAGGAAGGGAGATCAGCATACTGTGGCCATGGTGTGATTCCTGGTGGGGCAGGTAGATCCCTACACGTCGACCAAAGAAATCAATACATCGGTGGGTATAATTTCCTCAGTGGACTGCAAGGCCTGAACGCCACAAACACCGGAAATATACGCTAAGTCTGGGGTCCCCACAAAGAAAGTATTTTGCTTTTTTGTGTCAACAGTAGCGCTGGGACAGTGTGTAGCACAAGGAGTGCGGACTGCCCTGGAGAGCAGAACACAGAACGTGCACTTTGGCCCTGCATTGATTGGGCTGGACTCTGCGGCCAGAGGTGGAGCTGGGTTGGCTGCGGTGCAGCAGGGAGAGAGTATTTGTAGCTACCACGGAGGTCCCCTTCCCTGGTTAGGAACTGTGTCACAATGGTAAGGGCCAATCCACACGAGGGCGCAGGCACAAACATAGGGGTGCAGGAGAAGCCACGGACAGTGAGACACGTAACTGTGCCTCTGCGCACACTGCAAATTTAAAGCTAGGAAGACGTCACGCCCGCTAGAGCGCTAACAGTGAACGTAGACCTGTGATCCGTTTTTCAGTGATGGGTCGGGTTCAGGAGGACACCAGCCTTGGTGACAGGGAGGAGAGTGCAGCGCTGGAGATCTGGGACCAAGTCTTTCCACAGAAGCTGTGGGTCGCACTGCCCTACCACCATGGGCAAACAGGACACAAAACTACCCAAGTTGACTTTTGAAAATCGTGGAGCCACCAGAACCACGGAGCAGGAACCGGAGCCAGTCAGATTCGCAGATCGAAGACCAAGGTGAAGACCTACACACGCTGATGCTGTTAATGCGCTCCAGCCTCTGAACCATAGACACTAAGCTGCCCGTGCTCAGGAAACAACTAGATGCGGTTAAACAGGTGGGTGCGCATAAGACACGGCTGGATGTGCTGAAAATCGCAATTCTGACTACCATGACTTCCAGGTCGAAACGAAGGAACAGCTCTTGAACATGGATAAAGTACTGGGCCTTCTCCGTTCCAAAAATGAGGATTTGGAAGCCCGTTCCCACCGGGAACAACCTACGGGTTACTGTGATTCCCAAAACAACGGCTATATCAACAAGCATTGGCATAGCCAATAGGTCTCGCCTTTGGGATCTTATAAGTGTTTTGTTATCCAGCACAATCTCCTTGGTGCATTAACATCAACTGTTGCATGGCTAAACACTTATAAGGTCCCAAAGGCGAGACCTATTGGCTATGCCAATGTTTGTCTCTCTTGCCATCAGTAGATGTCTGATGAACAAAAAAAGGTGTAGACCCCCAAAAATAAGTGAATTTGCTCCCCACTGGCTCAAATGAAGCACTGACGTTTGTGTTTATTTTGATTGAAAACAAGTCTCAGCCTCAGCATTAACCCCTTCGATGCTCATGACGGAGCGGTTCCGTCATGAGCATCGGTTGGGCTGTGCTCATGACGGAACCGCTCCGTCATGAGCACAGCCCCCGGGGGAAGCGCTGGCGCTCCCCCCCTGGGGCATCGATCGTGCCCCCACAGAGGGGGATGGCAGCGGAAGAGTTTCCGCTGCCACCCCGAGCCCCCCCACGCTTCCCCATGACGTCAGCGCACACAGCGCGCGCCGGCATCATCAGGAAGCGCTGGGACGCCTGGAAGCCATTTGCTTCCAGGCGTCCACAGAGGGAGGGTGAGTGCTGTGTGCTCCGGTGGGGCGGCGGGGGCCTTTTGGAGTGTATTGAGGCATCGGGGGAGAGGAAAGAGTATTTCCTCTCCCCTGATGTCTCAATACAGGGCATTCCTGCTCCACGATCGCGCACAGCGTCGCGATCGTGGAGCAGGGATGCCCCACTAGACACCAGGGATGTGTGTTTTTGTATTTGGGAAGCGACCCCTTGGGCAAGGGTCACTTCCTGGGCCCCTATAATGCATTGAAGACTTTTCTGCCCCCTCTGGGGGCAGATCGGTGTTATTGTTTCGCCGTTTCTGCTCCCAGGGGGGGCAGAAAAGCCCACTAGACACCAGGGATGTAAATATTATTGTAGGAAGCGACCCCTTGGGCAAGGGTCGCTTCCTTTGGCCCCTAAATTATTTGAAGACTATTCTGCCCCCTCTGGGGGCAGATCGGTGTTATTTTTTCGCAGTTTCTGCTCCCAGGGGGGGGCAGAAAAGCCCACTAGACACCAGGGATATAAATATTATTGTAGGAAGCGACCCCTTGGGCAAGGGTCGCTTCCTTTGGCCCCTAAATTATTTGAAGACTTTTCTGCCCCCTCTAGGGGCAGATCGGTGTTATCTTTTCTCCGTTTCTGCTCCCAGGGGGGGCAGAAAAGCCCACTAGACACCAGGGATATAAATATTATTGTAGGAAGCGACCCCTTGGGCAAGGGTCGCTTCCTTGGGCCCCTAAATTATTTGAAGACTTTTCTGCCCCCTCTGGGGGCAGATCGGTGTTATTTTTTTGCCGTTTCTGCTCCCGGGGGGGGGGGCAGAAAAGCCCACTAGACACCAGGGATCTAGTTATTATTGTAGGAAGCGACCCCTTGGGCAAGGGTCGCTTCCTTGGGCCCCTAATTTATTTGTAGACTTTTCTGCCCCCTCTGGGGGCAGATCGGTTTTATTTTTTCGCCGTTTCTGCTCCCAGGGGGGGCAGAAAAGCCCACTAGACACCAGGGATCTGATTATCATTGTAGGAAGCGACCCCTTGGGCAAGGGTCGCTTCCTTGGGCCCCTAAATTATTTGAAGACTTTTCTGCCCCCTCTGGGGGCAGATCGGTGTTATTTTTTTGCCGTTTCTGCTCCCAGGGGGGGGGCAGAAAAGCCCACTAGACACCAGGGATCTAGTTATTATTGTAGGAAGCGACCCCTTGGGCAAGGGTCGCTTCCTTGGGCCCCCTAATTCATTTGAAGACTTTTATGCCCCCTCTGGGGGCAGATCGGTTTTATTTTTTCGCCGTTTCTGCTCCCAGTGGGGGGCAGAAAAGCCCACTAGACACCAGGGAATTAGTTGAAATAAAAATAGAAGTGACCCCTCGCTTCCAGGGTGCAATTTGTTATAATATGTATTTGGCTCACCCGCCCCGGGACTGAGTAGCCTTTTTTTTCCTGCTGTTTTCTGCCCCACCTGGCACACAACCCGATTGACCATTTGGGTAGTGACATAGCATGTTATAATGTTTATTGTTATATTTTTTGTGAATTGCAATTGTAATGTTTTTTTTTTTTTACTTTTTTGTTCTAGGTGAAGGCTTTTCCTCTTTTCAGTTTGCCGTTATGTTCTGCTGTTTGATTAGTTTGGTAAGAGACTTTTTTTTGTACAATGTAAATGTGTTTGATTTCTCTGCCTGTTTTTTTTTGCAAATGGTGTAATAATAGCAGTATGTTTGGTTTTTGAGTGTCAAAAACTTTTTGCATTGGTGCTCGATGTGTATTTTGTTGTCTTGTGAGTAATTTGTTTTTTTTTCTTCTTTCTAGTTTGATATCGTTGGTTTTTGCTGTGTCACTGCAGAGTTGGTTTCTGGTGAGTGCAGCTGTCTCTTGTAATTGGATTGTATAGTTTTTGAGTACATTGATCTTTGTGATAAAGGTACACATTTCTTTACTTACTTGGTTTGCACAGTGTTGGTTGTTGTTGACTTGTTTGTGCAGTCTTCTATCTTAGTAAGTATAATGGCTAGCCGCAGGATTACTGCTCAGCAGGTTGTTGGTTTGCTGTTTGAGTCTTCCTCTGACCATGGTTCAGAGACTGACTCTGCATCTGAGGGAGAGGAGGCAGGGGACGATTCTGGCAGTGAGTTGTCTCTCCGTATGGAGTCATCAGATGATGAAGATACTTTTAGTGCGGATGAAGTGCCTGTGTTAGAGGAGGAGACTGATGTGCCGATAGTGCGGCAAGAGGCATCTGGGCTGCAGCCTGGGGCTGCAAGGCTTCCTGTTGGTGTAGTGCGGCAAGAGGCATCTGGGCTGCAGGCTGGGGCTGCAAGGCTTCCCTTTGAAAGTGATGACCTCTGGGTTGCCCCTGGCATGGTGCAGCCGGCATTGCCAGAGTTTACTGGTGTTCCAGGGTCTAGAGTGAATACTGAAAACTTTTTGCCGGTAAATTTTTTTCAGTTGTTTATGGACGATGTGTTTTTGGCAGAGATTGTTGAGCAGACTAATTTGTATGCTGAACAGTTTTTGAGGGACAACAGTGCCAGACTTAGGCCCTACTCTAGAGCTACCCGGTGGACTCCCACAAATGTTGAAGAGATGAAGAAGTTCTTGGGTTGAACTTTTTTGATGGGCTTGCTAAGGAAGCCATCAATGTCTTCATATTGGTCTAGCAGTCCCTTGATGGCAACGTCTATTTTTCCGGCAGTCATGACTCGTGACAGGTATTTGCTTCTGCTTCGGATGATGCATTTTGTTGATAATGGTTTAGCGTTGCCACGAGATCACCCTGACTGTGACCGTCTTTTTAAGATTAGGCCTGTCCTTGATCACTTTGTTGATCGATTTTCTGAGATTTATGCCCCTGGGAAAGAAATTGCAGTGGATGAGTCTTTGGTGTTGTTCAAGGGCCGCTTGGTTTTTAGGCAATACATTCCTAGTAAGAGGGCACGCTATGGAATAAAGCTGTATATGCTGTGTGACAGTAGGACTGGATATGTCTCTAATTTCAGGGTGTACACCGGTAAGGAATCTAGGATTAACCTCCCTGGTTGTCCGTCCACTTTTGGAGTGACTGAGAAAATTGTTTGGGAACTTGGTAGAGGATTTTTTAACAAAGGCCACCATTTATACTTCTACACTGGTGTGCGGTTGTTCAGGGAATTGGCCAAAGTGGACACTCTTGCTTGTGGCACAATCCGCTCTAACCGTAAAGGTTTCCCGAAAGAACTTGTTTGTCAAAAGCTTGTGCGGGGACAGTGCAGTGCGTTGCGTTGCCAGGAGCTTCTTGCTGTGAAGTTTACAGACAGGAGAGATGTCTACATGCTGACTACCATCCATGATGAAAGCACTGCACCTGTGACTGTTTGGGGTCAGGTCGCTGAAGCGCGCAAACCTGTGTGCATTTTAGACTATAATAGGCACATGGGTGGTGTTGACAGAGTAGATCAGAGGTTGGAACCTTACACTGCTCTTCGTAAGGCTTACATTTGGTACAAGAAGTTGGCTATCCATCTTTTCCACTTGGCAATGTTTAATGCTTTTGTTGTGTTCCAGGATTCTTGCCCTGAGTCAAAGATGACTTTTGCTAAGTTTCAGGAGTCTGTAATAGGCAGCCTTGTTGTAGTGGAACAGGCAAGTGTTCCTAGAGTTGGAGTGGTGGAGGATGTTGCTAGATTGAAAGAACGCCACTTTCCAGATCACATTCCTCCCACACCCGCAAAAGATTTTCCCAGTAGGAGATGTAGAGTCTGTTGGCGAAGAGGTTCGCGGAAGGAGAGTTGTATGTACTGCCCCGACTGTCCTTCTCATCCTGCACTGTGTCTCCCTGCTTGTTTTAGAGCGTACCACACGCGAAATAATTTTTGGGAGCATTCATGAGTGGTAAAGTGAACTGCCTGGTCTGTATTCTTTGGATAATTTGATTCTGTTTCAAGGTTGGTGTTAGTGCAATGTATTTAGTTGCTGATTTTCTGTTAGAAGATTTGTATCTATTTGCGATTTGTTTTTGTTTTAATTTTTTTCAAAAAAAATCCTACCTGTGATGGCGGTGTGTGTAGGCTTGCGCTTGGCTGTTGGTGTGTGTGGACTGGCACTTGGTTGGTGGTGTGTGTGGAATGGTGCTTGGCTGGCGGTGTGCGTGGTCTGGCGGTGTGCATGGACTGGCGGTCTGCGTGGACTGGTGCGAGGCTGGTGGTGTGCGTGGACTGGAGCTTGGCTGGCGGTGTGCGTGGAATGGTTCTTGGCTGGCGGTGTGCGTGGACTGGTACTTGGCTGGCGGTGTGCGTGGACTGGTGGTGTGTGTGGACTGGTGCTTGGCTGGTGGTGTCCGTGGACTGGAGCTTGGCTGGTGGTGTGCGTGGACTGGAGCTTGGCTGGCGGTGTGCATGGAATGGTGCTTGGCTGGCGGTGTGCGTGGACTGGTACTTGGCTGGCGGTGTGCGTGGACTGGTGGTGTGTGTGGACTGGTGCTTGGCTGGTGGTGTCCATGGAGTGGAGCTTGGCTGGCGGTGTGCGTGGATTGGCGATTGGCTGCCGGTGTGCCTGGACTGGCGATTGGCTGGCGGTGTGCCTGGACTGGCGATTGGCTGGTGGTGTGCCTGGACTGGCGCTTGGCTAGCGGTGTGCGTGGACTGGTGTTTGGCTAGCGGTGTGTGTGGACTGGTGCTCGGCTGGCTGTGTGTGAGTAGTGACTTTCTGCTGGTCACTACACACACTGCTAGCTGAGTGCCACTCCACGCAATCCATCAGCCTGTGTAGTTGCTGTGTCTGGATTGTGGGCGTGTGAAAGTGATGGGCCCTTGAATGGCGCTGTGTGCTGGTGTGAGTTTTGTTATGTGATGGGCCCGCGGCTGGCGGTGTGAATGGTTTTGTATGTCTCACACGTATGAAAGGTGTATAAATGGCCTGTAAAGAGGTTGGTGCCTTGTCGTGGCTTTACAGCTCACGAGCTGTGAGTCAATGGTTCAGTTTCTCGCCCTTTCAATTATTACCAGTGCATTTCATTTATGTGAAATCACTTGCTAATACAATTGTATCTACTGAACCATCACTCACCCTCGTGCCAAATCCAACCAGTATGTGTGTGTGCTTGCGGATTAGATGGCTGTGCAGTAATATTTGTCTTTCTGAAGCAGGGTGTACCTTGTCCCTTTTTGGTGAATTTTGTAATGTGTTGCTTTTGTGCCTGGTGGTGCGAATGGTCTTGTTTGTATCACGTATGAAAGGTGTGTGAATGGCCTGTAAAGTGGTTGGTGCCTTGACGTGGCTTTACAGCTCACGAGCTGCGAGTCATTGGTTTGGTTTTTTGTGAATTCAATTATTGACAGTGCATTTCATTTTTGTGAAATCTCTTGTTAATAAAATTTAATACACTGAACCATGACTCGCCCTCGTGCCAAATCCAACCAGTATGTGTGTGTGTTTGAGGAATAGATGGTTGTGCAGGAATCTTTGTCTTTAGTTTCTCTGCCAAGGTACACTTTCCATGCAAGAATAACCCACCAACTGTAGATATTGTCGAAAACCCATGGGAGTTCATGTTGATGTCTCTCTTGTGAATTCAAAAAATTTTTTTATCCCCAATGTCCTGCAAACCTCAAAATGTCTGCCACATTTTCTTTGCAATATTATTCCAAAATTCTCACGCTGTAGGAACAATAGTTAATCTGGTTTTGCAAGGGGGTCACTTTAGTTTTTGGCCCGGTGCTCGGCGGCCATCTAGGGAAACCTACCAAACCCACACATTTCTGAAAACTAGACACCTGGCGGCTTCCAAGAAAGTATGGCTTGCGTGGATCCCCCAACGTTTCCTTACCCAGAATCCCCTGCAAACCTCAATTTTAGCTGAAAAAATCACTTTTTTCACACATTTTGGGGTGGGAAAGTTGTGGCATCACCGGGCTCACACAAATTTACCACCACCCAGCGTTCCCCCAGGTCTCCCGGTAAAAATGGTGCCTCACTTGTGTAGGAGGCCCAAGTACCCGCGGCAGGCCAGGGCGCAAAACGTAGTGATGCGACATTTGGGATAGGCAATGTTGATGTCGCCTCACTACGTTTTGGGCCCTTGCTTGCCGCGGGTACTTGGGCCTCCCACACAAGTGAGGCACCATTTTTACCGGGAGACCTGGGGGAACGCTGGGTGGTGGTAAATTTGTGTGAGCCCGGTGATGCCACAACTTTCCCACCCCAAAATGTGTGAAAAAAGTGATTTTTTCAGCAAAAATTGAGATTTGCAGGGGATTCTGGGTAAGGAAACGTTGGGGGATCCACGCAAGACATACCTCCCTGGAAGCCGCCGGGTGTCTAGTTTTCAGAAATGCATGGGTTTGGTAGGTTTCCCTACATAGCCGCCGAGCACCGGGCCAAAAACCTAAGTGACCCCCCTTGCAAAACCAGGTGGTTTTGCGATAGGCCATTTTGATGTCGCCTCACTATGTTTTGGGCCATTGCCTGCCGCGGGTACTTGGGCCTCCCACACAAGTGAGGCACCATTTTTACCGGGAGACCTGGGGGAACGCTGGGTGGTGGTAAATTTGTGTGAGCCCGGTGATGCCACAACTTTCCCACCCCAAAATGTGTGAAAAAAGTGATTTTTTCAGCAAAAATTTAGGTTTGCAGGGGATTCTGGGTAAGGAAACGTTGGGGGATCCACGCAAGCCATACCTCCCTGGAAGCCGCCGCGTGTCTAGTTTTCAGAAATGCGTGGGTTTGGTAGGTTTCCCTAGATGGCCGCCGAGCACCGGGCCAAAAACCTAAGTGACCCCCCTTGCAAAACCAGGTGGTTTTGCGATAGGCCATTTTGATGTCGCCTCACTACGTTTTGGGCCCTTGCCTGCCGCGGGTACTTGGGCCTCCCACACAAGTGAGGCACCATTTTTACCGGGTGACCTGGGGGAACGCTGGGTGGTGGTAAATTTGTGTGAGCCCGGTGATGCCACTACTTTCCCACCCCAAAATGTGTGAAAAAAGTGATTTTTTCAGCAAAAATTGAGGTTTGCAGGGGATTCTGGGTAAGGAAACGTTGGGGGATCCACGCAAGCCATACCTCCCTGGAAGCCGCCGGGTGTCTAGTTTTCAGAAATGCGTGGGTTTGGTAGGTTTCCCTAGATGGCCGCCGCGCACCGGGCCAAAAACCTAAGTGACCCCCCTTGCAAAACCAGGTGGTTTTGCGATAGGCCATTTTGATGTCGCCTCACTACGTTTTGGGCCCTTGCCTGCCGCGGGTACTTGAGCCTCCCACACAAGTGAGGCACCATTTTTACCGGGAGACCTGGGGGAACGCTGGGTGGTGGTAAATTTGTGTGAGCCCGGTGATGCCACAACTTTCCCACCCCAAAATGTGTGAAAAAAGTGATTTTTTCAGCAAAAATTGAGGTTTGCACGGGATTCTGGGTAAGGAAACGTTGGGGGATCCACGCAAGCCATACCTCCCTGGAAGCCGCCGGGTGTCTAGTTTTCAGAAATGCGTGGGTTTGGTAGCTTTCCCTAGATGGCCGCCGAGCACCGGGCCAATAACCTAAGTGACCCCCCTTGCAAACCAGGTGGTTTTGCGATAGGCCATTTTGATGTCGCCTCACTACGTTTTGGGCCCTTGTCTGCCGCGGGTACTTGGGCCTCCCACACAAGTGAGGTGCCATTTTTACCGGGAGACCTGGGGGAATGCTGGGTGGTGGTAAATTTGTGTGAGCCCGGTGATGCCACTACTTTCCCACCCCAAAATGTGTGAAAAAAGTGATTTTTTCAACAAAAATTGAGGTTTGCAGGGGATTCTGGGTAAGGAAACGTTGGGGGATCCACGCAAGCCATACCTCCCTGGAAGCCGCCGGGTGTCTAGTTTTCAGAAATGCGTGGGTTTGGTAGGTTTCCCTAGATGGCCGCCGCGCACCGGGCCAAAAACCAAAGTAACCCCCCTTGCAAAACCAGGTGGTTTTGCGATAGGCCATTTTGATGTCGCCTCACTGCGTTTTGGGCCCTTGCCTGCCGCGGGTACTTGGGCCTCCCACACAAGTGAGGCACCATTTTTACCGGGAGACCTGGGGGAACACTGGGTGGTGGTAAATTTGTGTGAGCCCGGTGATGCCACAACTTTCCCACCCCAAAATGTGTGAAAAAAGTGATTTTTTCAGCTAAAATTGAGGGTTGCAGGGGATTCTGGGTAAGGAAACGTTGGGGGATCCACGCAAGCCATACCTCCCTGGAAGCCGCCGGGTGTCTAGTTTTCAGAAATGTCTGGGTTTGGTAGGTTTCCCTAGGTGCCGGCAGGGCTAGGGTTCAAGAACTACAGCTAGTCACTTTGCCAAAAAAGGGTCATTTTTCACTGCAAAATTGAGGTGTGACCACGTTGCGTTTTGCGCCGTTTCCTGTCGCGGGCACTAGGCCGACCCGCACAAGTGAGGTACCATTTTTCTCGTAGGACTTTGGGGAACGCGGGGTGGGTGGAAATTCGTGGATCTACGCAGAATCCAGAACTTTCCATCCCAGAAATGTGGGGAAAATGTGTTTTTTTTGGTCATTTTTTTACGTTTGCAAGGGATTCTGGGTAACAGACCATGGTGGGAGGCAGTCAAGTCACCTCATCCTGGATTCCCCTGGGTGTCTAGTTTTCAAAAATGTATAGGTTTGCTAGGTTTCCCTAGGTGCCGGCAGGGCTAGGGTTCAAAAACTACAGCTAGTCACTTTGACAAAAAGGGGTCATATTTCACTGCAAAATTGAGGTGTGAGCACGTTGCGTTTTGCGCCGTTTCCTGTCGCGGGCACTAGGCCGACCCGCACAAGTGAGGTACCATTTTTCTCGTAGGACTTTGGGGAACGCGGGGTGGGTGGAAATTTGTGGATCCACGCAGATTCCAGAACTTTCCATCCCAGAAATGTGGGGAAACTGTGTTTTTTTTGTCATTTTTTTACGTTTGCAAGGGATTCTGGGTAACAGACCATGGTGGGAGGCAGTCAAGTCACCCCATCCTGGATTCCCCTGGGTGTCTAGTTTTAAAAAATGTATAGGTTTGCTAGGTTTCCCTAGGTGCCGGCAGGGCTAGGGATCAAAAACTACAGCTAGTCACTTTGCAAAAAAAGGGTCATTTTTCACTGCAAAATTGAGGTGTGACCACGTTGCGTTTTGCGCCGTTTCCTGTCGCGGGCATTAGGCCGACCCACACAAGTGAGGTACCATTTTTCTCGTAGCACTTTGGGGAACGCCGGGTGGGTGGAAGTTTGTGGATCCACGCAGATTCCAGAACTTTCCATCCCAGAAATGTGGGGAAAATGTGTTTTTTTTGTCATTTTTTTACGTTTGCAAGGGATTCTGGGTAACAGACCATGGTGGGAGGTAGTCAAGTCACCCCATCCTGGATTCCCCTGGGTGTCTAGTTTTCAAAAATGTATAGGTTTGCTAGGTTTCCCTAGGTGCCGGCAGGGCTAGGGTTAAAAAACTACAGCTAGTCACTTTGCCAAAAAGGGGTCATTTTTCACTGCAAAATTGAGGTGTGACCACGTTGCGTTTTGCGCCGTTTCCTGTCGTGGGCACTAGGCCGACCCGCACAAGTGAGGTACCATTTTTCTCGTAGGACTTTGGGGAACGCGGGATGGGTGGAAATTTGTGGATCCACGCAGATTCCAGAACTTTCCATCCCAGAAATGTGGGGAAAATGTGTTTTTTTTGTCATTGTTTTACATTTGCAAGGGATTCTGGGTAACAGACCATGGTGGGAGGCAGTCAAGTCACCCCATCCTGGATTCCCCTGGGTGTCTAGTTTTCAAAAATGTATAGGTTTGCTAGGTTTCCCTAGGTGCCGGCAGGGCTAGGGATCAAAAACTACAGCTAGTCACTTTGCCAAAAAAGGGTAATTTTTCACTGCAAAATTGAGGTGTGACCACGTTGCGTTTTGCGCCGTTTCCTGTCGCGGGCACTAGGCCGACCCACACAAGTGAGGTACCATTTTTCTCGTAGGACTTTGGGAAACGCGGGGTGGGTGGAAATTTGTGGATCCACGCAGATTCCAGAACTTTCCATCCCAGAAATGTGGGGAAAATGTGTTTTTTTTGTCATTTTTTTACGTTTGCAAGGGATTCTGGGTAACAGACCATGGTGGGAGGCAGTCAAGTCACCCCATCCTGGATTCCCCTGGGTGTCTAGTTTTCAAAAATGTATAGGTTTGCTAGGTTTCCCTAGGTGCCGGCAGGGCTAGGGTTAAAAAACTACAGCTAGTCACTTTGCCAAAAAGGGGTCATTCTTCACTGCAAAATTGAGGTGTGACCACGTTGCGTTTTGCGCCGTTTCCTGTCGCGGGCACTAGGCCGACCCGCACAAGTGAGGTACCATTTTTCTCGTAGGACTTTGGGGAACGCGGGATGGGTGGAAATTTGTGGATCCACGCAGATTCCAGAACTTTCCATCCCAGAAATGTTGGGAAAATGTGTTTTTTTTGTCATTTTTTTACGTTTGCAAGGGATTCTGGGTAACAGACCATGGTGGAAGGCAGTCAAGTCACCCCATCCTGGATTCCCCTGGGTGTCTAGTTTTCAAAAATGTATAGGTTTGCTAGGTTTCCCTAGGTGCCGGCAGGGCTAGGGTTCAAAAACTACAGCTAGTCACTTTGCCAAAAAAGGGTCATTTTTCACTGCAAAATTGAGGTGTGACCATGTTGCGTTTTGCGCCGTTTCCTGTCGCGGGCACTAGGCCGACCCGCACAAGTGAGGTACCATTTTTCTCGTAGGACTTTGGGGAACGCGGGGTGGGTGGAAATTTGTGGATCCACGCAGATTCCAGAACTTTCCATCCCAGAAATGTGGGGAAAATGTGTTTTTTTTTGTCATTTTTTTACGTTTGCAAGGGATTCTGGGTAACAGACCATGGTGGGAGGCAGTCAAGTCACCCCATCCTGGATTCCCCTGGGTGTCTAGTTTTCAAAAATGTATAGGTTTGCTAGGTTTCCCTAGGTGCCGGCAGGGCTAGGGTTCAAAAACTACAGCTAGTCACTTTGCCAAAAAGGGGTCATTTTTCACTGCAAAATTGAGGTGTGACCACGTTGCGTTTTGCGCCGTTTCCTGTCGCGGGCACTAGGCTGACCCGCACAAGTGAGGTACCATTTTTCTCGTAGGACTTTGGGGAACGTGGGATGGGTGGAAATTTGTGGATCCACGCAGATTCCAGAACTTTCCATCCCAGAAATGTGGGGAAAATGTGTTTTTTTGTCATTTTTTTACGTTTGCAAGGGATTCTGGGTAACAGACCATGGTGGGAGGCAGTCAAGTCACCCCATCCTGGATTCCCCTGGGTGTCTAGTTTTCAAAAATGTATAGGTTTGCTAGGTTTCCCTAGGTGCCGGCAGGGCTAGGGTTCAAAAACTACAGCTAGACTCTTCGCAAAAAAAGTGTAAATTTTCAGTGTGAAAATGTGGGGTGTTCAGCTTAGGTTTTGAGCCACTTCCTGTCGTGGGCACTATGCCTACCCACACAAGTGAGGTACCATTTTATCGGGAGACTTAGGGTAGTTCAGATTTGTAAAGCAACTGTTATTACCTATTGATTTTGGATGCATATCTCCCTTCCAAATGAAAGACATTGCGTAAAAAAAAAGTCATTTTGAAAAATGACCAATAATTGTCATGCAAGTATGAGTATTCCCAATTTCGAAAATGTGCAAATATGCACTGTTTCTAAACTCTGTAATTTGTTCCCATTTCAGAAATACATAGGTGTCTTTCATACCGAGTTTTCCATGTATACATTTTCCCACAATAATTGCTATATACCCGGAACAAAAAAAAAACCATTACAAAATGCTGCTCAGTTTTTTACTCTGGGTTCGTTGGGCTCTTGGTGAACCTACAAGTCCTATATATCCCCACAACCAGGAAGGTCCAGTGGATGTAACGGTACATTGCTTTCTAAGAGATGTAATAATTAGAAGAAGTTACAGGTGAAAACGTTGACTCAAAAGGCTGCTTTTTTCAACTTATTTTTAATTTTTCCTATATTTAACTGGTAGTTTCTATAAAGAAACCTTAATGGATCTACACAAATGACCCCTTGCGGAATTCAGAATTTTGTCTACTTTTCAAAAATGTATAGCTTTCCAGGATCCATTATTGTTTTTGTACCCATTTCTACCATTAACTGGAAGGAGGTTGAAAGCACAAAAAATAGCAAAAATAGGGTATGTCCCAGAAAAATGCCAAAACTGTAAAAAATGTTGGTTTTCTGACAAAATTCTGTCATTCCCTAAAAGCTGGAGAAATGGTGATTTCAGACCCACAAACCCTTTTTTGATACCATTTGCAGAGAAAAACCCAGACGCTTTCATTTGCAGCCCGTTTTTCCCATTTTTCACAAAAAAAACAAAATTTTGCTGTATTTTGACTAATTTCTGGGAACCGTCTAGGAGAATCCACAAACCCTGGGTACCTTTAGAATCCCCAAGATGTTGGAAGAAAAGGACGCAAATTTGGCATGGATACCTAATGTGGTCAAAAAGTTACAGGGGCCTAAGCGCGCACTACCCCAAATAGCCCAAAAAAGGCTTAGCACAGGAGGGGAAAAGGCCTAGCAGCGAAGGGGTTAAAAATAGCAGTGGCGGCTGGTGGAATTTGAAAATGGTGAGGCAATAAATTAATTAATGCGACCAGGCAAAGTGAGCCAGACATTTAGGAAAGGGCTTGGGGGTCAGTGCCATTATTTAACAAAGAGGTAAGACAGTAGCAATGTGAACACTGTATGTGGCCCAGATTGTAATAGAGCAACATTATAGTCTAGTAAATAAGGCACAATAGGTTTATGTACAGTTAGCAATCTGAAGTCTCATATTTGAAGTTGCTTTCGTATGCAATAGTGAAGAAAAATGAAGGCTGGTAAAATAAACTATTTAACTAAGATCACACAGTTTGGTGAAGTTGGGAAGCCACGATTAATCCAGATTTATTTGTACAAATCAGCTGCTAAATTGAAACTGGTTTGTCTCATTATTACCATAATTAACGTTTTCTCTTCTGTCCATGATGAGGGTAGAGCGAGGTTGCGCTTGGCAAGCAGAGGAAGCCATATGAAAGCTGTTCTGGTTGTTTATGAGCTTCCTTAGAGCCAGGCTTCAGGGGAGAGAAAGATTGCAAGAGAGGCAGAGAGACACTGCTCTGCAAGTAAGGTGCTTATGCGGTTAAAAAAAAAGTCCCTTTCCCAACTTGTTACTGGATTAGGTGGGGTCAGGGATGCTTTATGACCCCACCAACCCCAGTGACGACTGGGGAAAGGGCAGGCTGTTTGTAACAGCGTTCAAAACAAGCAGGCCCTGGATGTACAGGGCTTATACTGTACCCGCCCAGGGATGCTTGGAAACTGTACGCTGCCTCGCGCCATTACTGGGCCGTCCCCGGGGAACCCAAAACATTGTATGACAGGGCTGACACCACTCTGTAATCACTTCTGTGCCGTGCGCTCATCAGCAAAACTATCCTATTTGAGACATGTGTAGTAACACATGTGTCACAGGAAACCTGCCTGACTGATGCGCGTTTGAGCGTCATCATCCATCAGGCAGGAGCAGTCTGATTGCAAGCTGAGTGATATTTTTTTTTTTGTTGCATATTTATATAGCGCGAACTCGACCCGAAGGTATTGGAGCGCTTTACACGAGCGCCGTATTTACATTCAGGCACAGGGAGATTAAGTGATTTGCCCAGAATCACAGGATGTGGACGCGACCTCGAGGCTCGAACCCTGGTTTCAGCCGGAGTCGGCAGCGTAGCCGACGGACCACATCCTCTCCCCAGTGACTGCATTGGCTCCAGGAATACACATTTCTGTTAGAATGCAAAGTATTGTCACTGGTGTTACTTATCATTCTAAATGAATTGTCTGTGAATGCCCATAATTGCAGTTTGCAATTACCATCTGCCCCCATTAAAATAGGATGAGCGGCGCTCCAGCTGCCTCGAAATGAAAAGACCGTTGTGTATGCATGGATAACGATAGAGTATGCAAGTATAGGTGTGCACGAGTGCAGTGCAACCTACACGGGAAGTGTTCAGGTGTGATGCATGCATGCATGCTCAACCAGCTGTGCAGCCAGCGAGTAGGTGTGCACGAGTGCTGTGCAACCTACACGGGAAGTGTTCAGGTGTGATGAATGCATGCATGCTCAACCAGCTGTGCAGCCAGCGAGTAGGTGTGCACGAGTGCAGTGCAACCTACACGGGAAGTGTTCAGGTGTGATGCATGCTCAACCAGCTGTGCAGCCAGCGAGTAGGTGTGCACGAGTGCAGTGCAACCTACACGGGAAGTGTTCAGGTGTTATGCATGCATGCATGCATGCTCAACCAGCTGTGTAGCCAGCGAATAGGTGTGCACGAGTGCAGTACAACCTACACGGGAATTGTTCAGGTGTGATGCATGCATGCATGCTCAACCAGCTGTGCAGCCAGCGAGCAGGGGTGCACGAGTGCAGTACAACCTACACGGCAAGTGTTCAGGTGTGATGCATGCATGCATGCTCAATCAGCTGTGCAGCCAGCGAGTAGGTGTGCACGAGTGCAGTGCAACCTACACGGGAAGTGTTCAGGTGTTATGCATGCATGCATGCATGCTCAACCAGCTGTGCAGCCAGCGAGTAGGTGTGCACGAGTGCAGTACAACCTACACGGGAAGTGTTCAGGTGTGATGCATGCATGCTCAACCAGCTGTGTAGCCAGCGAGTAGGTGTGCACGAGTGCAGTACAACCTGCACGGGAAGTGTTCAGGTGTTATGCATGCATGCTCAACCAGCTGTGCAGCCAGTGAGTAGGTGTGCATGAGTGCAGTACAACCTACACGGGAAGTGTTCAGGTGTTATGCATGCATGCATGCTCAACCAGCTGTGCAGCCAGCGAGTAGGTGTGCATAGATGAAAAACTTAAGAATGCACTTGGTCCTGCAGGCACATAGCCAACCATGTCTGGGCTGGTCTGTCATACAGTTTAAACCACATAGAATATAGATCTTAGCAAGTGTCCTGCGGAGAGGGGTGCGACCCCAGACAGGTGCAATTTTCCATAGGCTGTAGTATATACTCGGAGGTAGATAGCACTATATAAATGCAGTAAACTCTGGATTTCATACAGGAAAGGCAGCGGTGCAACCCTTAAGAATAGGCATTATACACGCACTCACAGTGTGTTATGCAGCAGCCACCTAGAAGTGACAAGGAGCCACTGATGTTGTTCAGTGGTGGGAAGGGCTCTATACATGTGTATATTGGAGTAGTTCTACTCCGGTTTGGGTGGTTCTGGTTGGGCCATTGCCACATTTTGAAGGGGATGTGATTCTTACTGTGTTGCATTATGCCTCTAAATCATGTTAGGTGGATTCATAATCAGTTCATTAAATATTTAATCTGTTTTCAGATTTCTACTTCAATGACAATTATAATTTGTGTAGGCAAAGATAACAAAAATTACCTTTGGGAAAGCCAGTAGTGGACATTTTTGGAGCCAAGCTTTGGTCGGACAATCTGTTGTGCAAAAAATGTTCTGATCTAAAATCTCCCTTGTTCCTGAAGGGCCTGGGCTGATAGTAGTAGGACAGCAAGATTTGCTGCTGTGAGGAAGTTGTTCTGATTAGACCGCATCCATAAGTTATCCTCCAACCATAAACACTTTCCACCAACCTCTTTTTCCTGAGTAATATCAACTGCTTCATTTATGGTTGACTTTGCTTACGAACCGAAACGTCATTTTCCTCTGTTGTTTTTCCTTTCGCGGACATTATCCTAGTGGATGTAGATGGCGCGTTGCATCGAACAGATGGAAGCTACAGGATCGTTAAATAACCGATTTGCATCACACTTATTTGCCAAGAGTAGGCCTTGGTCATATAGGCATGAATCTATGATGTTATTCCGCAGCCTTTTTCCCCGCAGGGAATCACAACACAGTCGTTACAATGACCGCGTTGTGATTCCGCATACCATTACTCCGCAAGTCGGAACAACGACTTGCGGAGGAGGGGTGCTGGATGTTGGAACAATATAATTTACTATTCTAACTCCAGTCTGTACGGACACTAGGGAAGGTGTTGGATTTTAAATCCAACACCTCCGCAAGTCGTTGTTCCGACTTGCGGAGTAATGGTATGCGGAATCACAACGCGGTCGTTGTAACGACCCCGTTGTAATTCCCTGTGGGGAAAAAGGCAGCGGAATAACGTCATAGAATCCTATGGGTAAACAACGTTTACCCCGACAACATAGGGATATGTGTATACTTTGACCATCGTAGTGAAAATATAGAATTCTGTACATACCAATCATGGTCTATGTTCTACTCATGATTAGATAGCGTTCATTAGATTGAACTGCATTTCAAAAGTTGGCAGACAAACTTGCAATTAAAATGCAGCTCTTGTTTGATCACAGCATGCCACAAGGATTGCTTGACTTTTGGGGCAATTGCGGCTTTATGGGCTGCGTGTCAGAGTGTAAAACAGTTGCTTTTCGTATGCATTTCCAGACCTATGATATTTGAACATTGTGACGAGACAGCCCAGACCTGCAGGTTTTGCCACTTCCTCTTCTGTCCAACAGGAAAAGGCCTAGCAGAACCTGAGCACACCGAGAGGCACCCGGTAGTGAAATATGATCCTAGTTATTACACGGCTATGTATTTCAGAAGGGAGTGGATAGAGGCTGCCTGCCAGGAAACCTGCTTTAGCAGAAAGCAGAGTTCTTAACAGCAGCTTTCAAGCCATTGGTCACTGTATAAATAGTTTAGAAAGGTGAACAGGAAGTGGACGCAAGGAAAGGGTTGGGTGTGAAATGCATGGATTAGTGCAGGAAGTGGGAAGCATGCGAGATGCCGCCTAAAACGATCAGTAGGTCTGACACCTCCTTCCTTGATTGGGCTTGTGAGCCCTGAACCCTTGAACATTTCTGAAGGCTCCTCTGTCAATCCAGCAGCCATTACCATCTGCAGAGGTGAGCTTTGAAAGGGTTCTCGAGTGAAGAGAATAGCACCAGCAGGAGGCAACACTCCCTATCCCCAAACACAAAAGCATGCATGTGCTACGCATAAATAAAACACACCAAACAAATTTTGTTTGGGTAAAAAACTGCTGTAGGTTTATTACATACACCGTTATGTAATATGGTGGGTTATCTTACGGGCGATCCAAGGGCAGGCAACCATCTGGGCCGCCTGCCCGCCTGATGAGCCAAGCAGCACTGGGGCGAACCCCATCTCTGCTGCCCCTTCGGTGATCATCTTCCCGGATCACGGTCCCCTATTACTCACGCCCCTTTCAGGGCGGAGCGTAGCAAGGCAAGCCCCCGGTTGTTCAGGCCCACAACCGCCCAAAGGGCTAACGGAGTGCCGAAACGGTTTTCCAGGAACCTCCCATGAGGCTCCTGGGCTCTGGCACCCCCTATCGTGCAGCGCAGAGGTACCCTTCAGTGCCCATTTGCTTCCAGATCGCCCTGTAACTTCGCCTGCAACGAAAAAGAACAACATTACAAAATTCTATGCCTCCCCTGCTGCTTCCACGCCGGGTAAGCGGTAGGGTGGGAGACGGCATGTCCAGGGCGCAAAAGAGGAAGGACAGAGGGTGGGGGAGGCCTATATACCCCCCGTTCCTTGCGCCCCGAAATGACGCGCCCTGCGCGCCGCAGCCCCTGGCTGCCAGAGTAGGGGGACTCCTCCCCGAGGGGTCCCCATACTTAGAAGAAGGGGGGTGGGCTGGTGCCTTGCTGGCACTAGAGGCCCGCCCTTCTAGGGCACCCGCAAAGCACCAGCAGGAGGCAACACTCCCTACCCCCCACAAAAGCATGCATGTTCTACACATAAATAAAACACACCACACAAACTTTGTTTGGGTAAAAAACTGCTGCAGGTTTATTACATACACCGTTATGTAATATGGTGGGTTATCTTACGGGCGATCCAAGGGCAAGCAACCATCTGGGCCGCCTGTCTGCCTGATGAGCCAAGCAGCACTGGGGTGAACCCCATCTGTGCTGCCCCTTCGGTGATCCTCTTCCCGGATCACGGTCCCTTATTACTCACGCCCCTTTCAGGGAGGAGCGTAGCAAGGCAAGCCCCCGGTTGTTCAGGCCCATAACTGCCCGAAGGACTAACGGGGCGCCGACACGGTTTTCCAGGAACCTCCCATGAGGATCCTGGGCTCTGGCTCTGGCACCCCCTATGGTGCCGCGCAGAGGTACCCTTCGGTACCCATTTGCTTCCAGATCGCCCTGTAACTACGCCACAGCTCTGGAGGCAGCCACCGTCGCCGCCAGAGCCCCCCACCAAAATAGCTATAGTCTTGTCCGCTAACTCTCCTGTCTAGAGCCTCCTGCAAACCTAGATGAAAGGGAACATCCCTACTGGTTATCGATGCCCCATCTATATCCCACTAGCCCTAGACGTAAGCTTGGATCAGCTAGTGTCTGTTGAAACAAAACACCCTTTATGCCTGTGAAGTTGTGCCAAGCACTATACACCTCACGCTGCAAAGTTCCACTGCATCACATGACTCAGCACCGTCCCACTCAGGGCGGGACAGTTTCAGACACCCTGGCTCACGATGCCCCACCTATTTGCTGATCACACTGGCTGCCGCCCTTCTAGCACCGTGTGTGACTGGACACAGGTGTCTCCCATCTCTGGGACAGCAGCTCACTTGTTAGAAGACCGTTCCTACCCCCGCTTGCCAACTAGGCTATTAGGGCAAGAAGGCTTATACTTAACCTTGGCACAGTCCCTTTACTTGCTAAATCAATGCGCACAGGGATGTCCATAACAGGCGTATGAACACTGAGCACGGCTGCACCCCAGCACATGCCCTGCATCCCATATTCTTTATGGGAATTTCGACCGCTCAGCTCCCTCTGGTGAAGCCCCCTAGGCGTACCCGCTTAGAGAATCTGTCTGATTCGGTACAGGGCGCACTGTCTGAAATCTAGTGCCTAACATTTGATGTGGGAGATGCCATGCACCACCTAGCTAGGTCATGGGAACCTAAAGGAGAACACCATTTTCCCCGGGGCGTACCTCTAAATGGGACTGGCTCCACCCATCTGTAACGTCAGAGACACACCTCTTAAACCTCTTACTGGTTATGCCACTTGGCACCCTTCTGGTTGCAGCTTTGAGTATTTGTAAAGCGCTCACGCCCCTGGGATATGATGTCACTGACTAGCCAGTGTATGTTACCCACTCACTGATACTTATCTATCGCTAACTGCCCTTACTTGGATGAAGGGTTGCTGGATGCTACCCCAGGACTGAAGACTTAATGCTTCAACCCACTTTGACCCCAGGACTTGGGGACAACCCCAGTAGTGACCATGCCTTTCATGGTATATCTACCCCAGCGCTTGCCTATCAATGTGTTAGGGACCCCAGTCCCAAAAGATGCCCCTTCTATTGTCTGGTTCTAGCCCGCAGAAGGATAACCCAGGGGGGGCAGACAAGTCTGTGGAACCAGGGGGAAAAGTTGTGTGCAAATACCTGCCCTTTCCTGAATTTTGGGACGCCAAAAGGTCAAAAATACCCTGTCGCCATTTGGCACTAACGCAGTGTTTACCAAACTTTTCCGCGCCACAGCACACTTATAGCCGACAACTACCGCCACCCGCCTGCTGCCCTGGTTAAAGCGCGGGTGAATATGTCTTACTGAAGCTACCTGATACCGGCTCTTGGCTGCAGGGGAATGCCCACCCAGTGTAAATGGTACCTGATTCTATATGGTGCCCGCAGGTGTTCCCCATGAAGTCCCTCGTAGCCAATTGCACAATGCAGTCTCAGTAATTCGCAGTGCCTCTCTTTGTGTTGAAATTTCTTGAGTAAGTGTAAAATTATACTTTCCCACCAGTGGGCTGTTAACCGGTGGCAAAGGCAGACTGTTATTTTGCGGCTTCTGACATTGCCTCCGGATATAAACTACAAAACCACAGTACCTACTACACGCCAGTACCCTTGGCTTTAACAATGCTTGCTAGTTGTATAAGATAACTGAAGCCACAATTCTGGCTTCCCTGCATAGCATATTGAAAATGCTTCCATTCTGAACTGGTGGGACTGTCACCTTAACGTGTTGAACATTCATTAAATGTCTCCCTTTGATGAATAGCAAGCTCAACCGCAAATGGGACCATTACACTAATCAACTTCCGCAACAGCCAGACAGGTCACCTGCACGTAATCTGGGTGCCGAAAGCGGAAAGCGGGAGCCCTTTGGAAACGGAATAATGGCGCACAATCCCCGCGTTGGAGACAAAATTGACCTCGTTGTACTGCCAAAGAGGCACATGCGGAGACAAAAAAACTATTCATTGCAAAACGGAGCCTGTCCGTTTCTTTTGTTTATATTGGGACAAAGGATGAACCATGATAATATCACTAATCAAGTCTGTGATGTCATCTACGCTACCTCTGGCATATTTCTCATAATTCGCCATATATGACTGACACCGCACTCTCATCCTGTGCTTTGTGTGATCTTGGCCCACTTTGGTGTGAGCAGAGCCCCGTGAAGTATACTTGGGTTCTAGGCCGATAATGCACAAGTGTTAGGTGAGAAAGATGAAACCATACTTGCCGAGCCCCAGCCAAAACCGACAACCATTTTACCCTTAGTCATCAGTAGAACATACGTCAATAAGACATTGATACGGGCCACATGCATAACTCCTGGTGGCCAAAGGACCTTGTTGGCCAAGCAGCAAAATCTTTGCTCAATGCAAAACTACGAAACGGACTTCTCCCGGCGCACGCCACCCAGGCGCCAAACAGGACAACGAGGTTTACACCGAACATTCCAACTCCAAAGGAAAGGCACCACAAACCCAACCCCCTGCGCAAGTCACTCACCAAGGCACAGCGGAAGGATCCACCCCTGAACAAAGCCTTCAATGAATGGCAAGCTCAACCGCAAATGGGACCATTACACTAAGCAACACCACCAATCAACGGAAATCAACCATACCACCCTGTAAAACAGGTAAAGTGTGTGTGAAACCCAGCCATCGACCGACGGAACCATAAAAGCAGTTTATCTGGGGCATTGTAGAGACGTAACCGATACTAGACAACCTGTCCCTTCTATCTGAAACTCGATAATCATGAACAGAATGCCAAGTGACTTAAAATGAGGCATTTCAACTGTAACAGCTCCCCGCGGTGCAAAGGCTATTGCTATAAGAGGGAACCTCAAATAAGGTGCTTTCTTTACCTGCCTTCGCATAATCTGCGTGCATGTGACCTTGGCTGGTGGCGTGCTATACCTGAACCTAACGGAAAGTGAAAACTCTGGAACTGCAGCCATGAAAGCTGATTAAATGAAGACCAGTGAACCGAGGCAACTCCTCAGAAGTCTATACTCGCAAAGCTGAAGTCATGAGACAATCGACACCTATAGGAGTACCAGAGCATGTTGGAAATTACCCCTTAATAGCCTTCTTGAATGCTTTAAACCTATGATGCATAAGGATGCTTGGACCACGTTTGGATTTGCCCACATTTATGAATGGTCCCTTGATTATCTGTTAGCCACCCACTGGTTAGCCAAATCCATGTGCTTGCAAAGATCACAGTCCATTATCAAATTGGCGCCAACCAAGAACTAGTTTCTTTTTATTCTTCTCAACCTGTGGGAGCAAAACTAACATCAACGGTCATCAACGGTCGCACTACCGACCCACAGCGCTCCGATTACCGACCCCGGTATGCCTACCTGCAAAGCTTCACCATGCGCTGCTTGGGCCATGTGTTCCTCACTTACAACATCACTAAAAGGTTTCCATTTGATCAAAACAGAACCTCCTATATGCTAAGTGGTAGAGTCACCTATTATTTTCAGTAATAATAGTGAGCTGCTGCTGTGTTACTGTGTTGAAAACACGCCACAATCCCTGAATATTGTATGCAAACTCATTTAGAAATTGGAAGAGTGTGTCCGTGCACTGTCAGTAACTTTCCCAAAGTGGGCATAAAAGAGCTGGACTGTATCAAATTCAACGCTGTTCCAAACAGGGGCCCCCAAATAAGTTTCTACCAAGGGCAGCTGCTAATACTACCGCATGTGCTGTTGTGCACGAGTAGGCGTCAGAGCCCCCCACGCATCCTGAAGAATGCTGTGCATTGCCCACAGAGAGAAGGTGTTAATCAATCAATGTGCCCCCCGGCAACATCAGGCACGTCAAGTGTGCCTGTGCACTGTCAGGGTCCTGGCCACAGGGGGCATGGATCATCAATACAGAGCTGTTACGAACACGGGCCCCCAACATCCTTAAGATGTCCCTGGACGCACCACAACGTCAACTGAAGGCAGCATAACAAGATCTGACCTAGAGATGCTCGCGGTGACGCCTACATAGATGCCCAATATTGCGCGAAACTAGAATCAGCATACGCTTGCGCTACCTTACCGCAAGGCAGTGCAACAGACAACCTGACACTAGGGCCACTATATGCCTTGACTCACGTCAGGCGGCCACTTCCTTTGCACCATACCTTGCTCCTGCCGTGCTGCCCCTCCTATTATCACCACAACTACTAACCCTGACACCCGTGCAAGCGTGACAAGTCCGCCTATTCCAAGGCCCTCAAAGCTGTAAGAATGGCTTGGGCAGCAGGCCATAGCGATTTTAATGTAAATAGAATTGAACAATGGCTGTTGCGGTCATCTCTAAAATAGACAGACAGCGCCAACTCATGGCAGGCTGTCACACGCACCAGTGTGACAGTTAGTGAAGTGCACAGGTGCAAATTCCATTTATTCTCCTCAGTGTGAGAGCCAAACTATCCAACGCTCGCACTACCGTCATCTGGTGGCACAGTCACCCGATGGCCCCATATCAGAGCATAATTTGTAAAGGAATAAGTGCCTGAGCCCTTGTGATCAGACCACCACAATTTGCCAGAGCTGCCAATAACAGAGCGTACCCAGCTACTAACCATCACACTGCTACCAGTGTGTCAATTCAGACTGGTCGAACCCCCCAAGCTTTAAGAACTGTCTGGGTGGCAGGAATTAGTAGTTTCGCACAGTGTAGAACTATTGAACACTAATTTCTGCTCATTTTTAAATGCGCAGCTATCCTAAGTGCCGGCGCCCACTTGTAGGTGCCAGTTCCAGAGCTAAAGGAAAGCACCTGCTCAACTTAATAACTGCCCCATGTATGCTTAAAATTACAATGAACTCTGTGCCTAACTGGAGCACGCAATGCACCGTCGCCAAACAAGTTAATTCTCCCCCTGCCACCGGGCAGACGTCACATGGCAGTGTATTAACACTGTTCAGAAGTTGGTAAAATCAGGGGCGAAGCCAATTCTTTGCACATGCTATCAGCCCCGTCAGGTCGCCGCGAGAAGTGGGGGACTGAGGCCGCATGAACTCCATCAAGCGCGTATGGGGGGGAATAAAAAGCTACACGAAGCACGGCTATCCGTTCAACTCTGCAACGGCACCATGACCCAAGCACAAGGTGTTTTGCTCGAGGCTTGCCACAGGAATGCATACACATGCCCCTGCTATACCCGTCGGAATGCCAGTATAGACTGTGATGAAGGAGACTACACAGAAAACAAGATAATAATTATTGATGCTTTTGCTGCTGTTGACAAACATTGTTAACGCTAACCAGTTTGCTTGTTAGGCGGGTATGTTTATTGTGCTAAATGTCTGCCTATCTTAAAAGAATACTCACAGGCATGCACATACTAGTTGTTGATTTGCTTGACTCCCAAGGGAGGGTCTACCGAGGTGTTACACATTAAGCGCTTCAGCACGGATCGTACACCAAATTGCTTGGAGGAGCGACCTCCGCTAAATCCGACCTCGCATACCGCCACGAGACCCCTTGCAACCTGGGCAGCAACGCACCGCCGGGGCATCGAGCGTTGGGAAAACCTCTGTGCAACCCTTCGCCGTTCATGGAGCTTAACAGTAGCAAAGGACAGCCGCAGTGCTCCCGCAGCGGCGAAGAGGGCGCGAAACGGCAGCATTCGTTCTGTTCCCTCCCACGACCCGAGCCCCACAATGCGGCGCCCGTGTAAGCGGGGCCAGAAACAGGGAGTCCGGCGCCTTTCACACCACTTGCAGCGCCCCAGATGAGCCCACAGCATGATGAGGTCACCGCTCTCACGACGCAGCGCAACTCAGGTGAAGACCGCTCCCGTATTCACCCCACCTAGTGGCCTATCTTAGCTGCGATGCACCTCCCGAACCGGACCAAGTTCAAAGCTTTGACCATCTGCCCCCACCTGAAACGACTATACCACTAGGTCATTGACTGGCACATCTCAGACTACCAGCTCTCCCGTTCTGCGTGCTGCCTACAGCGCTGGAATTGGCTGTATGCGAAAGGTAGGAAAACAAAGCATGAGCACAAGCTTCACATCGTGGCACTCTTCCCCTGGTCCATGCCGTCCCTAGATGCTGCCGGGTGACCACTATGCCAAGCTCCTACAACGTTACCCCGTACTTTTGGAACCCCGCCAAGCGTAAGCCACAGCAGTCCACCCCCTCGCCCAGAGACCCCCTAGCTAATGGCCGCCCATACAACACTGGCTGCTGTACACCCGCCTGCGCCGCACGTGAGAGGCTGTGTGCCAAAGGCCCCCTGCCACTGCCTAGCAACTTGCGCTGTTGCCGCAGCCCGGGCTCTTACTTTCACAGCCCCCCCGCAGAGCAGGGGGGTGAGACGCAGCATGGATGACTTGATCACAGCCAGCACCTCCGAGTAACTGCTCCGCAGGAACGCGGGGTGGCCCCCTGTGTGGTGTTATGTGGGAGGACACCAGCCGCGGAGTGGTGCTACGACCTTTGGACTAATGGCAAGGAAAGACATCAGCCCAACAGCGCACATGCCATAACGAAGGAATGGTCGGAGAAGGCACTATCACATGCGCTGGAGGCCACAGCCCGGCGCAAGAACCAGTGGCCAATTACCAACAAGGTAACTCCAACAAGGGCATGCTAGGGCGAGAGAAGGAACGTCACAGCAAGATAGCACTCGCCCCCCACCGTGGGTGCTGTTGAAAACGGAGGGCCGAATACTAAGAAGCTGGTCTGTATCTGTATGCAGCCCCGCTGTCAGACTTTATCAGCACTCTGGTGTACCCATGCTCCGCCTCCCGGTCAGGCACAACATGAACCTATCCCTGTCTCCTCAGTAGCACTAACTACATGAATCGCTCCTGGACTCCCCGCCTACCACCAGCGCTGCCTACCCAGCAAAGCACTCAAATAGGCAGGAGAAGCGTGACACTCTGGGTGTAGCTGGCTGAATATATATAGCTGCAGCAGTGCTTATCTCTAGTGACCCCTGCCCTTTGTACCCGGAGTGCAACCCCCCCCCCCACCGGCAGACTGCATCCCCGGCAATGGCCGGGCGATCGTTGCCAGACACACTGAGGGATAGCTGGCTTTAATAGAGAGAATCCCAAAGATAGCCGCGGGCGAGAGGGGGGACCACTCGGCACTTGCTGCCGTCACCCCGCCCCCACGCAACAGGCCCACTCGGACCTTGGCCACGATATTCCGCGTGGACAGAGGCCCCCGAGCCGGGGCCCTAGCTAGCGCCACACATGCACTGAGGGGGGAGCTCCTCTAATGCCACCACCTGGACACAGGCGGAGGGAAAACGGGGGGTGCTCGCTCCAACAGCTGCCCCCCCCGTCCAGGCTAGCATCGGCGGAGCAAGCCCGTGTTCTCGGAGAGCTGCCCTACACCCCCCCCAAAGGCGGACCGCACAATGGCCGGGCTGCCCTGTCCTTGATGCTACCCCTGGGGGGGGAGACCGGGCGGGGGGAGGGGGCTATTGCACTCACCGCGTAACTGGGCAGCTCCCGAGCACGTCTGACAGCGAGACGGGCAGCGGTCAGGAGACGGCGTGTGCAGGGCACAAAAGAGGAAGGACAGAGGGTGGGGGAGGCCTATATACCCCCCGTTCCTCGCGCCCAGGAAATGACGCGCCTTGTGTGCCGCAGCCCCTGGCTGCCAGAGTAGGGGGACTCCTCCCCGAGGGGTCCCCATACTTAGAAGAAGGGGGGTGGGCTGGTGCCTTGCTGGCACTAGAGGCCCGCCCTTCTAGGGCACCCTGCGGGCGCCAGGGCAGCCCATGGTACTGGCCTCCACGGACGACTTTATCGACCTCAAAAGACCGCCCATGGCACCAGTGCACGACGAGAGCTAAATGTGAGCATTCCGTTCCAAATTAAAACGCCTGCAATTTAGTCGTCCTTTGTATGCTTAAGGTGGCTGTGTATTGACCACAGTCCTGCTTGTCCGGCTTTTGAGGGTTACTTCCGAAATGTGCATGTAAATGTGCATGTATGGCGTTATTTTTCGGAGACTTTAGAATCAAAATGCCAGCAGGTCCTCCCTGTTAAGTAAAGCGCGGGTGCCCCGATTGCTGCAAAAGTAAAGAAAAATATGTTTTTTTCTATTTCTTTATTTTTGTAGCAATTGCGGCACCCGCGCTTTACCTTTAACAGGGTTAAAGTAAAGCGCGGGTGCCGCGATTCACCCACAATTGCTACAAAAGTAAAGAAATAGAAAAAAACATCTATTTCTTTACTTTTGCAGCAATCGCGCACCTAACAAGCCTGGGAGTGGTGCGTCCGTGCGCCCGCAGTCTGCTCTTTTTGGAAGCACACACTCGGGCTTGTGGCGCACCCCTGCTCGCTCCCACAAGCTGGATGCCACCACAAGCACGAGTATGTGCTTCCAAAAAGAGCAGAGCGACGGCTAAAGGTTCTCCTAAGCAATGCATGTGCGCTGCGTAGGCGAGACCTAAAAATGGAGAGCTACGTCAAGGATTTGTTGCGCGAGCTGTTCGATCCAGCCCTTTCTGCGGTGTTCGCGGTCGAGCGGGCCCACCGGACATTGGGTCTGAGGCCTCCTGTCAGAGCAACGCCCAGACAGATATTGGCCTGAATTCTGAACTATCAGGACCGTGATCTCATTCTACGGCTGGCAAGGGAGAGGGGGACCATAACCCATCAAGGAAAAACAATCTCGTTCTATCCGCACTTCACGCCGGCGCTGCAGGCGGCATGCCGGGAGTTTTTGCCTGCGAAGGGACTTCTGCTACAGGCCCAGGTCCCCTACTCACTGTTGTATCCAGCCAAGCTTAAGGTGTCATATGAGGGCACATCACATTTTTTTACGAACGCAATATCAGCACTAAAGTTTGCAAAACATGTTGGGGGGAAGAAGAAACAGCTGCAAGGTTCGAGGGCTGAGTAGGCATCTGGGGACAGACTCCGTGATAACAATTGACATGTGCAGGGTCAAATCCGGTATCAGGAAATGTTTATCTATGTTCTGGATAAGTAAGGTTCAGCTCTGTTCTTTTTGGCTGAAGCAATACATGTGGGCTGCGCTGTGGTGGGCGCTTCGGGGAACAGTCAGGTCCGTTATTACATTAAGACTTGACCCTCAGAGTTACTCTTGGCCACCCTGCCTTCGGTGGGGGCGTATGCCGGCGACATCGCGCCCCAGGTAGTTTTCCCTTTTGTTGGTTCGCTGTAATTGGGGTACAACCTATCTTCAAAATGTTGAGGTGGGAGGGTTATACACAACCTGTTTGGGGGGTTGAAGTGGGTGGGGGGGCGGGGGAGATTGGGTTTTGTTTGTAGTCAGTGGCATGTGTCACAGCTTCGATCTTGTATACTTGTACACCAAGGTCCAAAGTCCTTCACCATTGCAAAGTGCGTGTATTGTTGGTATTCAATTCCATGGAGTATACCGATGCACCTTCCGGGGTCTGGGCGGCGGGGTACTACGGGGCCCCATGTCAGGTACATGTAAAATCTCAAAAGGAGGTGGAAATGACTAGCCTAAAATTTTTAAAATGGAACATCCGTGGATTAAACAACTATAGAAGGCGCAGCTTGTTCATTCTTACCTAGTAAGGCATCACATCGATGTGTGTCTGCTGCAAGAGACGCACCTGAACACTACACCGTCTACCAGGCTGCAACACAGAAGATGGGGTCATGTTTATTTTTCTATGTATTCTAATTATTCTTGGGGGTGGCACTGCTATCAGACGTGGACTAGACTAGAAAGAAAATAAACACCACACGGACCCAGAAGGAAGGTACATCATTTTACTGGGTTCCCTGGGAGGGACCCGGGTAGCCATAGTGGCAGTTTATGGGCCTAATGTGGATACCCCAGAGTTTTTCCAGGGGCTGTGGGCCAGAGTGAGAGCAACAGAGTGTGACACCATAATTTTTGGGGGGGGGATTTCAATGGGATTTTGGAAGACACACTGGATAGGAAAGAGCAGTCCCGATCCCTACACCCTAACGCAGGCAATGCACTAAAGGCCATCATATCTGATGGCAATCTGGTGGACATATGGCGCCAGCATCATCGCCAAGTTAGACAAGGAACATGCATATCTGAATTCCATAAGGTCTGGTCTCGATTGGATTTTTGGTTGGTGTCAAGAGACGTAGCGACATGGACATGCAAAGTATCACACCTCCCGAGATCCCTGTCAGACCACGCCCCAAGTTTACTATGACTGGTGTTACCAGGTCCTCCCACCAAAATATTCAGCTGGCGGCTTCCCTCCAATGCACTCTTGGCTGAGGCATTTAAGGATGAAATTAGAGGAGATGTGTTGGAGTACTTCACTTTGAATGCCGGCATGGTAACAACGCAGGCGTCCCTCTGGGAGGCATTTAAGGTTGTAATCAGGGGCAAATGCATAGCTAGACAAGCGGGGGTGCTGAAGGCTATAAGGGGCACTCTGGCATCCTTGGAGAAACAGATCAGAAAGATGGAGAAGCAATTCTATAACACTGACGACCCCAAACTAGTGGCGCCAAAAAAAGAGAAACTACTGGAGTTTGAAGAGGACGCCCAACGAGAAGTGAACTTTCTCTGCAAATACACACAGGCTAGGAGATAGACAGGCCCGGGAAAACCTTAGCATTGATGCTGCGCCCTCAGCGCACCACTGCCTATGTCACGGAAATTAAGGGAGAACTCCCTCAGGTAATCAGAGGCCCACAGACAAAACTCAATAAATTCACTCAGTTTTACGCCACATTATACATGACAAGTTGACAACACAAGGTTTGGTACACAACAATCTAAAGCAATTTCAGGATTCACTCGAGCTGCTGTGGTTGGGTCGGGGACACAGGGAATATCTTGACGATCCTTTTACAGTGGAGGATGTGATACAGGTAATCAAGAGTCTCCCACTGGACTAGGCCCCGGGATCTGACGGGCTGACCACAGCCTTCTATAATGCATACGCCGAAGAACTGGCCCTTAACTTATTACGCTTTACGAGGAGTCGCAGACATCGGGCATCTTACCGCACTCAATGCGAGAGGCGATAATAATCCCCCTGCTTAAACCTGGCAAGCCAGAGGACGAACTTGATTCTTACCGTCCACTTTCATTGATCAATGTAGATGTTAAAATCCTTGCAAAACTGGTAGCTAACCGCCTGCACCCTCTTCTCCCGCTGATCGCCCGCCCAGACCAGTCGGGTTTCATTCCCAGGCGCTCTACAGCTCACAACCTCAGGACCTTCTTCTCAGTAGTGCACTATCTCCAAACGGACGCTAAAGCCGCCGCAATATTCCTGGACACTAAAAAAGTGTTTGACGCGCTTGAATGGCCCTATCTCTTTGCGGTGCTGGAGAGGATGGGGATTAGCCCCCTCTTTCTCAGTCTGGTTCCACTCCTCTTTACAAGACCCACTGCCAGAATCAAAGTAAATGGCATGATATCGGACCCGTTCACAATTTCACGAGGCACGAGGCAGGGGTGCCCGTTGTCCCAACTACTCTTCGCGATCGCAATGGAGCCATTGGCGGCATGAATCAGGCAGCACCACACTGCTAGAGGTATAGGGTTCACCTCAAGGAGCCTTCTGATCTCCTTATACGCTGGCGATGTTACTCCATACATTTGCTACCCGGAGACGAACATCGCTCCCATCCTGCGCGAACGGATTACATTTGGGGGCCTATCTGGTGTCTCTATAAACTGTCTGAAATCCACCATATTCCCCCTTACTGATGCCACAACGCCCTTTCCTCTTGACTACCCATTAAGATGGGCCGATGGCCTGGTAAAATATTTTGGGAATTTGCCTGAGCAGGAAACTGCAGGAAATTTGGGACATGAACTACGGACACAGTGTCCTGGTAGGAGGACATGGCTTCTGCTTGGGCCGGCCTCCCACTGTCTCTGCCCGGGAGAATGGCAATCGCCAAAATGGTGGTGCTGCCTAAATTGCCATACTTATTTGTGAACATCCTGATCCCTCTTACGACAATTTTTTTTAACTCCATATGCTCCTTACTGATCTCCATGGTCTGGGTGGGAAAACAGGCCTGGATTTCATGGGAACTTTTGACCCTACCGTTAGCCCAGGGAGGCATGGGGGCTTGGATGTCAAGCTGTACTCTGTAATTGCGCAGGCACAGTTTTTACACAACTGGGTTCATCCAACCCCCTTTCAGCCCCATGTGGCCATTGAAGCAGACGTGGCTGCCCCGGTCCCCCTTCAGGTGGCTCTATATCGGACCTATTAAAAGGCCTCGGGGAGACATTGACACGGTGGAAACACTGAGATGGGCTTGGGATAAATTACGGGAAGGGCGAATTTAAAAATCCTGTATGCTCCATCTATGCCCCCTGCACACAACCCTTTGGTTCCCACTATGGGGGCGGGTGCGAGTAGAGCACCGGCACAGAAGATGGGGATACGCACCTTCCCAGACTTATACCCGGGTGAACAGTTCAGAGCCCCCCTGAATCAGAGGAGGGACGCACAATCTCTTTCTCCGAATCATTCTTTTATCACAAAATAAGGGCCATGTGTAGGACTATCCATGACACATTCCCCAGCCCTCCGCCCACATTGATTGCGCTGAAACATGTGCTTAAAACTGACTCCCCGCGCAGACTCATTATGAGGATATATATTCACATGCTAAATTCCGCCCCCCCTGCTGGAGCCACGAGCATTCCAAGAGTGGAACATAGAACTACACGAGGCACTACCCGAGGAACAATGGGCATTTTGTTGCAATCAACTAACAGCTCTGTCCTCAAACTACAAATTACGCTTGATTCATTTAAAATTCCTTCATAGATTCTACAGGACCCCTTCCCAACTCCACCGAATGGGTATCAGGGCGGACGAAAGCTGCTGGAGATGCGGCTTTGCCCCAGCTACATTCCTGCGTATGGCATGGGGTTGTTCCAGCTTGACCACATGTTGGTCTTCAGTGTTACTCACCATACACGAGGTAATTGGTACTTCCAGCGATCCGGATCCCTTATTGGGATTTTTGGGATATGTAAAATATACACCTTCTGGGACCCGTAAGCTTCACACCATGCTACTGTTACTCGCTAAGAGGAGAGTGGCTATGCTCTGGGGTAGGAGTGGGGCCCCTTCCATGAAGGATTGGATCCCGGATGTGACATTCTGCCTCACTCAGTTAACCACGTTCTGGGAGTTGATGCCATCGGCATCTAGGCCTAGAGATATTTAGGAGACCTTTCTAGAATAAGCACGTATACGCACACAGGAGGATACGGGTGATGTTGGGGTACTAGCCGACTAGCAGTTGCACTTGCATAAGTCAAAAACAGCATTAGGAGAAACAGTACTACCTGAAACTGTACATTGACTTAGAGCTGCACGGGCTAAAATACGTGGGACCTCCTTAGAGAGGTTGTCGAGAATAATGTAGCCATATGTACACAGTGTATATCAAATGTAAAAACGGATGTGCAATGTGGGATATGATTTGGTAGAGATGGATGTTAACCTGCAGCACTGGGGTGGTGCGGGATTGAACTTGTAAGATCACTATGTCTTAAGCTGCAAAAACGGGACTTGTGGAACTGGATGTAACTGACTACTATGTTGGTTTTGTTGTATGCAGTTAAAATGTCAATTAAAAAATAAAATAAAAAAAACCCATGTGTTTCGCGAAGAAGATTCACTTTTTCAGGGCTGTTAATATATAGCATTTAGATCCCTGGTTACAACATCACATACTGATTAATTCACATTCTTTATAATTTTTGTGATTTAAGTTTTATGAAATGACAGAAAAAGAAAGCACATTGAGAATATTAGTCATTTATAATTGCCTTAATTTTACATAAATGTGTAAGCACAAAGCGAACATGAGGGCATGAGGGAAGCTTAATCTTCTAGTGCACGATTTAAGTTTTCTGGTAAGCAAAAATTACTGAGCTTTACATCAATTCAATTCTTCAATCAATTTCTACAAAGAAAAATTTCACACATTTTTGTTGACGTGATATTTTCTAACAATCCTATATTTCACAGATCTGTCATAAGTTAATAGATCACATCTTATAGTATACTATACATAGACCTCTCACATTGAGAGCTCAGATTCAAAATTAAAACCTATTTGACATCACATTTCAACTGAAAGTTCATACCTATGTTAATGATAATTGGTGTCATATACCTTCATTACGTGTACTTGTGCATCTTGTCCTTAGTGGTTTTCAATTCCACTTTTCTGTTAGATTGTGTGCATGTCAATCAAAGTTCTAGAAATTTCCTCTCATATCTATAAATAAAGTGTTTAGTATTGAGACTCTATTCATAATGACTATAGTCCTACGAACAAACAAATTCTAACCATATATGCTCCAAAGGAGCAGCTGATCTGAGGACAACCCGTCCAACATTACGGCCCGCATCTAAACTATATCCGGGTTGCGTATTTGAAACTATGCCATCCATCTCTGCATGGATTGCATCGCACTCCAATCAATGCGCAAACAGATACCAACCTCGGTTACATTCCCATCAATTTTAAATAATTTGGATACCAAGCCCGAGCTCAATGCGCTACATCTTTACCGTCCATAACAACTGTTCTCACCACCAAGTTTGAGGACTAATATTCATCTCCAGATTCTTCGGAGGACCTTCACAGCCACTTCTGATAATTCCCCAGAATTTCTTCGCATTTTGTGAAGATATTGTGTGCAGCAGCTCTTGCCATAGCTTATGCGAGTAGTATTTATTTTTGTATTTTAAGAGACCCCTAAATTGTTTTCTTTTCTCCAAAAAATCATATGCTTTTCCTACATATTAGTTCTTTAGGGCCAGGGACAGTGATTTTTTCAATTATACACAATCCTCATCCTACCAATTCCTACCATCCGTGGACAATTTCACAGGGTCACAATTAATTTGATGCTCTCTTTCCAAGGTTGTTTGTGGCAATAACTCCTCAAACGTATGCATTTGTAACTATTGTTGATCCACGTTATTCACCGGTAAATCTAATATCATATTGTTATCCATTTTGAACAAGAAGTGTTGATATCTATTTCCTTGCCTTCTTGTGGTCTAATAATATTTTTCCTATTTGAATTTAAAATAACTTTAGGACTTTTTGTAATTCGAGTAGAGTTTGACTCGTGGAGACAAGGTCCCGGGTATTTCAAGAGCAAAAGCAATGGGTCGTGATCACTTTCGAGCCTGCTAATATCAATGATGAGGTGCCAGGCTTCCATATTTATTGCCAGGCTTCTATATTTATTGCTATATAATCAATAGTGCTTTGTCTGATGCCAGCTAGATATGTTGACTTAGGTGGGTTGTCTGATTTGGCTCGACCATTGAGCAGACGTAAACCTTCCTCTACCAGGACCTTAAAAATTAATTCCCCTTTCTTTGTTTTCTTACAATAATCTCTCTTTGGGAGAAGTAGCCCCCAAGCTCTATCGTCTTCGATTAACGATTCATCGAAGAATAGTGGGTGCATCTTTGTATTGAAATCACCACAAATGATTTTACAAACAGATCTTGATCTTGAATATTAGAACCAAGTGGCAAATTCCTCCAAACTTTCCCTGAAGTAATTGTGAATTTGGCCAATACCAGACCAAACTTTTCCATTTTAGGAGACTTCAATCTCCTCTTGTAAGAGCTGGTGAGTATTCAAGCCTCTGGTCTTTTGGCCATCCAATTGTCTCAAAGGGTGTCCGGACCCACACATGAAATGGCCATTTACTAGATACTGTTTTCTCCAATGATAACAAGCTAAAAGCTCAAGATCCATCTACTGTAACCGGGTCAGACAATTTTATGAGCCCATTTATTTTGGAAACCCCTCATCCATCTTCAAATCCTGAAGCAGTCATTTGGAAAGATAGTCTTTGGTCTAAACAGCCTATTGAATCATGGAAACAAGTCCTTAACCCTTTCGATGCGCATGACGGAGCGGTTCCGTCATGCGCATCGGTCGTGCTGTGCGGATGACGGAACCGCTCCGTCACGGCCCCGCCCGCGCAACGAACCTTCAGCACGGCGCGGTAATCCGCGCCGCGCTGAAGGGGTTAATGACTCTAGACCTACTATTCTAGGCTCAGATCCGACTTTAATGGTCTCTTTCCAATCTCAGAAAATTAAGACAAGAATGTAAAAAAGCAGAAAGGCTTTGGGGAAGACATTACGGGGAGACAAGTAAATACGAGACACCATTAGAGTTAACAAAGTTAAAATTATAAAAGCAAAAGCAGCATACTTTAAGGAAAGAAATACCCTGTGCCGCTAATTCCTCCTGCGGAAGGTTTCACATTGTTAAAACTCTCTTAGAGCCCCCCCTCCATTGCCCCCTTGGATCCTCACCCTCGCGGAGTAGTGATCTTGCCAGATTTTTTCATAATAAAATTGAGAAGATTTATTGCAATTTTCAACAGTCTACTGAAACTTGTAACTCTAGTCATAAGGAAGACTTGCTGGTTATTAACCAGGCCATGCACAGTGATGTCTCTTTTCTGACACTAGATAGTCTTGCAGACATCTTGAGTAAATTTAAATCCAGTTCTCCTAATGACCCGCCCCCTCCACGTATTTTAGCCAAAGTAGCAGACGAGGTACTTCCCATCGTTCTTGAAATGGCAAACCTTTCTTGAACCACAGGATTAGTCCCGGTGGCATGAAAACATGCCATGGTTAAAGCACTACTAAAAAACCTTAATCTGGATCCTCTTGATTTATGAAATTATCGACCGATTTCTCTTCTCCCTGGAATAAGTAAAACGCTAGAAAAATATGTTAACCTAATGTCATCTGAATTTTTAGAAAATCATGATATTTTGCACTCTACCCAGACTGGATTGCCACCATACCATGGCAGAAAGACCACTCTTCTGGCGGTGGTAGACGAAGCCAAAGGGCTGCTAGATCGGGGGGGCTCTGCAACTATTATCCTCCTGAATCTTAGCTCAGCATTTGAAACGGTATATCATGATATTCTTGCTTACAGATTACAGAGTGCTGGAATCTTGGGACTAGCCCTTTCCTGGCTTAAGTCCTTCCTTGAAGAAAGGTATTTTCAGGTCTTTGGCGAGGCTGTAATTCAAATACTTTAATGCTTAAGAAAACTGTGCATGCGCACACACCCGCATGTGCACTTTTCTCAAGCATTAACGGTATGGCGAGGAAGAGGAGGAGGGCAGCCCGGGGACACCGCAGTAAAGAGGTAAGTGGTTTTAAGTTTATTTTTAATTCCTGTAAACGTACTTCTTAATAGGGGGGTGGAGGCGGGCAGCAGAGCGTCACAGAGTTCCACAGAGTTTGTTTACAACTCAGTGGACTGCCTAGCCCTGCTACGCCCACTACACCCAGGGTTACAATAGTATTGCATGCACAGATTCTCAGCATAAGGGATATTACATTTAAGCTAGTAGGGGTGAAGGCTGTAGGTGTGTAATGCGATGTTGCAGGCAGTGGCCTTTCTGTATGTTTTTGTGTGTATCTTATCGTCCTTCACATATACAGTTGACTCAAAAAAATTGACTAATAGAGCTACTGAAATGTAGATTCCGATTGTTGTTGTTTTACTTCTTTGTGAAAAGCTTGGCAGAGCTCACAGTCATCCAAATGGTGAATAAATAGTTGATATATTGTGTCCATAAGACCACATTTTCTGTCCATTCAGCAGTGATGTCATTTGAGATGTCATCAGTGACGTCATAGAACATGTCATGAGTGATGTCATATGTGAGGTCATAAGCAGTGCATGGCAGTAGCGAAAGTTATAGCTATCTCTCCTAACTATAACTGGTGAACTTCTGTGGCTTTTTTTTGTTCAAAATATTAATTTTGTCACTGACAAATTCACCTAACTAGAACGCTACCTTTATTGTTTTCAGTGAATTTCTATGGTTTATAAAAAAAAAAAAAAACACGTCTTTTTATCACACCTAATTATAACATTACTTTAACCTTTGTTTTCTTCAGTGAATGTATACGTTTTAAAAAAAATGTTAAGTATTATTTAAATACCATATGTAAAACCAAACCCCGCCACGTATGGCCGTCCTGTGCTGCGTCCAGGCCCGCAGCCGACTCACATAAAGGCAGCAAACCCCACACTGCACAGGACTTTCGCTCGTGCATGGCGGGTAGATTGCAGTGCAGAATAGACAATGGAATGAAAAAACAGGAGCAAGAGGAAGAGCATGGAGCGAGAAAGATGGACAAAAAGACAAAAGAAGGAAAAATGGAGGAAGAAACAATGAGTAAGCGAGGGGGTGAAGATAATGCACTAGAATGACAGGAAGTATGAGGGAGATGGATAATGTTAGAGAAAGGACGGCAGGGAGCTGAAATAGTACAGGTATACATGAGTTAGGGTAAGCCATAAGTTCAGGTGCTCATTGCAATAAATATCATCTCCGACAAGCTTTTGTGGGATACCATGATGATTTTTGTACTTACTACATTAAAATCTGCATGTGGAGGTAAATACCAGGTATTTTCCTTGGAGGTTTGACCTGCCGATATTTATCACAAAACTCATAGTTCCGATATTTGCGGTAACAGGATTTACCACACATATCTGAATTCACTGGCCCATTCATAATAATGACGACAGAGTGTAAGAGTCTGGCTCAGTGATGAAGAAAATGAGAAAAGCAGGAGTCTGAAAGTGATGAAGGAGTGCAAGGCAGTCGCGGCCGGCATGACTCATGGGTGGGGCGTCACGTGGGGACCCGGTCGCACGGAGAGGGGTGGGGGCGTTCAATTTAAAATAAAAAAATTAAAACGTTAACCTACTTTCACCGCCCGTTCCTACTTTGCCTTTGCTCCTCTCCTGCCTCCGACAGGAACAGGAGGCAGGCAGCCTCTCTCCCCTCCCCTAAGCCAATCACAACGGGCAGCATTGTGATTGGTCGGGACGTCGACCAGCCGGGCGCCCATGGGAGCCATTATCTCCATGTAGGCTGCATGCAGCCTACATGGAGAAAAGGCAGAGTGCGCATGACTGATTTAGTCGGCCCTGGGGCCGGCCAAACAGTCCGCGCCCTCAGCAGTGGGTAGCCACTCCTCCCCAACCCAACCCAACCTGATCCGCCCACCAGCCCTCAACCAAACGGTAAACAACCTTTACAACGCAACTTTTACAACGCACTACCATTATAATGAAATGTTTGCAACGCAAGTGGATTTACAACGCATGCCATTACAACACAAGTCTTTACATCGACTTGCGCTAGATGGCGTGCTAACATTACAAATAGTGTAGTTTACTATCCCAACACCTTCCCTACTGTTAAGTTGGAATAGTAAATTACGCTTTTCTAATGTTAGCACGCCATCTAGCGCAAGTCGATGTAAAGACTTGCGTTGTAATGGCATAGCGTAGTAACATCGCAGTCGTTGTAACGACCACGATGTAACTGCACGCGTTGTAATGACTCGCGTTGTTACGTCATACATCCCAACCAAACACTTCTGCTTTCTCGCAGTGCGAGAAGCAGAAAGATAAAATGGTAGAAAGCAGTGAGGCGATGCTCCTCGCCCTAGTGGAGGAGCCACCCGTGGTGCAAGGGGGTGAAGGAAAAAAGAGGGAAAAGGCATCTAGAGTGAAAGAGCAACATAGGGAATTAAAAGGAAAGGGGAGACAGCAAGATTAAGAATTGGGAAACAGAGTGAGGGAGAGGGACAGAGAGATATGGAAGAGCAAGATCAGTAATTTGAAGAGGGAGTCAGGCAGAAGAAAAAGAGATAGAAAGAAGAGATAGCAGCAGAAAATGTGAGTAATAAAAACAGAGAGATGAAAAGAGGAAATGACTAAAACAGAGAATGATAGCAATGAAGAACAATAATGTTATTTGTAAAGGTTACTTCATCTGAAGTGTCCCAGCGCTAGGAAGCTAAGTACCAAAAATTTAGCACACCAGAGGAGCCAAACAGCCAAGTTTTCAGTTTTTTTCTGAAAATTGATTCAGATGAAGGAACCGCAGTTCTACAGGTAGAGAATTCCAAATCTTGGGAGCCAAGTGCCTGAGGGCGCAACCACCAAACCTAGCAGTCCTAACTCTGGGGAAGGGAGGCCGGTTTCACCTCAGATGATCTCAGAGTTCTATGTGGCACATAAGGAGGGGTCATGTCCTGCACATAGGTAGGGCCTTGGCCGGAAGGCGCTTTGTAACAATAGCAGAGAGCCTTATCGGGAATTCTCCTTTTTACTGGCAACCAATGGGGTTTTTTCAGAAAGCAATTGCAGACAGGTTCACTGACAGGCAGATAGGCAGGTAGACCGAAGAGTGAAATATGTACACCATTAGCAGGTGCAGTATTACATTCACTACCAATGCGTGGTGAGGGCAGTACATTACTAGACACCATTTAAAGCGTTACATGCCCACCACTGCATACAGTGCTATTGAATGTGAAGACTGCTCCTTGGAGGACTGAGTGCTTGTAATGTGTATTGATGAATTCATTCATTTTGTCTTACGGTAGCAAACCACTAGGCATATCTGTATGTATATGGTATTTGTAAAGCGCAAACTAATCACCCCTTAGTGTTTCAAGGCGCCTGGGGGTCATCAGGGAGATCGAGTGAGCTATTGCCCAGAGTCACATGGGGCTGAGCAGAGCTGCCGCCGGTGCCGGGGATCGAACCGTGAGCCCCATGCTCCGGAGTCAGCTGCTCTGGCCGCTGCACCACACAAAAGTAAATTTATATTTCTGCTTAAGTATTTACAATCATGAGCTCTTGTTTAGAGATGTCACAAGTAAGTATATGTTTTATTTCATATATTTTCAGTGTAATCTATGCACTATTTTTCCATTTGAATTGGAAAAAAAACACATTTACCAACACTATTAATGTCCACATGCTCACTACACTCACATTGTAATGCCCTTTACCAAAAGTTTATTGCAATTCAGAATCCCCTGGAGAATTTGAATAAAAATGAGTTGGCAAAAGCAGGCGGCTCGTTGCTCTGAAAACAGATTCATTTTATCTCTTTTTTTTAGGTTTTATGCTTGGCCTAGGAGGGTAACAAATTTTCTTTTTAGGGCTTTGTTATGTATGGCTCCCCATTTACTCTGCTGCCCCTGCAGAAAGCAAGAGCAGATGATTTTGGGGACATACAGAACATAAAATTATAGATAGGTCAAAGTAAATTACGGGGATTTTTTCCGACTCTGGGTTGTAAATGACATACTAGACAACTCGCGTTTCCCCCTTGTTGTTTCTTCGATGCCACGCAGAACCCCTCAGTGGAAAACATTCCTGTAGTTTGCTTTTACCCATCTATTATTCTATATATGCAATGTGTGCAGTGCTGTAGCAAGGGTGCCATGGACCTTTACAAGAAGAAAGGACATTTGTTAATTACTTACCGATAAGCTCCATTACCTTGATCCAAAGTCCTCCCCGTCACAGTCCTACATTCCCTCCCTCACTCCCTCTTACATTTCGTTCAGTACAAGGTCAAAATGTTATATCAGCGGGTCAGGGAGAGGGGGACGCTACTCATGGTTTCGTGGGAACGGTTTTTCTTGCTAGTAAAAATAGAGGAAATACTAAGGGGCTAATTACGGGTTTGGTGGATAGGGTTACTCCATCGCAAACGAGACGGATATTCCGTCTGCCGAATTACAATTCCATTATATCGTATGGAACTTGCAATACAGTGGACGGGATATCTGTCACGTTTGTGGCAAAGTGCCCCATCTGCCAAACTCGTAATCAGGCCTTCGATATGGAACTGTCCAGAGGGGGCAGAGTTCCTCTACTTGTAGGACTATGATAGGGAGCAGAGTGGAAGGGGTGATATACATAAAAATACTGGGCCTGATTCACAAAAGTAAACTTAGACCAAAAGTCTAAGTTTAGACCTGAAATCTAACTTTACTACTACTAAAGTTAGACTTTAGGTCTAAACTCAGACTTTTAGTCTAAACTTAGACCAAAAGTCTAACTTTACTACTACTAAAGTTAGACTTTAGGTCTAAACTCAGACTTTTAGTCTAAACTTAGACCAAAAGTCTAACTTTACTACTACTAAAGTTAGACTTTAGGTCTAAACTCAGACTTTTAGTCTAAACTTAGACCAAAAGTCTAACTTTACTACTACTAAAGTTAGACTTTAGGTCTAAACTCAGACTTTTGGTCTAAACTTATACCAAAAGTCTAAATTTACTACTACTATAGACTATAGGTCTAAACTTAGACTTTTGGTCTAAGTTTACTTTTGTGAATCAGGCCCAATGTGAGTAAAAAATAAGTCACAGGAAGCGTCCATCCTTATGTAGAAGTGCTGAGATGTCAGCTGGTCATCCGTTCAGAGGCAGATTGCATGCCAGCTTTTTGCGACTGCTCCTTGGGAAAGGTTGCTTCTCCCTGTGTGTCTGGAGTTTTACTCGCACAGTGCACTCCCTGAGAAAGCTGGTTTCAGTGTTCTTTTTTCTCCTGGTCTGTTTATCACCCAGATACTGGATTGTATGCACTATGCATGTCTGCCTAATTATGTTCCTGGTCCAATACGCAGGCTTTTATGGGAGATCCGGCTTGTGGTCATGTGGGCTTATCATTTGGATGCTGATGTTGACCTTGCATCTGCATGGAGAGCAATCTTCAGAAGGGCAGGATGCAGTCTGAGGATGCCTCTCAGTAATGCATTCCTGTGCTGGATCCTAGAAAGCACTCTTAAAAAAATATAATTTACATCTTTATCTTTTATGCTACTGGGGCTCAGAGCCCACTCTACATTTTACAACGCTATATGATGCCCACCTGGGAGTCATTCCAATGGATTGAGTTTTTCTAGATACATAAAAATTTAATAATACTATAATGAAGCTAATATATTATTATTACATACAGCAAAGGTTTCCTGGTTAAATTTCTTCTGAATTATTTTTCATTAGGTTTAGATGGTTAAGACACTAAACTAAAAAAGTCCTGCCATGCTTGTGTGCACACAAGGACTCTCTGGTGGCATCTCGTGAGTTTTACACGGTCCGCGCACCCACGAAGATATGTACTCACACTGGGATTGTCTAAAAAAGGAATAGAAGTGCTGGTTTGTTGGTGTGAGGTTCAGCTGGAGTATGGTCATTCATGGATCATTTTAATGTAGTGACAGCTGCCTGGACTGCATGGGACCTTGATGAAGCAGTCATATGCCCAGGGCGCCACCAATAATGTTATGAATATGGCTGCCAGTGGAGCTTTGTAAATGTAATTGCATTTACATAGCGCTTACTACCCCTGACGAGATGCCGAAGCGCTTTTCGACGAGTAGCGTGCTACTCTTGAACCCAAAAATGATTAGTGGTGAATTAGTATTGGGAGATATGAAATTAATGTGAGCGGTGGACATGTGAATTTGTTATTTAGATTGAAAAAGGGTAGTGGAAGGATAGAAGTGGCAAGGGTTTGCATTTACATAGCACTTTCTACCCCTGATGAGGTGTCGAATTGCTTTTCAGCGGGTAGCACACTACTCCGGAACCCTGTGTCACTTATGTGATGGGTGGAGCTCTATGTGCCTGCTTGGGAGCGGAGGAGAGTCGAGGCACAGTTCAAGGGCAGGAGCTGATCTCAGAAATTCTAGATTCGTCTACACAGGTGGGAGGTCTGTAAGAACTGCTCTGACGTTTGATGTTGGTGCGTTTACGTTGCTTGCTAATCTTTGCTATTTCATGGAGTCGGGGTAAGGGAGGAATAGAATGGTCTCAAAACCTCTTTTTAACTCTGTCCTTTTTTTGTCACCAACTGACCCTGTGACTGGAGTGGTTGTGAAAGCACAAGGCAAATATTCTTAAGTAGTTACATAGAGGTTTAGAAGATGGGGAGGGAAGTGAGGCGGAGGACAACGTCAGAAGCCAACATGTATAGTCTCACCTTTAGCGGCTTCAAGCGATGGAACATTGTTGGAGACCAATGGATGCTCTTGGCTTGTCAACATCATAACATTGTCATTTTCAAACATACCAGGAGCGAGATAACCTGAATGTGGGGTCCTGGATGTCGTGGCCTGCATATGAGGTCCCTCAAAACAGGGGCCCTGAAAGTGTGTACCTGAATGTTGGGCTACTTAATGACGAACATTGACAAATCCTACATATGAAGGCTTACAATGTGCAGGCAAGTATGTCACTCTTACAACGCATCCTTCACTATGCGTCACTTTCCCACACAGTAATTACCATGCAGGTAAGTACCACAAAGATGTCATTACCATGCAGGTAAGTACTATGCTGGCCATTTTTGGCCAATTTACAACTTGTGACTTAATAATGCTGGGACAGTATTTTTTTTAAAATGACATAAGGCCAAGCACAGTGGGGGTTGACCACCTGCAGGGGGTTGGCAGCAGGGCCTGGCCACGATGGAAGTTGGCCTCCCACGGGGGACTGGGCTCAGGACCTGGCCGCTGGTTGGTCATGCGCGGTGTGGGGTTGGCTGCCCGCGGGCAATGCAAAAGGTACTCTCATGATGATGTCAGGTGAATATGTTAAACAAATCGCAGGAATACACTGAAAAAACCCAAAAAGGTTAAAGTGACTTTATTGTTAGTTATGATAATACAATGTTACTTTGCATTAAAAAAAACCTGATATTTACTGAAAAAAGACAAATGGTAATATGATGATCTTTATAGAAAAAAATAATTAAAGTCACAAGTTGCAGTTTACTAAGCAAATTAAAACGTACGTCCCTGCTATGATCTGCGTATAACCTCACATATTATATCGCTCATGACATGTTCATTGCATCGGGAGTGATTTTTGCTGAAGCCGGTATGCTGATCGGACTAGGGACACCTTAAAGTTTAGATTAACACTGCTTGTATCTACCTTGATCCCCTGAAGTAATATGACGTTCGGGACCATCGACAGTTGGATACCGATTTAGATTTGATGGCCATTTCTGGTATATATCCTCACGATTTTGAAATTGAGGATCTCTTTGTGAATTTTACAGACAAACCTACAGATTGAGCTTCTACTATTTCAAGTTTAAATGTCTGATGCACAATTTATGTCGATTCATTCTTCGTGTCTATTGAGATTTATTTGAAAAACAGTGGACGCTCCTACATATGATGCTTCTATCCTGATGATGACCCTCTAAGTACTCTTTGGGTTGAAACGTCGTCGACGCCAGTAATGTGGCCTAAATGAAAGAGGACATTGTTGTATTGTGTATTTTTGTTTTATTTTGAGACCTGTTTTTTGTATTTTTTCCTCACCCACAATTTGTTTAGTTTACACTTGTTATCGTCCATAAGTATAACACTGTCTGTGTAACTGTATGAGAGCCATTATTAATGTGTATATATATTTGTAATATGTTTTCCGTTCAATTAACATTAAATATCAGTCTTTTTGATACAATTACTGATACTTGGGTAATGTGGAATATAGATAGCAGTTGTTTTGTAAAATAACAAAATTTGTTTTTAAAGTTTGGCTCATGAACTATTGTTAGGACTATAACATGACATGTTCAATGACATCATTGATGACATCTCAAATGTGCAGGAGTAAAAGGTAGCAAGAGGGTTTTAGGGTAAGAGATGGGTAGTAATAAATGGTAGTATGGAGTTTTTAGAGTTCAGGGATAAGTAGGTGAGAAGGATAGTAAAGGGTTTTTTAGGGTTCAGGGATGACTAGGGGTAGAGGGTAGTAAAGGTTTTTTGGGGATTCAAGGATCATTGGGGCACAGGGTAGTATGGGTTTCTGAGGGTTTTGGGACGGGTAGTGGTAAACGGTAGTGAAGGGTATTTAGGGTGGCGCGGGGTTTTAATAGATTAAAACATTTATAAAAGGGAGTATGAGGGTTTCCACCAATATAAAAAATGATATACTAGCATAAATATGAATATACAGACATATTACCTAGTGGCAGTCGCCAGTAGGTAGTTATAGTTAAGACCATATTTCCATAGGAAAAAGGTTTTTTGACTTGCCTATATCTTTGGAGCCATTTGACGAATCTTCACAAAATTTCCCCCAAAAAGAGTCATAGTGAGTCTTGTTATGCATAGAAAGTTTTCCATCAAGCGGGGCAGAGAAAAAGGGGGGGTCAGAAAAAGTATGCTTCCCATGTTAATTCCCATCGGGGCTTTGACCACGACTACAGCCCGAACCACTGAACGGAATTACACCAAATTTGGCAGAAGCTAGCTTTTGGTCCGCAGGTTGTGCTTTTTGTTATTTAGTGTAAAATGTATTGCTCCTGCAAACAGAACGGTTTTGGCAAAATTGCCTTTCTCAATATTTGCTTTTTGATTAGAAAAACATCCCATCGGTAATGCTTTTTAAATGCACCCAATTCAACTCCCTTTGGAGAATAAAAAGTGGACATAAAGGAAGGGCTAGGCCGTCCAGGTTGAATCCTCTGTTTTCGGCTGCCATATTTACATGTCGCTTATTTGATCAGAACCACATGGCAGCATTCGTGTTAAAATGCAGATTTCAATAAAATATACACATATCCACAGTATCACCATAAATAGGTATATGTCAAAAAACACCAATATTTGCAGTTCATTGGTATTATATATATTACCTACTGGCGGTCGCCAGTAGGTAGTTATAGTTAGGACCATGTTTCCATAGCGCACGGAACGAACTGCGATAAGTGGGCGCGCACGCCACGAATGGCGTAAAGTAACTTAGCATTTTAAAAAACGTACAAATTCACTGAAAAAACCATAGGTTTCACACACGTTATCATTAGGAATTAGCATTTAAAAAACCTTGCAAATTCACTGAAAAAACCATAGGTTTCACACATGTTATAGTTAGCGGAAATTTTACTGATAAAAAACCAATGAAATTCCCCCGTTATAGTTAGTGCAGGCAACTATAACTCACGCGACCGCAATCCTCTGCTGATGACATAAGCGTCTTTATGAAAAAAAAATATTTGTAATATATGTATAGCTAAAAATTTATGGAAGAAGACATAGGTAAATAAGTGTCTAAATACAGTATTAGCATCAGCAGAGGATTGCGGTCGCGTGAGTTATAGTTGCCTGCACTAACTATAACGGGGGAATTTCATTGGTTTTTTAACAGTAAAATTTCCGCTAACTATAACATGTGTGAAACCTATGGTTTTTTCAGTGAATATATATATATATATATATATATATATATATATATATATATATATATATATATATATATATATATATATATATATATATATATATATATAAAATCTCTTTAAAAGGTGTTCTCCTTCATCACCAATGCAGAGAAACACAGCACGAATAGTCAGCCTTCAAGAATTATTATTCAAATTTCCTTTTTATTGTTCCATTATCTTTATTGAACATGGCATATTTATGTGGCACAAATCCAAACAAAGTAACGACCAACGCGTTTCGACTGACGCCTTCAACTGGGTCTCACAAACATTGCGGTGCATAGCATTATTATTACAGTCCTTTTTCCATTTTAGTGACCTTTGCACACTAGAGCAACAACATTACATGAACTGCAATGGCACATTTCAACCTCCATTATTTTCATTAACATGTTTTTAAACATTTTATTCTATCCACAGAGGTCAAAAACTTCCACTCCGGCTGCCATTAATTATTCAATCATTTTACAAATTTCCTAAGTCAGTAAGCCCTATTATTATGCTCTTGGTTATCCTAAAGTGCATGGTCCATCATAATTTTATTCCATTTTCTAAAGTGTACATTACTTTCCAAACGATTAAAGTTTAATCTTAAGGAGTCCTGTAATCCCATATATTTTTCAAGTTTTCAAATGCAAATATATGTATATATATATATATAAAGGCTGGGCCATGGGGGATGGGGTACCCAGGGCCAGAATTGGCTCGGGGGGGCTGCACAGCCCCCGCCCCTATTCAGTTAAGACCAGGTCCCGGGGGATGGGGTCCTTGGGGAAAAATTGACCTGGGGAGGGGATCTGGCGGCCCCCTCCCCCATCCAAATGTTGCCAGAGATGGGGACCCAGCGGCTTAAATTGGACCGGGGAGGGGAAGATGAGTGGCTCCCCTCCCACCCCCATTCAAATATGGCCTGGCCACTTACACAACCACACACAGACCCACTGACTCAATCACAGACCCACTCACAAACCCACACAGACACTCAAACACCCACTCACAGACCCACTCAGATACTCACATATCCACTCACAGACTCATGCACCCACTCAGACACTCACGCACTCACTAACAGACCCACTCAGAGACTCATGCACCCACTCACAGACCCCCTCAGAGTCTCACATCCCCACTCACAGACTGACTCACACACTCATAGAGGCACTTGCAATCCCACTCAGAAACTGTCACACCTACTCACAGATCCACTGAGACACTCACTCAGACATTCATGCACCCACTCAGACACCCACTCACAGGCTCATGCACCCACTCTCAGATCCACTCACTCATACACTCACTCACAGACTGACTCACACAAATGGAGGCACTCGCAAACCCCCTCAGACACTCTCACACCCACTCACATACCCAGTGAGACACCTATGCAGCCACTCCCAGGCCCACTTAGACACTCACCCATCCACTCACACACCCATTGAGACACTCACACACCCACTGAGACACGTATGCACTCATTCACATTCGCTCTCATAGGTTACAGATTACAGTCTGGAATTAAAATGAAAAAACCTCAGGAATTCACTGAAAAAAAAAGGTTACAGAGATGTTATAGTTAGGAAATAGATTTTTTTTTAAAACCTTAAAAATTAACTGAAAATACAAAGATTACAGGGATGTTGTAGTTAGGCTCAGATTTCACTCTTACAAAATTAGTGAAATTCAGCAGTTATTGTTGGCTGAGCTAACAATAACTTACGCCCCCAAAATACACTGCTTATGACCTCACATATTACATCACTCATGACATGGTCAATGACATCAATCATGACATCACTGATGTCATTTCAAATGACATCACTGATGACATCATCCAGTGAGTGTGAGTCTTTTCTAAATGTTTATGAGTGTCAAACATATATTCCAAGATACCACACAAGTTAAAATAGCACACTTTGTATACTACTAATGCGTGATACTATCTCTAACATACATTATGTGTGTGGCTGTGTGACTGTGTATCAGTGTGTAAGTGGGTATTTGAGTGCCTATATGGGTGAGTGGCTGTATTAGTGTATAAGTAGGCGTGTGAGTAGCTGTGTGGGTGAGTGAGTGGCTGTGTGAGTGACTGTATTGGTAAGTGAGTGGGCATGTCAGTGGCTGTAGAGGTGAGTGCTGGAGTGAGTGATTGGCTGTGTGGCTGAGTGGCTATATGGGTGGGTAAGTGGGTGTCTACATGGCTGTATGAGTGAGTGAGTTGCTATTTAAATGGCTGTATGGGTGAATGAGTGAATGTTTGAGTGAGTATTTGGTTAAATGAGGTGGTGTTTGAGTGACTGTATTGTAAGAGTGAGTATCTGTGTGAATGGCTATAAGGGTGAGTGAGCAGATGTGAGTGCTTGTATGAATATGTGAATGGATATGTAAGTGGTTGCATGGGTGTGTATGAGTGTTTGTATGGGTGAGTGAGTGGCTTTGTTGAGAGGATGGATGGGTGAGTGAGTGGGTGTGTGAGTGGCTGTATAGATGAATAAGTGGGTGTGTGAGTAGCTGTATGGGTGAGTGAGTGGTTGTGTGAGTGGCTGTTCAAGTGGCTGAGTGGGTGTATGAATAGCTCTATGGGTGAGTGAGTGGTTGTGAGAGTACTTGTATGAGTCTAAATGGGTATGTGAGTGGTTGTGTGGGTGTGTGAGTAGTTGTATGAGCAAGTGTATATGGGTGTGAGTGGGCGTATGAGTGGTTTTGTGGATCATTTGAGATGTCATCAGTAATGTCATCAGTGATGTCACTGGCCATTTCATGAGTGATGTAATATGTGAGGTCATAAGCAGAGCACTGTGGCTGCAAATGTTATGGTTAGCTCAGCTAACTATAACTGCTGAATTTCACTGGTTTTATACAAATGAAATCTGAGCCTACGTATAACGTCCCTGTAACCTTTGTTTTTTTCTGTGAATTTCTAAAGTTTTTTTAATTCCTTTTCCTAACTATAGAACCCTGTAACCTTTGGTTTTTATTGAAGAAAAAAAAAATATATATATATATATATATATATATATATATATATATATATATATATGTATATATATATATATATATATATACAGAGAGAGAGAGAGAGAGAGAGAGAGGGAGAGAGAGAGAGAGATAGATAGAGAGAGAGAGAGAGAGAGATATTATGTATAAAATATATAAATAGTATGTATGAAAATACATGGGATTCTGTAATCCCTATATAAGTGGCAGTCACTAAATTTCTTCATAATCGGAGACGTGTGATGCGCCAAGTCACTGATTATACAGAAAAGACTTCAGAACTTGACTATTATAAGTTATTACAGTCAAGTTTTGATTCACAATGCCTACTCTCAGAGACAGCAGCCGAGGTGAAAGGCAGCATAAGTAAAGCAGAACATTGCTTTCTTTTCTCTGCTCTATTTTAATAGCTTTCAATGACAAGCAGAGAGAATATGTTTATTTTTTAATACCTTAGATTTCCTTAGATAGAGAAAAGCTGGAATATTTCTGCATGTTTCTACACCTTTCAAGCTACTGCATTTTTTTTACTGACTTATAGTAAACTGTTTCTAATATCTGTTTCCAACAAATATATGCAGGTTTTGATGTTTTTAATTTTGCACTAGAGATTTATATTTATTTTTCATGTTTGCAAACATGCTTGCTCGTTCATATGAAAGAGCTATGCACCAAGGTTTCAAGTGGTTTATGGGAGAGGTGTTGATGTGATCATGTATTATATGGGATAAAGTACCATCTGGCGTACATGACAAGGATATTGGAAGTCACCCCGGAGTTCCTTGAATTTAGAAAAGAACTCTACCTTCAGCCTTGTTCCTCTATATGGTTATGGAATTCCTCGGCGACTTGCAATAGCCTTATAATGTATGGCAGTGAGAAATATATCATATATGTATATATATATATATATATATATATTCACTGAAAAAACCATAGGTTTCAGGCCTGATATAGTTAGGAATTGGAATTTAAAAAACCTTAGAAATTCACTGAGAAAACAATAGGTTTCGTGAACAAGGGACAAAGTTTCCCGAAACGCGTACAGTTAGTGTTGCCAAATAAAACTCTGCCTTAAAAGCACAGGGTGCCGTGAAGCGTTGTTTTTCCTTTGGATTGGAGTTATTTCAACGTAGATCTGGAATATTTGGGTCTCGCTAACCCGTCACGGCCCGCCATCATTAAGCGGCTCGAGTTGAAGCGAATTCGTTTGTTGGATATATATATATATATATATATATTTACTGAAAAAACCATAGGTTTCAGGCCTGATATAGTTAGGAATTAGAATTTAAAAAACCTTAGAAATTCACTGAGAAAACAATAGGTTTTAGGGGTGTTATAGCTAGCTGGACATTTCACTCGAACAAAACCATTGAAATTCCTCCGATATAGTTAGTTGTACTAACTACATCTCGAGCGCCCGCAATCCACTGCTGATGAGGTCACATATTACATCATTCATGACATGGTCAGTGACATCACTGATGACATCTCAAATTACATCAAATATACTTTCTCAGAATGAATTACTTTAGTTTAAATACTTTGCAAATAGGCAATAGACTTTTAAGTACAGTAGTTACAGTTGTTGCAATGGGCAACACAATTTCAAACACAATTCTAGTCAAATGCAATTAGTTACTTTATGGATTACTTTTCTAACCAGAGGACTGGATCCTAGATTCAGTCCTTGGACATCTCCTTTAAACAGTTGAGTAAAAGCCTTTTGGTTACAGTAGTGATTTTTAAGGAATATTATTGTATTTTAAAAGTTGACACTTAGAAAATGTTTCACATAGAATCACCAATGTTATCCTATGGCAGAAAATTCACTTAGCAGGTAAGTAGTGTTATCGTTACCTTTTCTTACTCAGTGGTGGATCCTGGATCCAGCACTGGCCAATCTCCTGTAAACAGTTGAAAGAATGTGTTTAAGTCATACAGACGATTTTTTAGGAATATTTTTAGTTTGTGAAAATCGACACTTAGAAACTTTTCTGCTCAAGACCACATAATGGATTCCTATGGAAGGAAATACAAGTTACTGGTAAGTACGCTTAGAATTACTTTTCAGGGTCAGTGCTGGGCTAACAGATGCAGCCCTGGGTTCTCTCTTGATAACAGGTGAGTAAATCGGAATTCGTAGTTCGGCTGATTTTAGAGGAATTTTTGTACGTTTCAAAAATGGACACTTAGAAACTTTTCTGGTGAAAACCACACAATGGATTCCTATGGAAGGAGATACAAGTTACTAGTAAGTACGCTTACAATTACTTTTCAGGGTCAGTGCTGGGCTAAAAGATGCAGCCCAGGGTTCTCTCCTTATAACAGGTGAGTAAATCGGAATTCGTAGTTCGGCTGATTTTAGAGGAATATTTGTACGTTTCAAAATTGGACACTTAGAAACTTTTCTGGTGAAAACCACACAATGGATTCCTATGGAAGGAAATACAAGTTACTGGTAAGTACGCTTACAATTACTTTTCAGGGGCAGTGCTGGGCTAACAGATGCAGCCCTGGGTTCTCTCCTGATAACAGGTGAGTAAATTGGAATTCGTAGTTCGGCTAATTTTAGAGGAATATTTGTACGTTTCAAAAATGGACACTTAGAAACTTTTCTGGTGAAAACCACACTATGGATTCCTATGGAAGGAAATACAAGTTACTAGTAAGTACGCTTAGAATTACTTTTCAGGGTCAGTGCTGGGCTAAAAGATGCAGCCCTGGGTTCTCTCCTGATAACAGGTGAGTAAATCGGAATTCGTAGTTCGGCTGATTTTAGAGGAATATTTGTACAATGGTGAAGGAAGGGGGCAGGGCCTGAGGTGACGTGTGCAAACACGCCCTGTGGTGCGTTTTAAGTTGGGGAATTAATTCCTCTTCAATCCAGAGGTCCCCTGGGGGCCAACTAGCCCACCAGGTACCTTCAGTATGCGCCAGGGAGCTGCGTTGCAGAGCGGTGTTCAGAGGCCACGCCCCTTTTTACAACACTCTGCAACGCAGCTCCGTGGCGCTTACTGGAGGTACCTGGTGGGCTAGTTGACCCCTAGGGGACCTCTGGATTGAAGAGGAATTAATTCCCCAACTTAAAACGCGCCACAGGGCATGTTTGCACACATATCACCTCAGGCCCTGCCCCCTACCTTCACCACTGTGCAAACGCGCCCTGTGGCGTGTTTTAAGTTGGGGGATTAAGTCCCCTTGAATCCTGGGGTCCCCTGGTGGCCAACTAGCCCACCAGGTACCTCCAGTATGCGCCAGGGAGCTGCATTGCAGAGAGGTGTTCAGAGGCCACGCCCCTTTTTACAACACTCTGCGAAGCAGCACCGTGGCACTTACTGGAGGTACCTGGTGGGCTAGTTGGCCCCTAGGGGACCTCTGGATTGAAGAAGGATGAATTCCCCAACTTAAAACGCGCCACAGGGCGTGTTTGCACAGCATCACCTCAGGCCCCGCCCCCTACCTTCACCACTGTGCAAACGCACCCCGTGGCGCATTTTAAGTTGGGGGATTAAGTCCCCTTGAATCCTGAGGTCCCCTGGCAGCCAACTAGGCCACCAGGTACCTCCAGTAAGCGCCACGGAGCTGTGTTGCAGAGAGGTGTAAAAAGGGGTGTGGCCTCATTACACCTCTCTGCAACACAGCCCCCTGGCTCATACTGGAGATTCCTGGTGGGCTAGTTGGCCCCCAGGGACCCCCAGTATTCAAGGGGAATTAGTCCCCCCTCTGCAAACACGCCAGGGGGCGCGTTTGCAGAGTGGTGTAAGGAGGGGGCGTGGCCTCCTGCCCGATCCCGGTCTTTTTCGTCTTTTTTTTAGAAGGGGGGATGTGTAGCCCCCCTGGTTTTTCCATTTTTTTTGGCCCTAGGGACCCCATCCCCCAGGGCCTGCCCCCAATTTTCGTTTATAAAAAAAAAAATCGGGAAGGGGGCCGCGTGGCCCCCCTCCCGAGGCCATAATTTGCCCCGGGGACCCCATCCCCCAGAACATTGCCCTTTTTAAAATTTATTTTTAAATTTGTTATGGAGGGGGCTGCGTAGCCAATCTCCTCTGGCCACTTTAAGGCCCCGGGGACCCCATCCCCCAGGGGCCGGCCATTGTTTTTTTTTTTTTATCTGGGAGGGGGGCCGCATGACCCCCCTCCTAGGCCACTTATGGCCCCGGGGACCCCATCCCCGGTGCCTGGCCTCTGTTGGGGGCCATGGGGGGGTCCCCAATACCCCCACGGTCCCAGCCGGCTCCCTGCGTCCTGCAGGAGCCAGCATTGCTTTTCCACATGGGGAGCAGCTAACATGCTACTCCCCATGTGGAAAAGCAATCATCTTTGCTTCATTGAAGCAAGAGCAGGTTTCCCTGCTCTCGCTTCAATGAAGCAAAGCAGTTTGCAATGACAGGGCGGAAGCCGCAAGGCTCCCGCCCTGTCATTGCAAACTACAGTGTCCCGGGGGTGGGCACCCCGGGACACTGCAGGAGCCGGCACGGGGGGGTGGCGGTCCCCAGGGCCTATATAAGGCTCCAGGAGGGGTGCCGCGTGGCCCCCCTCCCACATTGACAAGTTGCCCTGGGGGGCGGCGGTCCCCGGGGCTGGGGGGGCCTGAGAGCCCGCAATCCCAAATTATTCAAGCCCCGGGGGGTGGCGGTCCCCGGGGCTGGGGTGGGCCATGAGCCCACCCGCATATACTATCTTTGAGCCCCGGGGGGTGGCAGTCCCTGGGGCATTGTGGGGGGATTGGGACCCCCCCCACACTTTTTTTAATTCTGCCCCCGGGATTCGGCCCCCCTGGGGGCCAATTACCAAAGAAGCGTGGGAGCCCCGCGCTTCTTTTTTTAAAATTTTCGGCCGAAAATTCACGCTGGGTGCGCGAATCTCGCCAATTTCTTTTTTTTTTTAAATGCTTTTTTTGGCCCTTGGGGTCCTTGTGGGACCCCCTGAGCAGGCCTAGGGGGTCAGGGTGTTTCTACTCTGCCCCCTTTTTGCGTTTTTGCGTTTGTTTTATAGGTTTCTTGTGCCTCGGTTCTACCGAGGCACAAGATGGCTGCCAACACTTCCTGATCTGGAGTGTTGACAGCCAATTAGAATACAGCTTGTGCATGGCAGGGTGTGCGCTGGGTGCGAGGAGGGTGCGCGGATCCTCCGAGGCCATAGATATATCTATGATTTTACTTTTGATTTTCTCAGGAACTACTGAACGGATTTACACCATTTAAGCAAAAGGCACGAGTCTGAATTGAGGACTACCTCTTTGCCAAATTTGGTGTAATTCCGTTCAGCAGTTCGGGCTGTAGCTGCGTCAACAGGTCTTATGGGAAAATGCATTGGGAAAATGCGTGTTGGGACCCCCCTTTTTTCTCGGGCCCCGCTTGACGAATCACCGTGAAATTTTCAGGATAGGAGCGCACCGGAGCTGGCCAAATGTTTGGAAAATTTCGCGAAGATTCGTCAATCGGCGCCAACGTTATTACTAATAGAATGTTGTGGATTTCCTATGGAAAATAGGTCCTAACTATATCTACCTACTGGCGACCGCCATTAGGTAATATATACACATATTTACATATACATGTATATGTATATATATATTTGTTTAAAATAAGACAGTAACGTGTACCATTATTAAGTGACTTTAATGGTAAACAATATGTAAGTAACATTTCAAACGACTATATACATTTTTAAAAAGACTAGCTACCATGAAAGATGCATTGTAAAGGTACAGAGATGTAAATACAACTGCAGTCTGATTGCTGCATTGTAATGTCCTGCGTTGTAATGACCCCCGGGTTGTTACAACTGATATTCCTGCCGGTGCACTTTATATTTCCAGGACTTTCTCCTGATGGATTTGAATTCGTGCTTTATATGGGCCAGTACTGTCCGGTACTGAGTACCGGCACTTTTTTATTTTGAGAGGGAGAGTACCCGCACTTCTCAATAGTGACATAATACGTTTAATTGGGGAATAATGGCACTTCTCAGAAACAAGCAGGTACTCGGGTACAGGTTACCAGCACTTATATCTTCAATTTCACGCACTGATTTGTATTAAGCTTACTTCCGTGAAGGAGGCCTGCTCGGCCCTTCCCTAACCCTAATCTTCAAACCTTCTTTCTATCGCATCTCTCCACTTCTTTCCTCCTCTGCCCTCCCCTCTGTAAAACTGCCGTCTCTCTCTTCCGTTTCCTCTCTCTCCCTCACCACATCTCTCTCCTCGTCGCCATTTCCCCTCTCCCACCCTCCTCTTCTGCCTTCTCGCGCTCTCCGTCCCCTCTTCTCCCTTGGGCCCTGCGCCTCTCTCCCTTGGACACCTGTTGCCTAATGAATTCATTTTTCTTCACGCTGCTTTTAATAAGAGAAGGAGCAGCAACGTGGAACAGATCTGTAGTCTCCTGCGGCTGTCACTGCCTGCCTGGCTCTGCCTGTCCTTCCCCCGCCCTCCCGCCATATATCTCTCTCCACCTGATTCTGTCTCTCTCCAGAGCCTCCCAGGCGCTCCACGGCTATACTCTCCACTCCATCTTGCTTTATATGTTTCTTTTTTCCTTTCCCTCTTCTCTCATTCAGTTTCCCCCATCTCTTTAATACCCTACCTCTCTAACCCCCACTCCCTAACCTTGATCCGACCACCTCGCATCTTACTTCACTATTTTTACCTCATATCCCTCCCTCGCTGCTTCTCTTCGTCTCATCCACTCCATCAACTTTCACTTCTCCACCACCATCAATTTCTCTCCCCCTCCTCGCTTTTCTCCCACTGCCTGTACCACATCTCGCCTCTCTACAATTTATTGTCTCTCGAATCGCCTTCACCAACCTTGCTCTCTTTCCACTTCTCCTTCACCATTACACTCTTTCCTAAGCTTTCCCTATTCTTCTGTGCTTCTCTCCCCACCGTCTCCTCACAGACTGTCGCGCCCTGCCCCACGGTCGGACTGGGACAGAGAATAGCCCTGGGCGCCAAAGTATAAGTGGAATAGATAGCTAAAAAAAAGAGTGGTTCATGTTTGCAAATTTGGGATACTTTTGAACGTGTATTTGAAAGGAAGGGAAGACTGCATGGATCTCAGGTTGCTGCAGGTAATGTTTGGTAACATATCAGAGAAATCACCAGTAACAAGCATTGTCAATGCCAAAAGGTCGGACTTTATAGGAATGCTGTATGATAATGTGATTTATAATCACACTAGGGCAACCCAATATTCCCCCAGGGAACTGGGTAATCAGTATACAAAGACAATGTTGTTGTAGGAGTTATTTAAATAGTTCTTCTCAGTTTGTTGGTCAATATATCCAACACTATAATTAATATAAACAGTAGAGCATTCAACATTCAACCAAGTAATATTTCCAACTTAAGGCGTATTGATCTTAAAAAAAAATATTTTCATATATTCACTTTTATATCACAAACAACTTTTTAGAATGAACAGGGTAAAGCAAACATTTTAGATAAATCAATGTAACAACACTGTTGCCCCCCACACGATCTATACCGAACTTTAGACATTAACTCCCAAAGAGATCATAGGGGAGTGATAAGTCCTACCTATGTATGTTCTGAAAAACAAAGTCCAATTGAATTATTCCTTCTTATTTCCAATTTTCAGAAGGACTGGTAAGCATAACATCACTACGAATGGTGTTAGTGAAAAAGCATCATCGGTGTTTCGGTCTCTTAAGGCCAGACGGTCACTGAGACCATCATCAGGACACAGTTTTAAAATGCCCAAAAATGGAACACACCCCTAAACAGCAAATCCATAATCGATCTGAACAATCACCAATCAGTTTGTCAAGCAGTATCAATTCATTGAAAGCTTTATGTGATCTGCATTCAAAATCATCAAAATTGCACCACATAGTAGGCATTGTTTGTTTAAATATCAGAGAAATCAACAGTAATAAGCATTGTCAATGCCTACAGGTCTGACTTTGAAGGAATGCTGTGTGATAATTTGAAGCATTATCAGTAAATAGTAGGCCTGGCGGAAAACTCCGCTTGTGGAGTTTTCGGAATTCTGGCATTCGCACTATGCGGAGTAGTGCGGAGTTCCTGGAGTCCATCATCCAGCGTGAAACTGAGTTTCTGTTTCCGTTCACACACTAGAGATGTATGTTTGGCAATCGCTCGCAAGCGCCACGATATTCTCGAGCCTATACGAGCGCGAGATTTTGCGCCCGCTCTTCCGGTTTCCAGCCATGATGGTGCCAATATAGTGCCATTCGCAAACGCACCGTGAGTAGCTTTTCTGATCGAGAAGCCGCTAAATCTACTCAAAATGAGGTTTTCAAGTGGATTTTCTTCTCCCAGTTGTTTTTTAGCGCGAGAAGCCTTTTTTTTAAACTTTGTTTTTTTTCCAAACAGGAATGGAAGTGCTCCGGAGACTCCAAATTCCTGTTCCTGTCCAGCAGCCTCCTCCCAGTGCTTTGTCTATCTCCTGGTCACTTTTTATTTGAATTTGGAGCTGGAAGGATAACTCTCTTTGTCTGCTGCATATATACCATTGGATTTAGGGGCTTTGTTTATGTGATATCGCAAGTAAGTTCAAAAACTGTTGTATAAGGGTATTATTTGTTTGATAGAGGGCAGGCACCAGGATTTTTTGGGTGCTTTTATTCAATTTTTAACATGTATTGTGGTGGGTGGCATGCAGTTTCAGTAGGGGCCAAGTTATGTTTTGCATTTAATTTTTCTCCTTTTGTAAAGGAAAAATGTTGCTCAGTTCAGTACATTCTGTCCATGTGTGTTAAAAAGTTTGCAATATTAAATTATTTTACTATGTGGCCTAGTCTGCCAATGGGCCATCCAGCCAGTGGGTCCAGTACTAGTCATGGGTGCATGAAACAACTATTTCTGTGGTGTCTGTTGAATTGAGACATTATTTAGGCAATTTATTGGATTACATTTAAAAATGTTGGGTTTTATGGTATTTCACACTTTATTTCTGCAAAAACTGTATCGGTGGGGTAATATATATTTTGAGGCCTTGGAAATATGGGTGTCATCGTAAAAATGTTATAGCTCAGTACATTTTTGTTTTAGGTACTGCTGAGTTAATGGTAGTGTTTTAACATGCCTCTTTTGTCTGGCCAATGAGTGTGCTTGCCATTGGCAACAATTTTTCTTTGTTCTCCATGCCATGTGGTCAGCGCCATTTTGTGTCTGTGTCCATAGGCCTGAATGTGTCGTTTGTTCCCCATGCCTCCAAGCTTGTGCCCCTTTGCCATATGCTTGCATGTGTTCTTTGTTCCCCATGTTTCCTTGCTCGCTGTTGTTGTTTGACCATATGGCTGATGGCCATTTTGTGCATCCAGCCATCATTCCTTTGCCATTGGCTTGCATGTGTTCTTTGTTCCCATGCCTCCTTGCTTGGTGTTATTGTTTGACCATGTGGCTGGCGGCCATTTGGTCCATCCAGCCAGTGTGCCTTTGCGATAGGCTTGCATGGATGGGTGTGATATCGGTATAATAATATACTTCAGGATCATTGTACTATATGTATATTAAGAATATGATTTTCATTAACAGTGCTTATATTACAAGCATTTTTTATTTTGCACCTCTTTGCTTCACAATAGGTTTCTTCTCATTCTCCCATACAAACATCAGCAATTATTGATCTTTTTTTTTTGTATTTGACATTTTTTTGTATTTATGTTTTTATTTTATTTTAGATTTTTTCAATTTAAAAAAGTATTTTATTTTTACTCGACCCATCCACCCACCCACCATAGGTGCACAGCCGTACAAAAGCATTCAGTTTTTTTAGGTATAATTCCATTTCTTCTTGGACACCGCGGCTGTTGTGCACTGCAGACACATCATCATCATTCATATTTTATTGATTATTCCATTTCTCCCTGGACCACATTGCCTGCCATAGGTGCACACTAACTTTCATTTTTTAAAGATTGTTATTCCATTTGCCCATGCACTTCCCTGTGTGCCACAGGTGCCTCCTTTAGAAAAGATGGAGATAAAGCAAAGAGCTATATCTGTATGTTGTGTTATCCTAATTGGAAATTGGATTTTATGATATGGTGGGGTGGTTTGACTTCAAAGTGGTCGTTTATTATCACCCAAGTAACAAACCACACTACTATAGCCTTTATCTGTACTAATTCAAAATGCAACAAAGCCATGTTTCACCAAATGTTTTTCTTGCTTGTTTGCTTTTAGGTGCACAAGGGAAAAAGAGACATCACCCGCAGTACTGCCAAACAGAAGTCCTGTACAGTGACGTCAGTCCTTCAATCTCTTCCCCTTGTGCAGTTTAGTGCCACAGCGAACTGAAGCTTTGGGATGGCCCCAAAGAAAGTTGCTCCCAAGAAAGTGGTCAGTGGTAATAAGCAACTTTCTGACAGTGGTGTGCCAACCATAACATTTTACGGGAGACATGTGCCTGCCGGACCAGCCTCCAGGGAGGAACCTGGGAGCACCACTCCCGTATTAACAGCACTACCCCAACCTAAAACCAAGACCAAGTCTGTCCGTGAGGCAGCCACTGAAGTCATGGCAATGCCGATGAGGAGTGATGCTGAATTTGATTTTTCCCCTCCGCAAAGTAGTACTCAATCATTTCAGGAAACAGAGCAAAGTGGACAGCAGCCATAGCCAGCAATAGTACATCCTCCTGAAGCTGGAGCAGAAGGGAGGTCGAGCTTCCAGCTGAGCAAGAACCTCCTCTTTTAGGATCATTGGCTCACACATCTCCAGCAGGGAAAACGAAAGGAAAACTCGACCATCTTCTTTAAGCACTACTTCTGATGATGATAATAGAGACATTGAGCGGACCCCGGTAGAGTCTGGGAGACACTAGGAGAGACAATGGAAATGAAAAGTTTTTGAAAGCCTTAGAATTAGGGAAGGGGATGGGGAGGAGAATGACAACAATGAGCTAGTCATTCTGAAAGCTGGCACAGGAGTCTTTCATTACTTTTTTGACCTGCTCCGCGGGATGTGGCACAGGCAGCACTGCCAGCTCCCACATTTGCCAAACCCAAGTAGAGACTTACATCAACCCCTACCTCTGTAGAAGTATGCACTGCAGTAAGTCAAACGACGACCCACCCACCTACCTCCAGTTCTTCTTCAGGCATTGACAGTGGCACAGTATGAAATTATTTCTCCCCAGTTTGGGACTTTTTTACGCTTAGCAAACAAGAGGATAGCATTGCAATATGCATCATTTGCCATGCAAATGTTTGTCAAGGTAAGCCTTGTTCACATTATGGTACTGGAGGCCAAACAACCCATATTAAAAAAACATAACACAATCTGGCAGGAGGAGCACCTTAAAAAGACTGCTGACCGTGGTGGTGAAGGTGAGGAAAGCCAGGAAACATAAGCTACAAGTCCAAACACAGTGGAAGGTGATGAGGAACAAGAAGGTGGCATCCTCACACAAAGCAGCCCAGTCCCTAGTAGGGCACTAGAATCACCCGCCTCAGCAACCTCACAATGCCACAAGAAGACTAAGAGTCAGATGGAGACAGCACAACATACAGTGACTGCCCCACCACGATGCACACTGAGGACCTTTTTACGAGTATGGTAGTCCTAGGGCTGCCGTACTCACGGTGGCAGTCCGACCAACGCCACCATTGCGAGTCCGCCCACAGTATTTCGAGTGTGATGGATGGACTGCCACAGGACCGCCGCGTCTGTCAGGATCCCATGGCAGTGGCGCAGCGGTAAGGGGCAGTAATATGCTGGCGGTGCTGCTGCGGCACAGCTGAGCATATTCCATGTTGCTTTTCCACCGCCCATTTCATCTCGCTGAGCCCGCCATGAAAAGAGTGGGAGAGATATAGGCCCTCTACCACTTCTGGGCCTTGAGGGTGCATACGGAGGGGCACGTGTCCCCCTGGAATTGCACCCCCATTCCTGCACTGTGGGGCATGCATGACATGCTGCATGCCACACTGTGCTGTCACTGTGGCGATCTGCTGTTAAGGCTCTCCTGAGAGCCTAACACAGTCGCCGCTGTGAGACACCTCAGCACAGTCCACCCGACCTGGATTAAACTCATAATCCAACGGGCAGGCACACCATGGACTTGGCAGTCCTCCTGCAAGCACAGTGGTGGAGGTGCTGAAGGAGGACCACCAAACCCGTAATAAGGTCCTCAGTCTACCACCACCTACTTCTCAAAAGTCACCTGCTTTAGTATCCCCCAGAAAAGAAGAACATCCAGGCATCCAGGCTACAATTACGGGCATGTTCAGGCAGGAGGAGCTCTATGACCAACACCACCCAATGGCACATTTGTACAAAGGGAAACTGGCAAAAATGTTAGCGCTGGACCTCTTTCATTTTTCTTTTGTGGAAGGAGTGGGATTCTTAGAATTTGTGGCAGCCATCTGCCCAAACTGGAAGGTTCCAAGTCCGACCTAAAGAGCCAGAGTTGCTGTTCCACTTGGGTGTACAATCATTGCAGCAAAGTGTTGCTTACATTATTCACCTGATGACAGATATGTGGACCAGTTGTCAGGTGTCTGATTACATGTGCATCACTGCACACTGGATCTCTGGTGGGGGTAAAGCAAAAGCTATCTACAGGTCTTGGCACTGAAGACAGTTTTAAGAGCATTCAGAAGCATGCAATAGTAGCCATGTTCGCCATGGAGAAATTGCATACAGCTGCAAACATCTTGGATGAATTTAACAGAAAGGTGTCTGAATGGCTGCGACCTCGAGGTCTCAGAACTGGATTTGTTGCAACAGACAATTGCAGTAACATAATCAAGGTCATGGCAGACAGTGGTTATTTCAGGGTCCTGTGTTTGGCGCATTGAATTGACCTGGCTGTGCAAGACTCCATAAAAAAAGAAGAATCTACACTCATTTCAGCCACTCTTTTAAAGCCCAAAAGCAGTTGGCGATTATCCAGAGTGCTAATATAGTATCAGTTAAAGACCTTATAGAGCAGTGCCAACACATTGGAACTCGACCTATTACATGTCGCAATGTCTGTTTGAGCAGTACCGACAGATCAATGAGGGAGGGGATGCAATTGGGAGAGCTCTGACAGTGGATGCAGACAAATTGGGCCTTGTCAAATGCCTGACATAGATCCTAATCCCGTTTGAGGGTTTCACACCGAAAGTTAGCAAGTAGGACAGTACGATGGGACAAGCTATCCCATTGTTGCATCTGCTACAGGACCAGCTAAAGAAGGTGTCTGAAAGGTTTGCACGTGCAGATGTGAAGGAAAACACAGAATGCCTTGATTGAGAGCTTAATCTTGCGTTTGGCTTGTTATGCAAGGCTGCAAAATGACACCATCTGATCCAAAGTGTACATCTGTGCCACACTACTTGATCCAAGGTATTAAAAAAATCTGACCACTCTCCTTCCTTTTTCTGAAGGGGATGTTTCAAAATACAAGCTGTAGATTGTTAAGCAAGCCGGAGCCCAGGAAGAAGAACAACTGGAACTTAGACTTCCATTTCACAGTTCTAGGGTGCCACCTTCAACTTCCAGAGAGGGCAGTCTTGGTTCACAGCAGCCAACACCAGCAACAACAGCCACAGACAAATTGGAACCAACCTCTGCTTTGGTTTGGTTTCAAGTGGCAGGTCTTAAGTCCAGTTCAGATGTGAAGGCAAAAGAGGTAGAGCATGTGGCAGCACCAACAACCATTCAGAGGATGTTCTAGGAGTATCCAGATGACCCAAAAGAAGTCTATGTGCATCAAAACCCATTAATGTATTGATATGGGAAGATCCGCCAATGGCCAGAGCTCAGCAGACTGGCAATAAAGTATTTGGCTTGTCCTGTAGCCAGTGTGCCTGCAGAGCGTGTCTTCACTGCATAAATAACACTCTTAACCTTGTTGACTACAGAGTACAGACTTTGAGTAAATTTTTTCCTGACTTGAGGACTTCGTAAGTTTGGTTTTCAAATTCCATGCTCACCATTGCTCAGAATAATTTACTATTGCTAGTTTTTGTTATAACATGTGGTATTCTTTTATGTGTCATGGTGGTTGTAGTCTCTCCTCAGTCTTTCTAAAGCTATAATATAAATGTATATGTATAACCCACTACCTCAGTTTTTCTTTCAATTTAGTTGCTGTGATTCTTTTGATTAATCCTGCAGTTTGAGATCACCAAGATGGGTGTGTGACCTTGCTGTGATGCCTTACCTGTTAGTGCACTACCACTACCATAAAGAAGGCACTTGGGGAACCCTTCAGTACGGTATTGGAAGATTGTCAGAGGGAGCAGACACCAGCCATCCCTCTATCTATTCAAGTAAGAGAACTATGGAGTGAAGTGAACTACTTTGCTTAGTACAAAACTAACATCTACTGCAGATGAGATAAGTAATTGTTTATCTATGTTTCTGTAGGCAATATAGGGAATGGCAGTGGGCTTTACTAACTGGCATACACTTTGAGAAATAGATAAAAAAAGACAGGCTATATGAAAAGGCATCAGTGCAAAGTTCAAGTAAAACACACACAAAAACTTCAGACATAAAGTGGATTATAAAAGATTTCCCCTTTACTTACATATAACATATGAAACCCATCTTCTCCACCCTCAACAGGACCAACCCCTCCCACAGCTTCCCCATCTCCAACCAATGTCTAAACTAAATATAAACCATGTCCATAAAAAAGGAAAATGCCCTGCCCAAATTACCCCCACTCCACCTACAACAACCACCTCCCACCAAACCAAAAAATGTAACAAGCATTTGCAATGCAATTCGGTCTCGCATTTGAAAAAGTTTAAGCTATTGGCATTGTTCATGACAATGCCTTTTTTATCTATTTTATAAAACAAACACATAAATAAATGCCATTATCAGTTACAATGCCAATAGCTAGTGTTGCATTATTATTAGCAATGCCAACTGCTCACACTTTTATAATGCGAGACCTATTGCATTGCAAATGCTTGTTTTTACTATGTACCTTCCTTCTCCAAAGTTACATTGATCAGTATGCAATGTTGTAACATTTCTTCTGCAAATTTACGTCATCCTCACACAGGATTGTAACTGTTTTTGTTCATTGTTTTCTCAAGGGAAGCGGATGTGTTGTACTTACAATTCCTGCTGCTCAGCCAGTATGCATGTGTGTATGTATGGAATGCCTGATGACTGTGTGGAATGTTGGTGTGCCTGGTGGACTGGAGGAACAACAGTTAGAGAGAGTGGGCTGAGCAGCAAAGATGCCGCTCCTGGTGGGGCCATTAACCAACTTATCTACTTGTAACTACCATCCTGTAACTTACCAATAAACCTCTACTTTGGTTTACCTCGTGACTACAATCCATCATTTCAACAAAACAGCTTCTTTCTGACCAAACCTGTGAACGCCATGACGGCGCATTCAGCAAGGTGTCTTAAGACCCTGTGGGCTCAGTGCACGATATGTAGGTCACTTGTCCCTGTGACTGAGCATATCCCAAGACGCTTGTAGCAAGACAATGCTCAGACTCATCACAACCACACTCATAGAAGCGAAAAACATCACCTGACACTTTTCATTGTTGCACTTATCTCATCGTATGACATCCCTAGAAGCATCTTGTGTTTTTCTTTTGCATCGATCAAGGTAAAAAAAAAAAGGGGCATGTTTTTCAAAGATTTTGAGTGCAGGGTTTTTGTGTGATGTGCAGTAGTGATGTTTTGAATCCTGTAAGTAGGGCAAAGCTTGACGATTCGATATTATGAAGGGACCTAAGTTACAGACCAGCAACGGCAGCCCCGCTACAACCAGCGTCCTCCCATGACTTCAGCCAGCCCCCTACCTGTACCAAACCCGTTCCAGAACCACACAACCCCAGAGTCCTTCACAGGCAACACCTAGCCCAAAACGTGTTGCTCTCGTCACTGCCCGAGGCCCCACCATAAGCCTCCCACACACGATTATTTTAAAGCTCCTTGTTTACAGAAGCTGTCTGTGGAGGCCAGCCCCCACTGGATAGTGATCAGTTATGGTTAGAGGGAGATCGGGCGTTAATTGTTCCAGGGCGTTCCGGGGCGAAAGGCAGAGGTAACCCTAAAAGTAAGAAGGGTGACATGTGGGCTTGGCTTTTTAAGGAGTTGAGGAAAGCAGCCAGTAGATCAATAAGGAAGGAAAACGGAGACCTCGCCTTAATAAAACCTAAATAAATGTCTGAAGGGAGAGAAATAAATACAAAAAAGACAAAGGAGCTGGGCATTTTGGGGTGGGGAGGTAAAAGACAGCGTAACTGAGGAAGTACTGTGGGGTGGGGGGAAACGCAGAGGAAGCTGTAAGCCACAAAGAAAGATGAAGAAGAGGGCTTTATAAAAGGGAGCCCGGGAGTTAGTTGGGTAAATGCAGACCCTAAGAAATCAGGAGACGGGTCCTTTAACAAAGGGAATTTCAACCCAAGATACAGAGCGGGGAAGGACGTAGAGGCCATTGGTGCGAAGGAAGGGGCAGGGGTGTCACAGATCGAGTAGGGTAAAAATGTGGTATTCGGAGAGGGGAGTAAGGGAAAGAGTGAGTGGTTAGCTTCAGAAAGGGGAGTCTTGGAAAGGAAGGCGAGCAGAGGGAAGGGATGGGAAATAGGACCTTTAATAAAGACCATGTTGAGCAGTCAAGAATGGGATAAGTAAGCTTCAGAAAGGCGTGTGAGAGTAAGGGTCCAGGAGGGCGAAAATACGCTTCTATTAGAGGAAATGGAAGCCTCAAAGCGGGAGAGAAAATGAGACGAGAGGGAAAGGCTAGTCTCACAGAGAGAGGCCATAATAAGAGGCAGGCACCGCTGAGATGCCGGGGAGACGGGAAGTGATGGAGGTGGTAAATACCGGAGAGAGAGATGGGGCAGCGATTCCCAAAAAGGAAAAGGGTGTTTCGGAAAACCAGGAAAGGGGTTAAGAATAAGGGCGAGATAATTAATGTGGGTGGCATGTCTCAAAGGAAGTAGGGATGGGGTCTCAGATATAACAATATGAAGCCGTCTTCACAAAGAGTGGAGCGAGGTCTGGAAAAGAGAAACGGCAGAGGGTTAGAGATGAGCCGGTGAGGCATATTTCATAATGGGAGGCGTGGGCTTCAGTGAAGCGAGACAGGAGCCTCAAAGGCAGGGCCGGAGAGAAAAGACGGCGGTAGACATTTAAAGGAGGGAGATGTGAGCCTCAGAGAGAGGCAACGTGGAGAATCCTTAAGGAGGGATAGGGTGGGGAGCTGTAGAAAGGCCACGAAAGGATCATGCGAAGGAAGGGAGAAGAGTCTCGCAGGGCCCGCTAGAGAAGCGGTTACAACGGGGCCTCTGGTGAATGGGAGAGGAACAATGAACACAAGTCTTGTTGTCAGTGGAACCAGGAGGGGGGAGCAGAGGGTGCAAGGAAGAGGAAAAAGAAGTGGAGCAATTAAACTGGGCAAGTGGGAAGGATGAAAGGCGAGAATAGCAGGCACCATACATGACAAGTGGCCCATGCCATTCGTGATATTTTCAGTCAATCGTGGTGGTTCGCTACTAGCACGTTGCATTCTGGAACTTGTCATTTTTACACTGTACGGCCCGGCCAAAAACCCGGGGCCTGCAGAAGTGTGAAGTCTCTAGGAATTGTTATTGTTGGACTGAGACTGAAAGAGCGCTGTGATGCGAGAACACTGTATAGGTGATTACAGAGCAACGGCGAAACTGAAAATGGCGCCCCACCTGTTGTGAGGCTAAATCCCCGACTCTGGCCACTCCTACCCTTCAGGGCCCGAAGAGGCGTACCTTGCTCAGCTAGGAACCAGCAACAACGAGCGTGTCGGAACGGCAACATAAGAAGAGGGACAGTAACAGGGAGACTGTGGGAGAGGAAGTTGGTAAAAGGGATCGACTAATGAAAGTAAATTATGGGATAGGTGTAGGGAAAGGAGGACCAGTGCAAGAGGAAACAAGCGGCCGTGCGGCCGCGAAAGTGAAAGTGATCGCGATCAAACATCAAAGCGGCTGTGCGGCCACGAAAGTGAAAGTAATCACGGTCAAGCGCGGCACGCGCACGCGCGCACATGCACTGTAGCTCTAGGCTGGCCTGGTAGCACTTTTTGGAGCCCTCTCAATAAGTCTCGCCAGACCAGCGCATGCGCTGGGTCAGGCGAGACCTAAAAAGGGGCTAGCAGAGGTCCTTCCCTACGACGGTGTCCAGATGTTGAATGCGGGTCTCGAGGCATGCCATCCTACGACCCAAGTGTGCCAGCTCATGCAGCATTCGGAAATGGTGGAGCCGGTCTGAAAGGGGGGGCAGGATGGGTATGGGCAGCTCTAAGCTGCCAGCGACGCTAGTGTATCCTGGAAGCTGGAGGTGCAAGGGGTTGGCTGATGGAACTGGGCCCAGGAGCAGGGGCATGTGCTGGGCGCTCCTTGTCCACCAGATGCTAATAGTGTGCCCGGTGGCCTCCAGCCTCTGCTGCCAGAGCCGGGCTTTGATCTCCTGCCAGGTCGGTGGTGGTGGTGAACCAGCAGGAGTAGCTATATCAAGAATGAAAAAAAAATGAAAAAAGACAAATTGTAAATAATGCTCTGTGCAAACACTTGTTTTTTGAAATTATATAGGGGCATAGTATAAATACATTGCCGGTCCACTAGGGCCAGTGGAAATTTTGATGTGATTAGGAAAGTCAGTCACATGGACATGGTTTTAACAACACATGCCTCACATGAAAGCACTGACTGGCTGAAAGGAGGCAGCATAAGAATACAAAAACAGAACAATTTATTTTTCTTGTAAAGGATTTTACTAAAATGAATTAAACCACAGACACACTTTGTGTTGAAAAAAGAAAAATAACTCTGTTTAATGAGTAAGCCATCATCCACTATGGAGTACAAGTATTCTATTTTTGTTGTGCTAAATGACTGGAAGCGCGCTGGCTAGCGCACTGGGTACGAATTTGCTACTCCCAACAGTTTACATCTGGGGTAGCTGCAATGGACAAAACATTATCTTTGATTCCAATGTCCCACCTCTTCTCCAAATGCCTTTCAATTATACCCTGACTCCAAAGAGGCAGATGATTAATATGTCACATATGTCATGTACACCATGTGGATAATAAATATCCTGTCTGCCGTAAGAAGATGGTGGAGAAAACGATGCACTGCACTACAGGGAAAAGGACGGGATATATAGATTTTACTGGACACAGTCGTTACAGAGTATCCCATCCGCAAAACACGGAATGACAGACACTTAATCCCACTTTACATCCTGGCCTCTCTCTCAAACTCAAATTATTTAAAGGAAATACATTCACTTGGCAGTAAGGGCGGTAAACTTTACTTAGGGACTGATTTAGGCTAGAGTTTAGAGGAGGGGTGACTACATCACAAATGTGACAGATATAACATCTGCCGTATTATGATTCCTAATGCGGCAAACGGGATATCTGTTATATATGTAATCGAGTCACCCCCTCCGCTAAACTCTAAAAATCAGGCCCTTAGTCTGCTGCAGCAGGGTAAGATACAAGGAAATGGCCGGGGAGGTACGACAGAGGATTTGCTATAGATTAGAGTGGGAGGTGGGGGAAGGGGAAGGGTTTACTGATGATGTAGGTTAGGCTTAGTCAGTCAATGCAGTTGAAACTGAAAGTTGATGAATGTTAAATCTGAACAGGCATATTTCCATTATGGAAGCCATATGAACCACTTGTTCTCGAATGATGTGACACATGCCCACATTGTTTTTTCCCAATTTTTTTGGTAGACTGGGACAGAACTTTGGAACAAATAAAGGAGTTGACTGAGTGGGCACTGGGAGGGAAGAGAAAGACACCTTGTTTTCATTTTGGTTTGCAATCCTTTGAAAGCTTTTTAAATGCTACATTAACAGAAGCTGACAAACATTGCACAACCAACACTGCAGAGCCGAATTGAATCAGGCTTCAGTTGGGTGGGGTCTTGGCCCATGGGTTGCGACTCGCAAAGTGCCATGGGCAGGGAGGTCATGAATAAAAGATGATGGGTGGGATCTGCGTCACTTAACAAATACACTACAATGCATATACAAATCATTGTCAATAACCAAGCAATGTAACTTACCATCTCCCGTTATTGTTGCCGCAGAGACTGCCCCTTCAGCTTCTGCATCATCTGGCGCACTGGTGCTGCTCGCCCCATCACTGGTGGTCTGTGCGGCTAGAAAAAACATTGAACATTTTAGATGCAAGATACACCTCCCCCGTTTTATGTTTTTAAACAAAATAGAACAGCAACACATGACTATAGTTCAGTTCGCAGTATCTCCTCTCCCATCTAAAATATCACTTTGGGCATTTTGCTGGTTGACAAAGTTAGAAAAGCAAGTAGAAAATCCAACTGTAATGGAAGGGCAGAGGTCTGATGATGACTGTGAGTCATTTGAAGTGCAATGAAGGTGAAAAATGAATTAGTCAATGAAGGTCATATGGTTTTGGTTGGCAAATGCAATGGGACCATCCTCATACTACTTTTCTGCCATAATGCACATCAAAACTGCTGGGATGCTGAATAATAATACATACAACACAGCATTGGGGGGATCACCATAACCATGGCCACTCTCTCGTCATTTGAGCATGAGCAAGAAATTGAAACCCTTCTCAACAAACAAGGGTAGAAGAGTTTGCTTGAGTCTGCAAACTCTGCAATCTTCACAGTAGACCTCCTAAGCTAGTGTCTTAGTCTTACAGTACCAGTCCGCAGGGTGTATAGTTAGGGGAGAGGGACAGCATAAGCGAGCAGAAGAAATCTTAAGCTACAGATTAGTCTTCTTGCCCTTGGGTGCTGATGTAAGAAATAAAGAAGATAACAAAAATAGATTAGTGGTACAGTTAACATCCTTGAAAATACTTTGACAGGGAAAAGCAAACGCAGAAACACATTGACATTATACTTTTCTAAATCAGATTGCATACATCGTCAAGTTGACCTATTCCTAATTTCCGAAACCTTACCTAAGCCCTATTCCAAATTTCATAAACTACATTTGGAAGTACTAATGCAATGAATGATCATTGCTTTACAAATCGCACCCCCTTTGATGGGCCAACTCAGTCAGCTTCCCTTTTCAATGCAGAGATGCATACTTTGCATACTACATCACTGGAAGATTGCTTGGGACTGTAAAAGAAACATAAAAAGAAAGACACAGAGAATGCAAACTCACTGATAATTTATTGCTGCTACTACTATAGTACCACTATCTTAGTGACAGTAGTACAGAGGAGTCAGCAGAACTTCTTAAATAATCAGCTCAAGCGAGCACCTACAGCAAAGAGAGGAACTAAGTATTACCGAGCACCTGGCTCGCTCAAATTGGATCACAGAATATTTGTAATGCTACATTACGTGAACTTAACTTACCTCGGAGTGTGAGCAGCATACTATTTGAAAATAGAATTAGCATTATAGGATGGGACACAACCACATTAGTAATAATTAATTACTAGCACTCACCAAGCCCCGCAACCTGGACACCCAGCAAGTTGAGCAGGTCTCTCTCCTGGTCAAGGATATTGCCCCAACTGTGCATCAGCTGCTGCTGGGTGTGCAGAACTGCAGTACGCTGGCGAATGCAACGCCGCTCCCTCCCCACAGGGACCGACGCTCCCACAGGCCGTGCCCACTTCCGGGCAAGCCGCTTGCTGCCAGCATGAAGGGGAGGTGGCACAGCACAAAAAAACAAGTGCGGCCACTTCTTCCTCACTAAAAATGGTGTGAGGCTGCACCCCACTGGTGGCGCTAGCACCCACAGGGTGTGCGGGTCCCTGCACCTCCTGCACTGGCGCCACCTCTCCCACGCTTTGTCACGGAACTGGGTGGAATTTAAAAAAAGAGAAAGACAGGCAGAACAGAACGAATAGAGAAAGGGAGAAATTAGAAAGCTAGCGGAAAACTAATAAAGGGAAAAAAATGTCACAGAAAATTTAAAAAAAGAGGCAAAAACATAAAATATACCAGCACAAATACACACAATGAGAAAATAAATGTAAACCAGGGGAGGATAAATTGGATAAAGTAAGGATAGCTAAGATATAGTAAGGATTGAAAATTAGGCCCAGTAACATGCACAGAATAGGAAAAACAAAATGGCTGCTGTTTGCGTTGCAACTCAGAGCGCGCTACTCGCACCAATCAGCAGGAACCGTGCACAACTCTGCCCGTTTGCGCTGAGTTTTTTTTCACTCTGCGGAATTCCACGTAGAGGAACTCTGCAAACTCCACCCACCCCTAGCATAGAAATAGGTATGTATTTGTGTGGAAGCTAATAGCTGCTTAATGATATTGGTATAGGTTAACAGGTCAGGGGACAGTTGCACTGACCTAAATATGCATGTAGGTTATTGACTGCCCTCCTCCCATCTGTGTTCCTGACAAAGAAAACATTAATGATCTTGTTATCTAAGACACTTTAATAGCATTCCAGTGTCACATGTGGGCCTCTGAAAGTTCAAGCTTAGACAACTGGATAAAGAAACAAAATGATCACAGCTGCATGGATGGCTAGAACATTTCTTGTAGAAGAGCTCATCTTCTGGGATATCAAAACATGTTCTCCTGACTCCAACCATGTGGCAGAGTCAAAGCTCCTCTCTAGTGATGCTCACGGTTGTCTGGCAACAGCTGTGGGGTCAAGCAAGACCATAAAAACCCGTCCAGCAGTGCATAAAACTGCCCCACAGACAGCCCAAAAAAAACATCCCACAAACTGTTCTGCCAGGCCAGTGGGGAAACAACATTTACAATGCTGTGTGCACCACACACTGCCATTACAACAAATGCATCTTTACCACGCATATCGTTACAACAACATGCCTTAGGGAAAGCAGAATTGGACTTTAAAGTCCAACGCTTTCCCTACTGTTGCGCAGACTGGAGTTGGAATAGTAAATTGTATCACTCCAAAGTTTAACGCCCTAAGGTGTGTCATTATAACGATATGCGTGGTAAATATGTATTTCTTGGAAAGACTGCGGAGTTACGGCATGCGTGGTTAAGTCATGCATTGTTCAGACATAAAACCCCATACTTGCCCTTATGGCACTCACTACCTGACTGCCTTATAAACCAGTCCAACCCTGAACCCTCAGTGAGATATTACTTCATGAGACAGCCTTACTAGACACAGACAATACGAAGAGGGACAGGCTATTCCACAGAGACAGGTCTACCTCAGATGCTTCGTCATGGTTGTGGTAATGCTGGAGAATAATTAGCAGGGCCACTGGATTTATGCAATTCTGCAGCCTATGGATTTGCTGCATGTGTCACATAATCCTTCATCTGGTGAATAATGTGCAGATTTTTACAACTACTACAAAAAAAACAATTTAGTTTCTAGCTCAAATGGATTAAAAGTTACTAAGATCGCGGTTACCCATGTTACTGTGCAGTGGAAGGGCCTCTGCAAAGGTTGATTGGTCAACTCTCAGCTGCTTATTAATGCATTGGGATGTTTACCTAGAACTAATGAAGTGGAATGTCTGCCCCTACAGTGTAAACATGTGAAATAATGTCAATTTCTGAAGTTAAACCATCATAAAATGTGCCACATTAGCTCCCCTCATTTCCTTTTCCTTTTGCATAATTCAGCCAACCCTGCCACATAATTTAGCTCTCCCCTGCTGCGTGATTCCAGGGGCCCTGCTGATCAGTACAGAATTGTCCTGCAGCAGCCTTGTAAGGAGCTGTAGCTACAACAGTAGCTGTTTTAAGTGCCACGACCCCATCACACAACACTGTGCTGAGGGATTTACCCTGTCACCATAGGCTTTGAGGAAGTGGCCCAAAGAGCACATGTTAAGGGATCCACAAAGTTTCTGATACAAGCCCCTTTGGGACTTAAAGCTGTCCAATTGGCTCAGTCCCCAAAGGGCATACCAGAGACATTTTAATGCATGGGCAAAGTGGGCTCTGGCCCAGGGCCCCAACCTCTCAGGGGCCCTGATAGAGTAAGGACTGTTCTGCTGAGAGTCTTACATTGATGACCTTGAATAATTCTTCAACAGATTGTTTTAATCACCATTTACTTTCATTTATTTTTAATGTGGGTGTTGTGTTAGAGTCTATTACAGGCATTTTGCACAGAAATGTGTTTGTTTCATGCAAGATCCTTAAAAAAAGTTTCTTTAAGATGAAAACAGCACCTCGCATATGAGGAGTGGGAGAGCGTCACGGAGAGTATCTGCAGCAATAGCAGCTGCTCTGTAACAATATTGAAAACACACATCACTATCTGTGAATTTTAGATGTGAGCACATTTAGAATGTGCATGAGTGTGCCTGTGCACTGTCAGTGTCCTGGCCCAAGAGGGCATGAAAGAGCTGAAAGCGGATCTTAAATTCAAAGCTGTTATGTCGTGATGCCCAGGGCCCCCAGAATCCTTAAGATGTCCCAGGGGCATACACCAGCTCAGCTCCAGGCACATGCATCTAACAACGCATGTGTATTTGGGAAGGATACGTTTACCCTTGGGTCTTTTGACACCTAAATACCCGATGGCTATTGTTACCCAACTCGATTGAACTCCTTCTTTCGACTTCAGAAGGGTTAAAGGTGGACCCGCTAGGATTCGAATCTGTGGCTATGAGGTCAATCACAGTTTCCTGGAATGACTACGGGGCATATCATCAAGGACCGGCGATAATTATCGCTAAGCGCACTTAGCTCTAAGATAATTATGGCCGGGTAATGTGGAATTTTATCGCTGAGATAGCGTGCTATTCGCAACGCTTATCTCAAAAGGGATAAAATTCTAAGCGCTAACTGCCAAATGTGAGATTATCGCTGGAAATCCAGCGATAATGTCACAAAGTTTGGCGATAGCTTGTTGATAGGGCAGGGCAGACTTAGCCATGATATCCACCTTACATTGGATATAATGGCTAAGTCAAACTAAATGCAGCGCGTAAGGAAAGTAGCGATAACCAAGGTTAACGCTACTTTTCTTATCGCTATGCCTGTTAACGTGCCCATTGATAATTGGAGAAATGTCGGTTAGCGACATTTCTCCAGTTATTTTGGGGCGGAACGCCCACTTTGCATCTCATTAGAGATGCAAAGGTGGGCGTTACGGGAAAGGGAGCTAATGCAAGGATTCACGCGATAGCGTGACCTTGCTGATAAGGTGATTAAAATTACCGCCGCTTTTTGTCCGAAAACGGACTCAAAAGCGGCGATAATTTTATATTGCCTCCTTGATGATACGCCCCTACATTAGTCCACTGAGCCATCAGAACCGGCACATAGCCTCTCAAGGCGCATTCGTACATTAGCAGCATTGGTGTAAGGATATTCTGTCTCCCAGGATTAAATCTATTTTGCAATCTGGGTGCTCCATTTGCTCTTGCAACAGCCATTTTAGGCCTTTTATTGCAATGTGGCAACCTCTTGTGGCCAGTGTGGGTGATGCCATAAGGAAGCTGCTTACAGTGGCTTTGGTGTAGCAATAGCCTAGGCAGGGGTTCTCAACCTTTTCTATGCTCTGCACCCCTAGGAAATGTTTGATTAATGTTTGCACGCCCTACAGAAGTCTTGCCAGATTCTTATTATGCCTCTAGTACATACTTTCCCTCTGTTGCACCCCCTGAGGGCGCGGGAACCCCTGGACTAGAGCATAAGATGTCATTCCAATCACTTTCTTATTTGTGGGGCAGTTGTGGGATATGATTTTTATGCTTTGTGAACAACCAAAGGCGTACTGAGATTCCTGAAATATAGAGCAGTCGTTGAATTATTTAACTTGTTGGATTCCGCTTGGTGACCTTTCTTAAATGGGCTGAAACTGCGAAAAGTCTTTAAGCTCTCCGCCCTGGGTAGTTATGCTGAGTATGGTTTGCGGCAAACTTCTGGGCATCACTCTAGCCATGGGACTCTCCCTCCTAGTTCTTATCATATACTGGGTCATGCAGAGTCCGATGGGCCGCTGGTGGTACTGGCAGGACCGTCCAGCCCAGGAAGCTTTGCCAATGAAAGAACCATTGCCTCCGGGCACACTCTTCCTCTCCCTCCATTTTTAGCTCTGGCTTGACAGCACGGCTGTCTGCAGGACCTATTGCTACCAATTCTTTGAAATATACACAGTGTGGGCTTTCGCTCCACCCAGACGAGAGTCAATGTCTCATCCCACGCAATGGGCTGTATCTTTCCACCTCCTATGCAGTGGTATCAATGCCCTGCATGAGAAACTATCTTACATCTCGAACGTACACTGTGTCATCACACATTAAATTCTTGATCACTTGGATGCAAGCAATATTTTTTTTTAATAATTCTTTTCACTGCAGTAGTCCACTCTTTATTCTGGCCTCAGAATGCAAGCAAGACCCATTGGCTTTGCCAATGCTTGTTAGGCTTGACGTTCATATGCCAAATTGATCTAGAGATATAATAAGAATAATTGACCCGATACAGCACGTGCGGCGTGCGGCGGACGGCTTGGTGATCGATTGAAATGCTAGCGCCATGCTTTATAAATTGAATTTCGCTTCTTCTCCTTGGTCTTCAGATTTCATCTACTGAAGAAAGCAAATTGTGTCATGTAAGCAATCAGTTTGAAGACAGGCCGCCTGGCCAACCGCCAACTACCCGGCAACAAGAAAAAAATCCAACCATGCGGCGACTGTCGGAATTTGGCAGGAGCTCCGCGCTATTCTCCAAAATTCTCCAATTCTGTTCACGGAAATAAAATTACGCCTGGGCCTAAATATTTCCGTTAGGCATAATCCTGCGAATTTCACATTACACTTGCTACACCAAATTCACAACATTATTTTATTATGCCACATGGAGAAATTAATATTGCGTTTGGAACAACATTTTAGCGCTGGAGCATGAACAACGCAAGCAATCAGAACGTGAGTGACTGTTGCTTGTTTCGCTTGTGTTTTTTGGTGCTTTTTTTAAATGTAAAATGCACCCTCGTGTTGTACTATAGTATAGAGCTAAGCGCCGGCTGCTCCACAAGAGCGGAGGTGCACCGCCCCGCCTGCTGCAAGCGCAGCAGGCAAAAAAAATGCCATTTTATCTTGCCCTATGCTCGAGCTGTGTACGGCGCTGGTGTGAGGGGGGCTGAATCTTGCTATTGCAGGATTACTGCTGCCCCTTTCAGTGCCCATGTCAGGTTGGCCGGCTGGCAACCTACGGCCAGTTCAAGGTACCCACTGTAGACCCAGCTGTGAAACAGCCTGGGGATTGCTGGCACAGCCCCCAGCCTCAAAATGATCGCTGGATTAGCCTCCCACCGGTCCTGGTGCTGCTCTCCTACGTATGAGAGCAGCTGATGAAATGCGGGCTGACCGACTGTCCCCGCAGGGGACCCTCATAAGAGGGCAGCCCCTTTAGTGCCACAAGTCTAGTGTTTTCTTTGACCCCGGTTGGGGTCCTCCCTGCACGTCATTTCCGGCCAGTGGGGGTTCGGGGAAAAGTATATTGTCCTCCCCCGCACCCTCTGACGGCCTCTTTGTTCCCTCTCCCGACGCCAAACTGGGGGTCTCTCAAAGGGGCATGGCCAGTGCAATTAAGGGCATGGCTTAAAACACTTAAACTAAAAATCTGTGCTTAGCATAGTGTGCTGCCCGGCTTGTAGTTGGCTGCTTCTGTCACTGCATCCAGATACATGATACAAGTAACATCATACCTACAAGAAGTCAGGACTATTGGCTTTGCCAATGGCTGTTAGTTGCGTAAGATAAATAAGCAGCAACTGTGGCTTGTTATATATAATATTGAAAAAGCTTCCACTTAAAGCCCTGGTTAAACCATGACAATGTTGCTGCTCCTGAGTTTCAAAAAGAGAAGGGAAGTCCAGAGAGAAAAAGACTCTCTTTAAAGGATTTCCCTTCCCCTACAATGCTCACCTGGCATGACGTCATGCCGTAACTTCTCCACTAGTGAGAAGTGAGCAGTGCACATTGATGTGCCTGCTGTCACTGCAATCCGGAAAAAACGGACCACCTGTGCCAGGGCACAAAACAGCGCCCGATAGAGACCCGTTTCGAGGCCCCCTTTAAAAAACTGCCAGTGCTGAGCACCGGTGAGACCCGGCCTACTTAAAGCCCTGGCTCTAGGAGTGGTTGGATTCTCGTTCCACTGAGCAGGAAGGAAGTAATTCCATTCCTGTTCGTGCACGCAGGGGATAGAAGTGCCATGCCAGGGAGAAGAGGGGTATTTATGATGAGTTTGGCACCATCACGCCCTACCATATCTTATAACCGCTAGCCTGATAGAGATAAATGATTTTGCGTTTCACATAATTTTTGCAGAATTTCCCTACTTATGCATAGCAATATGAACATTTTGCACACCCCTACTGCATGCCCCCTAATGTTCTCGAATTGCCTGTCTGTGCCTGTCTCGGCTTGACCCTCCATGGCATTTTTCAATTTGTCCCTCACAGATGGGCTGGCCTCCCTCAGGGGCCCCACCACCTGATCTCAGGGTCTGCATTACGTCACCGCGGTGCTCCGCCCCTCAGAGGGCTATGCTTCTCAGAAGGCTGTGCTCGGCCCCTTAGAGGGCTGTAATCCACGCCGCTCCCTCTTCGCTCATCCGAGGCGAGGAGGGAGCATCGATTTTTCCCGCGCTTGCCGGTGATAACCTCCCGCTCTATCTTTCTGCACTCGACCCCGGCCCTAATCATCTGCTCTTAATAGGACATTAAATTGATTCATAACTCGAACAGATGCCGAAAGGAACACGGAGCCCGGATTAAAACCTCGGAGGCCATCCATAAATGTGAAATATATTCTCCATGCGCAGGCCCGCGGCAGCAGAGCTGAGCCAGCTCCTGAAGCCACCGCCACAGTAATGGCTACCTGGACATTAAAAGGGCGGGAAAACCCCGACAGGAGGGTCGTCGACTGCCAGGGTGTTTTTTTCAGTAAACTTCACAGGGATATTGGAGTAAAAGTGATGACGGGTGTTTAAAGGTGGACGAGCCGAGAAATAACAGGGCGAGGCGAGCCTGAGCCGAGCCATGAAATTAACAGGGCGAGCCGAGCCAGAGCCGTGCCAAGGGTGCATTTGTTTATGTGGAAATTTCGACAGGAATACATCTAATTCTAGCATTGCACTGAAAAATACTTATTAAATGAAATAGTTTATAAACATGAACTTTAAAATAAACATTCCTGCCTCTGACCCCGCACTGGTGACAGCGCCATTAGTGAACCGAGAGGGAACAGTTGCCATGTGAACCCTGTATGTGGCCCAGATTATTATAGAGTAACTTTACAGGTTATTAAGTCAAACACAATAGTTTTTTTTTCATAACTGGCATTCTGAACTCAGGCATTGGGAAGTGCGTTCATAGGCTATTAAGCAGGGAGGCGGCAATTCATGCAGGTTTTCAGGTTTCACTGTACAAATCAGTCACTAAATGGGTATCCATCTGTCTCTCCTTTTTATGTCAATACTTTGTATTAACCTCTTTGTGCATTTTTCTATAGTTTTTAAAGAGTGCTAACACAACCCAAAGGTATTGGAGCGCGTTACATGAGCACCAGTTACATCACTCTCAAACAAGAAGGGGGAAAGGAGGGGCTTTTACAATAATAAACTAGCTTAATACTATTGTAGGTCCAGCATACATGCCCAACAATCAATATTAACAAAAGGGTATGCAGTTCCTGATGATAACGCAGTGTGTGTTAGAATCACTAAGTCCCAAGGTGATGGTGTGAAAATGGTCTAATTGAACGGAGTGGAAAGTACTCCTTCTGGAAAAGAAGACCCTCACACACCCAACAAGCGGGTGTCTTGCTTCATCACCGGGTCTTTGCTCCTTATCGGGCCGGCAGTGCAATGCCCGATCAGGCACCCCGAGGGGGCCTTCCTGTCGGAGATCTTTATTTCCAAACGCCGGTGAGTAGGTGTGTGGGGAAAACAGTTAATTAGGATAAATGGTGTAGGTGCAAGTGAAGTGAAGGGTAAGTGTACTAAAACAGGGTAGGTGATCCTCTTCAAACAAATTTAATAAAGTATGGTCAACACCCTGATTAAAAACAATCCGCACATCTCTCACCATTAGGTGTATGAGTAATATGTGCTATAGAAGTAAAAGAGGTCAACATGTTTCTTGCCTGGGTTTATATTAAATGGCAATTCTTCAGGACCAAAATATACGGCTACCTGCACCTTTTTGGTGGTGGCCACAACCTCTAAGAGGTGTCAATGGTGGCCACACATACAGCACCCTAAAAACGTGTGGTGCCGTGTATACCAAGAACACACAACCTGTGGAAAGAACACACAATTAAAATCATTGTTATTGTAAACGATTCGAGGCATCTGGTTTAGTTGAGACAACAAGTGATGTCAAACATAAAACCGTGGCATGCGTCGATTGTGAGCAGATATTATTAGGACTTTATAAAGGCAAACAGAAGAATCTCAATTGAAAACTTACTCTATATTTTTAACCAGCATGATTCCTTTGATTATCAAAAAGCAATCTATGAAAAACACACCCCATTAGGCTGTGGAGACAATGTGGCCAGGGTAGGAATACACTAAATACTAGTGTCCTAAGGGAGGGAGGTAGATAAAAACAAACAAACAACAATTGTGTCAGATCAAAAAGCGTCAAGTGCACTCAAAATAAGTTGGAGAACCCATGTGGTGGGATATCTCATGGGGAACATAAGCATATAAAATGTAGAACTAACACCCAATCACGCGAGGGCGGAAGTTTGCTACAGTGGTCAAACAAACTAGAGAAATGCTTAAACCAAGGCCAGTCAAGTACTAATGGAGCAAAGGATGATGCAGCCAGTAATTCCTGTATAACAGCGCCAGTGCATGGCAATTAAAATGTAGCAGGCCGAGTCTCTGCATATACCAAGGAGGCACACAGCGGTTGTGGCAGCCGGTAATTATACAAATCAGCACAAGAATATGGCGATTGAGCGCAAAGCTGGACTAGTTTCAGCGTGGGTCAAGAGAGCACTAATGCATCTGCCGTCAACAGTGCGTGCATATCTCGTATACGACCAGTCTCTCCTGTGCAACGCTATGTCAGCAGCGACTAAAAAACCGCACGCTAACTCTCTAAATAGTATAGCAACTAAAAGGTATACTCACGGTTGCGTTGCAGTAACGTTACCGTAAACCTACGACCCCGCCAGCCGCTCAAGTCTGGTGATGGTCAGGTCGACTGGCTCACAGAAATGGGAGCCGGTCTGCGTGCTACGTCGGTACGTCTAGGGCGGACACAAGCGGATGAGGCGTGGCCACGTCCCAACTACTAGACCGCCAACCGTGACGGCTGTAAAGACGGGTGGGGACGCTAAAAGGGGATACTATGGGAACTAGTGTGTAGGCGGGGCTCCCTCTCGCTAGTGTGCGGGTGACGCGGTCGCTGACAAAGAGGGCGTGGACCCCATTAACCAATGGGTTGATCCCCTCGGAATAGTTTACAAAAATTGTTATTGGATGGGTGGTAGCCATAGAAATATGTTGGTGACGAGTGCTACCATAAACGAACAGAACGTGCACTCGTTTGTAACGTTTGTTTGGTATGAAATCTATGGCACCCCATTAAAACAAGTCTAACTGCGCGCTAAGTACCACGGAGCTAAGTAAGTACTACTCCGGAAATTGATGAACAACAGAATAAAGCGTGCATGTGTTGTGAAGAAACAAGGCTCATAGAGTAAAAAAGTATATTGGAAGGTCAAGAGGATACTAGCCTGAGTCAAGTTAGACTACTCCACGGAATGTCCTCGTTCAGGCCAGTGGTATCAGCAGTCAATCTCAGGACCCAACGTTGTTCGAGCCTGAAGAGGGCATTTTTAGACATGTGGGGGTGAGATTCCAAAACCACCCATTTAAATGAGGAGGGCACATGACGTTCCAAGTTGTAGTGGGTCGTCATTTTGGTGTTGGTCTTGCCGCATCTGAAATTACTTTTGTGTTCCAGCATGCGTCTTTTAACAGCACGCGTAGTCATACCTATATATGGTAAGCCACAGGGGCACGTCATCAGATAAATGCAATTTGTTGAGTTGCAATTTGTATGTTTATTGATTTGCCATGTAACGTCATTAGGGAGTACCAGCTCTTTACTGATGTGTGTCTGTGGGCACATAGAGCACGACCCACAGGGGTAATGACCCTTAACTGGGGGTAAGTTCCATAATAGTCTTTGAGATCCAGTGGCTGTTTTCTTAGGCCTAGTGTGTATTAGAAGGTCCTTAAGGTTACTCGTGCGTTTAAACGCGAACCTAGGGACTTCCAGCTCTAGATCTCCAGTATTGAGAATACCCCAGTGTTTTTTGATGATCGCCTTAATTCTGTTCGAATCAGGGGTGAAGGTGGTAACACAGGTTAAGGATTGATCAGGTTCTTTAGTATTGACGTCCAAAAGGCTCTCTCTGTTGTTGTTTCTCGCTCGTTTGCGAGCACGAGACACAACCTGTGTGGGGTAGTCGCGCTTAATCAAGTCATTCATAAGCGTTAAGGACTCTTTCTTATAGTCTACCACAGAACTACAGTTTCTTCTGATTCGTAAAAACTGACCAAAAGGTAGATTCTCTCTTAACGATTTCGGGTGGTAACTGCTGAACAAGAGGAGGCTGTTCCTATCTGTGGGCTTACGATACAGACTGGTGGAGATATTACCCCCTTCAAGGCGGATGAGTAGATCCAAGTAAGGTACTTCTGTATCAGAGATGGTGTGGGTAAATCTCAAATAGGGATTTAGAGTATTTATCCACGTACAGAATTCTGTACACTTCGTATAGTCTCCCTTCCACAGGATCAGGATGTCGTCGATGAACCTCTTCCAGAGCAGTACATTTGCCGAGTAGGGGTTGGAGGGATGATGAATCGCCCTACTTTCAAAGGCTGACATGTACATACATGCCAGACTCGGCGCGAATGTACTGCCCATGGAAGTGCCCTGGGTTTGGTGGTACAATTGTGTGTTAAACTCAAAGAAGTTTTGAGTCAAAGCAAGGCTGGCACATTCCATTATGAATGATACTGGTGTATTGGAAATAATTTCACTGCTGCTTAGTGCATCCTCGATAACTTGGAGGGTGGCTTGTTGGGGTATGTTGGTATACAACGCCTCAACATCTAATGTCAGCAAGAGGTTTATTTCCTGTGGGTGTTGGAACCCTTCCAGAAGTCGAAGAATATCAGAGGTATCCTGGATGTAAGAGGGGGTTGCTTTGACCAAGGGCTGGATAAAATGGTCAACGAACTGTGATAGTGGTTCCAGGACAGACCCTATGCCAGATACAATCGGTCGTCCAGGCACAGGGGATATTCCTTTGTGAATTTTAGGCAGACAATAGAAGAAGGGGATCACTGGTTCTTTGGCTATAAGAAAGTTAGCTTCTTTTTTAGTAATCCACCCTTCTAGCTCGGCCATGGAGACCATTGAGCCTATAGTCCGAGTCAGGCGTGGGGTGGGGTCTTCTTTGATGGGCGTGTAATATCTTGTATTGGTAAGTTGCCTACGGCATTCAATATCGTAGTCAACTGCAGACATGATAACCGTGGCCCCACCCTTATCAGCTTGTTTTATGATGATGGTATTTTCGTTAGCCAGATCTCTTATAGCCAACTTCTCACTCGTAGATAAGTTCTGAAAAGGTACAGGCACAGTATCCACATTGAGATCCTTCAAGACTGCCTTTTCAAAGGTCAGTACTTCCGGTGGAACCATACTCCTTGTAGGCGTGAAGGTTGAAGGTCTGTGGAGGCCAGAATCTTCGTGATCAGGTGGTGGACGATCTTGAAAGAATGCCTTTAACCTGATTTTACGGAAAAGGTTCTGGATCTCACACGTGTCACGGAATCTATCTGTTTTGGGCGTCGGGACAAACCCCAGACCTTTCTGGAGCACACTTTCTTCCACGGGGGTGAGAGGTCTGGTGGACAGATTGAGCATCAGTCTCTCTTGTCCCTGGTTTGGCTCCTGGTTTCCACTGTCCTCGGCGGTTGTTCCTGCCATTGGACTCTTACATCACACAGGATCACATTCATTCTTTATAGGCACAGGGAGAATATGGGACTGATTATGACTTTGGTGGTGCAGCGCAGGCTTTGCGCCGGCACAGCACCGCCAAACCCGTGCATGTCCCGACCGCCAGATTACGAGTTCAACTCGTGTCAGGCGGGCCTTTCTTTTGCCTTCCCCACTGCAATGCCCTGAAAAAGGGCACTGCAAGGGGAACGCAAAAGCAGTTTCAGCACGGCATGGACTGTGATGTCCATGCTGTGCTGGAACTTGAGGTGCATGCAAACAGGGGGGGGCACATGTTGTGACCCCTGAATGCATCCCCATGGCAGTGAGGGCATGGTTGCCCTGTAGGGACCCCTTTGTTTCCCCAGCACCAGCCTTTTCAAGGTAGGCTCACCGCCATGAAAAGGCTGCTTGTGGGGAAACTCGTAATATGCTCGACGGACAGCGGCAGTCCTGCCTTGCATATTGTATACCCCTGTCCCCTGCGCCATCACCAGGGAACAGCAGTATCCTAGTGCAGCTGGCACAGCAGTGGCAGTCCGAATGGCCACCTCGTAATATGGCACCCGCAGGACTGCCACCGTGAGTCTGGCAGTCAAAGACCGCCAGACTCCTAATCAAGCCCTAAGTGATTCACTTAGAATTACAGGATGTTGAGCCAATGCCGAGCTCAAACCTGGTTCCTCAGTTCCAGAGTCTGGATCCTGGGTAGGGGGAGTGTGACAGGCAGAAGCCACATGAAAGCTTGGCTCGTTTTGGGCTCGAGGTTCCGACAGGACCTGGACCTGAGCCAGGCTTCAGGCTAGAGCCTGGCTTGTGCTTTCAGTGACGAACCACTGTTATGGATGTCCCTATTTGAGATAAGATGCGGTTTCCCAGGAACTCATGAATGGGAAGCTTCTCCCAAGGAGATGTTTTCATTTCTATCATCAGACATATAAATAGGCTCCCACAGCTTCCAAGTGATCTAAGTTGTGGGTTTGTGCGTATTATGGTCTTTCCTTTGTGTCTATGGGCCTCTATAAGAGTCTGCCAGAAAGGACCATCGCTGTAAATAGCCATAATATGTCCCAATAACCATAGCACTCCAATAAATGTGACCATTTGTATTATTCCATGACACCAGATAAGTAAGGATGGCCTGGGCGAATTTTCATGTTATTGAATTTTGAGACAAGTTGCTTTTGTGCTCTTCTAAAAAAAGACAGATCTCGCCACCATGTGGTTGACTGTCAGAAATAAGTGCCAGTGCTGAGCACTGGCAACCACTAGCACAAATTAAGCACTGGACCGATCCTCCACAGGGCCACTGCATTTTTTCAGAAGATTAGTTTTTTCCTTGTTTACCACTGTCACACAAGTCATTGTGTATGTGAACAGTGAGAAATCTAAAATCTCCCCAGCCCAGAGGAAAACAACTCTCTGTCCCTCAGAGACATTGCATCTACAGGCCTGGCTGCCAAACTTAAAAGAACTCTTATGCATTTCTGGCAGAACAAGGTATTGAGAATTTGAAGTCCTGCAAACATCATTATAAATTGCATGGTAAAAACACTCCTGTACAAATATCGTTTGGAAACATTACCGAGTGGGTTTGTAAGCCAAGTTACAAAAAAAAAAAAAAAATATATATATATATATATATATATAAAATATATTCACTAACAAAAACAAAAGTTACAGGGACATTATAGTTAGGCTGACATGGCACTCATACAAAACCAGAGAGATTGAGCACTTGTAGTTAGCTGTGCTAACTATAACTCATGCCCCCACAATGCACTGCTTATGACCTCACATATTACATCACTCATGATATGGTCAGTGATATCACTCATGACATTGGAAATGACATCACTCATGACATCTCAAGTGACATCACTGATGACATCATTCAATGATTTCTGAGTATTTTCTATAAGGTACTGACTGCTAAACATGTACTACGGTAAGTGGCTGTGGGAGTGCCTGTATGGGTCAGTGATTGGGTGCATAAGTGGTGTATAGAAGAGTGAGTGGGTATGTGAGACACTATATACATGAGTGAGTAGTTGTGTGAGTTTTTGTATGGGTGAGCGAGTGGGTGTGTCATTGGCTGTAAATGGTGAATAAGAGGGAGCATGAGTAGTGGAATGGGTGACTGAACAGGTACATAAGTGTCTGTATGGGTCAGTAACAGGGTATATGAATGACTGTACGGGTACATGAATGGGTGTGTAAGTGGCTCTAGCGGTGAGTGACTGGGTGTGTTAGTGGCTGTATGGGAGAGTGAATGGGTGTGTAAGACTATGGGTAAGTGAATGTGAGAGACATTGCATGGGAGAGTATGTCCTTGTCTCAGTGACTGTATAGGTGAGTGTTTACATGTGTTAGTATATCTATGAGTGAGTGGATATGAGAGTAACTGTATGGGTGAGTGATTGGACGAGTGAGTGACTGTATGGTTGGGTGAGTAGGTATGTGAGTAGGTATATGAGTGACTGCTTCAGTATGAGAATGGCTGTATGGGTGTATGAGTGGGTGTGTGACTGTCAGTATGTCTGAATGGTTGGATGTGTGAGTAGCTGTATTGGTCAGTGATTAGCTGCCTGAGTGGCTGTATATGTTGAGTTAGTAGTTGTGTTAGTGGCTGTATGGGTAAGTTGACATGTTAGAGGCTCTATGGATCAGTAAGTATGCATGTTACTGTTTGTAGGGGTTTGCAAATGGAAATCTCAGTGGTTATGTGGGAGTGAGTATGCAAGATGTATAGGGGTATAACGGGTGTGTGACTGGTTCTGCGGATGATGTCATCCCTGATGTCATTTTAGATATAATCAGTGATGTCACTGACCATGTCATGAGTGATGTAATATGTGAGGTCATAAGTAGTGCATCGCAGGAGCGTAAGTTATAGTTAGCTCAGCAAACTATACCTGCTAAATTTCTCTGATTTTGTATGAGTGAAATGTTAGCCTAACTATAACATCCCAATATCCTTTGATTTTTTTCTATGAATTTCTAAGGTTTTTTCTATTCTATTTCCTAACAACAATGCCCCTGTAACCTTTGTTATTTTTCAGTGAATTTTTAAGGTTTAAAAAAAATTATATTTCCTAACTATAACATCCCTGTAAACATTTGGTTTATTCAGTGAATTTGTAACTTTTTTAAATTGTATTTCTTAATTAAAGTGTCCCTGTAACCTTTGGATTTTCAAGTACATTTCTAAGTTAAAAAAAAAAAATATTTCCAAACTAGAATGTTTGTGTAACTTTTGAGTTTCTCAGTAAATTCCTATGTTTGTTTAATTTCTATTTTGTAACTTTAAAATCCCTGTAATCCGTAGCTTTATTTGAGTATTTTATTTTATAAGTGTAACCTGTTGAGATTTAATTTCTGTGAAATGAGCATTGTAACTGAATTAATCCTACCTGTGTATTTATTAAATAACAGCCCACTGTTTTGCCCTACACTTGTACCCAACTGGAGTATTCTCTAATGGCTAATTACTAGGTGCTACTCAGTTGGCTTAATGTATAGTGTATCTCCTGTACTACAATAGTGTACAGAACACTAAAGAAATGTGCTCAATAGCCTTGGGTCTCTGTAAGCTTGCCATTGTGGTTGTTGCTTGACAATATTCAACAGATAACTGTAGAAAGTGGTACTGGAGTGAAAACACACTTGACGATCGTGTCTTTTCCAAAAAGTGTGAGACACACACACACACACATATATATATATATATATATATATATATATATATATATAAATTCACTGAAAAAACCATAGGTTTCACACACGTTATAGTTAGGAATTAGCATTTAAAAAACCTTGCAAATTCACTTAAAAAACCATAGGTTTCACACATGTTATAGTTAGCTGTACATTTCACTCGTAAAAAACCAATGAAATTCCACGTTATAGTTAGATCAGGTAACTATAACTTGCGCGCCCACAAAAAACTGCTGATGACGTGACATATTACATCACTCATGACATGGTCAGTGACATCACTCTTCACATCAATGATGACATCTGAAATGACACATTGTGGATTGCGGTCGCGCAAGTTATAGTTACCTGATCTAACTATAACGTGGAATTTCATTGGTTTTTTACGAGTGAAATGTACAGCTAACTATAACATGTGTGAAACCTATGGTTTTTTAAGTGAATTTGCAAGGTTTTTTAAATGCTAATTCCTAACTATAACGTGTGTGAAACCTATGGTTTTTTCAGTGAATTTGTACGGTTTTTTAAATGCTAAGTTATGTATTTATTTTTTATTTTTTTTTCTGGTTTTTCTCCGTGTGGACGGTGCGCTTCGCGCACCGTGCGCGCGCTGTGGGCACTCGGTGCGCTTCGCGCACCGAGCGCCCACGTTGCGCAGTTCATACCGTGCGCGCCTCGCCTTTTTTTACACAGTAACAATTTTTTTTTGTCCCTTGCGGGTCCCTCAATTTATTTAATAAATGTGATTCTTATTTCTTTTTTTTTTATTAATATTTTTTTTGGGCGTGCATCCCAACCTTCGAAATTGATGTTGTAACAAAATTGCCCTGTTTTGGGGTAGCACCCAACAGTTTAAAAAGGATTAAGAGACAGAGACAGAGAACTGGAAACCAAACGCGGCGAAACATCTCCATTCATCTCACAAGACGGTGGCGATATTTATATGAAAATGTTTGTGTCAAGACAACCACGAACAATATTTAATGGTGCTAATTTTCGAACAATATTTAATGGTGCTAATTTTCTTTCATGTATTATTTATAAGTGCCAAGGCAAATAGTATTACGACAGTTTAGTCTGAGTTAATGCCGGTTTACTGCATTATGGGTGATGTAGTGTTCATGTAGATTTGCATGAAGCACTGCTGGCGGGAAAGTGATGGCAATAAGCCTATCAGGATGTTCCAAAGAAATGATCACATGGTTAAACAAGGGAGGGGCACAGGGATTACTGACTGTTTGGGACGGAGTTGAGGCTGGAAGAATTTTTAAACATTACACGGCAGGTACGTTAAGAGAGGGGTTGTTTAATTGAACCAAGGCGTGAATGGGAGGGTAGAGATTGAATTACGGCGGGATGAAAAGACATTAGATGGGTAAGATGAATACAATTAGAGCAGAGGTGTTGGGGAGAAGTTGAAACGCTTCTTATGTAAGTGAATGAAAGGGATAAAAACGGTTAAATTAATGTGAAAATGAAAGATTTGGTTAAGGATGCAACCCCTGGGGAAACGCGTTTTGTTTAGTTTGAAAGCGAGATGGAGTGATGGGAGTAGGGTGTTGAAGGGGGATGTGATGGAAGGGAGAACAATGCTATGTTACATGGAATTCGAGGGAAAGGAAGGGAAAGTTGACTGGTCAGTAAGCTGGGGACCCAATGGGAATAACCAAGGGGATGTTTCTTTTTAGCATAGCGTTTTGGTAGGAGGAGGGAGCGCTTCCTCTGAGTACTATACATGGAGAAGATACAGTGGCTACACAGGTGCGGGTTGATTTGGAATTGGCACATCGAAGCAATGAATATGTTAATGTCACATTATAGTAAGCAATATAATTATCAATTTAAAATGGTAACTGTCATTATTGTTTTCATTGTAACTTCACAGTGACCCCCGAAGAAGGGCACCTGATTGCCCGAAATGCATTGGGTTTTTTAATAAAAGCACTGCCTTGGATGAATTGTTGCACTGGTCGTGTTCCTTTTTGAGGTCCGGATGGTCACGATTGGAACATAAGAAGTTTGAAAAATGGCAAATAATTCCGCGTTTGGTTGAACTCAATACAGTTCAACTGAAAAAGAAATGTTGAGAAAATGGTTTAAAAAGATTAAGTGAGTAAAAAAGTATCGGAAACAAATCTGCCAGGACGGCGCTCCTAGCTGTGCAACCAGCAGGGGCGTAGATGACGCCCCATCTTCATAATTGCATTTACCCGGTGTCGTTTGGGCAAAGGCACTATGCCGGTTTGCACGCACTCTTGGATTAAAGGACAATGTTTGGATTAACAAAAAAAACGGTGTGCATCCCAACCTTCGAAATTGACATCTGAAATGACACATTGTGGATTGCGGTCGCGCAAGTTATAGTTACCTGATCTAACTATAACGTGGAATTTCATTGGTTTTTTACGAGTGAAATGTACAGCTAACTATAACATGTGTGAAACCTATGGTTTTTTAAGTGAATTTGCAAGGTTTTTTAAATGCTAATTCCTAACTATAACGTGTGTGAAACCTATGGTTTTTTCAGTGAATTTGTACAGTTTTTTAAATGCTATGTTATGTATTTATTTTTTATTTTTTTTTCTGGTTTTTCACCGTGCGCCCACCACCTTTTTTTTGTTGTTTTTTTTGCCGTGCGCGTACGGTAAGCTTACCGTAGGCGCACTCCGCGATTTTTTTTTCCAATTATTAAATGTATTTTTCGTACTTTTTGGTCCTTCGTGGACGCCCTGACAAACGCTAGGGGGTCTGCAACTCTCTCCGTTGCCCCCTTTTCACGTTATCCACCTTTGTTTTTCAGTGCGAGAGACGGAAAATGGCGGCCGTCACTTTCTGATTTCGACCGATTCGAATGTTTACAGTCATGTAACCACCAATCAGAATTGAGCTCGCGTACGGTAAGCTTACCGTAAGCGCACGGAGCGCGCATACAGATATATATATTGATTTAAATGCTATTTTCTCAGGACCTACTGAACAGATTTACACCAGACCTGCAAAAGGCACATCTCTGACCTGAGGACTACCTCTCTGCCAAATTTCAAGTAATTCTGCTCAGCCGTTCGGGCTGTAGCTCGGACTAAAGGTCCTATGGGAAAATGCATGGGGAAAACACGTTTTGGGACCCCCCTTTTTTCTCAGCCCCCGCTTGACCCCGAGACTTTCAGGGTAGGAGCGGAGCGCCCCACCTATTTTGAAAATTTCGCGAGGATTCGTCAACCGGCGCCAACGTTATTCCAAATAGAATGTTGCGGATTTCCTATGGAAACACGGTCCTAACTATAACTATCTACTGGCGACCGCCAGTAGATAATATATATATACACACACACACATTTCACAGTATGCCAGTATTTTATCACTGTAGCAGGCGAGATGGATGCTGGCTACAGCCGTTTTCTGGCTAAATGGCTATTTTATCATTATTTCATTGATGGTGGTAGCAGGAAACTATCAAGATTCACCAGAATAGTAAACTATAAGGTAATGGAGTACTATGAAGTATTGGCTGTATCATTTTGAGAATCACTACAAGGACCTGAGCGGGACAGTACAAGTGAGGTTGATGATCAGCTACTATCTTTTCCAAGAACTAAAGAATGCTAAGCCCTGAAGAAGCTAATATTTTGCACAACACATGTAGGCTTGGCTGTCAATCTTTTATGAACCCGGTGAACAATTGAAAAACATATATGTGGAGAAACATTTTTGAAACTAAAGATCCTATATGGATCTTCGAATGGACATTTGTGTTTGTCTCAGAACGTGAACTAAAATGTACCACATGAACTCCTCTCTCTTAGGGAAACAGCATCTGAGGAATAGCGCCGGGGAGGTTAATATTTTCTCTGTGTCTTTTATATATGTGTACACATGCACCCCCCACACACACACCCACATATATATGTACATGCACAGAGTTTAATATTCTATTTCACACAATTTTCGAGCTTGGGGATGGGCCATGAGCCATGACACATGAGTGGCGAAGCCTCAAATGAAAAATGATGGCCATCCCCTTCCTCAACAATGGTAACTGATAGCAAATTCTACTCTGTGCAGCTGCATATATGGTTCATACATTGAGTTTGTTCATATATATTTCTTTTAAGAATTGTATTTAAACAAAGCCAGAATTAGAGGGGTTAACTTTGTGCAACAAGGTAAAATCACGCTCAAGAGATATCCAATCAGGAGAGTCTTTTATCGTGTGTAACGATATTGTTATGTGAAATCTGAGGCAGTAAAACTGTTTTTTCTCATGCCACATGACACTTTTTAAAAGTGAGGACATAAGCAGTGCATGATGGGCACACAAGTTCTAATTAGTTCACTAAAATATAACAAGCATATTCCAGTGATTTGTCTTTTTTAAATTAGCTAGTGCCCCACTCTAACACTTAACTATAACGTCTCTTTAACAGCTGTTTCTTGTCGTGAATTTCTGTTTCTTTTCAACATAAGTTATGGTCTTAGCATCTAAAATAACTACATAGCTATAATGTTACTTTAACCGTTATTTTTCAGTGTATACATTCATATCGTGTATACCTAAATGTTACAATCTTAGTTAAGCAACATAAAAATGGGTAGGCTGAGTAAACAGATCTGGATAGGGGATGCTTAACTTATACAGATGTTTCACCATTTAATTATTTTTAGACCATTTAAAATACATATTGTTACGACACTGGGTACTCCAGCCAGGAACGAGGGAGGAGGGGGGACACCGACTGACTAAGTATGAGAGATGGCTGATCACCATGCTCACTGACAAGGGCCTGATCTCCGAAATGTACGACATACTCAGACAAAACTCACGGCCACGGGACACACCGAGCCAGCAGAGATGGGAGAGGGAATTGGTGGGACGGGATCTATTATAGGGCTAAGCACACAGCCCGGAATGTAGCCAGCACAGAAACTGCCATGAAAATTGCCACCTATTGGTACCTCACTCCAGTACGCCTCCACAGGGGCAATCCTCAGCGGAGCTCCGCTTGCTGGCGGGGCTGTGGCAACGAGGGAACGCTACTACACATATTGTGGGACTGCCCATTGCTCTCCTCATACTGGAGCACAATCCTTGACACGGTGGACAAGCTTTTTGATACACAGATCTCGAGGCTCCCTGTCTATGCTGTCCTGGGACTCCCCAACCCCATTACATACCCACTTAAGAGCATGAGAGGTCGACAAATGGGGATGGCATTAGGGGCAGTGCTACAAAATATATTGTCTCATTGGGGCTCTTCTACCCTGCCTACTCACACGGGGTGGCTGCACAGGCTATGGTTTATCCTTGGTATGGAGCGCATTTCAGCCACTCTAAACAACTCTACCGTCTCCTTTCAGAAAATTTGGAGCCCCTTTCTAAAGTTGCTCTCGTCAGAATTCAACGAGATCACTCAGCCCAAATACCTACCGATCAGATCTATGGCACAATCCCCCAACTTCCCCTATAGCTTAACCAGTGAGGCTGCAGAAACAGGAGTAAGGCGTGATCCCGAAGTTACAGAATCTACCGGACGGGGTGGGGGGAGGAAGTTACTGTTTCTGGTTTACTACAGGGTTATAATTTCTGAGGAAGTAATCCACACACAGTGGTGTATATGTATATTATATCTCATGTATTTTGAATATGACATGTTTTTCCAAGCTGCGAATGTACCTGTGGATTGCTCTTCTTTCTGCAATGCTTCTCTTTTGATACCTCTGTATGCTTCAAAATTTTTGAAAATCTCACTAAAAACACTTAAACTTAAAATACATATTGCCTCAAATTAGAAACATCCCATACATCCCCTCACATTTTTAACTATGGGTGGGTGGCTAACTCTGCTCCACCAGCAGAGTTCGTGGAGTTTTGCCACTCCGTGTTTCGTTTGGAGAATGGAGTTTGGCAAAAACTCCACCACCCGCTGCATAGCGGAGTTTTCTGGCACGTCCCGATTTTACCTGACCCTGTCATGGCATCTCCTCGGGACAGGTGTACCCTTCACGAAGTTTGACATGAGCAGGTTTTGCCATCCTTGCCGATGAGGGTTAGCTGAACTTCCTATGGGACATGAAAACAAGCAGGAGGACGGCTGTGCCATTCATGAGTTGGAGGCGCAACTCCAGCAGCGTGGCAGTGATGGGACGGCGAGACCAGGCAAGCTGCAAGAGCAAGGAGGGTCTGCTCCGAGACCCCCGCTTGACACCGCAGGTAAGAGGAGCTCCCTGTTGGATTTGCAGTTATAACAGAGGTAGGAGACAGTGTTATAGTTTGGGGTAGTCAAACTACATGTACAAAGTGAGAACAGTTGAAAAGAGGACGTCACAGACCTGTGTGAGCGATGGCGTAACAGAAGAATAGCTGTGGAATGAAATGCAAGGGCCTAAAATCATTTCTCAGATTTCTTGAACTTTTTAAAAATGCAAATCTGTATTAAATTCTGCAGCTTTTGACCTGGGACATAATCTCAGCAAGCTAGCATGCAGGGAAATCAGTGATCAGAGTCATGGTGTTACAGACTCTGTACCAGGCCAATAATCCTTTGCTTTCCAAACAGCTGTTGGAAAAACATCACTTTCTCTGACAGGCAAATCCTGCTCTGGGCCGTGATGTTTTCTTGGTTGTAACTGCATGGAACCCTGTTTGAAATATCATGCAGGTGTTGGCAAGAACAGATTGAAATAGTGCAGTATTTACCATCTTTCTCAATGTTTTACGATCTCCTTTCTTCTAAAACTGACACAAGGATCATATGTCTTTAACTAAAAGTAAAAAGAGTTCTGTGCCTAATGTGCAATGTCGAAAATTAAAGCTTCTTGAACAGGCGCAACTGACATGGATAGCACATTTACAGCAGAGCGAAACTCCATGGAATCTCATGGAGTTTTCAGTTAACTCAGCGGAATTCGGCAGGTAACATTCTGCGAGTTCCATCCAACCCTATTTTTAACCCAGTGGTATCATACCTGCATTAATTTCTCATTGCTCATTTACTTCAGCTTGTTCCTCAGGAAGGGTATCAAACTCAACAGCTCTTATTCCAACAAAATAGCATTCAGGAGTGCCACAAGTTTGCCTTGGAACACAAAATTTGAGCGCTCTAGTTGTTCATTAGAACTCTGTGGTGACGCTGCATTTGAATAATAGAGACGTAACTGACAAATTGCTGCCGGTGTTGGGAGTACGTTTCGCTCTGCAAGTCAGAATGTATTACTGAAATGGATGAGGAAGCTATTTGAGGACTCATGGATAATGCAGCCTCATTATAGCTTTATAGAGCACTAACCATGGTTTCTTTGACACAAAGAAACTCCTCAGTTTGTTCCTTTACCACAGTATCATCTGAAGAAAATCCCTTTTAGTTTACAGCTTTGATTCCATCAAGGTGCCATTCGATGTGCCACACATTTGAGATAAATAAAGAATCTTAGCATTCTATACGTTAGATCTCCATGGTGAAGTTTCAGTAGATCACTCTGGCGTTAACTGGCCAACTGCTGCTCTTGTTGGAAGTTCATATTTTAGTCGTAATATGAGGCTTTATTCTAACATGGTTGAGGAAGATATGTGAACTTATAGGAAATATGCTCTCATTTTAGCTTTTGGAGCACCTTGCATAACCTCTAAGAGAAAATCGTCAGAGAAAGTTTTCTCTCTGACATGGTTCATCAAATCAAAGCAGAAAGTCAGCATTTCACACAGAGTAAAACCACCTTACAATACACCACAATTCCTAAAATTGGTATGGTACCACTAACAAATGTGATTAAAATCTATATATATCAGTTCTTCTTGTTTTGCTGTGAGCCACTGTGCGTCAAATCATGGAGGTGTTTCAGTTATCGACGGAGACAGCTTCTCCGTATTTAAATACATCAAACCGTCCAAAAAACAGGCGCTGACACTCCCAAGCTTATCGTTCTCACAGTTTATTGAGAACCACAGCTTAATGAGTTTCGGCCACGTACACTGGCCTTGATCACATCAACAGACACAATTTTTCCTGGTTATATAAACACACGTGACATTCAACTAAATAATAGGCATACAAGTACAACCCAGGTATTTACACATTCTGTCGTAGAAGCAGAAAAAAATATTCTTTCTACATAATTCATGCCAGTACATTTTTATAAATTGGAAAACACCGAGTATTCTTAAACTGTTGAGTCAAGTGACTTAATTCATTACCTCAAAGTATCACCACCTCCCTGGTACAAATAATCATGTTACGGTATACTGCACAACTATTGCAAGATTCGAAATTTAAATCTTAACTTGATATGTTTTGAATGAAATATGGAATAGGCGTAGTTGCTGTATTAGTTATTTGTGGCAGTGAGGTGGTGAAACATTGAGGTAATGAATTAAGTCACTTGACTATAATAAGTGCGGGCTCCTGCACTACTTTTATCTTTAGCCTCCGGATGGGCCAGGTCCTGGGGGAATCCCCACATATAAATAAGTTGGGGGGCTGGCGCTGCACTTCCCAAGCCCCTGGGACCACCACCTCCCCGGGGCAAACATTTAAATGAACGTGGGGGCCCATGCGGCACCCTCCCAGCCCTGTGGGACTCCACCACCCGGGCACAAGCAAAATATATATGCGGGCAGGCCCATCAGGACTGTCGCCGCCCCTGGGCAAGTTGAATTAAAATAATGGGGGGCATTGTGGCCCCGCTCACCGTCCCAGGGACCGCCACCTCCTCATGGTAAAATTAAAATATATACGTGGGCAGGCTGCTACCTCTCTGGGGCAAGTCAAATTGAATGAATGTGGGGGGCCCACATGTCCCCCATCATCCCTGGGCACCACCACCTCCCCGGGGCAATTAATTGCATTTAAGGGGGGCCACGCAGCCCTCCCATAGCCCCTGGATGCCACTTCCCCCGGGACCGCCGCCTCCCCCGGGCAGAAATAAATGAATGAAGGCGATCTATCGCGGAGCTCAGGCCCTGGGGACCGCCCTCCCCCCCCGGGGCTGGCTCCCTGGCTCCTGCTATGTCCTGGGGTGCCCACCCCAGGACATAGCTGTTTGCTGTGGCTTGGCAGAGCTTTAACAGCACCCACCAAGCCACAACAAACACTCTGCTTCCAGCAAGCGAGAGCGGGGAAATGCTCTCGCTTGCTTGAAGCGGAGCATTTGTGTGTTTCTCTGCCCACTATCAAGCGAGCAGCGAAACAGATGAATTGCTTTCAGACACAGGGAGCTGCATGTTTTGCAGCTCCCTGTGTCTAAAAGAAAAGCTGCCTGCCACAGGAGGTGGAGAGCCGGTAGGGACTGTGCACCCAGGAGTTATGGCCGGGCCCAGGGGGAATGGGGTCCCCGGGGTTGAAATGAGCACATGGAGGGGGGCCATCCCTCATCGATTTGTAAAAGGCGCGGTCTTGGTGGATGGGGTCCCTGGGGCATAAATTGGCCCAGGGAGGGGAACCGTATGGCCTCCCTCCCCTATTACAAATAAGCTATGCCCTGGGGGATAGGGTCCCAGGGCCAAAATCAACCTGGGGAGGGGGGACCTTGTGGTTGTATTGGAGAGTGAATGTCTGTGTGAATGACTGTATGGGTGACTGCTGCGACAACAAGTGATGGACGGAATACTGAATGAATTAAGAATTCACCTCCAGTCAAGAGATCTGGGTTAAATCCATTGTTCTTCTGCTCACTATGCCAAACCAGTTTGGACCCAGCCATATGCATATCAGCCTTGACCCTGCTCCTCATGGGAACAGTCCAGCTCGAACTGCCAAGCCAGTCCTACCTGGACCGAACACATGCATTCTGGGACTGTTTTCGGGGGAACTCTCTGGTTTGCTTAAGACATTTTTGGGCATTTAGAAAGTTGACCTAGGAATGCATTTCGCCTGTTGCTTACCATTGGCTTTGTGGTTTGTAACTCACATTTTCTGGCTTTCTATATGCTGGCTTTATTTGCTTTAGACATCCAACGCGAGTCTGTCCCTCCCATTGCCCACATCTTGTTTACCGTATTCTTCCACAAACATACTTTCTGTAAACAGGGCTTTAAATCTTTTTTTTGTCCTGTCACGTTTAATGGACATTCAAAGACAGAGGTCTTTGAAACTGTGTCTACCGAGGCAGCTTACTTTGCTTTCGCCGTCTTCAAAGTGAGAGCGTTTATAGGAAAGAGGAATGCAGATTACTCTCACCATGGAGGCCACTTGTGCTCCTTCTATGCTCCAGTTTACAAAGCTGTAACATAACCCTTAAATAGCACATCATGTAACATGCCTATGAGAGCTTTTGTTTTTAGCTAGACAGGTAAGTGGGTTAATGTTTTTAACTCAGAGATCTTTTTGTTACTTGCAGTTAATAAACTGTAATCCTTCTAATATAGCACTGTGAGCTATGAAGGACATGTGACTCCTACACCATGTAACTCTCACTGTTTTATGCAACAAACATCTCGTACATGGAATTATGGATTTACATACTTACATGATTTATTGTCAATATATAGTGTATGTTATGTAAAGTGCTCTGACACCATGCACTGAGATGAGCAGCACTATAAAAGAAATAAAATAGTGGTATTTACATTGGTATTTGTGCAAATACTGGGACAGACCAACACATCGGACAGTCTTACAGTGCATTTCTCTGATTAACAGAATCTGAACAAAGTCAAAAACATGCCTCTCTTAAGCTTCTATGAAGTGATAACAAGCTGTGGGCCTTTCTTTCCCCTTCTTTCCATTTGCATCTAAGTGTGAGTCTTCATAATGCACCCAGCCAGGATCAGATTGGAACAAAAGGAGGCCTGATGGCCCCTTAACTTCGACCTTTGTCTTGGCCCAGTTGGAGGTAAAAATAAATAACAAGCAATGGCAACACCAATAGGTCTCGCCTATGCGAGATCTATTGGCTTTGTCAATGTTTTTTTAGCCACATTGTACAGCAGCACTGGCTTCAGAGCAGCATGGCTGAAAGATTTAAAAAAATCGTTATGATGTGGTCAACACTGGCTGTGTCATAGAACATTTTTCTTTACTTTCAGCCATGATACCACATAGCTAAGAAACATTGGCAAAGCCAATAAATCTCGCATAGGCAAGACCTATTGGCTTTGCCAATGCGTGTTAGGTCTATGGACTACGATCACAGCCCACGAATGCATGAACATGATCACAAGTTCTTCATCCTTCCCTCACGAACATTAGACACTTCGCTCGAAATATGCCGTCCGCTCTGGCTCGTTATAATCCGGGCAGCACTTCAGTTCAAAGAGTGGCTTGATAGGTGTTATGATGATCAGGGGCATGTACCTGGTGACATTTCCAATTAATTTAACTTTTAGATACACTCTGCTCGGCAGAGCCCGGTGGAGAATGTATAATTTTTGGGAAGAGGCTCGCTTGAGTAGCTGGGAAAGTTATTATCATCTCTATTCATCTCAATACTATTATTACTTGGGGCTGCTCCCCTCTTATTGCACCTTGGTATACTCCATGCATTGAACAGGATGATTTCTTACTTTGAGCCTTACTTTCACTTGGCCCTGAACTATGCATCAACCAGGCTCTTTTTCCAGTGATCAATCCGAGCCTTATGTTGAGGAGGAATACTCTTTGAGGGAAGAACCTGTGGAGGTTTTCTATAACACCGAACAGCAGTCTGTAAATAAAGTACTTTTTTTTTTTTTCTAGAGCGCGGCTGTCACCCTACGGGTATCCTGGCGCTAGGACTGAGATGGAAAGAAAAAGAAACTTTTAGCCATCCAAGTGTCCACGGCTTATAGGAACGAGAAAGATGAGAGAAAGAAAGAAGAAGACACAGGCCAACCGAAAGTGCAGAATTAGAAAGTCACATACCCTTCCCTAGGAAAGAGCCAGGTTTTCAGACTCCGCCTAAAGTCCATCAGGGAGTTGGCCTGTCTGATATTCAGAGGGAGGTCGTTCCAAAAGCGCGAGGCCACTGTGCTAAATGCCCTGCCTCCCATCCTGGCCTTTTTAACTCTGCCTGTGATTAGCAGAGAAGCATTCGAGGATCGTAAAGCTCTTTGTGGCTTATACCAGGAAAGTCTCTCCTGCAAGGAGATAGGACCGAGGCCATGTGCCGCTCTGAAAGCAATGCATAGGGATTTGAACAAAACTCTTTCCTTTATGGGAAGCCAATGGAGCTCTTGTAACGCTAACGTGGTTGAGGAGCAGCGTTTCTTCTTCAGTGCTAGTTTGGCTGCCATAGACTGGACTCTCTGCAGGCTCTGATAGATGTAACGAGGAGCTCCCAAATATAGGGAATTGCAGTAGTCCAGCCTACTCAGGATAATGCCGCATACCACCGAAGGTCTGTCCTCCACAGGCAGAAGAGGCAGAATCTGTCGTAGAGCTTTCAGAAGGGCAAAGCACACCCCAATTGTTTTTTTGGCTTGGTCACCTTTTACTAGATAATTGAGGATAATTGCGGAGTGGGTTCCCATTGAGCCCCAAATCATTCCCTCCCCCCACTTGAAGAATCTCTCGAACCCCGTAAATATCAGACGCAACAGTGATGCCACACATGGTCCAATTCGGAGACCATTGCCAAGTTGTGGAAGACCTTCATGTCAGATCATGGCTATAGTTCCACCAGAGGCTGAGCCCCCGCATCCACCCCAGTAACAGTCACAAATGTGTTCAATGATTTGTCAGACCAGTCAGACCACTCGAGTATTCCCAGAAAAAAAATGGGATATGGGCCCCAAGCCTAAGATATTCAAAACAGATACTCCCTATTCACGTTTCTAATAGATGGAGGGGCAGTTTAGTGGAATTCTGTCTTTTAACCTTATAAAATTACACACCCCAGATCCCCAGATTTGCTCTCTCGACCTGACCTGAAGTAGCCAAATACATGCAATTACACTTGCGCAAGGTCTGTGATAAGGACGTGAGGAACTGTTTACATGCGGAATGTCCACGTCCAGCCCTGTAAGGCAAAGTGGAAGAAATGAACGAGGTTGATCCTAACAAGAATTTCTTTGGAAATTTTCTAAAGACCCTAAATAGCATATTCAGGGAATGGAGGTGCTGTCAAAACTGGTTGTTGGGCATCCCCCGACCCCTGGAGAAGGTCCTAGAAATGGTGGTGAATGACAAATTATTGTGGGACCCTATCGACCCAGACATCCGAGTAGGTTGGTCCTGAAGAGCTATATGCCAGTTGTGTAACACAAACTGTGCGGATTCCACGGACTGGCAGAAATTGATTCTGATGCACATAGATCCTAAGCTGACAGAAGTGGTGTAGACTGAGGCTGGGCCCGTTGTGAATAGACTTTTGTTGGGTGATCCTTTGGTGAAAGATCTGTGCATGTTTGTTAGCAAGTTCACAAAACCCAGACGTCAATGAAAAAAGATTTTCAGAATTGCCTTTTTGTGTGGCCTGAGTGATATCAGGGACGATCGTCGGTCTGCATTCCAAGGTCCCCCGAAGAAGCTTAAGCAATTGTCAAAGAGGAGGTAGGCAGGACCCAGGCAGGAGCACCTTCTTCTCTGCAAAATCCAACTAGAACAGAGGAAGATATGGCAGAAGCGGGTTCCGAGCTGATAATCAGTTTGGACCACAAGCCTCAATTACACATAAAACTGATTCTGTTGTCAAAGGTTTTTTTGGGGGGCTGCATTCAATACGTTTTACACGGTAAACAACGTTTACCACAAATCTTTTTCCCCGCAGGGTATCACAACGCGGTTGTTATAACGACCGCGTTGTGATTCCGCATACTATTACTCCGAATGTCGGGAAGAACGACTTGCGGAGGGGGGGGGGGTGTTGGATTTAAAATCCAACACCTTCCCTATTGTCCGCACAGACTGGAGTTGGAATAGTAAATTATACTATTCCAACATCCAGCGCCCCCCCCCTCCGCAAGTCGTTGTTCCGACTTGCGGAGTAATGGTATGCGGAATCACAACGACCGCGTTGTGATTCCCTGCTGGGGAAAAGAATGCGGGATAACAAAACACATTTGTTTTACACTGTTGGTGTTAGATAACTCAAGATGCATGGGTCCTGGGGATGGGTAAAGGGTTCAAAATAGAATTCTATGTCTTTCCCATTCAATGGGCCCTACCTAAACAGCTTTGTTTTTCCCTATGAGAAATGTCCTTTAGAGATGCAGAAATTAAAGAATTGCCGTGCAAAGAGTGATTCACCACTCATCACAGAGGTTTTTGCAGTACTATTTTTCTCGTAGCCCAGCAAGGGGGACATTATCGGTTTGTGCTGAATCTAAGTGAGTTCAATGTTTGATTTCTTTATTGCTGCTTCAAGATGGAGAGGATCCATGTTCTCAGTGACCTTCTCAGGGAAAACGATTGAATGGTTTGCGTGGATGTAAAGGATGGCTTCTTGGCCATTTCTATTTTTGTTTTCACAGGCCAAACAAGTGGTATGAATATTCAGTTCTGCCATTTGGCCTATCTTTGGCCCTCTGGTGTTTCACCAAAATAATGAAACTGGTGGAAGACCTTGTGAGAGCCAGGAGTGTGTGCATGATAGTATACTTGGGAAAGCTCATTCTCATGGCTCAGGACAATCCTGTCTTCCTGACCCAGTTGTAGCACAGAATACATCTGCTTCAGCAGTTAAGGTTTCTCCTTAACAAGAAGAAGTTTGTGTTGCTCTGATTACTTACCGGTAATTCTCATTACTCTTAGTCCTACTCGTCCTCGACCTAGTCATAACTAATGAGGTATATTACACTGACTGGAAACGCTTTTAGGCTTCACCCACCCTCCTGCCAGGGGCTATAACTATATAGCCAGCAGACAGCACTTCCTGACATACCAAGCACAAATGGTCTGAATCAGGGAGGGTGGGTGGGAAGTATAACTGGGTCGAGGACGAGTAGGACTAAGAGTAATGAGGATTACCGGTAAGTAATCAGAGCATTACCTCTACATCCCTCGTCCTCGACCCAGTCTTAACTAATGAAGCAGACCAAAGCAACAAACACATGAAGGCCTTTGGCACACCATCATAAACAAAATTAGACTGCACACAGTTGTGGAGCGCACTAAAGTGAAATATTTAATAACAAAACAGAATCAAGTGGGAGCAACATGCCCCACAGCACGCAAAACACCACAACCAAAATTCATGCTGTCATTCAAAGCACAATTCAAACGGTAATGCTTCACAAAAGTAGAGTCAGCAGCTCAAGATCTCATCCAGGGGCACCCCAAGAAAGGTGGTCCCGGAAGCTGAGAAACCCCTTGTAGACCGGGCCTGTACCACAGAACGACACGGCAAACCAGAACCCTGATAAGCCAAAGAAATAACAGACTTGATCCAACGACCCAGAGAAAGCCGGGGGACAGCCTTCCCCCGACCAGCCTGTCCAAACGCCACAAACAGGGAGTCAGAAGAACACTTAACATCAAGAGTGTGCAACAACTGATCAGCAGGAGAAGAAGTAGACTGGTAGAAAGAAAGGAGGATCAACTCCTGGGAAGAATGAAACCTAGAACGTATTTTAGGCAGAAAACCAGGAACCAAACAGAGGACCACAGCATCGTCCATAAACTGCAAGAAAGGAGGAGAACAACACAAAGCAACGAGTTCACCCAACCTCAGAGCTGAGGTAATGGCCACCAGAAAAGCCAGCTTAAAGGACAGGAACCTGATATCAACAGAATCCAAAGGCTCAAAAGGAGAGGACTGCAGAGCAAATAGGACCAGATAAAGATCCCATGGAAGTATAGAAGAACAAACAGCAGGAGATGCGGTACACATCCTGAAGATCCAGGGTAGACATCACCGATCCAGCCTGAATCAATAGAATCACATGTTGCAGAGGATCCATCTTGAATGGAATCTTCCTGACAAACTGGTTCAAAGGCCAGAGATTTATCACAATCCGAAAGCCCCCCGTGACCTTCAGAACGAGAAAAATTACAGAATAAGTCCCCTGACCCTACTCTCACCAGGGAACAGGCACAATTGCCCTCTTAAGAAACATAGACTGAACTCCATCCAGCAGATCTTGATGATGAGATATGTCCTTGGGGGCCGGAGTCAGCATCCTGCCCGATGCAGGTGGAGGAGATATGAACTCGATCTGATAACCTCATTCCAGGACATCCAAGACCCACTGGTCGGACATCGAGAGACACCAAGCCGCCAGGAAAAGGTGCAATCTTCCCACCAACCTCTGGCAGCACTCCAGATGGAACGAACCGGGAGTCGGCATAGTTAGGAACGCTGATTACCAGGCCCCGCATCAGGAGGGGGTTTCTTCTGAAACCACCATAGGAACCCTTTCCCAGCGCTCTTCTGGTTCCAGAACATAGTCTTCTGTAGACAAGAAGGCTGACGGAAAGACTTAGCATTGGTATAGAATGAATCCTTACAACAAGGCTGATGCCGGAAGGACAAGGAATGCTTCCGTCCTTTGAACACCTTGTGCAGTTTCCACTCAAAGGCTTTCCCAAAAAGTTGAGGACAAGTGAACGGTAAATGCAAAGACATGGAGTGTTGAGCCGCATCAGTGTTCCACCTCTTTACCAATAAGTTCCGCCTAGCAGCAATGGATGCACCACACGACATGGCTGAAGAACGCACAGAGTTAAAAGCAATATCCGAGAGGAAATCAGCCTGACGTTCCATGGATTCTAGAAAGTCAGGACAACTTCCACCTTCTTGATTGGTGGCAAATAATGTCTTAAAATCGGACAACAATGACTGAGCAACATAAGCCCCATACATCCCCGATCGGATGGCGAGATGGGACCCAGCATAGGCCATCTTCAAAGAAGAGTCAATCTTCTTATCCACCCCATCCCTGAGGATATTATCATTAGCCATGGAAGGACATCCCACCAAACTGACCACAATCGAATCAACATGAACAGTCTCAGAAATGGTATCCTCCGTGTCCTGCATAGGGTAGAGTTTTGACATAAAGCAAGGCATCATAATGTGATCCGGATCCTTCCTCTCTTTCAAGAGGACATCCATCACAAAAGGATGAATAGGTAGAGTCTTAGTTGCCTGCTTCCGAATCTGTGGCAACACCGTATCCCTGGATGTGCAGGCAACATCCTCATCAGGGAAACCCATGTTCTCACTGGCATGGGACAGAATGTCCGGCAACAACTCCTTGGAAATGTATTTTCCCTTAAGGTCCACTGCACCCAAGGAGGAACCATCGGAAGACTCAGTGCTGGAAATATCGAAGTAGAGGTCACGACCCCCACCAAAACGTACACCAGCAGACTTCTTGAAGGACTTCAAATCAGACAATGTCTCCAAACTCAGCCTTTTCATATGATCGTCATCATCCAACCTGGCCTGCTTCACAGGAGGGGCGGAATCCACACTGTCCCCTGGAGAAGACGGAGAAGATACAGGAGAAACATGCCTGCGCTTCTGGTGACGTTTTCCCATAATGACAAACAGTAACAGAGTCAGTAGTAACAACAGTATGAAGCTTCCCCCCCTTTTATGCAAATGAAGGTGTAGAAGCAGCCTACACCAGTTCCAGCAAGCGTAATGACAGCCAACACAGCCAGATATCAGCTGACCCTGAGGAACGAAAGGAATGAAGGGGGGCGTGGCCACAACACGCTGAAATAATGGAATTTCCTGAACGCCATAGGCCGAAACTCAAGGGGACGAGCACCCGCTGTAAAGCCTAGCGGAGAAACGAGCCTCGGAACAGCCCGCATCCAGCGAGGCTGACTGACCCGATCTGCTGGCACTCGGGTGACTCAGCACCTGACGGCAATACCGTATTACCACCCTGCCTCCTACCCATAGGCAGGCCCAACAGAGGATGACAGTGGATGGCACACACAGCTCCAAGTGAATCAATCATCTGCGCACCTCCCCTATACTGTGTCCCAGTCTGAATGCAGGTCTTGCTGCATCACAGAGCAACTGGAGTCAACACCGGCAAGAAACGGAGGTAGGACCAGCCGGGTCCGAAATCACACCACTCCCACCACAGCAGAGTGGAAGGCGAACAGCCAGCAATCACTTCCCTCACTGAAAACAGCGGGAATAAAGAAACCTGCACCGCTGCCCTCGTGCATTCGGCCTAACAGACTTCCAGGAGCAGCAGCAATACCACCAGGAAACTGCGGAGAGGCACACGGCCAAGGAAAAGAAGAAGCCAAAAGACAACTGAGGCCTGACCAGACCAGCAACTCAGGCGACCGGTGTCACTTACAGAATCCAGGAGGCCATGCGTCCCGACTCCATTTGCTCCCACAATGGACCAAAAGCACCCACAGAGCCCAGCAAAGGAGGTAACTCAAGTACATCCAGCAACAAGATGGACCGAAGATGGTCGCTGGGAAGGAGCTCCATAACGGAGCAACCGGGCACTAGGATCACCAACAAGGTGGAAATCCCTGCTTGCCCCCCCTGCACACCCCTTTTGCCGTTCCCCCACCGGACCAGGCAAAAAGAGGTTTGAAGCAAGATACAGCGCTGCCGCCATCCGCAAGAATCCACAAAGAAACTGGACGAAGGATCGAAGCCCCGCAATCGAAACTGAAAGTCCCTGGGTCCCGGGCACTAGGATCACCGACACACGGTGGAAATCCCTGCTTGTCCCACCCTCCACACCCCGTCCGACGTTCCCCCACCGGATCACTCCAAAAGGGGACTGAAGCAACATACACTGCTGCTGCCATCCGCAAAAATCCACGGGGAAATTAGACGCAGGAGCGAAGACCCGGAACAAAACCGAAAGTCCCTGGGTCACGCAGGCTCCCACCACTCTGCAAATCGACCGTGGGCCCCGTGGCGGTACAGGAGCAAAGGAAGAAAGAAGCGGTATGGAGACCACAAGAGTGCTCTGACCCCCGCAGCCCCGCAGAAGAACGAACGCAGCCCCGCAGAAGAAGGAACGTAGCTCCCGACCCCTACTGATGCTCTACTGGGGGGAAGAAACAGAAAGTCACCCAGGCACTCACCTCATGGCAAATCCCTCGTGGGCCCCCGTTCCACAACAGGAGCAACGGAAGATAGAAGTGGCGCGGAGACCCCAGGACAGCACTGACCCACGCAGCCCTCGGATGCCTGACTCCAAGATGGCCGCCCCAGCCAGCAACCAGAAACCGGATTCGCTCTATTGTTGTGCCCTCAAGTGAGTACTAGTAGTGAGGTACTCAGAACCCCTGCGGGACAGCCTCTCACCCGTTCCTAGTGAGGAGCGCCCCCCCTGCAAATAAAGACCTGAGCTGGCAACACCCCCCCGCCACTCGCCTGTGTTTGTCCCTAAGATGGCCGCCATGCCCACAAATCGGTAGAAAAATAGAACAAATGCCCCACTTATAACCTAACTACGCCAAAGATATCTGTTTAGCCAGTCAACCTGTCCTTGATGAAGCGCAACCCCCCCCCCCGCCGCAGCCTGAGACCAACCTCTCCTCTCCCGAGGTGCAGAGCTCTCCGGTGCCAACCACAAGATGGCCGCCTAGGACACTGAACACTGAACCCTGACCTTTGAGTGGAAAACACCCACCACGGATTGAGCTCTACGCTGCTCAGAACCCCCCCAACAGGAAGAGGGCAGAGAGACCGAGCACACTCATGACCACCAGTAATTTGCGCCTAACCTTTAGAGGGTCGCCCGGGCCCGTAACCCGCCCTAATCCCTCTCCCGGGGAATCACCAAGTCTCAGAACAATTTCCTTTCCTCATGAATCTTACCTCACCCTGACCCCCCGACCATTCCATCCTATTCAGCCCCTTCCCAATGTGCTTTCTCCCGACAGTGGCGACCCCACAATCTACACCGCCCACACCCCAATCCACTGCACCCCTGAGTTTGCTCTCATTAACTAGCCCACGCAATAACAACTCAAATATCTCCATCACTCTCCTACTACCCTCCGAGGACTCTCTGGAAACATTTTTCCGTCCTCCAGTACTGAGCCTGCCCCCGTCCCACACACACAATGCCCTCCGCCATGGCAGCCCACACCGTCCATTCCTCTACGAACCAAGTAATTCTGGACGACCCAACTCCTTCTCGATCATTTTCCCGCCTGACCTCTCACCCAAAGCAAAGAAGAACTTTAAACAGAAACTGATCAGACAGCATCCCGAATCACTTTTCGCAGACATCTACCACTGCTCTTCCAAAGGAAAGGTAAAAATGGACCTTATCTTCCTCACTGAGAGACACGAAGTATGGAAATCCATCCTCAGATCGCAGCTCAACATTTCAAAAACCACCAACACCTCACATAGCTGCAAACTGAGAATATCACTCCCATACCGCTCAAGGCACACTGTAAATACCACTGTGCCCATCTACTCCAACGGTACAGTCCTGATACAAGCCAACAACGACAATCTAGAGTCCTTTGACGCCCTCTTCTCCTCTCTCCGGAATGCACCCTCTCACACACCCCTTCCCCTCCTGCCCCTACTCCCCCCCCGGAAGAACCGGACCCGCCATCAGAACTCACCCAACGCTCCGGTACTCCCTAGCAACCACACACGCCCCTCACCACACGGCATCCCCCCAGGGAGAATATGACCCCTCCACTTCCCCCGTCCGGTTCTCACCCCTACCCGCCACCTACCTTTCCGGTATTCCCCAGCAACCTCGCACACCCACCTCCACAAGACACCCCTCTTACCACCCCCAGGGAGAACAGGACCCCTCTACTTCCCCCGTCGGCTCTCACCGCCACCCGCCACACACCGCTCCGATACTCTCTAGCAACCTCGCACGCCCCTCGGCACACGACATCCCCCTCACCACCCCCATAGAGAACAGGACACCCCTACTTCCCACCTTCGGCTCTCACCCCCATCCGCCACCTGCCAGCTCTCACCCCCACCCACCACCTGCCCTCCACCCACCCCAATCAACTCCGAACAACCTGAACACCCACCTCCCCAAACCCACAGGCAATAAAGCACCTGCAACCCAACAAGACCCCTCGCCACACGACATCCCCCTCACCACCCCATAGAGAACAGGACCCCCTACTTTCCACCCTCTGCTCTTACCCCCATCCACCACATGCTGGCTCTCACCCCCACCCGCCACCTACCCTCCACCCACCCCAATCCACTCTGAACAACCTGAACAACCACCTCCCCAAACCCACAGGCAATAAAGCACCAACACCCCAACATGACCCCCGCCACCCTGCACTCACGGCTCCGCCCGGACCCCACACGGTCAACACAACCAAAACAAGGCTACCCAACACCCTGAGATTCTCTCCCCCCAGACCCGACACGGAAAACACAGCCACTACTAAGCTACCCAACACCTTGAGATTCTCCCCCCCTAGGCCCAACACACCCGCACAGGACCAGTCCCGATACCTCAACGAATTAGAGACTGAGCAGCGACTCTCCCTGCTGAAAACCCAGATAGCAACTATAATCCAGGGCTTTAATGAAATCCTAGCCAACCTCTCAGCGCCCCAGCAGCCTCAGCGCACCCACTCCTCCACCACCCATACACAACAAAGACCGTCCATAGTCCCCCTCCAGAGATGGATAGCTAACCCCTCCCCAATCTGACACCTAGACCCAAAAGAACTAGAGACGCTATGTGATGCGGCAGATCTCGCCTCCTCGTACGACAATCCTGTTACTGTCACCCTCCAATCCAAAATCCAGGTGATCATCGGACTAGGAAGAGACCAAGCCCCTCTGAAATCACTCAGACCGCCGACCACCCTCACGAGCATCCCCACGGCCCCCCTAACGAAGAAACCCAAAACAGAGACGACCCCCACAAACTGCACGCTCATAAACTGCAGATCAGCCACCAAACATGCCACAGAACTAGCAGAATCCATCCTCACTCACGACATAGACATAGCATTCATCACCGAAACCTAGCTTAATGATTCCTCCCTACCACTCCTGGACACTCTCGTCCCCCCAGGCTTTATAATCACCAACAAAGACAGAAAAGACCAAAGAGGAGGAGGCATAGCAATCATCCACAGAGAAAATATTTCCGGGGCGGAAACAGAATAGTTCAACTACAACACCTTTGAGTGCCTAACCGTTAACATCAGCACTAACAACAACAAAACACTAACCTGCCACCTTATCTACCACCCCCCAGGCAACTCCGCCACCTTCACTGAACACCTATCTGACCTGATTGCCCACTGCTCACTACGAGATGCGTATAACTTAATTCTGGGCGACCTCAACCTATACTGGAATGAAGATAACAACCCGTTAATCCAAAACCTGAGTGAGTTGCTCCACAATAACAACCATACCCAACACTGCACAGAAGACACTCATAACAAAGGAGCAATCCTAGATGCCATTATCGCCAAACGTGACACAGTGACAATAAATCACACCCTGCCCGTGGATTGGTCTGACCACCACTTAATACTCGTCCACCTCACTCAGCCAGCCACTCTACAACCCCCCACCCAAGAACAGCCCAAATGGACCAGACACATCACTCAGATCAACATGACTGACCTGGAGAAAAAGGTCAACTCCCTCCTCACTACCTCCACGGATGATCTATCCACGGCAGAACTCACTAACCATTACAACACATCCCTAACATCCATTCTAGATCAGATAGCCCCTTTGAAACTAAAAAAAAACAGGAACATCCCATCCAGATCCTGGTTCAATACGGACATCAACAACGAAAGGAGACAACTTAGAGCCACAGAAAGACTATGGAGAAACAACCCCTCCACAAGCCTACTCGAACAACTCAAAGCAGCTTGAAGAAAATACAAAAAACAAATCTGTAGCGAAAAATCCAACTTTTTCTGCTCCGCCCTGGACAATGCAAAAAACAGGCCCAATGAACTGTTTAAACTCATCAAGCAACAAACCACCAAGCCCCCCGTACCCTCTACCCAGGCCTCCAATGAACTGTGCAAAAACGTTGCCATCTTCTTCGAAGAAAAAAATCTCCAAGATTGAGCTCTCCCTAGACACCAGCACCAACCCCGTCTGCGAAAGCCTGCCCCCAGTTTCAATAGAAAGCACATGCCTACACCACACAAATACATGGAAGTCCTTCAATCCCATCATGGAAGCCAAGATTATCAAGCTAATCTCCACCTCCAAACCCGCTTCTCATGTCCTTGACCCTATACCCACCCAATTGACCAAAAAACTCAAACTCTCCATAGCCCCGTTCTGGTGCAGAATCATCAACAGATATGGGCCCCAAGCCTAAGATATTCAAAACAGATACTCCCTATTCACGTTTCTAATAGATGGAGGGGCAGTTTAGTGGAATTCTGTCTTTTAACCTGATAAAATTACACACCCCAGATCCCCAGGTTTGCTCTCTCGACCTGAAGTAGCCAAATACATGCAATTACACTTGCGCAAGGTCTGTGATAAGGACGTGAGGAACTGTTTACATGCGGAATGTCCACGTCCAGCCCTGTAAGGCAAAGTGGAAGAAATGAACGAGGTTGATCCTAACAAGAATTTCTTTGGAAATTTTCTAAAGACCCTAAATAGCATATTCAGGGAATGGAGGTGCTGTCAAAACTGGTTGTTGGGCATCCCCCGACCCCTGGAGAAGGTCCTAGAAATGGTGGTGAATGACAAATTATTGTGGGACCCTATCGACCCAGACATCCGAGTAGGTTGGTCCTGAAGAGCTATATGCCAGTTGTGTAACACAAACTGTGCGGATTCCACGGACTGGCAGAAATTGATTCTGATGCACATAGATCCTAAGCTGACAGAAGTGGTGTCGACTGAGGCTGGGCCTGTTGCGAATAGACTTTTGTTGGGTGATCCTTTGGTGAAAGATCTGTGCATGTTTGTTAGCAAGTTCACAAAACCCAGACGTCAATGAAAAAAGATTTTCAGAATTGCCTTTTTGTGTGGCCTGAGTGATATCAGGGACGATCGTCGGTCTGCATTCCAAGGTCCCCCGAAGAAGCTTAAGCAATTGTCAAAGAGGAGGTAGGCAGGACCCAGGCAGGAGCACCTTCTTCCCTGCAAAATCCAACTAGAACAGAGGAAGATATGGCAGAGCGGGTTCCGAGCTGGTAATCAGTTTGGACCACAAGCCTCAATTACACATAAAACTGATTCTGTTGTCAAAGATTTTTTTGGGGGGCTGCATTCAATACGTTTTACACGGTAAACAACGTTTACCACAAATCTTTTTCCCCGCAGGGTATCACAACACGGTTGTTATAACGACCGCGTTGTGATTCCGCATACTATTACTTCGAAAGTCAGGAACAACGACTTGCGGAGGGGGGGGGGGGTGTTGGATTTAAAATCCAACACCTTCCCTATTGTCCGCACAGACTGGAGTTGGAATAGTAAATTATACTATTCCAACATCCAGCGCCCCCCCCTCCGCAAGTCGTTGTTCCGACTTGCGGAGTAATGGTATGCGGAATCACAACGACCGCGTTGTGATTCCCTGCGGGGGAAAAGAATGCGGGATAACAAAACACATTTGTTTTACACTGTTGGTGTTAGATAACTCAAGATGCATGGGTCCTGGAGATGGGTAAAGGGTTCAAAATAGAATTCTATGTCTTTCCCATTCAATGGGCCCTACCTAAACAGCTTTGTTTTTCCCTATGAGAAATGTCCTTTAGAGATGCAGAAATTAAAGAATTGCCGTGCAAAGAGTGATTCACCTGACGTCCACTCATCACAGAGTTTTTGCAGTACTATTTTTCTCGTAGCCAAGCAAGGGGGACATTATCGGTTTGTGCTGAATCTAAGTGAGTTCAATGTTTGATTTCTTTATTGCTGCTTCAAGATGGAGAGGATCCATGTTCTCAGTGACCTTCTCAGGGAAAACGATTGAATGGTTTGCATGGATGTAAAGGATGGCTTTTTGGCCATCTCTATTTTTCTTTTCACAGGCCAAACAAGTGGTATGAATATTTAGTTCTGCCATTTGGCCTATCTTTGGCCCTCTGGTGTTTCACCAAAATAATGAAACTGTTGGAAGAACTTGTGAGAGCCAGGAGTGTGTGCATGATAGTATACTTGGGCAAGATCATTCTCATGGCTCAGGACAATCCTGTCTTCCTGACCCAGTTGTAGCACAGAATACATCTGCTTCAGCAGTTAAGGTTTCTCCTTAACAAGAAGAAGTTTGTGTTGCTCTGATTACTTACCGGTAATTCTCATTACTCTTAGTCCTACTCGTCCTCGACCTAGTCATAACTAATGAGGTATATTACACTGACAGGAAACGCTTTTAGGCTCCACCCACCCTCCTGCCAGGGGCTATAACTATATAGCCAGCAGACAGCACTTCCTGACATACCAAGCACAAATGGTCTGAATCAGGGAGGGTGGGTGGGAAGTATAACTGGGTCGAGGACGAGTAGGACTAAGAGTAATGAGGATTACCGGTAAGTAATCAGAGCATTACCTCTACATCCCTCGTCCTCGACCCAGTCTTAACTAATGAAGCAGACCAAAGCAACAAACACATGAAGGCCTTTGGCACACCATCATAAACAAAATTAGACTGCACACAGTTGTGGAGCGCACTAAAGTGAAATATTTAATAACAAAACAGAATCAAGTGGGAGCAACATGCCCCACAGCACGCAAAACACCACAACCAAAATTCATGCTGTCATTCAAAGCACAATTCAAACGGTAATGCTTCACAAAAGTAGAGTCAGAAGCTCAAGATCTCATCCAGGGGCACCCCAAGAAAGGTGGCCCCGGAAGCTGAGAAACCCCTTGTAGACCGGGCCTGTACCACAGAACGACACGGCAAACCAGAACCCTGATAAGCCAAAGAAATAACAGACTTGATCCAACGACCCAGAGAAAGCCGGGGGGCAGCCTTCCCCCGACCAGCCTGTCCAAACGCCACAAACAGGGAGTCAGAAGGACACTTAACATCAAGAGTGTGCAACAACTGATCAGCAGGAGAAGAAGTAGACTGGTAGAAAGAAAGGAGGATCAACTCCTGGGAAGAATGAAACCTAGAACGTATTTTAGGCAGAAAACCAGGAACCAAACAGAGGACCACAGCATCGTCCATAAACTGCAAGAAAGGAGGAGAACAACACAAAGCAACGAGTTCACCCAACCTCAGAGCTGAGGTAATGGCCACCAGAAAAGCCAGCTTAAAGGACAGGAACCTGATATCAACAGAATCCAAAGGCTCAAAAGGAGAGGACTGCAGAGCAAATAGGACCAGATAAAGATCCCATGGAAGTATAGAAGAACAAACAGCAGGAGATGCGGTACACATCCTGAAGATCCAGGGTAGACATCACCGATCCAGCCTGAATCAATAGAATCACATGTTGCAGAGGATCCATCTTGAATGGAATCTTCCTGACAAACTGGTTCAAAGGCCAGAGATTTATCACAATCCGAAAGCCCCCCGTGACCTTCAGAACGAGAAAAATTACAGAATAAGTCCCCTGACCCTACTCTCACCGGGGAACAGGCACAATTGCCCTCTTCAGAAACATAGACTGAACTCCATCCAGCAGATCTTGATGATGAGATATGTCCTTGGGGGCCGGAGTCAGCACCCTGCCCGATGCAGGTGGAGGAGATATGAACTCGATCTGATAACCTCATTCCAGGACATCCAAGACCCACTGGTCGGACATCGAGAGACACCAAGCCGCCAGGAAAAGGTGCAATCTTCCCACCAACCTCTGGCAGCACTCCAGATGGAACGAACCGGGAGTCGGCATAGTTAGGAACGCTGATTACCAGGCCCCGCATCAGGAGGGGGTTTCTTCTGAAACCACCATTGGAACCCTTTCCCAGCGCTCTTCTGGTTCCAGAACATAGTCTTCTGTAGACAAGAAGGGTGACGGAAAGACTTAGCATTGGTATAGAATGAATCCTTACAACGAGGCTGATGCCGGAAGGACAAGGAATGCTTCCGTCCTTTGAACACCTTGTGCAGTTTCCACTCAAAGGCTTTCCCAAAAAGTTGAGGACAAGTGAACGGTAAATGCAAAGACATGGAGTGTTGAGCCGCATCAGTGTTCCACCTCTTTACCAATAAGTTCCGCCTAGCAGCAATGGATGCACCACACGACATGGCTGAAGCACGCACAGAGTTAAAAGCAATATCCGAGAGGAAATCAGCCTGACGTTCCATGGATTCTAGAAAGTCAGGACAACTTCCACCTTCTTGATTGGTGGCAAATAATGTCTTAAAATCGGACAACAATGACTGAGCAACATAAGCCCCATACATCCCCGATCGGATGGCGAGATGGGACCCAGCATAGGCCATCTTCAAAGAAGAATCAATCTTCTTATCCACCCCATCCCTGAGGATATTATCATTAGCCATGGAAGGACATCCCACCAAACTGACCACAATCGAATCAACATGAACAGTCTCAGAAATGGTATCCTCCGTGTCCTGCATAGGGTAGAGTTTTGACATAAAGCAAGGCATCATAATGTGATCCGGATCCTTCCTCTCTTTCAAGAGGACATCCATCACAAAAGGATGAATAGGTAGAGTCTTAGTTGCCTGCTTCCGAATCTGTGGCAACACCGTATCCCTGGATGTGCAGGCAACATCCTCATCAGGGAAACCCATGTTCTCACTGGCATGGGACAGAATGTCCGGCAACAACTCCTTGCAAATGTATTTTCCCTTAAGGTCCACTGCACCCAAGGAGGAACCATCGGAAGACTCAGTGCTGGAAATATCGAAGTAGAGGTCACGACCCCCACCAAAACGTACACCAGCAGACTTCTTGAAGGACTTCAAATCAGACAATGTCTCCAAACTCAGCCTTTTCATATGATCGTCATCATCCAACCTGGCCTGCTTCACAGGAGGGGCGGAATCCACACTGTCCCCTGGAGAAGACGGAGAAGATACAGGAGAAACATGCCTGCGCTTCTGGTGACGTTTTCCCATAATGACAAACAGTAACAGAGTCAGTAGTAACAACAGTATGAAGCTTCCCCCCCTTTTATGCAAATGAAGGTGTAGAAGCAGCCTACACCAGTTCCAGCAAGCGTAATGACAGCCAACACAGCCAGATATCAGCTGACCCTGAGGAACGAAAGGAATGAAGGGGGGCGTGGCCACAACACGCTGAAATAATGGAATTTCCTGAACGCCATAGGCCGAAACTCAAGGGGACGAGCACCCGCTGTAAAGCCTAGCGGAGAAACGAGCCTCGGAACAGCCCGCATCCAGCGAGGCTGACTGACCCGATCTGCTGGCACTCGGGTGACTCAGCACCTGACGGCAATACCGTATTACCACCCTGCCTCCTACCCATAGGCAGGCCCAACAGAGGATGACAGTGGATGGCACACACAGCTCCAAGTGAATCAATCATCTGCGCACCTCCCCTATACTGTGTCCCAGTCTGAATGCAGGTCTTGCTGCATCACAGAACAACTGGAGTCAACACCGGCAATAAACGGAGGTAGGACCAGCCGGGTCCGAAATCACACCACTCCCACCACAGCAGAGTGGAAGGCGAACAGCCAGCAATCACTTCCCTCACTGAAAACAGCGGGAATAAAGAAACCTGCACCGCTGCCCTCGTGCATTCGGCCTAACAGACTTCCAGGAGCAGCAGCAATACCACCAGGAAACTGCGGAGAGGCACACGGCCAAGGAAAAGAAGAAGCCAAAAGACAACTGAGGCCTGACCAGACCAGCAACTCAGGCGACCGGTGTCACTTACAGAATCCAGGAGGCCATGCGTCCCGACTCCATTTGCTCCCACAATGGACCAAAAGCACCCACAGAGCCCAGCAAAGGAGGTAACTCAAGTACATCCAGCAACAAGATGGACCGAAGATGGTCGCTGGGAAGGAGCTCCATAACGGAGCAACCGGGCACTAGGATCACCAACAAGGTGGAAATCCCTGCTTGCCCCCCCTGCACACCCCTTTTGCCGTTCCCCCACCGGACCAGGCAAAAAGAGGTTTGAAGCAAGATACAGCGCTGCCGCCATCCGCAAGAATCCACAAAGAAACTGGACGAAGGATCGAAGCCCCGCAATCGAAACTGAAAGTCCCTGGGTCCCGGGCACTAGGATCACCGACACACGGTGGAAATCCCTGCTTGTCCCACCCTCCACACCCCGTCCGACGTTCCCCCACTGGATCACTCCAAAAGGGGACTGAAGCAACATACACTGCTGCTGCCATCCGCAAAAATCCACGGGGAAATTAGACGTAGGAGCGAAGACCCGGAACAAAACCGAAAGTCCCTGGGTCACGCAGGCTCCCACCACTCTGCAAATCGACCGTGGGCCCCGTGGCGGTACAGGAGCAAAGGAAGAAAGAAGCGGTATGGAGACCACAAGAGTGCTCTGACCCCCGCAGCCCCGCAGAAGAACGAACGCAGCCCCGCAGAAGAAGGAACGTAGCTCCCGACCCCTACTGATGCTCTACTGGGGGGAAGAAACAGAAAGTCACCCAGGCACTCACCTCATGGCAAATCCCTCGTGGGCCCCCGTTCCACAACAGGAGCAGCGGAAGATAGAAGTGGCGCGGAGACCCCAGGACAGCACTGACCCACGCAGCCCTCGGATGCCTGACTCCAAGATGGCCGCCCCAGCCAGCAACCAGAAACCGGATTCGCTCTATTGTTGTGCCCTCAAGTGAGTACTAGTAGTGAGGTACTCAGAACCCCTGCGGGACAGCCTCTCACCCGTTCCTAGTGAGGAGCGCCCCCCCTGCAAATAAAGACCTGAGCTGGCAACACCCCCCCGCCACTCGCCTGTGTTTGTTCCTAAGATGGCCGCCATGCCCACAAATCGGTAGAAAAATAGAACAAATGCCCCACTTATAACCTAACTACGCCAAAGATATCTGTTTAGCCAGTCAACCTGTCCTTGATGAAGCGCAACCCCCCCCCCCCCGCCGCAGCCTGAGACCAACCTCTCCTCTCCCGAGGTGCAGAGCTCTCCGGTGCCAACCACAAGATGGCCGCCTAGGACACTGAACACTGAACCCTGACCTTTGAGTGGAAAACACCCACCACGGATTGAGCTCTACGCTGCTCAGAACCCCCCCAACAGGAAGAGGGCAGAGAGACCGAGCACACTCATGACCACCAGTAATTTGCGCCTAACCTTTAGAGGGTCGCCCGGGCCCGTAACCTGCCCTAATCCCTCTCCCGGGGAATCACCAAGTCTCAGAACAATTTCCTTTCCTCATGAATCTTACCTCACCCTGACCCCCCGACCATTCCATCCTATTCAGCCCCTTCCCAATGTGCTTTCTCCCGACAGTGGCGACCCCACAATCTACACCGCCCACACCCCAATCCACTGCACCCCTGAGTTTGCTCTCATTAACTAGCCCACGCAATAACAACTCGAATATCTCCATCACTCTCCTACTACCCTCCGAGGACTCTCTGGAAACATTTTTCCGTCCTCCAGTACTGAGCCTGCCCCCGTCCCACACACACAATGCCCTCCGCCATGGCAGCCCACACCGTCCATTCCTCTACGAACCAAGTAATTCTGCACGACCCAACTCCTTCTCGATCATTTTCCCGCCTGACCTCTCACCCAAAGCAAAGAAGAACTTTAAACAGAAACTGATCAGACAGCATCCCGAATCACTTTTCGCAGACATCTACCACTGCTCTTCCAAAGGAAAGGTAAAAATGGACCTTATCTTCCTCACTGAGAGACACGAAGTATGGAAATCCATCCTCAGATCGCAGCTCAACATTTCAAAAACCACCAACACCTCACATAGCTGCAAACTGAGAATATCACTCCCATACCGCTCAAGGCACACTGTAAATACCACTGTGCCCATCTACTCCAACGGTACAGTCCTGATACAAGCCAACAACGACAATCTAGAGTCCTTTGACGCCCTCTTCTCCTCTCTCCGGAATGCACCCTCTCACACACCCCTTCCCCTCCTGCCCCTACTCCCCCCCCGGAAGAACCGGACCCGCCATCAGAACTCACCCAACGCTCCGGTACTCCCTAGCAACCACACACGCCCCTCACCACACGGCATCCCCCCAGGGAGAATATGACCCCTCCACTTCCCCCGTCCGGTTCTCACCCCTACCCGCCACCTACCTTTCCGGTACTCCCCAGCAACCTCGCACACCCACCTCCACAAGACACCCCTCTTACCACCCCCAGGGAGAACAGGACCCCTCTACTTCCCCCGTCGGCTCTCACCGCCACCCGCCACACACCGCTCCGATACTCTCTAGCAACCTCGCACGCCCCTCGGCACACGACATCCCCCTCACCACCCCCATAGAGAACAGGACACCCCTACTTCCCACCTTCGGCTCTCACCCCCATCCGCCACCTGCCAGCTCTCACCCCCACCCACCACCTGCCCTCCACCCACCCCAATCAACTCCGAACAACCTGAACACCCACCTCCCCAAACCCACAGGCAATAAAGCACCTGCAACCCAACAAGACCCCTCGCCACACGACATCCCCCTCACCACCCCATAGAGAACAGGACCCCCTACTTTCCACCCTCTGCTCTTACCCCCATCCGCCACATGCCGGCTCTCACCCCCACCCGCCACCTACCCTCCACCCACCCCAATCCACTCCGAACAACCTGAACAACCACCCCCCCAAACCCACAGGCAATAAAGCACCAACACCCCAACATGACCCCCGCCACCCTGCACTCACGGCTCCGCCCGGACCCCACACGGTCAACACAACCAAAACAAGGCTACCCAACACCCTGAGATTCTCTCCCCCCAGACCCGACACGGAAAACACAGCCACTACTAAGCTACCCAACACCTTGAGATTCTCCCCCCCTAGGCCCAACACACCCGCACAGGACCAGTCCCGATACCTCAACGAATTAGAGACTGAGCAGCGACTCTCCCTGCTGAAAACCCAGATAGCAACTATAATCCAGGGCTTTAATGAAATCCTAGCCAACCTCTCAGCGCCCCAGCAGCCTCAGCACACCCACTCCTCCACCACCCATACACAACAAAGACCGTCCATAGTCCCCCTCCAGAGATGGATAGCTAACCCCTCCCCAATCTGACACCTAGACCCAAAAGAACTAGAGACGCTATGTGATGCGGCAGATCTCGCCTCCTCGTACGACAATCCTGTTACTGTCACCCTCCAATCCAAAATCCAGGTGATCATCGGACTAGGAAGAGACCAAGCCCCTCTGAAATCACTCAGACCGCCGACCACCCTCACGAGCATCCCCACGGCCCCCCTAACGAAGAAACCCAAAACAGAGACGACCCCCACAAACTGCACGCTCATAAACTGCAGATCAGCCACCAAACATGCCACAGAACTAGCAGAATCCATCCTCACTCACGACATAGACATAGCATTCATCACCGAAACCTAGCTTAATGATTCCTCCCTACCACTCCTGGACACTCTCGTCCCCCCAGGCTTTATAATCACCAACAAAGACAGAAAAGACCAAAGAGGAGGAGGCATAGCAATCATCCACAGAGAAAATATTTCCGGGGCGGAAACAGAATAGTTCAACTACAACACCTTTGAGTGCCTAACCGTTAACATCAGCACTAACAACAACAAAACACTAACCTGCCACCTTATCTACCACCCCCCAGGCAACTCCGCCACCTTCACTGAACACCTATCTGACCTGATTGCCCACTGCTCACTACGAGATGCGTATAACTTAATTCTGGGCGACCTCAACCTATACTGGAATGAAGATAACAACCCGTTAATCCAAAACCTGAGTGAGTTGCTCCACAATAACAACCATACCCAACACTGCACAGAAGACACTCATAACAAAGGAGCAATCCTAGATGCCATTATCGCCAAACGTGACACAGTGACAATAAATCACACCCTGCCCGTGGATTGGTCTGACCACCACTTAATCCTCGTCCACCTCACTCAGCCAGCCACTCTACAACCCCCCACCCAAGAACAGCCCAAATGGACCAGACACATCACTCAGATCAACATGACTGACCTGGAGAAAAAGGTCAACTCCCTCCTCACTACCTCCACGGATGATCTATCCACGGCAGAACTCACTAACCATTACAACACATCCCTAACATCCATTCTAGATCAGATAGCCCCTTTGAAACTAAAAAAAAACAGGAACATCCCATCCAGATCCTGGTTCAATACGGACATCAACAACGAAAGGAGACAACTTAGAGCCACAGAAAGACTATGGAGAAACAACCCCTCCACAAGCCTACTCGAACAACTCAAAGCAGCTTGAAGAAAATACAAAAAACAAATCTGTAGCGAAAAATCCAACTTTTTCTGCTCCGCCCTGGACAATGCAAAAAACAGGCCCAATGAACTGTTTAAACTCATCAAGCAACAAACCACCAAGCCCCCCGTACCCTCTACCCAGGCCTCCAATGAACTGTGCAAAAACGTTGCCATCTTCTTCGAAGAAAAAAATCTCCAAGATTGAGCTCTCCCTAGACACCAGCACCAACCCCGTCTGCGAAAGCCTGCCCCCAGTTTCAATAGAAAGCACATGCCTACACCACACAAATACATGGAAGTCCTTCAATCCCATCATGGAAGCCAAGATTATCAAGCTAATCTCCACCTCCAAACCCGCTTCTCATGTCCTTGACCCTATACCCACCCAATTGACCAAAAAACTCAAACTCTCCATAGCCCCGTTCTGGTGCAGAATCATCAACAGATATGGGCCCCAAGCCTAAGATATTCAAAACAGATACTCCCTATTCACGTTTCTAATAGATGGAGGGGCAGTTTAGTGGAATTCTGTCTTTTAACCTGATAAAATTACACACCCCAGATCCCCAGGTTTGCTCTCTCGACCTGAAGTAGCCAAATACATGCAAAACCCAGACGTCAATGAAAAAAGATTTTCAGAATTGCCTTTTTGTGTGGCCTGAGTGATATCAGGGACGATCGTCGGTCTGCATTCCAAGGTCCCCCGAAGAAGCTTAAGCAATTGTCAAAGAGGAGGTAGGCAGGACCCAGGCAGGAGCACCTTCTTCCCTGCAAAATCCAACTAGAACAGAGGAAGATATGGCAGAGCGGGTTCCGAGCTGGTAATCAGTTTGGACCACAAGCCTCAATTACACATAAAACTGATTCTGTTGTCAAAGATTTTTTTGGGGGGCTGCATTCAATACGTTTTACACGGTAAACAACGTTTACCACAAATCTTTTTCCCCGCAGGGTATCACAACACGGTTGTTATAACGACCGCGTTGTGATTCCGCATACTATTACTTCGAAAGTCAGGAACAACGACTTGCGGAGGGGGGGGGGGGGGTGTTGGATTTAAAATCCAACACCTTCCCTATTGTCCGCACAGACTGGAGTTGGAATAGTAAATTATACTATTCCAACATCCAGCGCCCCCCCCTCCGCAAGTCGTTGTTCCGACTTGCGGAGTAATGGTATGCGGAATCACAACGACCGCGTTGTGATTCCCTGCGGGGGAAAAGAATGCGGGATAACAAAACACATTTGTTTTACACTGTTGGTGTTAGATAACTCAAGATGCATGGGTCCTGGAGATGGGTAAAGGGTTCAAAATAGAATTCTATGTCTTTCCCATTCAATGGGCCCTACCTAAACAGCTTTGTTTTTCCCTATGAGAAATGTCCTTTAGAGATGCAGAAATTAAAGAATTGCCGTGCAAAGAGTGATTCACCTGACGTCCACTCATCACAGAGGTTTTTGCAGTACTATTTTTCTCGTAGCCAAGCAAGGGGGACATTATCGGTTTGTGCTGAATCTAAGTGAGTTCAATGTTTGATTTCTTTATTGCTGCTTCAAGATGGAGAGGATCCATGTTCTCAGTGACCTTCTCAGGGAAAACGATTGAATGGTTTGCATGGATGTAAAGGATGGCTTTTTGGCCATCTCTATTTTTCTTTTCACAGGCCAAACAAGTGGTATGAATATTCAGTTCTGCCATTTGGCCTATCTTTGGCCCTCTGGTGTTTCACCAAAATAATGAAACTGGTGGAAGAACTTGTGAGAGCCAGGAGTGTGTGCATGATAGTATACTTGGGCAAGATCATTCTCATGGCTCAGGACAATCCTGTCTTCCTGACCCAGTTGTAGCACAGAATACATCTGCTTCAGCAGTTAAGGTTTCTCCTTAACAAGAAGAAGTTTGTGTTGCTCTGATTACTTACCGGTAATTCTCATTACTCTTAGTCCTACTCGTCCTCGACCTAGTCATAACTAATGAGGTATATTACACTGACAGGAAACGCTTTTAGGCTCCACCCACCCTCCTGCCAGGGGCTATAACTATATAGCCAGCAGACAGCACTTCCTGACATACCAAGCACAAATGGTCTGAATCAGGGAGGGTGGGTGGGAAGTATAACTGGGTCGAGGACGAGTAGGACTAAGAGTAATGAGGATTACCGGTAAGTAATCAGAGCATTACCTCTACATCCCTCGTCCTCGACCCAGTCTTAACTAATGAAGCAGACCAAAGCAACAAACACATGAAGGCCTTTGGCACACCATCATAAACAAAATTAGACTGCACACAGTTGTGGAGCGCACTAAAGTGAAATATTTAATAACAAAACAGAATCAAGTGGGAGCAACATGCCCCACAGCACGCAAAACACCACAACCAAAATTCATGCTGTCATTCAAAGCACAATTCAAACGGTAATGCTTCACAAAAGTAGAGTCAGAAGCTCAAGATCTCATCCAGGGGCACCCCAAGAAAGGTGGCCCCGGAAGCTGAGAAACCCCTTGTAGACCGGGCCTGTACCACAGAACGACACGGCAAACCAGAACCCTGATAAGCCAAAGAAATAACAGACTTGATCCAACGACCCAGAGAAAGCCGGGGGGCAGCCTTCCCCCGACCAGCCTGTCCAAACGCCACAAACAGGGAGTCAGAAGGACACTTAACATCAAGAGTGTGCAACAACTGATCAGCAGGAGAAGAAGTAGACTGGTAGAAAGAAAGGAGGATCAACTCCTGGGAAGAATGAAACCTAGAACGTATTTTAGGCAGAAAACCAGGAACCAAACAGAGGACCACAGCATCGTCCATAAACTGCAAGAAAGGAGGAGAACAACACAAAGCAACGAGTTCACCCAACCTCAGAGCTGAGGTAATGGCCACCAGAAAAGCCAGCTTAAAGGACAGGAACCTGATATCAACAGAATCCAAAGGCTCAAAAGGAGAGGACTGCAGAGCAAATAGGACCAGATAAAGATCCCATGGAAGTATAGAAGAACAAACAGCAGGAGATGCGGTACACATCCTGAAGATCCAGGGTAGACATCACCGATCCAGCCTGAATCAATAGAATCACATGTTGCAGAGGATCCATCTTGAATGGAATCTTCCTGACAAACTGGTTCAAAGGCCAGAGATTTATCACAATCCGAAAGCCCCCCGTGACCTTCAGAACGAGAAAAATTACAGAATAAGTCCCCTGACCCTACTCTCACCGGGGAACAGGCACAATTGCCCTCTTCAGAAACATAGACTGAACTCCATCCAGCAGATCTTGATGATGAGATATGTCCTTGGGGGCCGGAGTCAGCACCCTGCCCGATGCAGGTGGAGGAGATATGAACTCGATCTGATAACCTCATTCCAGGACATCCAAGACCCACTGGTCGGACATCGAGAGACACCAAGCCGCCAGGAAAAGGTGCAATCTTCCCACCAACCTCTGGCAGCACTCCAGATGGAACGAACCGGGAGTCGGCATAGTTAGGAACGCTGATTACCAGGCCCCGCATCAGGAGGGGGTTTCTTCTGAAACCACCATTGGAACCCTTTCCCAGCGCTCTTCTGGTTCCAGAACATAGTCTTCTGTAGACAAGAAGGGTGACGGAAAGACTTAGCATTGGTATAGAATGAATCCTTACAACGAGGCTGATGCCGGAAGGACAAGGAATGCTTCCGTCCTTTGAACACCTTGTGCAGTTTCCACTCAAAGGCTTTCCCAAAAAGTTGAGGACAAGTGAACGGTAAATGCAAAGACATGGAGTGTTGAGCCGCATCAGTGTTCCACCTCTTTACCAATAAGTTCCGCCTAGCAGCAATGGATGCACCACACGACATGGCTGAAGCACGCACAGAGTTAAAAGCAATATCCGAGAGGAAATCAGCCTGACGTTCCATGGATTCTAGAAAGTCAGGACAACTTCCACCTTCTTGATTGGTGGCAAATAATGTCTTAAAATCGGACAACAATGACTGAGCAACATAAGCCCCATACATCCCCGATCGGATGGCGAGATGGGACCCAGCATAGGCCATCTTCAAAGAAGAATCAATCTTCTTATCCACCCCATCCCTGAGGATATTATCATTAGCCATGGAAGGACATCCCACCAAACTGACCACAATCGAATCAACATGAACAGTCTCAGAAATGGTATCCTCCGTGTCCTGCATAGGGTAGAGTTTTGACATAAAGCAAGGCATCATAATGTGATCCGGATCCTTCCTCTCTTTCAAGAGGACATCCATCACAAAAGGATGAATAGGTAGAGTCTTAGTTGCCTGCTTCCGAATCTGTGGCAACACCGTATCCCTGGATGTGCAGGCAACATCCTCATCAGGGAAACCCATGTTCTCACTGGCATGGGACAGAATGTCCGGCAACAACTCCTTGGAAATGTATTTTCCCTTAAGGTCTACTGCACCCAAGGAGGAACCATCGGAAGACTCAGTGCTGGAAATATCGAAGTAGAGGTCACGACCCCCACCAAAACGTACACCAGCAGACTTCTTGAAGGACTTCAAATCAGACAATGTCTCCAAACTCAGCCTTTTCATATGATCGTCATCATCCAACCTGGCCTGCTTCACAGGAGGGGCGGAATCCACACTGTCCCCTGGAGAAGACGGAGAAGATACAGGAGAAACATGCCTGCGCTTCTGGTGACGTTTTCCCATAATGACAAACAGTAACAGAGTCAGTAGTAACAACAGTATGAAGCTTCCCCCCCTTTTATGCAAATGAAGGTGTAGAAGCAGCCTACACCAGTTCCAGCAAGCGTAATGACAGCCAACACAGCCAGATATCAGCTGACCCTGAGGAACGAAAGTAATGAAGGGGGGCGTGGCGACAACACGCTGAAATAATGGAATTTCCTGAACGCCATAGGCCGAAACTCAAGGGGACGAGCACCCGCTGTAAAGCCTAGCGGAGAAACGAGCCTCGGAACAGCCCGCATCCAGCGAGGCTGACTGACCCGATCTGCTGGCACTCGGGTGACTCAGCACCTGACGGCAATACCGTATTACCACCCTGCCTCCTACCCATAGGCAGGCCCAACAGAGGATGACAGTGGATGGCACACACAGCTCCAAGTGAATCAATCATCTGCGCACCTCCCCTATACTGTGTCCCAGTCTGAATGCAGGTCTTGCTGCATCACAGAGCAACTGGAGTCAACACCGGCAAGAAACGGAGGTAGGACCAGCCAGGTCCGAAATCACACCACTCCCACCACAGCAGAGTGGAAGGCGAACAGCCAGCAATCACTTCCCTCACTGAAAACAGCGGGAATAAAGAAACCTGCACCGCTGCCCTCGTGCATTCGGCCTAACAGACTTCCAGGAGCAGCAGCAATACCACCAGGAAACTGCGGAGAGGCACACGGCCAAGGAAAAGAAGAAGCCAAAAGACAACTGAGGCCTGACCAGACCAGCAACTCAGGCGACCGGTGTCACTTACAGAATCCAGGAGGCCATGCGTCCCGACTCCATTTGCTCCCACAATGGACCAAAAGCACCCACAGAGCCCAGCAAAGGAGGTAACTCAAGTACATCCAGCAACAAGATGGACCGAAGATGGTCGCTGGGAAGGAGCTCCATAACGGAGCAACCGGGCACTAGGATCACCAACAAGGTGGAAATCCCTGCTTGCCCCCCCTGCACACCCCTTTTGCCGTTCCCCCACCGGACCAGGCAAAAAGAGGTTTGAAGCAAGATACAGCGCTGCCGCCATCCGCAAGAATCCACAAAGAAACTGGACGAAGGATCGAAGCCCCGCAATCGAAACTGAAAGTCCCTGGGTCCCGGGCACTAGGATCACCGACACACGGTGGAAATCCCTGCTTGTCCCACCCTCCACACCCCGTCCGACGTTCCCCCACCGGATCACTCCAAAAGGGGACTGAAGCAACATACACTGCTGCTGCCATCCGCAAAAATCCACGGGGAAATTAGACGTAGGAGCGAAGACCCGGAACAAAACCGAAAGTCCCTGGGTCACGCAGGCTCCCACCACTCTGCAAATCGACCGTGGGCCCCGTGGCGGTACAGGAGCAAAGGAAGAAAGAAGCGGTATGGAGACCACAAGAGTGCTCTGACCCCCGCAGCCCCGCAGAAGAACGAACGCAGCCCCGCAGAAGAAGGAACGTAGCTCCCGACCCCTACTGATGCTCTACTGGGGGGAAGAAACAGAAAGTTACCCAGGCACTCACCTCATGGCAAATCCCTCGTGGGCCCCCGTTCCACAACAGGAGCAGCGGAAGATAGAAGTGGCGCGGAGACCCCAGGACAGCACTGACCCACGCAGCCCTCGGATGCCTGACTCCAAGATGGCCGCCCCAGCCAGCAACCAGAAACCGGATTCGCTCTATTGTTGTGCCCTCAAGTGAGTACTAGTAGTGAGGTACTCAGAACCCCTGCAGGACAGCCTCTCACCCGTTCCTAGTGAGGAGCGCCCCCCCTGCAAATAAAGACCTGAGCTGGCAACACCCCCCCGCCACTCGCCTGTGTTTGTCCCTAAGATGGCCGCCATGCCCACAAATCGGTAGAAAAATAGAACAAATGCCCCACTTATAACCTAACTACGCCAAAGATATCTGTTTAGCCAGTCAACCTGTCCTTGGTGAAGCGCAACCCCCCCCCCCCCGCCGCAGCCTGAGACCAACCTCTCCTATCCCGAGGTGCAGAGCTCTCCGGTGCCAACCACAAGATGGCCGCCTAGGACACTGAACACTGAACCCTGACCTTTGAGTGGAAAACACCCACCACGGATTGAGCTCTACGCTGCTCAGAACCCCCCCAACAGGAAGAGGGCAGAGAGACCGAGCACACTCATGACCACCAGTAATTTGCGCCTAACCTTTAGAGGGTCGCCCGGGCCCGTAACCCGCCCTAATCCCTCTCCCGGGGAATCACCAAGTCTCAGAACAATTTCCTTTCCTCATGAATCTTACCTCACCCTGACCCCCCGACCATTCCATCCTATTCAGCCCCTTCCCAATGTGCTTTCTCCCGACAGTGGCGACCCCACAATCTACACCGCCCACACCCCAATCCACTGCACCCCTGAGTTTGCTCTCATTAACTAGCCCACGCAATAACAACTCGAATATCTCCATCACTCTCCTACTACTCTCCGAGGACTCTCTGGAAACATTTTTCCGTCCTCCAGTACTGAGCCTGCCCCCGTCCCACACACACAATGCCCTCCGCCATGGCAGCCCACACCGTCCATTCCTCTATGAACCAAGTAATTCTGCACGACCCAACTCCTTCTCGATCATTTTCCCGCCTGACCTCTCACCCAAAGCAAAGAAGAACTTTAAACAGAAACTGATCAGACAGCATCCCGAATCACTTTTCGCAGACATCTACCACTGCTCTTCCAAAGGAAAGGTAAAAATGGACCTTATCTTCCTCACTGAGAGACACGAAGTATGGAAATCCATCCTCAGATCGCAGCTCAACATTTCAAAAACCACCAACACCTCACATAGCTGCAAACTGAGAATATCACTCCCATACCGCTCAAGGCACACTGTAAATACCACTGTGCCCATCTACTCCAACGGTACAGTCCTGATACAAGCCAACAACGACAATCTAGAGTCCTTTGACGCCCTCTTCTCCTCTCTCCGGAATGCACCCTCTCACACACCCCTTCCCCTCCTGCCCCTACTCCCCCCCCGGAAGAACCGGACCCGCCATCAGAACTCACCCAACGCTCCGGTACTCCCTAGCAACCACACACGCCCCTCACCACACGGCATCCCCCCAGGGAGAATATGACCCCTCCACTTCCCCCGTCCGGTTCTCACCCCTACCCGCCACCTACCTTTCCGGTACTCCCCAGCAACCTCGCACACCCACCTCCACAAGACACCCCTCTTACCACCCCCAGGGAGAACAGGACCCCTCTACTTCCCCCGTCGGCTCTCACCGCCACCCGCCACACACCGCTCCGATACTCTCTAGCAACCTCGCACGCCCCTCGGCACACGACATCCCCCTCACCACCCCCATAGAGAACAGGACACCCCTACTTCCCACCTTCGGCTCTCACCCCCATCCGCCACCTGCCAGCTCTCACCCCCACCCACCACCTGCCCTCCACCCACCCCAATCAACTCCGAACAACCTGAACACCCACCTCCCCAAACCCACAGGCAATAAAGCACCTGCAACCCAACAAGACCCCTCGCCACACGACATCCCCCTCACCACCCCATAGAGAACAGGACCCCCTACTTTCCACCCTCTGCTCTTACCCCCATCCGCCACATGCCGGCTCTCACCCCCACCCGCCACCTACCCTCCACCCACCCCAATCCACTCCGAACAACCTGAACAACCACCCCCCCAAACCCACAGGCAATAAAGCACCAACACCCCAACATGACCCCCGCCACCCTGCACTCACGGCTCCGCCCGGACCCCACACGGTCAACACAACCAAAACAAGGCTACCCAACACCCTGAGATTCTCTCCCCCCAGACCCGACACGGAAAACACAGCCACTACTAAGCTACCCAACACCTTGAGATTCTCCCCCCCTAGGCCCAACACACCCGCACAGGACCAGTCCCGATACCTCAACGAATTAGAGACTGAGCAGCGACTCTCCCTGCTGAAAACCCAGATAGCAACTATAATCCAGGGCTTTAATGAAATCCTAGCCAACCTCTCAGCGCCCCAGCAGCCTCAGCACACCCACTCCTCCACCACCCATACACAACAAAGACCGTCCATAGTCCCCCTCCAGAGATGGATAGCTAACCCCTCCCCAATCTGACACCTAGACCCAAAAGAACTAGAGACGCTATGTGATGCGGCAGATCTCGCCTCCTCGTACGACAATCCTGTTACTGTCACCCTCCAATCCAAAATCCAGGTGATCATCGGACTAGGAAGAGACCAAGCCCCTCTGAAATCACTCAGACCGCCGACCACCCTCACGAGCATCCCCACGGCCCCCCTAACGAAGAAACCCAAAACAGAGACGACCCCCACAAACTGCACGCTCATAAACTGCAGATCAGCCACCAAACATGCCACAGAACTAGCAGAATCCATCCTCACTCACGACATAGACATAGCATTCATCACCGAAACCTAGCTTAATGATTCCTCCCTACCACTCCTGGACACTCTCGTCCCCCCAGGCTTTATAATCACCAACAAAGACAGAAAAGACCAAAGAGGAGGAGGCATAGCAATCATCCACAGAGAAAATATTTCCGGGGCGGAAACAGAATAGTTCAACTACAACACCTTTGAGTGCCTAACCGTTAACATCAGCACTAACAACAACAAAACACTAACCTGCCACCTTATCTACCACCCCCCAGGCAACTCCGCCACCTTCACTGAACACCTATCTGACCTGATTGCCCACTGCTCACTACGAGATGCGTATAACTTAATTCTGGGCGACCTCAACCTATACTGGAATGAAGATAACAACCCGTTAATCCAAAACCTGAGTGAGTTGCTCCACAATAACAACCATACCCAACACTGCACAGAAGACACTCATAACAAAGGAGCAATCCTAGATGCCATTATCGCCAAACGTGACACAGTGACAATAAATCACACCCTGCCCGTGGATTGGTCTGACCACCACTTAATCCTCGTCCACCTCACTCAGCCAGCCACTCTACAACCCCCCACCCAAGAACAGCCCAAATGGACCAGACACATCACTCAGATCAACATGACTGACCTGGAGAAAAAGGTCAACTCCCTCCTCACTACCTCCACGGATGATCTATCCACGGCAGAACTCACTAACCATTACAACACATCCCTAACATCCATTCTAGATCAGATAGCCCCTTTGAAACTAAAAAAAAACAGGAACATCCCATCCAGATCCTGGTTCAATACGGACATCAACAACGAAAGGAGACAACTTAGAGCCACAGAAAGACTATGGAGAAACAACCCCTCCACAAGCCTACTCGAACAACTCAAAGCAGCTTGAAGAAAATACAAAAAACAAATCTGTAGCGAAAAATCCAACTTTTTCTGCTCCGCCCTGGACAATGCAAAAAACAGGCCCAATGAACTGTTTAAACTCATCAAGCAACAAACCACCAAGCCCCCCGTACCCTCTACCCAGGCCTCCAATGAACTGTGCAAAAACGTTGCCATCTTCTTCGAAGAAAAAAATCTCCAAGATTGAGCTCTCCCTAGACACCAGCACCAACCCCGTCTGCGAAAGCCTGCCCCCAGTTTCAATAGAAAGCACATGCCTACACCACACAAATACATGGAAGTCCTTCAATCCCATCATGGAAGCCAAGATTATCAAGCTAATCTCCACCTCCAAACCCGCTTCTCATGTCCTTGACCCTATACCCACCCAATTGACCAAAAAACTCAAACTCTCCATAGCCCCGTTCTGGTGCAGAATCATCAACAGCTCCCTGAGAACCGGCATCTTATCTGAATGCCTTAAAGTCGGCCAAGTAACGCCACTACTAAAAAAAACAGGCCTTGACTCCATGGACCTGTATAACTTCAGACCCGTCTCCAATCTCCCCCTCCTATCCAAAATCCTCGAAAAATGCGTCCTCTCACAACTGACTCAGCACTTGGACAACAACAACTTTCTTGATCCCCCACCAATCGGGATTCAGAAAAGGCTATGGCACTGAGACGGCGATCCTCAACATCACAGATGATATCCATAAATCACTTGATACCGATCACTGTTGCCTACTCATTCTCCTCGACCTATCGGCAGCCTTTGACACGGTAGATCACCAACTTTTCATCAAGGCCCTACAAGAAAGGGTAGGTGCCGATGAGATGGTCCTCCGCTGGTTCGCCTCCTTCCTCCATAACCGGTCGCAAAGGATAAAAATCAAAAACGTTATCTCCGACCTTCACCCCGTCAGCAGAGGTGTGCCCCAAGGTTCAGTGCTCTCACCACAACTGTTCAACATATACATGGAACCCCTCACCACCATACTTAAAAAAGCTAATATCCCCTACCACCTATATGCTAATGACACCCATATCTATCTAGAAACCTCCTCCCCAGACGACATCCTCAGACTAAACAACACTCTAAAAGAAATTCAACATTGGTTGTCCCAAAACCACCTAAACCTCAATCAGCACAAAACGGAGATCCTCCTCATCTCCAACAAAGAAGAAAACCCTCAAATTGCAGAATTGCTTAAAGCTATGGATGCTCTAAACGGTAATCTCACCCTGGCTAACTCCGTAAAATCACTAGGAATCACCCTGGACCCAAAACTGAACATGACCAACCGCATCAAAAACTCTGCAAAGACTACCTTCCTCAACCTGAAGCTTCTCTACAAAATTAAACCATTCATCCCTACCAAAGACCTCAAACAAGCCACCCAATCACTGGTGCTATCCAGACTCGACTATGGTAACGCAACCTTAACCGGCACCATAAAAACCCACCTAGCTCCCCTCAAAACAACCCTCAGCGCAGCAGCCAGAATGGTCACCGGAATGAGGAAATGAAACCACATTTCACCAGCACTAAGAGAACTAAAATGGCTCCCAGTTGAACAGCAGGCTAATTTCAGAACGGCTTGCCTCACGCACAAAGCCCTACACACAGGAAAACCGGACTATCTGGCCGCCAAACTCAAGAGGGCCGGTCAGACAAGAAACCTCAGGAGCTCCAACTCCTCCTTCTCATCCCCATGAAAACATGCAAACAAAAAACCGCGGCCAGGTCATTCGCTGGAAACACGCCCAAAATCTGGAACTCCATCCCAGCAGATATCGGAACTATCCCGTCCTTCACAAAATTTAAAAAACACCTAAAACCCCTCCTCCTCAACCGCTCCCTCCCGAATGGATAGACACCGCCTTCATGCTAACCTAACCATGACTCTGTTGCTCTTTGACTTTGCATCACACAGATCCACCTCAGCCCGCTTCTAGACAAGTGTGCATAAAATGAGGTTGCCTCAGGACTCTCGTACTACCTCAATAAAGCATTCAGCGAGGCTACCTCAAGACTCAACTACTACCTCAAGAATCCTCAGCACTCTTGGACTTCCGAACCTTATGTTTAAGACTGCTATACTATGTAACTCTTATGAAACACTGTTGTAAAGCGCTCCGATACCCCCAGGTCAGGTCAGTGCTATATAAAACTCCTAAACTAAAATAAATAAAAATAAAAACAAGGTAAGTGCCCAGCAATTACCACAGCGTCCCCCGTCATGTACACCGACAGGAAACATAAGAGGAAGTGCTTTCTGCTGGCTATATGGTTATAGTCCCTGGCAGGAGGGTGGGTGGAGCCTAAAAAGCGTTTCCTGGTTTGTTTCCCGTCAGTGGAATATACCTCATTAGTTATGACTAGGTCGAGGAAGAGGTACATAGAGGTAATGACTCCGTCTCAGTCTGTGCAATGTCTGGTCTTCAGAATAGACTTATTGATGGCATAATTATTGTTGCTCAACCAGATGAAAAAGATGTCAAACTGGACTTTAATAGGGTTTTGAGCAAGCACCTAGTGTCCTTGAGGGAGATAGCTTGCTGGCTTCGTCCATCCAATACATCTTTCTGGGCCGTCCTCATTACAGAGCGCTTCAACGTTTAAAAATCCAGCATCTTCAGAAGGGTTTTTCTTATGGAGACAGGGTTTGTTTATTGCGGGAAGCCAAAGCGGAGATGTCCTGGTGGCTTGAGCATGTGGAGACGTGGAGCAGCAGGGCTAGAGTTGCTTCCCAGCAGGATATGTTCATAGCAGGGCATGCCAGAAGGTGTGGCTGGGGCGCCAGGTGAGGTCTGATCTCCACATGCAGATGCTGGACAGCGTAAGAGTTTAATCTTCCAATCAGCTGCCTAGTTGTTGGCGGGGTCCTTCGCCATCAAAACCGTGACCGCCCAGAAGGCAAGTTGTTGCATCCTCCTTTGGATGGACAATGTTTTGGCGGTCTGTTGCACAAACAAGATGGGAGGGACGAGGTGGGGGATGTTGGTGGGGATCGGGAAGGACAATTCTCACCTCAGTGTCCTTAATAGAATAGAATGTTTGTTATTCACGAAAATGATAATGGATGGAGTGGACTCCTCTGGGGAAAGTCCCAAACGGGGTGAAATATGACTCTATCCGCTAGAAACAAGGTACACGCAGACCACGCCCCCATAACTCACTGCCATTCACAAGCTGTCATTACTCAGCCTTTCTGACAGACAAGCTGTAGCATCCAGCCAGCTGGCACTGAGTCCACATGGCACAGACAGAGCGGTTGCAGCGGGATCGTCTGGGCACCGTTTCACTCGTGAACCGAATCATACACAATGCCATCAGTCAGCCCACGAAATAGTTGCGCCCCATTATAGCACAGAGCAGATGAATGCATGAGCTTTTTCTGGGTAAACTGAGCCTTCACTACCAAGGTCAAAAATACAGGCAAAACAAAAAAAAATGGTTGGGAGTTTCCAGGTGCCAGATGGAACATAGGTGCCCCTGTTTAAGACGAAGACGGGCCCATAGCAACACTGACGCGCTAAAGCGGGGATCCCCCGCTGGGAAGAGAGCCGAGCTGGCACCCACAGGACAGGCGCCAGGCCCCCGTGCCGCAGAGCACAGGAGCCGGTCCTACGCTCTCATTATCTCTCTCTGAACCGGTGTGGTTATTTCCATCCGCAACAAGAGAACAATCTCATCGCCATGGAAACGGACAAAGATGCTCTAACATCAGGCCGCGGACTAGGGAGGCTGACTTACAAGTGGTCTGTTTCTATCCCTCTCACTACAGACCTCCTTCCTCCCCACACAGGTGGAGACTGTGGCTATCCTCGCCACAGACCTAATGCGTCTAACACAGAGAAGGCAGACGGTCCCTCTCACCACAGACCTCCCCCACGCAGGAGACTGGACCTATCCTTCTCACCACAGGCCTAATGCGTCTCCCACAGGAAAAGGCAAACTGTCCCTCTCACCACAGACCTCCTTCCCCCCCCACACAGGAAGAGGCTACATCTATCCCTCTTACCACAGACCTAAATGTGCCTTTCCCTTAACCTAATGAGCCTCAGACAGGGAAAGGCAGTCTTTGTCCCTTTTACCACAGACCTCCCTTTTCCCCATTCAGGAGAGCGCCTCTATCCTCACCACAGACCTAATGCGTCTCTCATAGAAAAAGGCAGACTGTCCTTCTCACCACAGACCTCTTACCTTCCCACGCAGGAGGGGGCTGCGTATATCCCTTTTACCCCAGAGTTAATCCGCCCCACACAGGGAAAGGCAGGACAATCGTTTCTCATTGCCCCTATCCGTGTCTGGCACGGCACGGAGAATGCAAAATGCCCGTACAGGCAGGGAGAAAACTCCCTGCGCACCGTGGCCATTTGTTTTTTGTTCATAGAAAACAATCTCACACTATGAAAGTCTATTTTTCCTGATCTTTGTGCTTGCTGAGGGGGCCTTTTATGGACGGCACCCCGCCACAATCCTTTAGCGCATCGAAGGGAGCCGCCATGGCCAGCAGATTTAGGAGCGCTCAGATCGCCACCATGCACGAGAGAATCTCTAAATAGGGTGGTGGACTTTCTGCTCGCAGCCGGGGTCTTAATAAGGCCCTAGGCCCCTCCCCACATGGGATCCCCCCCCAAAAAACAAATTCCTTACATTACATTCTGGGCCTCCACCCAATTTCTTTTTTCAACATGCTGTCCTCCACCAGGCGGAAAAACCACTGGTTATTGCAGTAGTGATCAGTGATAAAAAAGTGAAAGTGCTCAAGTGAGGTGAGTTAAAAAGGTATGGACCTCCTATTCTCTAACCTGTACTTTTATTCAGTTTGGAATGAAGGTGAGTAAAAACAGTGGTGTGCATAGAGAGATGAGTTATTAGTCTCAATGCACTGGGTTGTCCATATGTATGGTCGACATGTTTCAGCCCCTTGTGATCGCCCTTGTGGGTCGGGGGGGCCTTCATCAGGACCTTTAAAAACAAGCATTGGCATAGCCAATAGGTCTCGCCTTTGGGACCTTATAAGTGTTTAGCCATGCAACAGTTGCATAACTAAATACTTATAAGGTCCCAAAAGCGAGACCTATTGGCTATGCCAAGCAGCCGTGCGGCCGCGAAAGTGAAAGTAATCGCGGTCAAGCGCGGCGCACGCACCCACGCACATGCACTGTAGCTCTAGGCTGGCCTGGTAGCACTTTTTGGAGCCCTCTCAATAAGTCTCGCCAGACCAGCGCATGCGCTGGGTCAGGCGAGACCTAACAGGGGAATACCCAGTGGTTTTCCCTCCTAGTGGAGGACAGCATGTTGAAAAAAAAACCCCAATGATTATGCTGTCACGTCTTTAATATAAGGTGGAGAACCAAGATATACCGCCTCATGGCCTGTGTACGTGAATGAGTTTTTTTTTTAGAAAGACGGCAAGCACATTGAACCCTGGTTACTCAGGTACAAGTGATCCTTCTCCCCCCGCTCTGATATTGGCCAAAGATGTGTCACCTATCGTCGAGGGGGACTCAAGGCGCCACCATACGGAGGGCAGCAATTGAAACCCCTCTGTAGCCTACCCATGAGTGTGCCCCGTGAGTCTGCCAGGAGGTGCCCATGTTCAAGAGCCAGGGCTATCGTAGTCCATCCAATGGTTTAGCGCAGTGGCGTAACAAAACTTGAGCCCCCTGCAAAATACATGGAAGGGGCCTCCTACGCTCTGTACCCATTCAGGAGCTCCCCGCAGCACCTGCACAGTGCCGGAGTGTGAGTGGGGGGTCTGGATCTCACCTCCTCCCTCCCCCCCATGCACCATGTGGGCCCCAAGGGGATTTTGTTATGCCCCTGCTGAGCTAAGCAGTCAATCCATCTGAATCCCTGTAGCCTGAACTGAAAGTTTGGAAACAGGTGCTTGGATTTTCAAGAAGTAGGAGCATGCTTGATGTAGATTTGTACTCTCGCGCTGCATGAGCTAGAACCCTGGCCCGGGGGGGAGATGATGTAGGGGGGGCAGATCTGCACCAGCGACAGGGGAAAATCAGGAGTTTGGTGGGGGAATGTGAAGCCAGTGCTTAATTTGAGCTGGTGGTGTCCGGTGCTCGGCACGGGCATTACATTGTGAACACCGGCACTATGACTTTCTGCCACATGGTGGCACTGTCCGTGTAATTTAGAGATGAGCAGAATGACAGCTGTTTATTCATTCAATATACGTTAAAACCAATTAATTCCTGACTCCCATGCTATTCTTATAGCTTTGGGGGCCTGGACTAACTCTGAATATTCACATTTGTAGAAGTGTAATGGTTGGGAGTTAATAGGTATCGTCATTGGCCGCAATGGGTGGTTAAAGCTTAAGTGTCCTACTGGTGAGGTCCCTGGCACATATCTCATTACAAATTAAGCTCTGCGTGAAGCACAAGCAGAGCAGCACGTGTGCTAATAGTGATGCTTCCTCTCGTGTTTCTGCAGGGGAGCTATAAAGCAAAGCTCCTTTCCCACGTCTGCCATCGTCATTGGTCGTGCGTGTGCAGCTTCCCTGTGCACTTTACTCAGGAACAGAAACCGTGCTTTGACGTCAGCACCTACAAAGGCAGAACGAGTGAGTCCCGTTAGGGTCAAGGTAAATCACAGCCTTCCAATTATCCCATGGGTGCAGTGCGTCACGCCACCGCGGTTGGTGAGTGCCTTCTTGTATAATTCTTTTTGCTGTAACACCGCGCCGAGCAGGGTGTCTCATCCCCAAGAGTCCGTTTCACCGAAGCGACCAGGGCACAAGTCCTACAAAAGACTAATGGAGGGACTAATTAGCTGTGCCAATGCGCAATGACGCTACGCAGAGTGACGTCACAGGAAGTGATGTCACGGCGGTAGCGTATCCATGACTTAAAAGGCAACAGAATATTTTCTCTTCCCTCGTCTCTCCGATCCACTTCCTGTGAAGAACTTAGTAGGGCACGCACATTCAAAACATTTTTGAAGGCATCACTTTATGCATACCTCACTGGAGCATAGCACCCAATATTTTCAAAAAAAGCTTAAATCATGGAAAACTAAAGCATCAACATGCAGCTTTTCCTAAGTGCCCAAAAGCTTTTATTTCGCATATTGCTGTTTTTTACGACTAATTAGCTATGTTTCATACCGAAAGGATCAGGGCATTCGTTTATGTCTACAGTCTTGCACAATATTTGCTCCAGACATCATCAGCAGGGCCTCGTGGTTGATATTCCTTAAATTGCTGCGCTCCGGTTTGTTTTTATCAAACGAATTATCAGTCAACATTGACACTTCTAATACGTTTTGTTTATTATATTTTGGTGTGAAAAAAGAAAGTGGCTAATTATTTGAGCCCTTATTAACTACCGGGGAGTGAAATTGGTGTAATTTGCTTTCGTGTAATTTGGTAAAATTGAAGGAAAATTATGCAAAATTACAAGAAATGCAAACCCCTTGTTTAGCTCTCTATTTAACTTGAAATGTGTCCTCACATTAATTATCAAAGTAAGTAGGCATTTTGCACTAAAATGTGAAAAACACAATCGCAGTGGACAAGTTCTAGTTCTCGTTGTACCCACGCTCCTGCGTAACACATTTAGAGCGAGTGGCGGTGTAACTACATGACATGGTGTAATGGCGTAATTTTGGGAATCTCATGTGTATGTGAAATTCCTGAATTTGCACGAATTATACGGCATAATTTACATATTGACTAGGTCTATTATTACGCTCTTTCGCCCTCCCTCCACAACTAGTCTTGCCCTTCAGAATACTTGGTGCATTATGGAAGCATCCAGATACCCTCCCCCCACCTCCTCCCCAAACAGTGCTAGTTCTCAACAGGATGGCAATCAATTGTTTATCAGTCATGTGCAGGAAAGAGCACAGAGAAGCCCTTTGAAGTGCAGTTGCTCGCAAATACTGCCAATGGGAAGACTTTAATACTGCTGTCAAAGAGAGATGCTAAAAACACTTCTCAGCCAGAACAATGGGAGTCTGAGCTCTGTAAACCCCATGCAAACACAATGAGATGATGGAGGGAGTGCTGAAACTTTTCAGACACTCACCCCCAGTCACAGATCTGGGTTGAATCCATGATCCTTCTTTAGTTCATTTTGTCACCTCAGTTCAGACCCAGCTATAATTAAATCACTCTTGACCCTGTACCTCATGTGAATAGTCCAGCCCAAACTGCCCATCAAGGTCTTCCCTGAACGGAAACAAGCATCAGGGGACTGGTATCAGGGTAACACCCCTCATCAGCCAGGCTAGCTTGCATCCAGTGGCAAAGTGAGGAAGGAACCTACGTCTGGGCATACCCTGCCAACTTAGGGTGAACAAAGCAAACACAAGTAAATGATGGACGGAGCACTGAAATGTTTCAGACACTCACCCCAGTCACAGATCTAGGTTGAATCCATCATTGTTCTTTAGCTCACTTTGCCACCTCAGTTAAGACCCAGTTATATGCAAATCAGTCTTGACCCTGTGCGTCATGGGAACAGTCCAGACTGAACTTCCAAGCCAGGTCTTCCCTGAACTGGAAGTAAGCATCCTTGGACCAGTTTCGGGGTAACACCCCTCTTTCAGATACTCACCCCCAGTCACAGATCTGGGTTGAATCCATCATCCTTCTTTAGTTCACTTTGCCACCTCAGTTCAGACCCAGCTATATGCAAATCACTCTTGACCCTGTACCTCATGTGAACAGTCCAGCCCAAACTACACATCAAGGTCATCCCTGAACTGGAAATAAGCATCTTGGGACCAGTTTCGGGGTAACATCCCTCATCAGCCAGGCTAGCTTGAATCTAGTAGCAAAGTGAGCAAGGGACCCACGTCTGGACATACCTAGCACTCCGTCCATCATCTCCTTGTATTTGCTTTGTTCGCCCTGAGTTGGCAGGGTATGCCAACACTTCATCCAGGAAGTGTTCGCTGTCATCTAAGGACCCGGCTTCAGCAGAGTCCGGGAAAAAAAAAGAAAATGGGACAGGGTAGGAATACCCTGACCCCTTAGCCCAGAACTTGGGGTCACCATGGGACCCGACCAGGGCAAAAAAGCATTAAAAAAAATATATTTTGCCACTAAATCACAATAGAGTTGCAAATCCAAGGCAAAAATAAAAAAAAACAAAAGTGAAGGCTCTAAGGTCCCTGGGGCTTATTTTTATTTTAAATAAGGGGAGGGGGCGCACGAAGCCCTACTCCCCATGACCAATCTTGGCCCAGGGGACCGCCACATCCGTGGGGCTTTACGAAAAAAATGGAGGGGGGCCACGCGGACTCCCGACATTGCCCAAACAGAGCCTAGGGACTACCACCTCCCCTGGGTCTTGTATATAATAGTGGGAGGGGGCCACGTGGCTCCCCCTTCCGGGTCATAAAGGGCCCAGGGACCATCACCTCCCTGGGGCATGTCGGAATTAAAGGGGGAAGGTGGCGTGCCCCCCCCCCCCCTCGGGCCTTATTCGGCCCGGGAGCCACCACCTCCCCAGGGCTGGACCATGCATTCTAAAGAAGGGGGGCCACATGCCTCCCCTTCTGGAGCCATTAATGGCCCTGGGGATCGCCACCCCCAGGGCCGGCTTCTGCTATGTCCTGGGGTGCCCGTTCCCGGTACAAAGCAATTTGCTTTCACTTGGCGGGAACTGACACCAAACATAACTCTGCTTCCAGAGTTTTTATCTATTTCCTTGCCCACTGTCATGGGGGCAGGGAAACAGAGGAAACAATTGCTCCTGCACGCAGAGGAGGAGGCGGGGAGCCAGCTGGGACACGGGGTGTCATTTGGGGGGCTCCAGGGCACTCAGGGAGACTTGACCAGGACCCTGGAGATGGGGTCCCTGGGGCCCAAATCATCCGGGAATGGGGGCCACACAGCCCCCCCCCTCCCAATAAGTTTTGGCCTGGCGCCTGCAGACAGGGTCTCCGGGCCAAAATCGGCCCGGGAGGGGGGACTAAGCGGGCCCCTCCCCATTATAAGAAGAGGGCAAACAGAGGGCAGAAAAACAAGCAGAAAAGACAAAACAGAGAAGAAGAGGAAAAACAGAGGGTAGAAGAACAAGCAGAAAAAGGCAAAGCAGAGGGCAGAAAAAAGAACAGAAAAGGAAAAACAGAGCAGAGAGGGGCAAAACAGACAGCAGAAAAACAAGCAGGAAAGGTAAAACAGAGGGCAGAAAAAGGCAAAACAGAGCAGAAGAGGGCAAAACAGATGGCAGTCAGATACTCACAGACCCACTGAGAGACTCATGCACCCACTCACAGACCCACTCAGACACTCAAGCTCCCACTCACAGACCCATTCAGAGACTCACGCACCCACTCACAGACCCACTCAGAGACTCATGTAATCACTCACAGACCCACTCAAAGACTCGCACACCAACTCACAGACCCATTCATAGACTCACGCACTCACTTACAGACCCCCCCAGACACTCATGCACAAACTCACAGACTGACTCACACATTCATGGAGGCACTCTGACACCCACTCCAGACCCACTGAGACACTCACACACCCACTCACATACCCAGTGAGACACTTATGCAGCCACTCCCAGACCCAATCACACTCTCACACACCCACTGAGACACTCATCCACTGACTCACACACTCACTCTCAAAGGTTACAGGTTACAATTAGGAAATACAATTAAAAAAAACCTTAGAAATTCACTTAAAAAAAACAAAGGTTACAGGGATGTTATAGTACGGAAATAGCATTAAAAAACATAAAAATAGACTAAAAAAACAAAGATTACAGGGACATTATAGTTAGCAAATAACATTGAAAGAACCTGAGAAATTCACTGACAAAACCAAAGGTAAGAGGGGCATTATATTTAGGAAATCGAATTAAAACAACCATAGAAATTAACTGAACAAGCCAAAAAGGTATGGGGTGTGAGTGGGGGTGTGAGGGTGTGTGTTGATGATGTCATCAGTGATGCAATTTGAGATGTCATTAGTGATGTCACTGACCATGTAATGAGTGATGTAATATGTGAGGTCATATGCAGTGCATTGCGGGGGTGTAAGTAATAATTAGCTCAGGTAACTATAACTGCGGAATTTCTATGGTTTTGTGCAAGTGAAATCTGAGCCCAACTATAACGTCCCTGTAACCTTTGGGGTTTTTTCAGTGAATTTCAATGGTTCATTTGTAGTTAGTGGTGGAGCAAGGGGGTGAAGCCTCCGATCACCTCTCAGGAATCCCACTGTATGGGACTTACTGGAGGTAACAGGAGGGGTAGTTGGCCACCAAGAACCTTCAGCAGCCAAGGGGAGTTCAACCAGTGGTGCACCAGGAGGTGCGTTTGCAGAGTGGTGGAGAAAAGGGCGTGACCTCCAACAACCTCTCAGCAATCCCACTGTGTGAGACTTACTGGAGGTAAGAGGAGGGGAAGTTGGCCCCCAAGGACCCTTAGGAGTAAAACAGACTTCATCCCCCAACCAGTAGTGCAACAGGAGGCCTGTTTGCAGAGTGGTGGAGAAAGGGGGCGAAACCTCAGATCACCTCTCAGCAATCTCCCTGTGTGGGAGCTGCTGGAGGTAATAGGAGGGGTTGTTGGCCCCCAAGGACCCTCTGCAGCCAAGGGAAATTAATACCCCAACCAGTTCTGCTCCAGGAGGCGCATTTGCAGAGTGGCGCTGAAAGAGGACGGGGCCTCCAGCGGCTTCACTCATGACATGACCAGTGACATCACTTATGTCATTGCTGATGACAGCATCTAGTGAGTGTGTGTTTTCTAAACGTTTAATTGTTAAACATATATACTACCTTACTACAAAAGTTAAATTAGTATACTAGATGCACTACTACTGAGTGATACTACTTCTAACATATATTATGTGAGTGGCTGTAAAATACTTACATTTTCGTGGTAAAGGCATTCGTCATAAAGGTATACTCATTAAAAAAAGTTGGTGTAAAGTCTCTTGCAGAGGTGCTGTCATGGTTCCAGTGTTGTTGTAAAGGCATACGTGGTAAATGCCTTTATTCCATCACAAATCCCCTGGAAACTCACCAAAGTACTTCCACTTCTCAAAAAACCCTCATCAGACCCAAAGATGTTACACAACTATCGGCCTATCTCCCTGCAGTCCTACCCAAAGTCATGGAAAAGATGATTAACAAATGCTTAGCCACCCACCTCACTGAAACCCACATCTCCAACACCACTCAATATGATTCAGGCCCAAATACTATACAAAAACCACGCTTATCAACATCCAGATGATCATGGACAGAAGTGACACAACAGCCCTCATCCTAATGGATCTTTCAACAGCCTTCAACACAGTCTCCCACCCTATCCTTATCCAACAACGGCATGAAACTGCCAGCCAAGGTTCCACACTTTGCTGCGTCTTCTCGTTCTTGACAGGCCACACCCAGCCAATCTGCTTGGGCCGCCTCACCTCAGGTGCAATCTACCTCACCCATAGTGTCAGGGACTGTCCGCGACGGACTGGGACACAGTCAGGGACTTGGGTAAAGACTGGTGACTAGGTAGAAAATGAAGCAGAAAGGAGTACAACACTGCCCAGGATCACACAGGAAGTCAGTGTAGAAAAGGGATCCAAAGGGGAAGCCTGCACGAAGGAACACGATGGCTAAGACTCAGAAAGGACAGGCACTCATGAGGCAGTTCAGCATTCAAATCACTACACCCAGGACAAGTTGTGCAATACATTTATATATAAAACAACATTAACAATAAAGGGAATGTGGGGTAAAGCACTCAGAAGCGCCACACGGTAAGACTGAAGCTCAGTAAGTTCCTCACCCACAATTGCTATTACAGATACTGACTACAAATACCCACATATATGATATGCATGCAAAGGCAGGGTCTGTGGAGCTGATACCTATGGCGATGTAATAAATGTAACTCAAAGACAATACTCACAGTGAACAAGAAACACCACCTAGATAATCAGCTGTGCCCACGGTCCACGATCGAACAGAAACAAGCAAGGCAGTAATAGCAAGGGGGCAGAACTAAACACAAGCACAATAGACAAGGAGCTAGCAAGGAAGAGTGTTTAACAGGAAAGGAAGGAAATCACAGGGCACGCTTGGCAGAAAGCAGGTAACAAACATACAAGGTAATAAAAGCAAGACAGCAGAATAGAAAGAAAGCGAACTGGAACCAAGGAAATGGGAAGAAAGGCAGGGACTGAAAAATGATATACTGAAGGGGCGGCTACAAGGGTATACTAGAATAGTGCTGCTTCAGGAACCAAGAAGAGAAAGTAGCACTGAAGGCTGTGCTGGAGCAGGAATTAGAATTGAGCAAAAGCTCAAACGCCAAGGCAGCCCTGCAGGCAGTGCTAGTTCCAGACCAAGGGAACTGTTGCAGCTCAGGAACAAGGAATGCTAAGGCTCAGGAGTCAAGGTAGCACTACAGGCAGTGCTGGTTCAGGAACAAGGGAAACTACTGCAGCTCAGGAACAAGGAATGCTAAGGCTCGGGAGGAGTCAAGGTAGCACTGCAGGCAGTGCTGGTTCAGGAACAAGGGAAACTACTGCAGCTCAGGAACAAGGAATGCTAAGGCTCAGGAGTCAAGGTAGCACTACAGGCAGTGCTGGTTCAGGAACAAGAGAAACTACTGCAGCTCAGGAACAAGGAATGCTAAGGCTCAGGAGGAGTCAAGGTAGCACTGCAGGCAGTGCTGGTTCAGGAACAAGGGAAACTACTGCAGCTCAGGAACAAGGAATGCTAAGGCTCGGGAGGAGTCAAGGTAGCACTACAGGCAGTGCTACTTCAGGACCAAGGGAACTGTTGCAGCTCAGGAACAAGGAATGCTAAGGCTCAGGAGTCAAGGTAGCACTGCAGGCAGTGCTGGTTCAGGAACAAGGGAAACTACTGCAGCTCAGGAACAAGGAATGCTAAGGCTCGGGAGGAGTCAAGGTAGCACTGCAGGCAGTGCTGGTTCAGGAACAAGGGAAACTACTGCAGCTCAGGAACAAGGAATGCTAAGGCTCGGGAGGAGTCAAGGTAGCACTGCAGGCAGTGCTAGTTCAGGACCAAGGGAACTGTTGCAGCTCAGGAACAAGGAATGCTAAGGCTCAGGAGTCAAGGTAGCACTACAGGCAGTGCTGGTTCAGGAACAAGGGAAACTACTGCAGCTCAGGAACAAGGAATGCTAAGGCTCGGGAGGAGTCAAGGTAGCACTACAGGCAGTGCTGGTTCAGGAACAAGGGAAACTACTGCAGCTCAGGAACAAGGAATGCTAAGGCTCGGGAGGAGTCAAGGTAGCACTACAGGCAGTGCTACTTCAGGACCAAGGGAACTGTTGCAGCTCAGGAACAAGGAATGCTAAGGCTCAGGAGTCAAGGTAGCACTGCAGGCAGTGCTGTTTCAGGAACAAGGGAAACTACTGCAGCTCAGGAACAAGGAATGCTAAGGCTCGGGAGGAGTCAAGGTAGCACTGCAGGCAGTGCTGGTTCAGGAACAAGGGAAACTACTGCAGCTCAGGAACAAGGAATGCTAAGGCTCGGGAGGAGTCAAGGTAGCACTGCAGGCAGTGCTGGTTCAGGAACAAGGGAAACTACTGCAGCTCAGGAACAAGGAATGCTAAGGCTCGGGAGGAGTCAAGGTAGCACTGCAGGCAGTGCTAGTTCAGGACCAAGGGAACTGTTGCAGCTCAGGAACAATGAATGCTAAGGCTCAGGAGTCAAGGTAGCACTGCAGGCAGTGCTGGTTCAGGAACAAGGGAAACTACTGCAGCTCAGGAACAAGGAATGCTAAGGCTCGGGAGGAGTCAAGGTAGCACTGCAGGCAGTGCTGGTTCAGGAACAAGGGAAACTACTGCAGCTCAGGAACAAGGAATGCTAAGGCTCGGGAGGAGTCAAGGTAGCACTGCAGGCAGTGCTGGTTCAGGAACAAGGGAAACTACTGCAGCTCAGGAACAAGGAATGCTAAGGCTCAGGAGGAGTCAAGGTAGCACTGCAGGCAGTGCTGGTTCAGGAACAAGGGAAACTACTGCAGCTCAGGAACAAGGAATGCTAAGGCTCAGGAGGAGTCAAGGTAGCACTGCAGGCAGTGCTAATTCAGGAACAAGGAAAACAACAACAGCTCATAAACAAACAATAACTAAAGCTCAAGAAACACTGGAAACAAGGATATCAAAAGCTCAGGAAACACTGCAACCAAGGATCGGTCTCACTGGTACACAGCTACAATGACCAACCTAGGCCTGAAGGGAGCTGGGGCTTCAAAGAGCTCACAGTAATCACATGCATTAGGTGTGAACAGGCTAGTAGCAACCAGCAACAGGTGTGCTGAATTCCTCCACCAATCCTTGGCCTGCAGGGGTGGAGACAAAGCAGTGAGCAGGGAATTCTAGGTAACAGTGTGTCAAACATGAGCATGCTGGCTTTGACAAAACCCGGCATGGATTAGGAAAGGATGGCAATTTGCAAGTAGAATCCAAATGACTTCCCTTCATGCATATATTGACATGCATGAAGGGGAGGGCCTGGAAGATTTATTAGAACACTGGAGAGCCCCACAATTCAGCCCCCTGGTGGTGGGCACGAGCATGCAGGGAGCCAGACGTGACACATAGAGTTTTCAAGGATCCTTATTCAGCCCCACTCTGTTCAATGCCAGCACGACCCCACCAGCCAGCATCATTGGCACCCACAGAATGAACATCATATCCTATGCTGACAACACCCAGCTCATACTACTGGATGAAACCCAACTGCCTCAAGCTCAAAATAGATTAGAAGGAAGTAGTAATCTTTGGCAAAGACACTTTGCTCTGAGACTCCACCTGGTGAGCTGCCGAACTCGGAGTCAAACCCCTCCAGGCAATCAAAGCAAAGAACCTCGGAATAATAGTGATGGAAAACCAACTCACCATGACTGTCCAAAGCATGCAGTCTCCCTGTCCAGCTTCCAGACTCCCCAGATGCTCAAGATGTTCAAATGGCTCCTCACCAACACTGCAGAACCTTCAACCAAGTCCTCATCACCAGCAAGATGACTACGGCAACGCACTCTTTTCTGGAATCAATGCTTAGCTGAGCAGAAGACTCCAGACCATACAAAACTCAGCAGCCAGGCTCACTCTCAACCTATCATCCCACACTACCATCACCTTCGCACCTGAAAGTGCTCCATTTGCTCTCAGTCCACAAATAAGCACCTTTCAAACACCTCACACACATACAATGCCATGCACAACATACCTCAACAACCACATAACTTTAATGGACCGAGCCGACACTTATGCTAAGTAAGACTCCCACTCACACATACACCCCACATGAGCAGAACCATATCAAGCGGTCTTGCCATAGCCTACTTCACTCCTAAAGCCTGGAATGACCTGCCACTGCACATCACAGCCTCTTCCTCAGTTCTTGAATTCCACAAGAAACTGAAGACCTGGCTCTTCACCTAGCCCCGATCCTGGCTTTGCCCGTACAGCTCCTGCCTCAGCGCAAGAATACCCTTCCGGGTGAGTTGTGTTTTGTATAAATAAACAAAACATAACATATTAAAATGTCTCTTCAGCTGACATCCTTTAGTCAGCTTTACGTCTCGGACTATGCTTTCACTTTACGCTTGCTTTCAGCCAAGAGACAACTCTGATAAAAAAAAAAGAGCTAAGGAGCTGATCATTCTTCTGGCTCTGGAGCCATGCATTGTGGAGTGGGGAGATCCGACTGTCTGTGTGGAAAATACAAGAGAAAAGCTACCAATGGAACCACAACAGGATATTTGCATACCCACAATCCTTTGCACACAAACAAATGTTTTCGCTGGCTTTGTGTTATGTGCCTGCAATGAAGTGTTGCCCAAAGCAGAACAACTATATGCACAGAAGTCTTTCCAGGATAGTACTATGTATTCAACTCTCACCAGAGCACTCAACAAATCATTTACTTAATAAAAACACAAGCAAAGCAATATCTTATAAATGAGAGAAGGCGGTTTCAGGATTCTTTTGTGCTGCCATTTTAAATGCTATTTCCAGACTGTGGCCTCCCAAAAACATCTTATACAGTTCACTTGAATCACTCTGATTGGTGTATCCATTCTTTCAGCTACACTAAGAAATGCTTAAAGAAACATACTTTGTGATTTATTTGCAGAAGATAAGTATTTGCAAACTGCTAAAAAACCAACATGGTCCATTTGCTACAAAGGCTCAAACTAGCATCAGACAGAGAGAGAAAAGTTGTGGAAAGATGAAGAAAACGTGAGTGCTTCAAATCATGATCATATTTGCTTATCCGTGATCCTTTGGACACAACAGAAGTTTTTGTTTACTGACTTTATGTTTTGTGGGACATCAAAATGTAGAGCAGACCAGAACTAATGCGTGGAAACCTTTTCAGGAAAAATAAAAAAACTATTCGTTATTCACTCGCCATACCACTCAGGTGGGGAAGTTTATATCGCTGTCTTAACAGTAGGGATAAACAAGCGAGGTAAAATTCCTTTGTATTTCTGTATGCTTATTAATAGAAATGTTTTTTTAATGAAATTCACGTTATAATGATTGAATTGATAATTGTTCCACTTGGCATCTTTGGCGTGGTTTCCCCTGACTTTTTGCTGCTACCTCCTGTGTTTTTGGTGCTGTGCTGGATTTCATTTTTGCTGGCTTAGATGCTTTGGACACTTTGCCACTGCTGATCAGTGTCAAAGTGCAAGTGCTCCCTGTGTAAATTGATGTTACAATTGGTTCTCCGTGATTGGCATATTTGATTTACTGGTAAGTCCCTAGTAAAGTGCACTGAAGTGTGCCAGGGCCTGTGAATCAAATGCTACGAGTGGGCCTGCAGCACTGGTTGATCCACCCACATGAGTAGCCCTGAAAAGGTATCACACACCAGCCACTGCAGTGTCTGTGTGCAGTTGTTAACTGCCATGTCGACTTGGTAAGTGCACCCACTTGCAGGGGCCTAACCTTCCTTTTTCTGACATGTAAGACACCTCTATGGTAGGCCCAAGGTACCCCCATGGGCAAGGTGCAATGTATGTGAAAAGTAGGACATGTACTGGTGTGTGTAACAGGTCCTGATAGTGAAATACTGCCAATTTAGTTTTTTTACTATTGAAAGACTATCTTGCCTCATAGTATAGAATGAGAAATGCTTTGTAACATCTTACAAGTATAACTTCCCATTGGGCAAGATAGAGAAATAACGTTTAGGCTCTTTGAACTCAGAATTTAATAACACATATTTTAGTAAAGATGGTTTTTAAACTGTGTTTGAAAATGCCACTTTTAGAAAGTAGGCCTTTTCTTGTGTAACCATTCTGTGTGCCTCTGTTTGTGTATTGACTGTCTGGGTTTGGAGTGACAGGGGACGGGATGTGCATTCACTGTAGACAGCCACTGGGGGGGTTGAGATGTGCCTGGCCCTTGCTGGATGACTCCGGCTGAGCTGAATGGGGCTTGGCTGCATTTAGAGTAGTGGGAGGAGATTTCCTTGCATCTGAATGAGGCCAGTTTCTCTTGCACAATGATGTCTCCACCCACTGTGGTCATACTGCACCAGTGAGGACAGAACTAGTTTGGACTGGGCTCAGAGACCATTGCGCAAAGAGAACAAAGACATTTTGGGGTACAAGTATTACACCTAAAACCCCGGAGAATTAGACTACTTCTGGAATCAAGAGGAACCTCTGCCAAGGAGAAGAGCTGGAGAAACTTGAGGAGTACTGCCCCTCTCCTGTATGCTATCTGGGGTTGGTCTGCAGTAGCTGTTTCTGCCAAATAAAGGACAAGGACTTTGCTGTGTGCTGTGTCGCCCTGCTTGAGAAAGATCACCAAGGGCTTGAGTAGACTTGCCTCCATTCTGAAGTCTTAGGGACACAAAGGCTTTAACCCCAGCTCCTCTAAACTTCCTTGCTGGGAGTTCTGACGTGCCAAGAGGTGCCTGTGACTGTGTTGGGCTTCTGGAGGTTGTTCCTGCTGTTGGGAGCTGGAAAAGCAACGCAACTACAAGAAAATCGATGCATCGCTCTTCTTGCGGCTGTTTTTCCAACACAGCACCGCTGTGCGAGAACAATGTCCACGCATAGCCGCGCCGCTGCCGAAACCGACGCTGCACCTGTCGCCGCTGCAAGAACCGAAGAATCAAGGGATCACAGCTGAGGAAACCGGAGCAGCGCCGCTCGTCGCTGCCACATCGATTGCCAACACTTCCCGGATTTTGCGCATCGTACCTGTGTGGAAAGTTTTCCAGATGCATCACCAGCGGGCCAGAATCGTCTTGGAGTTGACGCATCACTTCCCCCTACAGACCGGACACGACACATCACCTCTCCTGAGTTCAGCAGAACTGTTGCATGGCCTCCCCATGGTCTCAGGAACTGACGCATCTCTTTGTGTTCTCGACGCTTCCCATCTCTGCCGCTGTTTGGCCTTCTGAATTTTGTCGCAACTACAGGTACTATGAGAGAAATCACGCATCCATAGTTTTCTATGGACTCAGTTGCTTAAAACCTTTTAAAAGTCATATTCTTAATACTTGTATGTTGGATTTTAGTGGTTTTGGTCTTGTTGAGTTTAGATAAAGATACTTTATTTTTCTACACTGGTGTGGTGTCCATTTGTGGTGTTATCACTGTATTACTGTGTGTTTTGAGTACAAATACTTTATACATTGCCTTTGGTATAAGTCTGTCTGCTCGTGCCAAGCTACCCAGGGGGTGAGCAGGGGTTATCTAAAGTGTGTATCCCCCTTACCCTGACTAGAAGCAAGGGTCCCTATTTGGACAAAGGTACCTACCTCTGCCAACTAGAGACCCCCATTGCTAACAATAATTATTTTGCATGAATCTAATATGTTTTCAAAGAATTAACAAATGTAACTTTTTTCGAAATTTTGTATAAAGACTACCATAACCTTTTTATACATGTAGTTTAGTGGTTCTTTATATGAGTAGTCCCTTCCAATTGTCAGAATTCATTCTGGTGTTCTGTTTACAAATGTTATTGATAATGAGAAGATGGAGGGGATGAGCTATCTGGGTGAGTTGAGTACATGCAGAGCCACTGACACATACTTTTTATAGTATGTTTCTCTATATACCATAAAAAGTAAAACCAGGCAGTTGAAACATAATTTTTTTCAGATCAATGCATGGGGCAGCCTGAATATATCTGGGCTACCTTCAAATGATGTATGTACCCTATACAAATACCAATAAAATAACATAACTTTAAAACAAATACTGCAAAAGTCACCATGAAGAAGTCATTAATTACTAGCACTGTGTGTGTGTTTGGGGGGAGGATAGAGCATAGTGTGAATGCCCCAGCGTGTGAAGCTGTTGTCTCCAAGTTCTCTCCATCATGGGAAAGATACTTTAAGATGCTGGGGGCCCTGATGACACCATTGGATGCGTAACTTGCATGCCTGTGTCCCTTCCAGCTAAATATCCTCAAATGATCATCAGAGCTCTCTCTCTCTATATATATATATATATATACATATATATACCCCCACTCTCTGTCTCATGCTGTAGGGGCCAGTCTCTATGGCTCTCATCCCAGAGCCGCCTCTGTCTCACACTGTAGGGGTCAGTTTCTATGGTTCTCATCTTAGAGGCCCTCTGTCTCACATTGTAGAGGTCAATCTCTATGGTTCTCACCCCAGACCTCCCCTACTCTGTCGCACGTCGCTGTAGGGGCCCGTTTCTATGATTCTCATCCCAGAGCCACCTCTGTCTCACACTGTAGGGGGCAGTCTCTATGATCCTCATTCCAAAGCCCCCTCTGTTTCACACTGTGGTCAGTTTCTATGGTTGTCATCCCGGAGCCTCTTCTACCTCACACTGTAGGGCAGGTGCACAACGCCCATTGGGCTCAAAGGGCTTCAGACCCCGCCTTCCCCTCGTGTGTGTCAGCCTGGACTGAGACAGCTTCCCGGGCACACAAACAGACAGTTTTTGAGCTTATCGCAGCCGCACCCGAGTACTTCACAGGTCTTTAAAATATCATAACGAGGCTTTCTTGTTTTTTCACCCCTTCATCTCCACTCTGCTTATTGCTGGAAGAATTAACCCACCCCGAAATGTCTAGTACCTACCTCTCTCCCCCCGCCGCCCCCCCCACCGAAATGTGGCTCTAGTTGCGGTAGAGGCTAGTCTCCACCCCTCTACCCGCAGAGCATAGGGTAGAAGAGGCTGTCTCTCTGATTCTCATCCCAGAGCTCTCTGTCCCTCAAAACCGGAGGGGCTGTCTTTATCCCTCTCACTGCAGAGTTTAGCGTCCCACAATGGAGGGGGCTGATCTACGTTCTTACCCCGGCCAGATGCCCCCCCCCCAAAAAAAAAAAAACAGGTGACTGTCCCTCTGATTCTCACAGAGCTCTCTCTCTCTCTGTCTAACATTGAAGGGCAGCTGTCTCAGTCCGTCTCACTGAGGGTTCGGCCTATCTTATTCTTACCCCAGAGCGCCCTCTGCCCCATCAGGGAGGAGGCTGTGACCTCCCACCTGACCCCAGAGCTGCCTCCGTCGCACCCCAGAGGTGATGTCTGTATAACTGTCCTCCAGTATCCCAGCATGCCATATTTTTCAGCGCATTTGATGTCTTCATCTCCAGGGGCTTATTAAAATGCAGTAGAACATTTCTGTTTACTAATCCCAATAAAGCCGCCTTCCAGCGGCACACAGGACTCCCGCGGCAGACAGGGCCGACAGTGCCGGATAATGAAGTCCTCTGAAGAGGACGGCGCTCCTTCCACTGTCGCCCCTCTGCTGCTCGGAGCGGCGGGCTTTCTACTTTTGGGACTCGATGATACCCCGACCCACCCCTCAGTAAACAGCGGCGTGGTCTAGGCGAGGATGGACTCGTTTTCCATCATCACAGGCTGCGCGAGGCCGTTATAATGGCCAACCAGGGTATTAAATGGAACATGCTTTTAGGTAGTGCTTCATACCGCAGTTCTGCTGCTTCTAAGCACTACAAACAATGTTACCGTTATCCGGGGCGTAGCTTGGTCAGTGAGATTGGGGCGGGGGGCTAGAGCTTAACACTAACGCTGGCATTTAATGTTAAAATACAATAAGGAGGGCGCATGCGAGGGGCTTAATTGGCTGTGGAAAGGTAGAGGAAGGCAGATGCGTTTTTGTTTGAGTATATGTAAAAATCTCCGGTAGAAACCGACAGACACCTCACCATGCCCTACTAAAACCACTTGTACCCAATTATCTATCAGAAAATATATTTATTTGTAGGAGTGTAACACCCCCGCTGAAGCTGCGCCCCTGACTGTTATCTAATTTAATTGTACTCAATTTATCTACCTGAAAGGTTATGTCTGCCTTGCTGGGATTCAAGCTCATGACCTTCACATCACTGCAGGTGTCAGCGGGGAGTGTTAACTCACTAAGCTATCATGACAGCATGGCGGCTTCAAAATGTGCCCTTGCTACTTGGTTGGTGGAAGGGCCAGGAAAAGCTCTTCCAAAGGGGTGGGCAGCTCTGTGTAATTAATATTCGTGCAGAACACAATACGCATTTGTCACTGCCAGGGCTGTGTGGCACTTCTGGGCTGTCGGGACACGCACAGCGGCACTTGTTCTGGACCTTCTGGAGTGTCGCTGGAGGCCCTCGCGGGGAGCACCTGCAGCACATGCTGCACCACTTCGAGGCAGGGTCGCAGGCGGGTGCTCAGGAAGAGAGGTGCCAGCACATTGTGTTTCCTTTCATAGTGCCTCTGCCGCTCTCATTGTTCTTGGAAACAATGTCTTTTTTGGCATGCTGACTTCAGGGCTTCCCCGTTAAGGTGGAGGAGCGTCGCCTCGCTAACCAGATCGACCCCAGAGATGAAAATAAAATGGTAATAAAGTTAATTTATTACCATTTTATTTCTCAATAAACCCGTCCTGAGCCGGGCGTCTGGATGGCGGCAGGGCATCTGCTGACTGGCAGCAGCAAAGTGCAGAGATGGGCAGGGCACTTGAAGTTTATGCACTGGCCGTTTTGCGATGGCTAGCCAGACATGCACATTTTAAACCTCTCTAACCCAGCTGTCTAAGACAGCTCAGATAGCTGGGTTAGAGAAAGCATAGGGCTCCAGTGTCCTCAGGAGGGCTTAAGGAGGTCACCCCCACCAGTCCTGGTGCTTCTTCGATGCTGCATGAGAGCAGCGCCAGGATTGGTTAGTGAAGTTTCTTGGGTCCTGAGTTAGAGCCTGCTTCGAGAAGACTCGAGCGAGGAGTACGTCACGCGAGGACGGTAAGTGTAATTGTTTAATTTCTTTTTTTTTTCCACCCGCCTCACCATCCTCCATACATGCCAACCGCCACTGGCTGTCTTATCCCCAAGGAGTCTTAATGTTAGCCCATTAGCAAGGAGATGTTCTTCTTTGCATTTGAAAAGCTGTCTCTGCCAGCTCACCCACTGGGCTGCTTAATCCTCGAGGAAACACGCAGAAAAATCAGAAATGAAATTGCATTTTACATTTCAATAGTCTGTCAAGTGCACTATAACACACCACCCATTCCTTCCGTTTCGGCCTACAGCCCATTGCATTGCACAGCTTGTGTTTTTCCTTTAACACTTTCTCTATGGATTTAAAGCCCTAGAATGCAAAGTGGTGCTGGCTAAGATGCCAGAACTGGCTGCAGGTGTTATGTATGACATTGAGTCATGTGTCATGTTACAAAGTCATTTAGTCCATTTCAAAATCTGCTTTTTTCTGGCATAACGCCAAAAGTAAACTCTGCTCCCATATTTTGTGAGGGTTCACCCCTTTTTTCATATCATGTATTAAAACGACCATTAGCAGGGCAAACAATTTTGTCTTCTGTGTAGTGGAAAGTTTTATACCAAGCTTCACACAAAGGTACAACATGGACAGCCACACCGCAACCTTCCCTAACACAAATAAGTTCGGGACAAGTGGCAGAAGCAGAAAGACATCACACAATTCTTTCACACATACAGAATTGGTACAACAGAGATAGCTAACAGAGTGTGGAGGGAGTGAGAGGAGTTAAATAATTGTTGTATACTATCCGTAAACATACAAAAAGCACAGTACAGCTGGCAAAAATTAGCCAAACCTAAAGTAGAATTCCATACATTCATGTACTCATATAGGATGATTCAACCCCACATACCTTGTAGAGGATGGTTCATCAGTGGGGTCCACATGTTATGTTGTGTAATGTTATTGAGATTTATACAGCACACAGCTACTCCAAAGAGTGTCCCAGCTCTAAACAGACACAACAGCACCTACAGGGAAGACCTATGCAGATTGTCGGAGGAACCAAGTCTTTAGTTTTTTTCTTAAAGACAGAGAGATCATGTGTAACACTGTAAACATCCAGCAGTACCACTCTCCAGGGGTCGTGCAGTCTGCTAGTTATGGGTTCCCTAGTTTTGGTAAGCCTGTCCCTTATGTCAACGTTTATGTTCCCCCTTTCTTAAACTGTCCTACCTACATTTAAATTATGAACAAGTGAGCAAAAAATGATTTTCAATGGTGTCTTCCTGCCACAGGATTACACGTAGAGGGTAGAGGAATGGACACTGCTTCTTTTTTCTGTCAACATGTTTTGGTGCTCGAATATGGCCCCTCAGGGGACCCGGACCTCTTCAGGACTACAGGCATTTCACATCAAATATTGGGGAGCCCTGTTCATAGGACATGCACTGCAAGTGCATTCTATATATCCTTTCTGCAACTCATTAGCAGTGGAAACACCATCATTCTACAATGGAAACACTCCTTCTTCGTAGAACAGGTACACCTAAGGCAGAAATAGTGCAAACATCCCTCTTCAGAGGACAAATATGTAGTTAGGGCACAAGAAGTATAAGCTTCCCCTATCACATAATGGGTGCAAATCAAATGGGGCATCATCATGCAAGTTTTGCTTCTTCACAGAATTGGCACTGGATGTTATTAGCAAAGCAAGCTTCTTTCTCTCACAGTAGGTAACACTTGCAGTCTTCCACTCCTAGCACAACAGATTCAACAGGGTAGCCTCGCACACGCTTTCATCACACACAGATCATGTGCACTTAAGGCATGAGGGACATGCAGGTTACAGACAGGTCTCTGGAGTGGGTGCTTGACTCACTGAAGGGAATCTCTAGGTGGATAGACACACACACAGGTGCCAACCTCTTCCAACAGGTTTAGAATGAGTGCGCACCAGGTGCTGTGCAATCCCAGACTCGGTGCTGCAATTGCTCAAAATGTTGATGGACGCAAGTGTGGAATGTGATTTGCTGGCGTAGCCAAAGATATCTGGTCTGTCTGGCTTGCGCTTTACCGCATGTATCTTGGCAGTCTGAGTGTGCATTGTTGGATGACTCTGGGTAGCGTGCTTTATAATGTGTGTGTATGTATCGGTGTGTGATGTGTGTATCTTGTGCTGTCCGGATGCAGAGTATTCCCTCTTATGAGAGGTGGACTGGCTGGAGGGGGCACGTCTAGGACAGCAAGCTGTAATATTGTGGTATTAACAGTTGTTTACTCATCTGGTTATGCTTTGATGCTGTGGTGGTTTGTGTACATGCACAAGGTTTGTTGTGGCTGGGATTGGGCAGATACAGGGCACAAAAATACGTGAAGAACTAGTGATCATGGGTAATGTATGTTGACTTTAAAAGAAGTAAATTCACAAGAGGTAATGCCACAACCTTTATGATCCCTGTCACTGGTAGGAGAATGCATAGCAAAGACCAGCTGAAATATAAACGTTGCTATTCACAAGCTGTGCACATATATATATTTATACAATATATGACTATACTATATTTGTGTTAGCAAACAAAGAACAAACAACAGACCAAGGTCCAGCTCAACCAATCCACATGTACAATGAATTAGGAGATGGTGCAAACACTTCCTGCACTCGTCGTCCAAAGGTGCAAGTCGCCTCCAAAATTTTCAAGAGAAAACGGAAGGTGCACTCGTAGCGAAGTCAGACACATAAGCAGTAGTGATTTAGTGTTCCAAAAATACTTCTTTTATAAAATCAATCCTTAAAACCGGCACACAGCCAACGCGTTTCGTTCCCAGTTGTGCCAAAAGGGAACTTCATCAGGGCTCTTAAATATCCAACAAATCAGTAGTAATAAGAAGTATGTTTGATGAAGTGAAAACTCAAGTGGCACATTCAGCCTGAAGCGTGGTATGTATGGCAAAGTCTCACACCCAATAGTTAGTAGAATTATCTCAGAGGATCCTTAGTAAAAATGGGCGGGGTCCAGGTCACCGCTTGTATACCCAAAAGTCCTGACGTGTATTCTCTAGAGCATATTTTCGTAAAGCGGCATGATAACCGGCAAAAACTGATACTATATTTGTATTCATATCTAAAGCACACATCAGTTTGCGAACGCAGAAATGTGAATGTGATAGCTAACCACAAGTTTACATTCAAACAACCCTCACCCGTTGTTTCTTCACTCAACATCACGCTTGACTCCTCCTTACCAATGAGCGCTCACATAAATAGAATTGCCAAAGTGACAAACTTTCACCTCCAGAACCTTTAAAAATATAAAGTCACCTCTTTACCCTGTTCTTCTATCAACGTCAGCACATGCACTGATCCTGTCACGTCTGGACTTTAGCAACTCCATCCCAGTGAGGTTTTGCCAATCCTCCCACTATCCACTCAAATCTGTCCCACCCATCTTGGCAGACTGCTCTCCTCTTCAAGGGAATTTGTTCACATCACTCCGAGCCTAACTAATGTACTCTGAGCTCCCATTGAGGTAAAAATAAAATTTAAGCTGGAAAGTCTAGCCTAAAGAAGTCCACGCATATCATTAACCTTTCCTCTCTACTATTTTCAAACTACAGGGAGGCATGATAGGTTCATGGAAGCCCTCATCTCACCACTCTACTTTTCTCAAACTACATGGCGGCATGAGAGTTCCATGTCAGACCTCACCCTACCTCGCTACACTTCTCAAACTACCTGATGGCATGCAAGGTCCATGCAATACCTCACTTTACCTCTCTACTCTTCTCAAACTACCTGGCTGCATGAGAGGTCCATACACGCCCTCACTTTACCTCTCTACTCTTCTCAAACTACCTGGTGGCATGAGAGGTTCATGCAAGCCCTCACCATACCTCTCTACACTTCTCAAACTACCTGGCTGCATGAGAGGTCCATACAAGACCTCACTTTACCTCTCTACTCTTCTCAAACTACCTGGTGGCATGAGAGGTTCATGCAAGCCCTCACCTTACCTCTCTACTCTTCTCAAACTACCTGGTGGCTCGCCCTCCCTATTGCTCCCTTGATCCCCTTTCTCTCCCTTCCCGTTTTCATCTACACTCCTCCCGTCCTGTGCTCTTTCCCATCCACCCCTCTCTGCATGCTTCCCTGTACTGTGCCTCCCTCACTGTTTCACCCCTTCTCCCACCCTCTCTTCTCATCTTCTTTCTCTTGCCTCCTCTTAGCTCTTAATTCTTCCCCAGTGCTTAATTTGTAAAAGAATAAGTGCTGGTGCCCAAAGCGCTGCTCAGAAGCCAGCGGCCTGTGCAATTAACTCTCGGTACAGCGAATACCAAGGCTGCGTAGTCTTGAATCCACCTCCTGCCTTTTTAATCCACTGCCAGACCCTCCCTGTCTCTTTATCTCACTCCCGCACATGGCCGGACTGGCCAGCCGGGCAAGCGGGCAATCTTCCGGAAGGCTGGAGCCCCAGGAGGCCGGTTTAGTGTTGCTCTGGTTATAGCGCGCATTAGTACCTGCTCACACGGGGGCTGAATTTATCATGTTTGCCGGGGCTGTTCTAAGTTCCCAGTTCGGCCCTGCTCCAGCAGGTTCCTGCTTTCTCCCCTGGTGACGGTTTTTCAATCTTTCTCCTTCTTTCCCATACCTGTGTTTTTCCCTCTCTTGCTCTTGGGAAATGTCTCATGAGGAAAACTAAGTGCCGGTGAGCCCCACCAGCAACCACCGGCTCAAAGTAAGCCCTGCTCATCTCTGTGTTTCTTGTTTTCTATCCTAATGTAAGATTTTTGCGAAACAATTCATGTTATTGTGTAAAGTACTCTTATACAGCTTGGTGCTTTTGCAATATATAAAATAATTAAATAAATCAAATAAAGCATAATAAATACATATATATAGTAATTTAATTAGTTATATAATGTAAAATAATGAACAAATGCTAATATAGTCTATGCCATTAACGATACATTTAGAAATGTGGGCATTTTTTTTAAAAGAGATTAATTCAAGCTCATTGGGCTAAGCCTGATATCAGGAGCGGCATCTGAAGTAAAATGCAATTATTTGTAATATACTAAAGACATGATATGGTCATAATGCTTGTCAATATACATGTAAAGTGCATTGCATGGCTGCTGGGCTACAAATCCATCTTAATTAGAGCTCCGAAGTATTTTCCTGACTGCATGAGTGCTACGCAAATACAGCAAATAAAATAAATGTAATCACTTACAAAAATGTGAATTTGATTTCTGCTTTTCGTAAAACACGTTTATGTTGTCCTCCCATAAAGGGAGACTTGGGCTTACAAATATCTCATGAAGGCATTCTTAAATAAAACTTGGTAGATTTGCATTTTAAAACTTCAATTTTCACTGAGCCGATAATATGTGTGGCTTGTATTTTTTTTTTTTTAAAAGACGTAAAGGCTTTAGTGTTAATTACTTTAATTCTAGATAGTGTGATTTTAACAAGAATCAAAAGATAACTCCCTCTTTTATTGGTAATTTCCTGTGATTGGTGAGAGAGGCTGTGACGTCAGGCTACTGGTTTGCATCACCATAATTAAAGTGTCACTATCCGAATCATTTTGCGCTTGTCTGACTGTTTATGTAAATCAGAACCATAATAACGTGCTGGGATGGTATCAAATTAGGGGGTATCCCTTTTTAGGTCGAGCCTAGAGCAGCGCGTATGCGCTGCTTGCTCGACTTTTGGTAATGGGCTTTAGAAAGCTCACCACACACTTGTGCGTGTGGTGAGCTTTTATTTATTTTTTTTAATTTTTTTCTTAAAACCTTTATTCAATTTATCCGGGACACAGCTATTCAGCCGACAGCCCGGAGGTTCGGCAGCATAGGTGAAGCAACATAGAAATGCATTCACACTGAACAAACAGGAGAATCAAATAAAAGGTTCAATTTTAAAGAAATACCAAAACAAACCAAACCCTTGCAAGGCGTTAAGCTTCGAGTGCACATGAGGGGTGCTCATCAGGGGAAGTCCGTCCCATTCGTCTACCAGAAACAATACTATAATGAGGGGAGGGAGGGGGAAAGCAGAGACCCACAATAGGCAATCAATCATCCACAATACGCATATAGCCGGAAAGAATGTCAAGGGGAGAGCTGCTCCTCTGGCTGATCCAGGTCAGGGGGCAGACATATGTCCCCTCTATAGTGATTCCATCGCCCCCATACTGCATGCCATTTCCGCGGGCGCCCTCTAGCACAATACACCGTCTTTTCCCTGAGCATGCACCAGTCCATATTTTCCTTCCACGCTGCCAGCGCGGGAGGCACTGCCGAGCCCCACAGGCGCGCAACATCCGTGGTGAGCTTTTTAAATGTTTTTCTCCCAGGCTATTGGGCTTTGCGTGAGTCTTTCTAAGAAACACAGCACGCAATTGGGCAAAGGCGGGTGCATGTCCCGCCTTTGCTTCGCCCACGGCCTATAGCTTGCGGTTACCAGCACAGGCCACATCTGTTTTCAATTATCGTGCCCAGACACAGGCGCGATAATTGAAAACAGATCGTTCGCTGTGGCGGGCGCGCGCACCACTCACAGGCTTGTTTTTTCTTCAGATTCCCAAGATGCAACGGAGGATCAAGACGACAGATGTAGGGTCTCCCAGGTAAGATGTATTAGAACTGTATTCATTGAATTGTGCAGGCGTTTAGTGGTATTGTTGTTTGTAGAAAAGTTAGACGCTGTCACAGCTGTATGAGGCCGATGTCAGTTTCTCATTGCCTCAAACCGCAAGAGTGCTCAGTGAGCCCTTCCGTATTGATGTCAGTTTCTCAGTGCCTCAAAATGAAAGAGTGCTCCCTGAGCCCATACACAGGGAATGGTTCTTAGCAGGGTAACATAACTGCATCGCAAGCCCTTCAATGCTTTGCGAGCCGTTTTTCGTGAGTCGTTCTTAGCAGGGCAACGTCACTGCTAACAGGCCTCTTCCCTCGCGCACAGCATAGCAAGCTCCTTCAGGCGACTTCCCTCATGCACGGCCGTACAAACTCCTTTACACTTCCACGATCAGGATGAGTAGCTCGTGAGCTACTATGCGCTCACGATACTTACAACCACCACAATCATGTAATAAAAATAAATATCGGTACCTGTGATAAGATAACGTTGAAATATCGATCACCAACAACAGGCACTGACTGTCAGAGGTTCCGGTCAGTTAAAATCTTCAGTAGATATTCTCTTTACGGTTCGGCTTAATTTTCATTTACGTTACAATATTTGGGACCTTGTAAGTAAAAATAAAAAAAATAAAAAAAATTAAGTGTAAGACTTCACATTTACATTTACTGCATCGTAAATAAGAAGTAAATGTAAACGTGAAGTCTTACACTTAAGTTATTTTTTTTTTACTTACAAGGTCCCTAAGGCGAGACCTATTGGCTATACCAATGCTTGTTTAGGATGCAGGGCCGCTCACCCACCAAGGTGGCATATATCATCAATGGGTCTTGCTCCTCATCGAGTCGGCTGGCAATATCCAATGGGCATCGTCTACAGATCTCCTTGCGGATAGCGCTCTGACTCAGATGCTCTGTATAGACTTGTCATCTTTGATGTGAACATTTACTGTTGTAAAGTGCTCTGATACCTTCGGGTCTAGCTAGCGCTTTATAAAACTCTCAAATAAATATATAATTCAGGGAAATTTATATTGGTTTTGTTTTACAGAAACAAACCCCATCAGTTCCAAGCCTGATTTACCTATGGCTAGTCTCTGAATGGATGGGTGAGTAAGTGAGTGAATGAGAAGGAAAAAGGATGAGCAGGCTGATAAGTGAATGGTAAGCATGGTGGCCGGAGTATATGTTGGCGCAGCTGACCCCTATATTTCTTGCAAGCTTAAGGTTGTGCTGAAGGAGCTCAAACAGAAGGGAGGGATGGCCATGCTATTGCCTCTCAAATTCAGAATAACCCCAAAATATTGTACTGAAGACCTTGTAAGCACTTGAAAGAACACGCATGGAATATTATCCAGACTAATCCAAGTTCCAGGTCTTTATTTTCTTTTTCAAGAGAACTAGCCAACATGTGTTTCATCTGGCAAATCACCTGGACTTCATCAGGGCTAGAAAATAAATCTATTCCTAATAAGACTACCATAACATAATTGCTCCAAAATTCCATCACCGAAGAATAAAGAAAGCTACATCTGTGACTCGTGCTGCAAGTTTACAGTATCAACAATTCTCACCAGTTCATTACAGCAAAGTTTCTCAATGTAAAGTGGAAAAACCCATGCAAACGAGATCATGTAGAATATCATCATTGAGTGGTTGACAAGTCATTAGCAGATCACTTGTTCTGCAGGTCATGCAATCATATAATTATAAAGTTATAGAGACAGACTAGATGAGTGTTCGTACGAATACGCGTTGAATCAACATCCAAGTTCATCAATCAATGACATTTGTAAAGCCCTTGGCTGAATCGACAGAAGCTTCCCGGTGCTGAATAGCGTAGACTGAGACGGAGACTGTGAATGATAACCAGAATATCCTGTCTAATTTTGGTTAAAGAGCCAGGTGTTTAATTCTTTCCTAAAGCAGTGTTTGAACTCAGCCATGCGAAGTTTGATTGGAAGGGTGTTCCAAAGCTTCGCCGTCAATACCATAAATGACCTGCCGCTACGATGGACTTTAGCAAACCTGGGAATACGCATAAGTCGGAGGTGGTTCGATCTCAGGGATCTCTCCTGTCGGAACCTGCTTAGTCTACTTCTCAGGTAACAGGAGCCTTTGCCTTTCAGTGGTCTAAAAGCCAGGGTAAAGGTCTTAAATTCAATCCTTTTTGCCACAGAGAGGCAGTGCAGCTGCTTCAGATGAGGCAAAATCTGTTGGTGGAAAGGGACATGCCGGATTAGCCTAGCAGCTGCATTCTGTGCGATCTAGAGTCTATGGATCAAAAAGCAGGTAGGGCCAGATAGTTTGGATATGTGGATGAATATGGGTGGCTGAGCATGACGGTTCTATGTGAAGGTGAATGAGTGAGTGACTAGGGGAATACATGGGTCAGTGGATGAATATGTGAGTAGATGAATGGTGAATGGGTGGATGAGTGAATCAGTAGGAAAATGGGCAAGAGAGTGAATGAGTTGGTGAGAAGGTATCAGGATCTCACCTGGTATGCTTTTCCACAGGAGAGAAATGATCAGTCACGAAAAATACTCCCAACCCCCTAGTCAAGCAGAAAAGTCCCAATTATATCAAAGCCTATCCTGCCCGCCCCAGAAGAGGGGATGAAAGGTAAAGCGTTCTTTTTCTGCATCACCTTGAATTCCCTCTTTCTCTCCTCCTGTAATAAAAAATAATTGTTTTGAGTTATGGAGAATATTACTTTTCCCTACACTCAACTGAAAGTAAGTACATGTAGAACAAATACAATTCCCCCTTCCGTCTAAATGTTCATTAGTGCTGCCCTTCTGGAGAGACTGCCGAGTTACTAAAAAGAAAAGAACATAATGTGATTCCTTGAATTCCAATAACTTAAGTCTGTAAAGCTTCTTAAATACCAGCGGCGGCTGGCACAGGTAAACACGGTGCGGTAGGGCGGAGGCTTGGCAGGGTGGGAGGGGGAAGTCGACAGATGATGGAATAGGTATAATTAAATAAATAAATAATACCTATTCCTTCGCCTGTCGGCTTCCTGCCCCTGTCGTGACCTGCCCCACCTCACCGCGTTTACCTGTGCCGGCCGCCGCTGATAAATAAGTTTCCTTGGAACTTACTCTCTCTATCCTTGAAGAAACTCTAGACTCACTCCACCCGAATTCAAAAATAATACTGGCAGGAGATTTTAAGACATCCTATGAGCCATCATCGTATATCAGCGAGGTAAGAGAAGAGGAAGATGAGCAATGGGGCATTAGATCACTAACAGGGAAGCCAAGAACTACTTTACAGCAACATGACGCAAGTTCGGCTCTGTAGCAGTGGGCAGAGGATTGAGGGCATGTAATGGTCGTACTACCTCAGACCCTGATCGAGCACCCACCTTTAGAAGAGGTGCTCAAGTGAGTGTCATTGATTTCGCTATCCTTGATGTGAGGCTCTGGCCATTTTTGGCCGATATGAGAGTAGAAAGGCGATCTGACCGTGATCATGATCCCTTGGTAGCATCACTGGTAGGAGCTCCATTAGCTAGGGTAACAAATACATGCTCTACAGTCGTGCCCGAACCTGTTTTTATCTAATTGCAGACACTATGTTTCCTGGCCCAATGGCATGACAAACCCACTTTTGCTGGCCCAGATATATGAGCTTTATGTCTATTATTTTACAAATTGCGAAGGGGTGAATGAATTGGAAATCCCAATCCTGAGTGTACACAACTTACTCTTTGAAGAGTTGCAACAGGTGTTCTATTAAGATATGGCCCACAAGAAGCCAGCTATGGGGGAAAATATTGGATGGTATGACCTTTCCTGTAAGCAAGCCAAATGTTCCCTGAGGACTGCTGTTCTAGGAGGTGAAAGGAGCCAGATAGCCCAAGCCAGGCATATTTATAAAGTCTTGCTAAAACAGGCTAAAAAGAGTTGGGACGATAGAATTTGGGAAGCTATGCTGCTTGCAGTTAAAACAAATGACAACAGTTAGTTCTGGCGTACAGTGACCAAAACGGGAGCGGATAATAATTCAAAGAGCTACCAACATCATATATCAGCTGATAAGTGGGTATCCCATTTTTATAATCTGTATGAGTCACTGACCGATGCCCCCCCAGGTCCCTGTGGCTGCACAGCACCCTTCACTGGCTCTCCTTGTTATGAAAGAAAAAACAACAGAGGCACCCGTCCCCTGGCCTGATTCTGCTGTAGATGAATATGTGTCGTAATCCCGCAGTCTTTTTGTCTGCAGGGAATCACAATGCGGTCGTTATAACGAACGCATTGTGATTCCGCATACCATTACTCCGCAAGTCGTAACAACGACTTGCGGAAAGGGGGCGCTGGATGTTGGAATAGTATAATTTACTATTCCAACTCCAGTCTGTGCGGACAGTAGGGAAGGTGTTGGATTTTAAATCCAACACCTTTCCCCCCCCCCCGCAAGTCGTTGTTCCGACTTGCGGAGTAATGGTATGCGGAATCACAACACGGTCGTTGTAACGACTGCGTTGTGATTTCCTGCGGGCAAAAAGTTTTGTGGTAAACGTTGTTTACCGCTGTAGATCAATTGGTAAAAGTACCATCTGAAGTCTCTCCCCATGGTGTCGTTCCCTGATGTCCAGGGCCCATATTTTCTATTCTCTATAAGGCATCAACTCTTTGCGTCAGAGCCTGCTTCTGCAGATTTCCAATCATATGAACCAGGTCTGCTAAAGTAAATTCCTGTGCCTCCATTTCACTCAGGCGAAAAGTCCTCGTGGGCTCGTCATACTAGCAGGATCTCACCGGGTATGCCTTTCCGCAGGAGTGAAATGGTTGGCCATGAAGAACATCAAACCTCTGGGTCAACCAGAAAAGTCACGACTATATCAAAGACTATCCTGCCCGCACCGGAAGAGAGGATGGACAGGTAAAGCGTTCTTTTTCTGTGTCGCCTTGAACTCTCTCTTTCTCTCCTCCTGCAATAAAAAATAATTGCTTCGGGTTATGGAGAATATTACTTTTCCCTACATTCAACTAAAAGTAAGTACATGTAGAAGAAATACCTGACAATTCCCCCTTCTGTCTAAATGTTCATTAGTGCTGCTCTTCTGGATAAACTGCAGAGTTACTAAAAAGGAAAGAGCATAATGAAATTCCTGGAATTCCACTAACTGGTATGACATATATAATTGCAATGTAATATCTCACCTATCCTGCAGCCTGTAAAGCTTCATGAATCTGTTTCCTTGAAACTTGCAGGGACTGAACATATATTCTCAAATATCTGAAAATAATTAAGCATTAATTCATGCCTCAGATAAAGTTAAGTTTCATGCAAACTAAAAACATAAATTATTAATGTAACACAATGTTAATGCAGCTTTTGGTGAAATAATGTAACTTAAGAAATCAGACCTTATTCCCAAATTCAGTACCACTCTTAAATGTTCTTGTCTTTTCATTGTCTTTGACAGACAGCTGGAGCACAGAAAATACACTCTTTTCCCAAAATAGGAACAGGTGTGTTTTTTCTATCAAAACAATGGAGCACATACAGCCTTTACCCTGAAGAAGTTACTAATGTCTCCATGTCGTTTTTTTCTGTATGTTGGCATCCAACGCGAGCTGAAAGACAAGAGCCTGCTCCAGAAGAGAACACACACCGTGATTTTATACCTGATGCCCACACCACAGGAACCGGAGCCGCGACAGAAGCACAGAAGCAGTGGCGGCTTCCACAGGTAACGCTGTAGGGCAGTGAGGTGAGGCCGGAGCAGGGCGGGGTGGGGAGCATTAGTGGAATTCGACTTACTACGGGAAAGGTGAAAGTAAATAAATAAATAAAACTACTTACCTTGTGCTCACCGCATCGCCTACTGCTCAAGGTAAGTTGTTTTATTTATTTATTTACTTTAATTTTTCCCGTCGTATGTCGAACTCCACTACTCCTCCATCCCGCCCGCCACAGCTCCACCTCACCTCCCCCACAGCGTTACCTGTGCGAGCCCCCACTGCACAGAAGACGCCGGGAAAAGACACCGACCCAAACTCCACAGCAGGTAAGTGTCGCAAATGGAAGATCCATAGACAAGGTGTACAAACAAGGTAACTTTATTCAGGCTTAGTTCCAGGATAGATGAGTGGGAGAAGATAAGTAGATAAAGCGTAGCCCCACCAGGAGCAACCTCCCTGCTGCTCAGCCTTTCTGCTGCTCAGCCTGCATCCACCAACTGACACTCCACACATAAACAAACACCCAAGCATTCCATGACATCATCACATATTCCAGCATTCAACCTGGCTGAGCAGTAGGGAAGAGACAACAACAGAAGAGTAATGACAACAAGAAGTTTATGACAGTAAGTTACAGAGAACAAGCAGGAAGGCACTCTGTGGATAAGTGGCTTCTTGCAAGGGAGCACCCAGTCGTAACAGCTATGCGCTCATCTCCTGAAGGGAGCCGCAGTAATCGGGGCCTCCATTCGGGCAGGTCCCACTGAAGGCGGCTGAATGAGTGAGGGTGGATAAATAGGTGAATGAGTTGTGGGTGGTCGAATGAGTAAGTACATTTTGTTGTGTTTTAGAATTTGTTTTGTGTGCCTTGTTATGTGAATTGTATAATATGTTAATTGTTTATATGTTTTTTAAAAACTTAAATATATGTACTTAAAAAAACAATAATGTGTGATTTTGGATATGATCCTGAGTAAAGTAATATTTAGTTCATGGAGTGGAACCGAACTCCATGGGACAACTCAACTCAAATATACCTTGGAGCCCAGCAGGATCTCATTCTGGGGCACATCAGCACACACAGGTGGTGCCACAGAAACATTGCAAATTCACCTCCTGAATTTGTAAACATTGCAGCTCACCAGGATGGGGCAGTTAATTTGTAAGGTACCACCAAAAGTGTTGTTTCCATACCTTTAATGGTAGCAGGTCTGTTTTGCATGTCGTTACTATATGTGCAGTTAAATACACATGTACAATGCATTCAGAAATCATATATATATATATATATATACACATATATATATATATATATATATATATATATATATATATGTGTATATATATATATATATACATATATATATGGGTTTTTTTCTTTTCAAACAAAAGGATGCTGCACTTCCAGGGTATCGCATTTTCTAAAATTTTATTCACACACCACTAACACCAACGCCTTTCGACACTAGGTCTTGATCACGGTTGAGTAAGTCCTTCATTTCTTTCTTTTTATAATGATTTCCCATGTTGCCCATAATGAGGCATTATGGGAATGGTAGTTCATATTCACAATATTTACACCTTATGTTCGAGCATACATTTAAAAAAAATTAAGGAATTATCAGTTGGACAGAAACTACATGTCAACAGTGTTTTTTATATACACTCCAAAGCTTCATTAATATACCGTGGCCTATATGTTGTTACATATAATTACTAGGTCTATGCCACCTGTATAAACATTCATGTATTGTAAAGTAAGCGTCTCTGTATTTCTATAGATTGGTATAGAAGTACATATACTTAAGGCATCGTGCCTATATACACTTGATTGATTACATTATTCAAAGTGTCTCATATCTTCATCTTGGGCTTAGTGCCCCTAAGTTCAAGGGTGATCATTGTATTATATTCAGTGTCCCTCTGTAATTTTGTGTAGAGTTGTACATGTGCTTCAGGCTACGTGCCTATATACACTGAACTGATTACAGTCTCTGGAGTGTTTAATCTCATCATCTCGGGCTGAATGCCCCTAAATTCAACGGTGCTCATCACTCTGCATTTCCATGTATCTCCTTCGGGGTTTCGGAAACATTCTTTCCCAGTTAGGGCTTGGCAAAGATGCCATACAGCATTGCATCTGGTGGTTTACATATAGACAAAATGTTCCTCATCTGCGTTGAGACCCGTTGGCTGCTTTGTTCTAAGACGTATAATCATTCGAGATTCGAGACGTTTCAATTTGCGTGTCCTGTCTCCACCTCTTTCATGTTGAGGGATATGTGCAATACCACAGTAGTTCATCTGTTGTCATGTGAAACAATTGTGTGTTGCTAAGTGTTTAGCCATTGCATAATCTGTACCATGTTTTTGAACTGCCCTAATATGTTCTAAAATTCTCTTCTTAAGCGGGCAGATGGTACTCCCGATGTATTTCAGGCCACAGTTGCATGTTATCATATAGACTACGTATGTTGTTTCACATGTGATCTTATGGGTGATTCTGAATTGTTTCCCTTTAAAATCAGTGAGATGTTTAGTATTCTTTCCAATTTTACAGGCCTTGCATTTTTCGCATTTGGTGAACCCATTTGGTGATCTTTCATCCAGGTTTCATTCCTATGACTTGTGACATGACTCCTGATCAATTTATCTCTTACAGATGGTGCTCGTCGAAAGGAGACGTATACTCTTTCACTTAGGGTTCCACCTATGTCTGAATCTCTTTTGATAATATCCCAATATTTGTTCATAATATTCACGATGGATCTGTGCTCCTTGCTATACAATAGAATCAGCCTTGTCTTTTGATTGTCATTTCGCTTTTGATTCTGTCTTTTGTTTTTCAGGGTTTCAAAACGTGGAATTGTTTGGACTTTTGTTTTTCCTTTTCTGATGTCATCTACTCTGTAACCTCTTGCTTTGAATGTATCGTCCATGTCATTGGACTTCCTCTGAAATTCCTTTTCATCTGAACAGTTCCTTCTCATCCTGAAAAATTCGCCATAGGGAATGCTTTTTTTCAGGGATTGTGGATGGAAGCTTTTGCCATGCAAAATGCTATTTGTTGCAGTGGGTTTACAAAACACTGTTGTTTTGATTTGATTATCTTCGAAGTATATTGTGAAGTCCAGAAATTGTATTGTCGTGGTACTAGTATTGCAGGGGAATGTGAGGTCAATTTCATTTTGATTAAGCTTGTTAAAATATTCCATGAATTCGCTTTCAGTTCCGTTCCAGATGATAAACAAATCATATATATGTCTAAGCTATAGGTGCAGTTTGTGTCAGGTCCGGCTCCGCAGGGTTCAGTCGCTGTAGAGTAAAGTGTCCACCTCCTGATATTACCAAGTCCCCTGTATATACATATCTACAGGGCCTTCGAATTATCAGGCGAGGGAAAGGAAAGGGAAGGGACAGCGAGGGAAAGGAAACCTGAAATGACAAAGACAACAAGGTTATCACATGAAGTCTAACTACTCTCAACCCTTCTCGCTATCGCTGCAATGTGCCTCTACCTGGAAAAGGATAGCAGGTGGCCTGGTGTCTATGCCTGAACGTGCCCTGTAAGCATACACCTGGAACGACAAAGATACACAATCATTAACACAGGTTTTAAACCTCCTTCCTAGCAATACGGTAGTCATCCCCTTGTGTCACTGGGCAGTACTCTACCGCTAGAACAATGTCGCAACTTGAACGGTATTGTAATCCACAGTCACAAAGCACCTATGCAAGGGTCATCTTGTCGGTGCGAAATCAAGCTGTAGGCAAAAGAAAACACAAAAGGGAGTCTGTGAGCACGCTCGGTAATACGCAGTTATGACCACCGCTGTATTCCGCCGCCTCCTCCAATAACAAGGTAAGTGCTTTTTCGGTATCAAAATAAAACGAGAACGGGGCGAGAGCGCGCTACAGAACACGCGGTTGAGACCGCCGCCGTGTTCTGTCGCCTCTCGCTGGGGTGTAACGGTTTTGCAGACCCTCAGGAAGGGAAGGGCGCTTAATTCGCCTTCCACGGGAAAGTTCACAGTCTGTCTCGCGGGCTCGCCGTCCGCCAAAGGGAAACGGTGATACGCGGTTCAAAATCACCGCCGTATCCCGCTTGGGCGCCTCTCCCCCCTCGCAGTACTCACGGTCCTTCAACGGTCGAGTCGACGGATCCCCATGAGTCTCTGCCAAATCCGGGATATTCAGGACGCCTTCTTACTTCTTCGCTCCCGCAGCCGCGAGAGCCTCTCGGCAAACTTCAGATTACGTGCAACTTCCGGTCCTCCACTAGCGCTTAAATCCCCCTCCTCCGGAATCGGCTTTCTGGGAAATGCAGTCCGTTAGCGTTTAGGAAGGCGTGACGAAGACGATGTCTGACAGTTTGTCGATGTATTTTTCGTTGCTGTCTCCCCAAGCTATAGTTTTCTCCCACCAACCCATCATCAGGTTTGCTTAGCCTGGAGAGAAGGAAACTCCCATGGCAGTACCACAGATCTGTAGATAATATTGACGATCAAATAGAAAGATGTTGTTCCGTAAGCACAACTCAATCACTTTGAGTAGGGGGTCTGAATGTTTTAAATATTGGATGTTTCTTTGAGCTAAGAAATATTTAGTGCATCTGAGGCCTACTTTGTGACTTATCAAGGTATACAGTGAGATGACATCTATGGTCACCAACAAAAGGCCGTTTTGCCATTCTGTGTCAGCGAGAATTCTGAGAAAGTCACCTGTATCTCTGATGTAAGAGTTCAATGTAGTAACCATGAGAGCTAAAAAGTGATCTACATACAGCACAATATTCTCATATAGTGATCCACAACTGGATATTATTGGTCTTCCCGGTGGATTCACAAGCGTTTTGTGGACCTTGGAAAGAAAGAATATGGTGGGAATGATGGAAATTTTCATTTTTGACAAAATAGCTTCTTCTTCACTTATTAGTCCTTCTTCCGTCCATCTTTTGATTCTTCCATTGAGGCATATGATGAGTTTATTTGTCCGATTCCTTTTCAATTTATTTTACTTTTTGGTATCGCTCAGTTGTCTTCTAGCTTCTCCCACATACTGCATGATCACCATGTTCTCTCCCCTGTCTGCTGGTGTTATTATAATTGTATCATTGGTGGTGAGTTGCTCCAGCGCTTTCCTTTCACCCAGGGTTAGATGTTCCCTTTTCTTCATTTCATTTGCCAATTTTTCAAGATCTGAGATGACCAGTTCATAATACATGTCTATTCGATTTCCAGGTGTCAAAATAGGGCAGAATTTTTATTTTCCTTTGAATTGTGTATATTCATGACCAATGTTCCCTCTAATTTTTTTCCACCGTGTGCGGCAATGAATGATCTCTGTGCACCAGAGCCAAAGCTGCATGCACCCAAGACATACATCAAATAACTTTGCAAGCAAGAGCAACGCTTCAACTATCAAATGATAAAATGAGAACTTTTGATTCACATTGCCATCTCTGTGTCCATAAAAAGGCAAACTTCTGTACATGCACTCGCCAGCTGCTCTGTCACCTCTAGTGATCTCTACACTCAAACAGTGGAATATTAAGGGTCAGGCAGTGTAAAAACCTTGGAAGAAAGGTTCTAATCACAATACTTCCCTAATTTCAGTGAATGTCACATTGGCAGAGACTTTTTGACGGAAATCAAAACTTGGGTACACTCCCCTTGCACAAATACGCTGCTTCCAGGTAGATGTTGAGTTTGTCCCACCATGGACTCAACTCCTTTTTATGGCTATGGTATCTACCTACAGCAATAATATCAGCAGAACTGTGGTGGTGATGTGTAATTTTGAGACTTCTAAACCCACCTTGTCAAAATCATTATAAGGATAATCAAGCAGCCATCTACAACCCCAAGCACAATAACACGTGGCTGCTATTGAACACGTGATGAGTCAGGTGTAGGTTAGAAGATTTAAAAGGACATTTATGCAGACTGAGATCCTATATTTCTTTCATATTCACTTTCCTGTATACGTGCTACTAAAAGGTAACTGCAACATGATTGGAGCTCACCTTCAAATCTCACGCTCAACACTAAACACTAAACACAGAGGTGTGGCGCCGCGGCCAGGGTGACTGCCTCTGAAATCTGGGGATCACGGTTCGATTCCCATGTGCCGGCGGCAGATTAGCCCAGCACCATGTGACTCTGGGCAATAGCTTGCTTAATCTTCCCGACGGCCCCCAGCGCCTAGAGACCCTGACGGGTGATTGTTCGCGCTTTACAAATGTGGATTATTATTATTACTACACATAGGCTACGCTGTGAACTAACACCAATTATACACAGCTGCCAAGTTATTCAACTATTGAGAAAGTGCTTTAGGGACCTCATAATGGTTATTACACACTTTACAAATGCCACAATACTGTATAATACTTATAGTACTTATGCCCTACTGTGTTAAATGCAAACCCTTTGCTATACTGGAGGCATTAGTGTGGCCATTGAATTCTTTGAAATTAAGTGAGATCACTTGAAATTGAGGTGTATTTCTGATTACTATGGTGAGGGTAAGTAATTCAACACTTATGACTGCATAGCAGAAGTAGACACAGCTTCAAACATTAAATGTGGGTGACATCCTTAACTGGGAGACAGTGGATGGCTCCACATGCTGTTGAGACGTGGTCCAAGTTTATCAGCCATTGAATGATGTTCCATTTGCTTTATGTCCTAAATGAAGATATAAGTGAACAAAAAGAATACATCTGGTATTTAGTTAGAAGAAAATAGTGTCTTAGGCCATCAGACACCAATAGCAAACAAAATTATAAAAAACAGATTCGGAGAGTAACCACTGAATGGGCCCAAACCCCTGGGATGTTCCACACAAATATATTTTCAAATATATTTTGCGGCCATAATTTTGTGGAAGAATATTGAGCCCCAAAATATTGACAAGGTGAGACTATACATGTAAGTATATTTACTTAACTTAGCTCCACATGTGTGTACCTTGTATTCAGATGTGTAGTTAAGAATAGTTAGTCTATAGCTACCCTATCATCTCGATATTTCAGTGATCGATACTTTACCTATGATATTATGGATTGCACTCTGCAGCAGACAGCATGAGTTTAGGCATTTCTCTGGGTTTTCTTCCCCTCACTGAAGAAACCCCTTCCCTGCAGACTTCTGAATTTTCTAACCCTGGGCTAAACTACATGTTTAGACAGCCAGACTACCCCCGGTGAACCATGGTAGGTAGATGTAAAATAGCTGCGAGAAAGAGATACCCATCTTATTGCTGACCTGCACAATATGGATCCAGTATCACCAAATAATGTGATTCTATTAGTGCTGGAAAATAGGAGGAATCCCGGTTCTGGCAGCTATTTCTGGGTTGGCTGTGGATGGCAAAGGGAAACATGCTGAATTTGTCCTGATAATATTTATTTGACATCATGACACATTCAGCACGGCCTGCAAGTTGTCAGGTGGCTTTATGATTTTAGATTTCAACTGGGCCCAAAACAAAGGCCTGATTTAAAGGACCATAAGCTCTCCTTTTGTCCATCTATCATCCTAGCTTGGAGCCAACTGGAGCCAAACACCTAGATGCCACTAAAATAGAAGGAAACAAAGGTTCACAACTTGTTACCACTCCACAAGTGATTAAGAGAAACTATTGGAAGCAGATTTTTAACTTTGTTTAACTCCCTGTGTAAGAGATGGGCTTTCACTGTAAGAATGGAGGCTTTATTGGTCTGTATGAGTATTTATACAAACATTTATTTAAATGCCACGTACTAATTTTTATATATAATTATTTTATGGTGCTACTCATTACAGTGTAGAGGGTCACAGTGCTTTACATCACACACAGTGGCACAATAAATCATGTGTGTAAACAATGTACAGGAAATGTTACATAAAAGAATGAGGGTTATTGGTGTAGGGATAACATATTATCCATACTTGTAAACATTATAAGTTAAGAATGAATTGTCAGAGAAAAAATTCAGGATATAAAATGTAACAGTGATTGTCGTTGTCTGTACTAACACAACTATTAATTCACGAAGGAACCCTTTTTTCCAAACTTAGAATAACAGATTGAGAAAAATGTAATAAGGATCTAAACCCAAGATCTATATTTTGCACGCAGCTCCTTGATGCCGATAAATATATCTCTGTGATATATTAGGCTTGCAAATTATGAACAGGATGTAACAAAATGATCTCTGTATCAAAAGCAGTAGCCCACTTACCTCTCTAAATAAAATACCAATGTGCGATCTGCATATAATACGATATGCATGCACATTAACCCTCTATGCTACTTTATGAGTCAAAACTGTGACTAGACAAAACACTAAACTCTCCCACAACTGTGTTAACCACTAGATATCGCTTCCTGCCATTACAATCCATTTCAAATTGCAGAGCACACAATGATCTCTGCAGCCGGTGTCTTAACCCTGTCAGATACTTTAAATGCAGCCTCTTCGTGACAAGTTATGTGAGCTAGAAGATATTTACTGTCACTTGTGTGCTTGCTGCCAATTTCTTTGATGCATTTTTTTAAATAAGTGTATAAGTCGACTTTCAGACTCTGTTTTCAAAGCTCTGCCCCTTAGGACTCCACCCACTTTCCTCTTCTGCATCTTAACCCCTAGAGTATAGGTTCCTATAGTACATTTTTTCCAGTTCTAGCACTGGATTCTATGCAAATATTTTATTTCACTGAACCTCCTTTTCTCCATTATCACATATGAAGGCACTGTCATATACATGAGCTCAGTATGTGCACTGCGCAAAATCCTCTTGTGTGTTGATTTAATAGACTATAATATTGCTCAATGTATAAAATGAGTCTAGGCTACTTACTGGATGCACAGACAAATGAATTGCCTCTTGATTTGTTGTCAGAGTGAGAGCCCTAAATGTGTCTAAGCTCATTTTGAAAAGCGATCACTTTTAATAAACATCTTTCAGTGCCGTCATTTAATCTGATGTACTAAACTGAAACTTTAAAGAAATACACTTTCTTTAATTTTGAAAAGGTTTTATCACATTTCTACCCCGTGTTTGTTGCATTTTTAACATTTACTTCTAACATTTTCAAACTCGACTCTTTACGTGAAGCGAGACCATACACTTGTCTTTGCTATACTGCTTAATTTATTGGCTCATGCACTTCTAACGTTATTTAAAGGCACCAAGGCATTTCTTTTGTCCCAGAAAGGCCGCCCATCCACCCCCTGCATCTTCGCACCTTCGGTCCAATGGCACGGATTGCTCCTGTCACAGTGCAGGACATTTCTGCCGCGTTCCCAGCTGGGTTCCTGAATCTTTGTTGACGTGCCATCCAAACAATAGAGTCAATGCCTTTCACACATGCGCCTTTCTAAATGACGTGCAGTTAGATACCAAATGCCCATTAATGGTTTCTGCAGAGTCATGCGAGCACATACCAAGAAATCCTAGGGTCTAATCACATATCCATAGTATATATGAAACAATCATGCTCCTTGATTAAGGATGCATCAGTAAACCACAGTGGAAATGGAAAAAGTGCTTATGGGGTCACCTAAGGGCAGATCCCTTTAAGGACGTAATCCCTCACTCACCAAAGGTGACATGCTTCATCATAGGGACTCTCCTCCCAAAGGAAACACCTAGTTCCTTTGAGGGCTACAACTCTCTCACTGTGAGAGAGGATCCTGACATTAGGCATATCCTGATTAAACTGACCCTTTTAGCCTAATAGCCAGTTTTAACATTTATTCACTTCCTCACACTTGGTAGATTTTTCTTTGCGCTGCTTTTTCTCACTCACACATTTGACTCATTATTAGGGGGTTTTAGAATACCCACACACTCAATCAAAACATCCCTGAGCTCCTCTCTCACAGTGAGAGAGTTGTAGCCCTCAAAGGAACTAGGTGTTTCCTTTGGGAGGAGAGTCCCTATGATGAAGCATGTCACCTTTGGTGAGTGAGGGATTACGTCCTTAAAGGGATCTGCCCTTAGGTGACCCCATAAGCACTTTTTCCATTCCCACTGTGGTTTACTGATGCATCCTTAATCAAGGAGCATGATTGTTTCATATATACTATGGATATGTGATTAGACCCTAGGATTTCTTGGTATGTACTACGTATGTTAGGGGACATAATTCATAGTGGTCTTTAAAAATTGTCCCTTGAACCCCCCTCCCTTGAACTGTTGTAGTTTTTGAGTCATGCGAGCGCCATAAAAGACTCTGGGCGTTTCAAGTAAGCAGGGTGCGCGCGTGTGCTAAAATGCTGGGGCAGCCTTGTAAATATCGCAATGTGAACATCAGCGATATTTACAAGGTTGTCCTGCCCAGTGACACCCTCTTTGCATCTCATTGGGAAAAAGGGTGCTAACATGCGATTATGCATGTTAGCACCCTCTTGTAAATAGGGCGCTGGTTTTATCTCTGCTTTACAAGGGCTGCGGAGATAAAGCCCTTGTAAATATGCCCCTACATGCTTATCCCCTGAAGGGAGGCGCAGTAATCGGGGCCTGCATTCGGGCAGGTCCCACAGAAGGCGGCTGAATGAGTGAGGGTGGATAAATAAGTGAATGAGTTTTGGGTGATCGTATGGGTAAGTACATTTTGTTGTGTTTCAGAATTTGTTTTGTGTGCTTTGTTATCTGAATTCTTTGATATGTTAATCGTTTATATGTTTTTTCAAAACTTAAATAAATGTACCTAAAAAACCAATAATGTGTGACTTTGGATATGATGTGTTTCCAACGGCACCACTAGACTCATCCTGAGTAAAGTAATATTTAGTTCCTGGAGTGGAACAACCGAACTCCATGGGACAACTCAACTCAAATATACCTTGGAGCCCAGCAGGATCTCATTCTGGGGCACATCAGCACACACAGGTGGTGACACAGAAACATTGCAAATTCACCTCCTGAATGGGTAAACATTGCAGCTCACCAGGATGGGGCAGTTAATTTGTAAGGTGCCACCGAATGTGTTGTTTCCATACCTTTAATGGTAGCAGGTCTGTCTTGCATGTCGTTACTATATTTGCATTTAAACACACATGTACAATGCATACATACATGTATATATATATATATATGAGTGTATATATATGTGTGTATATATATATATATATATATATATATATATATATATATATATATATATACACACACACATTTCTGTATGCATTGTACATGTCTATTTAAATGCCTATATGTGTGTGTGTGTGTTTACATACGCAAACCACACAATCAGCAATACGTATTTGTCATAACGACAAAGCAACAAATATTTAAGGCAATACAGAGCTATACATATGAAGGATAATACATTCATTTATAGACATTTAATCATCTTCAAGCTTATTCACAGGCTCTATCCAGAGCCATCAGAACCAGGCAGCTGGGACTTTTCCTTAAACTTCATAAACTTATGCATCAAGCTAGACCGTAACCACTCCACTGGCTCCATGTCAACAGAAGGGTCAAACTCAAGGTCCTCTGTACTGTCCATAATGCACACTCGGGCAAAGGCCATGCACACCTATAGATACTGTCATCTCGTTACAGAGTAACCAGATCCCCTGTGTAAGAAATGGACTCTTTATGCTATATATCAAAAGGATTATACACCGTGTAAAGAGTCCAGGGGTTCCCCTATTAGTAGACAGGGGCTTGCTATGCAATCCCAAAGTACTCTATTTATTTATTTATTTGAAAGGTTTTATATAGCGCTGGCTAGACCCGTGGGCATCAGAGCGCTTTACAGGAGCAGACACAGTGCAGGAAATAAAAAACATTTGCTCTGGGTAAAGCATAAATAGTCAATTACAACACCACAATTGAGTTAGAAATAAAAAAGGGACGGGGAGAAGAAATTTACATGAGGGGGGGAATAGGGTTAAGACATAGACAGTCAATTAAAACACAGCAATTGGATTATAAATAAAGAGGGACGGGGAAGAGCAATTTACATGAGAGGAGGGAATACGGTAAAGCAATTTTACAAAGGTAATAAAAACACACAAGTGGAGCTCAACCAGTTGAGTAAAGTGGGGGACCAAAGTTCTGGCAGAGTAACGTGAAAAAACACAACTTAGTAATATAAGTGGAGGAGAGCAAGATAAAGGAGTAGAAGAGAGAAACGACGGAGAAGAGATTGAGGGAAGTGATGAGGGGGGATGGAGAGAGGACATGGGAAGGGGGTAGAACGGGGACAGGTCAAAGTTTGGAGGGTATATGTGTAATGTGGGGAGATAGGCGAGAGCAAGGGGGAACACGAAGGTATATCAGTAAAGGGGATGTAGAGAGTAGGTTCAAAGGAGGGTTTAAGGACCAAAGTATTTGTTGAGGACGTGAGATTTAAGGTCTTTTTTAAAGCTGAGGTAGGGGGGTTACAGCGCAAGTCCATAGAGAGTGAGTTCCAGATGTTCGGGGCATTCCCAGAGAAGGAGCAAGATTGGGTGGATTTCTTTTTGAACAAAGGGGGGACGAGGAGGAGAGCATTGGTGCTTCTCATCGGTCGGGAGCACCCTGCTTTGTTGAGTTTGTTAGTAAGGTATGACGGGTTTAGCTGGTAAAGAGCTTTATGTGTAATGCATGCAGTCTTATAGAGGCATCTTTCTTCAATGGGTAGCCAATTGAGGGCTTTGAGGGTCAGAGAGATGTGGGCACATTTTTTACAGTCAGTGATGAGCCTAGCTGCCAAGTGGAGCACAGCTCTAAGGGGGTATAGGTGTACCTTAGGGGTTCCGGTGAGGATAGCGTTACCATAGTCGAGTTTGGAGAGAACTAGAGATTGGACAACCCATTTGAAGTCATCTAAAGGAATGAAGGGTTTGATTTTCTTGAGGTGACAGAGAGTGAAAAGAGCTCCTTTAGCCGAGTTTTTTATATGGTCATTGAGAGTAAGGGTTTTATCAAGAGTCAAGCCAAGTGATTTTGCCGAGTTGGATAAGGAGAGCGAGCCATTGAGGGCATTAAGGTCCGAGATTCAGCTTTGGATGGGGAGTCGGTTGTTTTTTGGAGAAAAGAGAATAATTTCCGTTTTTTAGGGTTCAGTTTGAGATGATTAGAGAAGAACCAGGCTTGGATCTTACCTAGGGTGTTGTTGAGATGAAGTATGTCTGAGTGGGATCTAATCTTTTAATAGAGTTGGGTATCATCAGCATAAAGGTGGTAATTGATTCCAGCTTTTTTTAGAAGAAGGGTAAGGGGTTCCATAAAAAGGTTAAAGAGGGAGGGGAGGGAATAGAGCCCTGGGGGATGCCCAGGGAGACAGGTGTAGGATTGGAGAGGCAATCTTTGATTTTGATTTGCTGCGTTCTATGTTGAAGGAAAGAAGCAAACCATTTGAGGATCTGACCATTAAGGCCGAAGCGAGCTTTAAGTGAATTCAGTAAGGAAAAATGGTTCACAGTGTCAAAGGCTGCAGAGAGGTCAAGGAGTATAAGAAGGCAGGTCTCACCATTGTCGAGGGAACCTTGAATGTCATCTACAATGTTTAGCCTAGCGGTTTCTGTACTGCAGCCTTTTCTGAAGCCAGATTGAAGGCAGTCAAATAAATTGAAATTACCAATGTGTTGGTCCATTTGGAGCAATGCACATTTTTTAAGGGCTTTAGATCAGTGTTTCCCAAACTGTGGTCCGTGGACCCACAGGGGTCCGTGACACATTCCCAGGGGGTCCGCAGGCAGCAGTTTAAAAAGCACTGCAAAGTTCCTTGTATAAATAGCAGTTTTTGAGCAACAATAAAAGTGTCAAGATAACACCAGTGATTAATGTACCTGCTGGAGAGAGATGAGCGTTTTGTCCTGTGGCAGCTTTGAGTTATCTAATGTAGCGCAGAGGGTTAATATGCCTATTGCAAAGAACGTGTACCATGCATTTTAAATAACAGTAGTTTATGTGCATAGGCGAGTGGGTTACTGCTTTTGTCACAAAGATTATTTTGTTACTGTGCAGTACATAAGTGACCACCGTAATCTATCACAGTGACCTATAAACAGTCATGAACGAGCTGCTTGCAAACTGCATGATACAAGTTAGTAACATGTTTTTTCCCTGTTTTTCATTATCCCGATGCTGCTAAAAAAGTTTATTAGGGTGGAAATACATTTTTATTGTTGAAATCAATGCTAACCACTGTGTTATGCTCTGAATCCCGAGTTTTTTGTGCTTCTCCAGACCAAACACTCTTTATAAATGCTTACCAGTATAAATGACATGTGAATCCTATACCTTGTAGTCCCCTTTGCCGTATGTAAGTTTTTCTATACACTGATTTACACGTATGATTAATTTTGTGATGTAAAGTGCTCTGGCATCCTACAATGGCATGAGAGATGCTATAAAACAAATTAAATACATGTGACAGAGGCGCTATGGAGAGATGAGAGGCACTGTTGGAGGGTGATAATAAGGGAATCATTGAAGAACCCCAACAAAGATTGTCGTAGCCTGGTGCATAGTAAGGTCTTCCGTTACTATTCGTTAGAAGCTAATACAATTCAATATATAATGATAAATGTGTTGTAGACTGCACCATTGTTTCATAACTTTCTTGGGGGGAGAGCCTCCCAAAGCCCCCTTTGTAGTGATCAGGCTCACTCACTCCACTTGCTGTGCACCATATGGGAACTGGTCTGAAAACATTTGCTAGGGCTGCTTTGAGTTTCCAGTTGGGCCCTGGCAGGAGGAGGAGCCTCGTACTGCGAAATAAAACCAACCATTTAAAGGTTAGCCACAGAGATGCAGCACCAACCTTCCAATTAACATTTTTTGTTTTTTGCTAATTCTTTCAATAAAAAATACTAAGGGGGATATTTACAAAAGAAGTGGTGGAGCATGTCGTTAGCCTCCTTGGCTTAACGACACGCTCCGCCACTTCAATAACGCAGGGCTGCACCATATTTACAAGAATATGGTGCAGCCCTACATTTCTCCCTGTGCTGGTGCTACACTTAGCAGTGTAGCGCTAATGCAAGCACCCTTGCACCACAGTGCAAGGGTGTCTGCTTGCAGGGGAAGATTGTATATGTACAGGAAGGTCCCCCTTCCTGCACACAAACAATCTTGAAATGCTGCTTTGTCACTTCTATGTGTGCTGCTTAATGCAGCACACATGGAAGTCCCAAAATGCCCTTTAAAAAAAAAAAAAAGATTGTTTATGTGGAGGCAGGGTCACCTTTCTGAACATAAACAATCCAAGGCATTTTGCTTATTCCTTGTGTGCTGCACAAGGCAGCACACATGGAAAAAGCAAAAACAAGGAGAAATAAAGCATTTCTCCTCGTTTCGCCAAGTTAAGACCTGGTTTTCCCTGGTCTTAATTTTGGCGCTGCCTCCTATTTATGCTGCCCTTGTAAATATGGGGCAGCATCAAAATCAATGGGTTTTGCGGTGGAACGCCCACCGCAAAACCCAATACCCACCCCTTTCACGCTAAGCATTGCACAAAAGGGGGCCTTATTTACAAAGCAGGGTTAAGCCATGTTAAGTGGCTTACCGCTGCCTTGTAAATAAGGCGAAGCCCCTATCGACCCGCAAATGTCGCAAAAAGTGACGTTTCCATGGTGATAAGGGCTTGTCAATATGCCCCTAAAATCCTTAGTAATTCAAGTATTTGTTTTGTGTACACACGTGTGTTTATGTTTTTCGAATTACTGTTTTAACGTTTGAAATTTAAATCATACAAATTGCTTGGGGGTCCCCGGCTTCCAGTGGAGACTCAATGGGGGTCCTCAGGAGTCAAAAGTTTGGTAACCACTGCTTTAGATAGAAGTGGGAGGTTAGAAATAGGACCGAGATTGTTGAGATCGTTGGGGTCAGCAGTGAGGTTTTTCAGAATGGGTGTGATTTGACCGAGTTGAAGGGAGTCGGGTACGCAACCAGTGGCAAGGGAGGAGTTGATGATATTAGTCCAAACAGGGTCATTGATGGGACTCTATTAGGGGGTGGTGTGGTGGAACAACCTTAGGCTTAACACAGAGGAGTGCAAGACATTTGCAAAATACACACAATTATTAATACATGACAACACGACTCAAGAAGAAGATCCACACCAGTTTATAAAAATGTCAAGTACCTTTATATATGATTTGGCATCAGAGAAAAATCATTCAGGTAAGTATGTTTTTAAATATACGTTATTTTCACTTTAAAAAGGGGACACTGCAAATTCTGAGTTCTACAATGTTATCCAAAGGAAGGAAGAACAGGTCCTGCAAACAGGTGCAGTGCATTGACTTATAGGACCAATATCCAGGAGTTAAGGTGAGTTTTGGACAATGTCCAAGGCAGCACCAACAGTACACCACCAGCGGCACGAGGGCAGCCAGGTGCAGGGTGCAAATCAGTGTCAGGAGCCCAATGCGTTTCAATGGGAATCAGTCCCTGTAAAAAGGGCTGCAGGCTCTGGCTAGGAAGCCATTCGGGCTGAACCAGCAGGTGTGGGGGGACACCTTTAGTCCTCTTCTCCAAGGCCAAGGGGCGACGGGTGCTGGGGTGTGCCAAGGTGTCGGGTTTTTCCTAAACAGAGCTGTCGTGGTTGAGGGGGCCTGCATGCAGGGGCTGTAGGTGACATCGGGGAGTTCAAGAGGGGCTGAAAGCATGATGGAATCGAGTTCCGGAAGGCAGGGGAACCTTGTTGGCACTGGTGGTGATTGGTGCAGTGGTGGCGTCGGATTTTGGTGGTTCCGGAGGCCTCAGAGTCTTCTCTTTTGGAGATTCTTTAGAAAAGGTCCACTGTTCACGGGAGGTTCTGAGTCTTTTTCAAAGGCAGGTAGTCCCACCAAGTTTCTGGAGTCACAGCTGGAGGGCGCCGTTTTCAATGAGGGATGCAGGCCGGCTAGCTTATTGGTACCAGGTCAGCTGCTTCCTATCTCTTCTCGTACTTTGCGGCTCTTCGATGTACTCTCTCTTCTTAGGTCATCAGGATCTGCTTCTCTGGTGTCAGGGACTCCCCTTAATACTGAATTATCATTATTAGCGGAGTGTAGGATAGTACCCAATGGGCTACTGACCCTTGGGGTCACTACGCCCCTTATATGACCACATCCTGTGGGCATAAACATCCTGTCCCAGAATTCCTAAGTATGCCATCACAAAAATTGGTACTTCTGGAAAATCGTGTCCACCTGACTGTTGCCTACCTTAGGGGTGGTACTAGCCTGGAGGTGGCATGCCTACCTGACTAGCAAATTTTACCACCGGTCCAGGTGCCAAGGGGGCTCTGGGCAGGGGAGTGTATTCCTCTCCTTTGAGGGGAGCCAGATTCACATTCCATAGGCAGCTACTGCTTTTAAGCTTGCTGGGCCAAGAACGCTAATCAGCAGGTCATCCAGTGGGAGGGGGAGTTACACCCTCTTCGCAGACAGGCTTTTGTTCTGGGTCTCCTGAGAGCAAAGGCTGTGACCCTAGGAGGTCAGCACAGTGTCTCGGGTGGCAGGCTGGCAGAAACCAGTCAGCAAGCACACCAAAAGCTGGTAGGTTTTCAGGGGGCACCTCTAAGATGCCATTTGGGTGCATGTATTGATAACTCCAACACTGGCATCAGTGTGGGTTCACCAACACAAGATGTTTGATACCAAACATCCCTATTTTCAGGGAAGCTATCTAAAACTAGGGAAGTCGTTTTCACCAGTGTCCAGCACATGTTTTAAAATGGCTTCCCTGGCCACTTTTACTGCCAGTAAGAGGACTGGCCAACACAGGGGCATATCTGCTCATGCAGGTATGCCCTCACATGTAATATTCAGTACCTTGCCTTAGTACTGTAAGGCCTGCTGTAGGGGGGACTTTAAATATTAAATGCAGTGTTAGGGGACATAGCACATGTGGATGGGTGACATTGTATTTGCACTTTTGCTTGCACCAAGACACGCAGCCTGCGATAGCAGCCCTGCATGTGCTTGGTGAGGTGTCTCTTAGGGTGGCACAATTTGTGTGCTCCCCTTAGGGACCCTCTTTAGTACCTCAGGCCCTAGGTACCAGGGGGTCCCATTTACTAGGGACTTACAGAGGGTGCTAAAGGTTTTGCCAATTGGGCAAAACAATTTAACATTTTTAAGGAAAGAACCTTGGTACTGGGGACCCGGTTAGCAGGAATCTAGAACACTTCAGTCAAAGTTGCATCAAATACAAGGAAAAAAGTGGGGTGTACTACAACAAAATCTAAGTTTCCTGCACCTTGTCCCTTTCTGCCCACAAGATCAACCAATGATCATTCAATAACATGACACACAGAGGCCACTGGGCGTGCAAGCAGGCACCTCGACTCTGGAACCCACTGAGCATGAATTTGAGATCCAAACCAAACTACATGAGGTTCAGGAAACTTTTCAAAATTGTATGATTCACACTTGCCTTCCCCTGAACTGTAAACAAAGCAGGGTTCTTGATGGTTCCGACACAGATATCACCTTTCCTGCTTGACTCTTTTATCCTTTGCAGTTCTGTTGTACAACATTGCCAGAATGACACATGTAGTGCTTTATGAAGTGCCATAACAAACAGTGTTTGAAATGGGACTATAGAAGGGCCATTGATTGCCAATGCGCAGAGTATCTATTTACTGCTGAGAAGCCGACTCATCCAGCGGGCTTTAGAAAAGGACCTGAAATGCTAGATAAAATCATGGCTATCAACCGACTGGTCCACAAAGGATTGGGTTAAGGAACTTCAAGATATATATATATATGTATGTATACTATCTGGACTACAGTGCTGCTTTTGACAGAGTCAACAGAGAGATCCTCTGGCGAAAATGATCAGCCTGGGGGATACCGGCACCCTTGCTCACCGCCATCTGCATGTTATACACAGACACCTAGGTGAGTAACAAGCTCGGAAATGGCACCACAATCTCAAGGAAAATACCAACAAACAGGTGGCTCAAGTCGGGCTGCATCCCTGCCCCACTATTATTCAACTTATACATGTCAGACCTATTCACTTTCCTTAAAAAGATATAAACGTTCAAGCCGAAATTAAGTCCTTTACACATCTTAGTCCTTCAGTACGCAAATGATACTTTCTTACTTGATGGCAGCATCATCAAATTACAAATGCCACTGAACAGTTTACATAACTACAATAACAATATAGCCTTATATCCCGTTGCCGAGGGCTATATCGGTTGTTAAAGGCCCTGAACCAGAGTTATACGCTTGAGCAGCAGGTAAGGGCCTATAAAGGGGATACAGCCTTTAACAATTGGTACAGTCAGAGGCAGAAAGGCTATAAGGCTATTAGGACATTAAATCCAATGCGGGCAGAATGTTCTAAATTAAAGAGGGAGAAATAGAAACACAGTCATTGAAATGTTGTAGCAGAAGATTTATGTACCAGCCATTATAACCCCTGAGCCGCTTCATTGTCTTCAATGGAGCTCTCAACATTCCAATGTTCTAATATAGCCTTATAGCCCGCCGTAACGGGTTATACCGGCTATTAAAGGCCCGCTCCAGCGTTTCGGCTCAGGCCTTTAACAAGGGAGCGGGACTTTAATACCGGTATAGCCCAGCTACGAAGGGCTATAAGGCTATTGGAACATTCTGCCACTAGAGGGCAGAATGTTCTAACAAATAAAACAAAGGCTTCAGGGAGCGCGAGGGGATTGAAATCCACTCAGGCTCCCTGAAGCCTTTGTTCACAGCTGAGAATAAAACTTAAGGTTGTGCATTTTGGACGTGATACATGGTGGATTGGAGAAGAAAAAAATATAACAAACTGATCCTTACTTGTATCTGGGTGTGTGGCAGGAAATAAACAAAACCTACATAGCCAAGTACAAGCCATGCGCAGTTACTCAAGATACCTGCAACAATACTAAGGAAAATATTTTGGTGCTTACAAAGGACTACTTGAACAACCAAACATCCACACAATCATTGACATTCCAAATTTGGAGAAAAACTTAGAAGGCATGCAGCTGAAGTAGGAATGGGGCTCGAACACTAGCTATAACCTATTAAAAAAAGTGGCCAGGCTGCCATATTTGTTCTTTCATTCGGCAAGAACATTGAGGATTTAGCAAAGATATCTAGAAGGAGATTATTATTACTGTCATTTTCCTCTCTATGGCCACAGCTTTATCTGACCACGTCTTTAAAACAAGCAATCGGATCAAAGCTCTTCAGATTTACATCTCACCCCATTCCTGTCTCTTGACATCAGTAGTCACTTGAACAATGCAACGCTAGGTAAACACTGCAGAGGATGAGGGTATGTACACAGGAGTCATTGGCACATGCTATCTGCACTGGTCCTCACTGGCTGAATCTGAGAAAAAAGCATCTATGGCCCTGTTTTATAAGGATCAAGCACAGTCGATGAAGCAATAACTGCATGTCTTCAAGGCACGGATCATCAATTGATTTGCAGACTGGTCAAATATATTGACCTGGCAACCAAAGAATTAAATAAATGCAATCATAAACAGCATTCATTATCTTCCCAAAAATAACAGAAAACTTGGAATTTTACTAAGGTCTGCCAATCTTTTCTCCTGAATATCATCCCTGTTGAGGAATTTCAGTGAGATTTTTTTTGGTTTACCAATATTGTTATTTGTTTAAATTGAAAATCTCTTTTCTATCAGTTAGGATTTCCACTGTGAATGAATTGTCTCTCGCCGTATTTCTGTATAACATTCTGGAACATAGAGAGAACTTATTGCGCCCACTGGCCATTCGCGTTAGACGAACAGAAGCTATTGCTTTGGGTGATATTCTAGTACAAAGATCAGGAGGATGCAGGGAATGCAGATTGTACAAAAGTCCAGCAGTCCACTTAGTAGCTGCACTTTATTACCATTTCCACCTTTCCAGAAGGGCCCCTTTCCTGTTAAGCATTAACATATAACTCAGGACAATACCAACTATCCTCTTGTTATTACTATTACCATTCGGTAGTGCTCTCGGATGAACAACAAATTTTAACATGGGATAGGGATCGGTGAATAAAATCATTGGTAAATTGTGTGATTAATTTTGTAATGATTTTTATAAATCAGCAAATAAAAAATGTAATATTACTTGTTCTGCTGAGAAGTGCCGGTGCATTCCTATGATGTTGTACTACTACCTTGTTATGCAAAACCAAATTAACAAAATAAGTAAACAAATGAATACAAATTAATTCATTAATTAATTCAAATAAAAAACAATTATAAAAAGATTAGCAGGCACTCTACGCTTGGCGGTATCTGACCATTTAAAGACTATTAATTAACACATACATTTAGATTGCATCAAATAACAAATGTGCTTATCTTCAATGCAAAGAAACACCAATTAAGGAATGCAAAGGCTGCTTTCAGGCGCTGATATGCTGTTACCCACCATGAACAGAACCTGTCAGATTGATATTAGAAATCAGTGCATGAAGAGGTGGGTGGATAGATAACAGACAAGAGGGTGAATGAATGGGTGGGTAGGTGGATGAATGAATGCTGCTGGACACGCGAGTCACTGGGTGGGTGACTGGGCGAGCAGATAGCAATTGCAGAGTATGTGAATTTGTTTTTGTTTTGTTTACTTCAGACATATCCTTTAGGAAATAAATTGTGATTCACAAAAAAAAGTATAATCAAAGACAAGGATGGTGATTAAAGTATGGTTACTACTGTGCGGCATTCTTTTTATTCTATGACCACGAACCATGAGTAAAGATACTACACAGCCATCTGACAGTTCTAAACAGCCATACTACTGGGTGTCTCTATGCGGCACATAACCTAACATAACATAACGCAATGTAACATAGCATAACATACAAATGTAACAAGTAAAATTCAGCTCCCACAAATGCAAGAAGAAAAAAACAGGTATAATTTTTTGACCTATTATAAATCACATGTTTCTTTTACACCTCCAAAGGGGTGATCTAGCTTATAAATTAATCAAAATGGGTGTATTTTTAAAATTCATGCAGGGTAGTCTTGGCTAGCACGTGTTTTAAAATGCCTGTTCTCAGAGTAAAGAAAATGTGCTGAGAATATTTTTATTAAACATGTAGGGGCATATTATCAACGGCCAGCGATAATTATCGCTGGTCGTACATAGCGATAGAAATATTATCGCCGGCTATCGCTGAATATTATCGCCATGATAACGCTATATTTACAACGCATAGCGCTATGGCGATAATATTTCAGCGATAGCGGTGTTTTCAATGGAACATCGCTGGTTTTTCAGTGATGTTACATTGAAAACAGTGATAACATTGCTGATCAGCATAATCCATCTCCCATTAAAAGTATGCCTTAGTCAGGAATTTAACAGACGTTAAATTCCTGAGTTAAGGCTGAGGTAGCGCAAACATTTTTTTTCACGATATTAACATGTGTTGTTTTCACAGCCACACCTTCTTTGCATCTCATTAGCGATGCGAGGCTGTGAAAAAACGGGCTCTACATCAAGGAAACACGCTAGCGTGCCCTTGATGATATTGCGATATAATTATCGCCGCTTTTCACCCAAAAACGGATGCTAAAGCGGCGATAATTATATCGCCAGCCCTTGCTAATATGCCCTGTAATGTTTTAGTGTTAAGACGATGGGGTAGGAAAGCCCTTAATTAGCATCCTTCTATGCACATCCTAAGCAGTCTTTACGTGTGGTAGTTACTTAATTTAACATTTCTTTCATTTCTTTAAGAAAGCAGGTATCATTATTATTATTATATGAGTTTATGGAGCGCGTGATTACATGAAGATGTTGTGGCGTTAAAGAAAGTAAGATTAAAAAATGTCTGCCTAAATTATTTAAACAAATGTGTTTTTAGAGCCCTCTGAAACCTCAGATGGTTCGGTTTATTCCAGGCCTGAGCAGTGACCACAGAGAAGCCACGACCACCAAGTCTGACCTTCCGAACTTTCGGCACAACAAGAAAGCTAAGAGAAGATGAACATAGGGGTCCGGTAGGAGTGTATTTTTAAACAAGTTAAAAATATAGTTAGTATGGTGTGTTTGAAAAATGGCTAGCAAAGGCACAAGGCCTCGCATTCACACCTTTCCAGAACAGGAAGCTAGAGAAGTTTCCAAAGATACTTGGAGACCTTGTCAAATTTTCCAAGTTTGATAATCAATGTAGCAGCTACAAGTTGAATCAATTACAATTTTTGCATCAAATATCTTGGAAAACCTAGATACAGTGCATTACATAATCCAGGCTACTTAGGATGAGGGCTTGATTCACAGGTTGCCTCTCCTCTTGTGGAATAAAATTAAGATTTTTTTAGTTTCTTCGGGGCATGTTATCAAGGACAGCGTTAAAATTATCGCCGGTTTAGCGGCAGAAAACTGCTGCTAAAGCGGCGATAATGGGCTTGATAATATGCCCTGGAGAATTCCAATAGAAGCCCATGTTCACACCAGATAATATGCCCCTTCATGCTTAAAACACAGGTGGTCGTGAGTTTCTTAGCGCGAGATTCGAAGAGCAGTTTAGTGCCAAATACAACACTAGGTTGCGAGCAGTGGTAGCCTGGTCTGAGCACTAATGATTGAGAAGCATTGCTGAGCACCACTATTTCTGTTTTCTTCAAATTAAGTCGGAGAGAATTGCCATTCATCCAGCTAGCCACTTGAACAAGACAGTTTTCAAATTGATTTTGTAAGTGGCTCGGCTTCCCTTCCATTCTGATTGAAGTACCCTCACAATAGTTCATCCAGATGGAGATCGAATGGTTTCCTTGATAGATCCATCAGCTTCGGGGTAAACCTGTACCCTTCTCTGCTTTATTTCTCTATTCGTTGCCCCAAAGGACTTCGGGCCACATGCACAAACCTTTTTGGCAGTCGCAAATGTGACGATTTGCAGAATCGGCATGTTAGCGAACACATAAAGGCTTTTTGGCATGTACAAAGCCCAAATAGCAATTCGGTAATTTGTTACCGAATCGCAGTTTGAGTTTTGTGATTCTGTATTAGGAAGGAGCGTGTTAAGGGAGTCCCTTCCTAACAGCAACTTGCAATGCCATGTACGAATGATTTGCGACCAAAATGCTGTTGCGAAACATTCTCATTCTACCGCCTACTTCAGGTAGGTGGAAACCCAGTTGCAGATGGGAAGGGGGTCCACAGAGAACCCCTTCCCCTTTGTGAATGGTTGTAAAACCGTTTTTTAAGAGCAGGCAGTGGTCCCTACTCTTAAAAAATGAAATGGAAACATGAAATTTATTTTTAAACACATCCCGTTTTCCTTTAAGGAAAATGGCCTGCATTTAAAAAAACCATTGCTTTATTTAAAAGCTAACACAGACATGGTGATCTGCTCCCCAGCAGACCACCATCCCTGTGTTTTTAGCGGTTCGCAATTGGTCGCAAAATGCAGCCTACCTCATGAATAATAATGAGGTTGGCCAATTGCGACCCCATTAGGAATCGCTAAATGTGTCAAGGACACATTCGTACATAGGTGTTTGCGATTTCCTAATAGGGAATCCCCAAACATCTTTATTATGAACTCACAAAATAAAACCTACGTACATGTGGCCATAAATTCATAGTCTACATCATCCAGGGGCCTATTGTCTGCAGTTGCGGCTGCTGTCTGGATTCAGCAGTAGGGCGGGTGGGGGACAAGGGCCGAAAGTGGGGGTGAGGGGATCACAAAAAAAAAACGTACCTCCTCTCCTGCGTCCTATTCCTGGCTTCTTGTGAGAAACAGGAAGCAGGAAGCACCAGGGCTCCCACGCTCTCCACAGCCAAACACATCGTTGCAATGCAGCGTTGTGATTTGTCTGAGCGCCGTGACACAGCACTCAGCCAGGAGCTGTAGGGGTGGGCATGTTCTCCATGCAGGCTGTAATGCAGCCTGCATGGAGAAGGGGAAAAGTGCGCATGAAGGGTTTGGGCCGCCCGAGAGGGCCGACCAAACAGTCATTGCGCACTTAGGAAGGTTGTACCTCTCCTCCCCTGCTCTTCATCCTCGCCCCCGTACGCGAGCTGCCGCTGCACGAGTACAAAATAATATGATGATAACATTACTTATTATCATTTTGTTTTTTCCTTTCTTTTGCTGCTCCTATGCATTAGGGTGACGCTCCTCAGAAATGTGAATAGTGTACAAAAACAATTAATGAAATACAAAACTAGTATTCCTGCTGTTTTTCTATTCTAGGTATACTGATCGTACCCGTAGTGTACGAATAAGAAGCCTCCCCTCTACGTGCCGACAGCTCAGGGAAGGGGGGCACCGCTCTCTCCCTCGGTACCCCTGGCAGTATACAAGCTGCGACCGGAGGTTTCTGTTGTGCTGCAGCACCCTCTTAGGTCCTGATGAAAGCTGTGATACCTTTCTGGGTCTTCCTGGCTGTAACATGTAGACCTGTTATTTCGTCTGACACGTGCAGTTTTAAATCCATACTGCAGGTGCACTGTTTTTAACCCTGACAGCGAGAATAAGTGAAAGAAAGATTTTTTATTGTCGTTAGTTAGTTTTAAATCACCGTCCACCATGTTAATTTTTCTGTTGTGCTGCACCCTCACCCAAACCAGTTTTTGTTACTCTAATCTGTTGGAATTAGAATATCCTAATTAGAATAGGTGTAAAACATCCCTGAGCTCCTCTCTCTCAGAGAGGGAGCTGTAGCCCTTGGTGGGACTAGGGTTTCCCGCCAGGAGGAGAATCCCAGATGATGAAGCATGCCACCTTTGGTGGGTGAGGGATTACGTCCTAAAGGGGATTATCCCACCGGTTTCTCCTGTGTGACTTGTTGAGTGTCTCCGTCGGTTTGCCTTGCTATCACAGACCAAAGAATTTCTATGTTATTTCTATGTATTCAATTGGGGATGTAATTCTTGCTGGTCCTAAAACTTTCCCTTAGACCTCCCTCTAACCCTTTATGTGAAACCTAGAGCTTGTGTCCCCAGGCTCAATGTTTCATCATCTCCAGGGCAACGGGACCTCTTCTCCCTATGGCAGAAATGGAACAGGGGCGCGTTCTTTGAGTCTGTGCTCAGTTGGTCGCAATACATTCACTGCATCAATAAAGCAAGTGAAAAGGCGCCTCGGTGCGCTTTAGTATTCTATAGCGCCACTTCAGCTCCAGTGCTCGTCTAAAGGAGGGATTCTGGGACACGACCTACTGTGACGTGCTACAGACATATTTGTGCGCCGAGATTTTATCTCACTTCACAGATGTGAACGCTTGTGCTATGGTGGTCCGACATGATGCCCATTAGATGGCACTGCATGTGGTACCATTGTGCCCTGGGAGCTGTTTCTTAATGCAGGCGCTGAATGAGCTGGTCTTGAAAGCTAATGTAGCGCACACCTCCACACATCTTTTGTTCATCTAATGAAAGGAGTCACATCCTTTGACATTCAGAATTCTTTCCCGGAACTGTAGCTGAGAGAACCTTTTGAGGTTCCTTAATGGAAGAGAACAAAGTGGGCCTTCCAAGGTGTTGGATGAGCTGAGGTGGAGTGGGTGACTGTTCTTCACCTCCTCATCCTACAATGGACCAAGGAGAAATGTATATGTCCATTTAAGGTGCCCCGTAGACTCGTAGGACGCCTGAGCGAATCTGTGTGAAGTGGATAAGAGACCTGCAGACTTGTAATATCCACAAATAAACCATGTCCAACAAAGAGATGTCCCCACTCCTGTACAAATAGTTTAATAATATGAATAGTGTGCAGTGGCGGCCGGCCCGGATCGGGTGTAGGGGCGGGGGCAGGGGTTTAATGGGATTAAAAATAAGAAAAACAAGCATTTGCAATGCAATAGGTCTCGCATTTATAAGAGTTTGAGCTATTGGCATTGTAAAATTACAATGCCTTTTATTTACGTTTTGATTTTAAAACAAATAAAAGGCATTGTCATTTACAATGTCAGTAGCATAAACTCGCATAAAAGCAGTGTGTGGAGTGCAGCAGTGTGCGGCGTGCAGCAGTGTGCGGCGTGCAGCAGTGTTTCGTGTAGCAGTGTGAGGCATGCAGCACTGTGATGTGCAGCAGCGTGCAGCAGTGTGCGGCATGCAGCAGTGTGCTGCGTGCAGCAGTGTGCGGCGTGCAGCAGTGTTTCGTGTAGCAGTGTTTCGTGTAGCAGTGTGAGGCATGCAGCACTGTGGCGTACAGCGGCGTGCAGCAGTGTGCGGCGTGCAGCAGTGTGCTGCGTGCAGCAGTGTCGTGCAGCATGCAGCAGTGAGTAATGCAGCAGTGTGCAGCAGTGTGTGGCGTGCAGCAGTGTGCCGGTTGCATCAGTGTGTGCCGGTTGCATCAGTGTGTGGCGTGCAGCAATGTTTCGTGTAGCAGTGTGTGGCGTGCAGCAGTGTGCGGCGTGCAGCAGTGTGCGGCGTGCAGCAGTGTGAGGCGTGCAGCAGTGTGTGGCAGTGTGTGGCGTGCAGCAGTGTGAGGCGTGCAGCAGTGTGTGGCGTGCAGCGGCATGCAGCAGTGTGTGGCGTGCAGCAGTGTGAGGCGTGCAGCAGTGTAAGGCGTGCAGCAGTGTGAGGAGTGCAGCAGTGTGTGGCGTGCAGCAGTGTGAGGCGTGCAGCAGAGACACGTGGAGGGTGAGGAGAGACACGTGGAGGGTGAGGAGAGACACGTGTAGGGTGAGGAGAGACACGTGTGGAGGGTGAGGAGGGACACGTGTGGAGGGTGAGGAGAGACACGTGTGGAGGGTGAGGAGAGACACGTGTGGAGGGTGAGGAGAGACACATGTGGAGCGTGAGGAGGAGACACCTGTGGAGGGTGAGGAGGAGACACATGTGGAGGGTGAGGAGGAGACACGTGGAGGGTGAGGCGCAGGGTGAGGAGACACGTGTGGAGGGTGAGGAGAGACACGTGTGAAGGGTGAGGAGAGACACGTGTGGAGGGTGAGGAGAGACGTGGAGGGTGAGGAGAGACACGTGTGGAGGGTGAGGAGAGACACGTGTGGAGGGTGAGGAGAGACACGTGTGGAGAGTGAAGAGAGACATGTGGAGGTTGAGGAGAGACACGTGGAGGGTGAGGAGAGACACGTGGAGGGTGAGGAGAGACATGGAGGGTGCGGAGAGACACGTGGAGGGTGCAGAGAGACACGTGGAGGGTGAGGAGAGACACGTGGAGGGTGAGGAGAGACACGTGGAGGGTGAGGAGAGACACGTGGAGGGTGAGGAGAGACACGTGTGGAGGGTGAGGTGAAGGGTGAGGAGAGAGACGTGTGGAGGGTGAGGAGAGACGTGTGGAGGGTGAGGAGAGACGTGTGGAGGGTGAGGAGAGACACGTGGAGGGTGAGCAGAGATACATGTGGAGGGTGAGGAGAGACACGTGTGGAGGGTGAGGAGAGACACGTGGAGGGTGAGGAGGGTGAGGTGGAGGGTGAGGAGAGACACGTGGAGGGTGAGGTGGAGGGTGAGGAGAAACAGAGTTGGAGGGTTAGGAGAGACGGAGGTGGAGGGTGAGGAGAGACGGAGGTGGAGGGTGAGGAGAGACCGAGGTGGAGGGTGAGGGGAGACGGAGGTGGAGGGTGAGGAGAGACGGAGGTGGAGGGTGAGGAGAGACGGAGGTGTAGGATGAGGAGAGACCGAGGTGGAGAGTGAGGAGAGACCGAGGTGGAGGGTGAGGAGAGACCGAGGTGGAGGGTAAGGAGAGACCGAGGTGGAGGGTAAGGAGAGACCGAGGTGGAGGGTAAGGAGAGACCGAGTTGGAAGGGAATCAGAAGTGGAGGAGGGAGAGAGGTGGAGGGTGAGGAGAGACAGTGGTGGAGTGGGGGGGAGGGGAGGATATCACTTTTACTTCATCTCCTAGTGTAAGGTAACGCCCCCACCCCACAGGCCCTGCCGGGGCCGAGAGCAGATCACTGTTCGCATCAGCCGTCACCCGAGACCGTGTGTGTCTATATGTATATATCTGTGTGTGTATGCATGTGTGTGTGTTTGTATGTGTATATGTTTGTGTATGCATGTGTGTGTTGGTGTGCAAGTATGGGTGTGTCATTGTGTTCATTTGTCTTCATGGATGTGTACACATATGTTTGTGTGTATACCTATGTTTGTGTATGCATGTTTGTGTGCATGTATATGTGTTTGAGTATGTTGGTGTGCGTGCTTGTTTATATGTGTATGTGGGGTTGGTGTGTTGGTGTGCATGTATATGCATATGTTTATGCATGTCTGTGTGTGTTTGTATATGTTCATATGTGTGTGTAAATGCATGTGTGTGTTTGTATGTGTGCATAGTTGTGTATGCATGTGATCAGAGGGAAGAGTGCACTTGAGGGCAAAGAGGAAAACATACAGGGAAGAGTATGTGAGGGCAGAGAGAAAAATACAGAGGGAAAAGCACGTGAGGGCAGAGAGAAAAATACAGAGGGAAGAGTCCATGTGAGGGAGGAGAGAAAAATAGAGAGGGAAGAGCTCATGTGAGAGCAAAGCGAAAAATACAGAGGGTAAGGCGCATGTTAGACCGGAGATAAAAACATAGAGGGAAGAGAGCATGTGAGAGCAGAGAGAAAAATATAGAGAGAAGAACACATGCGAGGGCAGAGAAAAAAATACAGAGCGAAGAGCATAGAGAAAAAATGCAGAGGGAAGAGTACATGTGAGGGAAGAGAGACACATACAGAGGGAATAGCATGTGTGAGGAAAGAGAGAAAAATAGAGAGGGAAAAGCACATGTGAGGGCAGAGTGAAAATACAGAGGGAATAGCACATGTGAGACCAGAGAGAAAAACATAGAGGGAAGAGCATATGTGAGGACAAAGAGAACAAGTACAGGCTATGCCAAGCGGAAGTGATCGCTTTTGCGATCAAACATCAAAGTTGCGAAAGTGAAAGTAATCGAGCAGAGCATCAAAGGGCTGGGTGAGAAGGGAGGGGGGAATACAAGGGTCAAAGCGGCTAAAGTGAAAGTAATCGAGCAGAGCATCAAAGGGCTGGGTGAGAAGGGAGGGGGGAATGCAAGGAGCAGCTGTGCACGTGCACGCCATCGTGCCCTCAAGCCCTAGGCCAGCAAAACCATGTGGGTAGCACTTTTGAAAGCCCACTTACAAAATGTCTCAAAGAGACAGCTTTCGCTGTCTCAGCGAGACCTAAAAACCTTACCTTACCGCTGTGTCTCTCCTTGTCCCTCCACACCACCGGAACAGAAAGCACATCCGGGCTCCCCATAGGCAATCACAGGGCCCTCGTCAGGAGGCCACTGCAGCTTGCACCACATATAGTCCCTGACAGCGCTGCCAATGATAGTTACAACACAACTATTAGCCATCACACTCCTACAAGTGTGACAATTCAGACTATTTCAGGCCCCCAAAGCTGCAAGGATGGCTTGGGTGGGAGGTAATAGTAATTTTTAATGCATAACATAATTGCTAATTGACTCTTCTGGTCGCCTCTAAGTTAGCCAGACATCGCCACCTTGTGACAGACTGTCACAAGCGCAGGTGCTGACAATTTAGTGCGGGTGCCAAGCACTGGAAATCACCAGCTCAAATTAAGCACTGTCTTTGCCCAGTTCTTTGCCCACCAGACTCTGATTTGCTGTTGAGGGTTGTAAGACAGTGATTCAATTTTGTCGGACGTGTTGCTGCAGGTGGTAGGTACTAGAACTCATTTTAGAGGACCAGGCACGGTCGGACAAGAAACCAAAATTATCCTTGGCAAAAATGATGAATCCTGTCCCCTACTTTAGAAGACGGTGACTAGAATGGGAAATGGTCTTTCCTGGATGGGTTTTGGCTCCTCGTCCTTGGCTGAAAGAAGCCCTCTAGATTGAAGCCCGGAAGGGAAAGGCTTGATTGGCAGTGGAGCTGGTTCGGCAATGGGACCAGGACTTATCTTTCATCATCAGACTTTGACGAAGAGTAAGAGAGAGAAAGGTATAAAAAGGAGACAGAGCGAGGAAGAAAAAGATAATAAAACTGCAAAAAAGAGAGAAAGCAGGAATAAAACAGAGCCTGCATAAATGAGATAAAAATACAAAAAGAGTTGGAGGTGAAAGAAAGGGGCATGCGATGGAGTCAAGGCTAGGCACCCTTGGCACTGGGCAACCCTTGCACTTGGTAGCATCACTGATGGCGACCTGAGAAAAAGTTTGGGCCCCTCCTTTTATTTTCCCAAAAATTGAGCTGCACTCGGGTAAGGAAAAAACAGTTAAAAATGCATAAAATTAGCAGGACTTCCAGAGCTCTGTTTACTTTCTGTTCCTGCTGCTACTTTCGCCCTCTGAAGCGTGGGGCAGCAAGCGCCATTTTAGGGGCACCAAGTGGAAAGCCAGGGGTAACAGCTTCCCTGTTGTGCTCATCAACAGAATGGCTAAGAGACTATAGCGGTTCGACCTGATGCAGTTGGTTCTGTTTTTTCCTTCTAAAGAGAGACTGAGAAGTTATTAATGTCCAGATATGCATTCATAGGTGAGTCTAGGAGTGATCTGTACAGCCAGAGAGACACCCACCAAGACTGGAAGCAAAGCAAGTTTAAACACACTTTAAGGAGTGGATGTTTGACAGTGCAGACAGTCACACTATGGAACAGGCTCACTTCAGAAGAAGCACAATAGGGCAGCACGGATAACATGGGTCCTGGTGAAAGCAATAAAACTGTCCCCTTTGACTAGAGGGGGGCGGTAAACTCTGCTCGGCCGGCAGAGTTAGCGGAGTTTTGTCCACTCCCGTTATGCCGGTAACATGGAGTTCTGGCAATACTCTGCCAACTGCTGCATGGCATAGTTTTTTCTTGCGCTTGGTTTGCCAACGTTAAGTTGGTGAGTGCAAGTGAGAATTTGCGTCCCCTAGCACGATTTTGGCGCTCTAGAATGCCACCTTGCGAGATTTTCGCAACGTGGGCGATCTCTGCAGTTCGCGAGCCTTCGCATAGCGATAGCTGCCGCTCCAGTAGAAAATCTACTCGAGTGGCAGAAAGAAGCAGCGCCCTCTGGCGTGCTGCGTGGTGCCGTTCATGCAAGTTTTACAGCGCGGGAGCAGCTCCTAGGGCTAAAGATCAGCACGACATGCCGAATTCCGCCGGCTCGCGGAACTCCGAGGAATCTCGTAGAGTTTTGATGTAACTCCGCAGCATTCCGCAGAGTCAAACTCCGCGCGTTACAGCCATCCCTACCTTTCACAGCTGTCGTGATAGTAAATACAGTAATTATCAAGGTACAGTGAACCCTCCAGGCTCTGGGTTCTGGGCCCTGGTACCCATGCACCTGCTGCATCAATGGTAGCAACGCCCTTGAGCACTCCGTTAGCCCGTGTCCACAGAAGTCCTCTAAGAGGCAATGTCTCAGGGAGTCAGTTACTACCTGAGAGAGTTAGTAAGAAGGGCTTAGAACTGCATGGATCACGGTGTTTAGGGATCAGCAGTACTGTTTAATAATCGGGCTCCAATCAAGGAAGCCGCAGGTGGCGTTCAAGTTTTTTTCTACCTTCGTGCGAACTACAGATAGATGATTGGTGTGATTTCTGCTAACTGGGAGAAAGTTGAGCTCTAAAGACCTATTTTATTTCTGCTGCACTAACTTTGTAACTATGGTAACTAAGAGACTAGGGCTTCCAAAAGAAAAAAGTAGCAAACCGGGATTGCACAAGCAGGAGGATGGGTGGGTGGGTGGCTGGGAAAACCCGGCAGAAATAGAAGCAGAGCAGCAGGCTCTGTGGATGCCCCGTGGGATGTAGGCACAGAGGGCAGGCTCCGCCATCACTGCCCACACTGTGTGCCCAGGCGGCAGTGCGTGCCATGCTTCCAGCAGGACAGGGACACCTGAAACTGGAGCCCCTGCAAGGGGTGCAGAAGGGGTGAAGAGAGGGCACAGGCCTGCAACATGTCTCAGCAGGTAGGGTGCCTGTTGCAGACGTGGTGCGACCCCTGGCCAGACCAACGTAGCCTTTAATCTATAGGATCAGCAGCAGAGAGCGTGTGACAGTAACACGTCACTTGCAGTGTTATAAGGCTTTGAAGCCGGAGTAGCAATGCCCCTGTATGACAAAAACAAAAGTAAAAAAGAAGTTAAGAAATAAATAATTCCACTTGCCATCCTGGAGCGGCGTCCTCCTTGCTCGGGTCTTCTCCAGACAGGCAGGCAGGCTCCAATGTGGGACCCAGGAAACTGCTGTAACCAATCCTGGCGCTGCTCTCATGCAGCAAGAAAGACGCGCCAGGATTGGAGGGAGCGACCTCCTTCTGCGCTCTCCCAAGGACACTGGAGCCCCATGCGGTCTCTAACCCAGCTGTCCATGAGAGGTTTAAAATGTGCATGTCTGGCTGGCCGCCGCAAGACGGCTTGCCAAAAAGACTTGCGCACTTTAAACGTAGAGTGCCCTGCCCATCACTGCTTACTGCTGCTGCCTGACTGGCAGCATCAGGAATCAGAAAGCACTGTCCCCCCTCCTCCTGACGCTTGGCTCGCGACGGGATTTGAAAAATAAAATGGTAATAAATTAACTTTATTACCATTGCATTTTTCCATCTCTGTGGGCAGTTTTTCAGTGGGGTGACGCTCCTCCACCTTAACGGAGGAGCTGTCCCTGGACTCGCAGCCCAGCATTACATTCTGCAGGGGGGCCCCCATTGTTTTCCATTACGCCACTGGATCAAAGTCTGTTGAAGAAAGGAAATGCGGGCCACAAAAATTACTGCTGGAGGGGCCGCACCTGCAAGCACCGGGCCAAATTAAGCACTGGCTTGGGATGATCCTAATGTAGCATGTCCCTTAGGAATATCTGCTCTTTGCTGCAGTAAAACGGAACATAATTACACCAGACTAAGCATAAATACAGAACTTCACACAAAAAAGAATTGGTTTTAATCTGTTGGTAATATTTGAGAGTTTTATCTTCCAGAACGATGTGGGTTGGCTCTGAATATAAATCTTTTGTGTTTTTGGACTATCAGTTGATGGAAAGAACCTCCTGAAAGATGCAGAACTTTCTTGGATGAGGCACTTTGCTCTGTTGAGCATTTTCTGTTGTCACCTTCCCAGGGCCTCATGTATTATATTTTGACGCACGGCAGCGCAGCAAGCTTTCCTGCTGCGATGACGAGCGTCAAAATTAAAGGGCAAGAATACGCCGTATCTACAGGATACCATGCATTCCTGACCTTCTCCCTTGTGCTGGCGCACAAACAGCAGCCGTGCTCCAATGCAGACACCCTTGCGCCATGCTGCAAGTGTAACTGTGTTACGGGGATGATTGTTGTTGTGCAGGAAAGGACACATTCCTGCACAAAAACAATCATTGATGGCATTTTGCTCCTTCTTTTTGTGCTGCAGAATGCAGCACACATAGATAGTGGAAACAAACGAGGAGAAACAAAGGTATTACTCTTCGTCACGCCACTCATACGGCTCCCCTGGGGAGGCGTAGGATTCTGACACATTGCCAGGTTTATGACACTTCACAAAACTCGGGGATAGTGTCAGGTTCCATGGATGTTGGGTGGGAACACCCACAGCAACACCCATGGAACGCCCCTTTCACACAGAGTAATGCGTAAATGGGGCCCATATTGACAAGGTCATCAAAGGTCAAGCAGGTTGACTATACGTGGCCTTGTAAATATGGGCATGAACGCTGGCCCAATGGCCTTGTAAATGAGGCCCCCAATGTTTTGAGTGAATTTTCATGGTGTGGGGCCTTTGCGCCTCCAAGTCCTCCATTCTGCTGGGCCGTTTGCTGCCTCCATTGCACTGCATAAATAAATAAAGCTGCAGATGCAATCTGAATTGCCAAGGGCCATAGATAGCGCTTAATGTTTTGAAAAATAAGTGCCAGGCCCACGGTATTTTACAGGAGACAACTGCAGATTGCACTACCCAATGACGGACCAACACGGCCAAAGGTTATCATACCCCTACGGTTGTGACCATTTGGACTATTCCAGGTTACCTAAAGGTGTAAGAACATTTTGAGGCCAATTCACAAATGTCCTTCGCAGTCGTGGCGAGGGGCCCCATAGTCGTGGCAGGGGGGCCCACTCATGGAGGAGTTCCCAGAGCTGTGGCAGGGGGAGCTTGCACTCGTGGCAGAGGCTCTGCACCCGTGGTGGGGGGCTCGCACTCGTGGCTGGACCACCGGGACTGCAGGTACTCATTGCAGAGGTACCGTATTGAGTGTGAAGCCCCCGCCACAACTGCGGGGCCACTGCCACGAGTGCGGAAGCCCTTTGCAAATTGGTCCCTCTATGTATAGTGAATGGATAAACACTTTGCGCATGTCCTGTGTTAAAAAATAGTCAGACAGTGCCACTCTGTGGTGGCCTATCATACACATGTGCCAGTGTTGAGAATTAGGTGCTGGTGCAGAGATTCAGCAAACAATAGCACAAATTAAGCACTGCCAGAGGTGCTAGGAAGTCGAAGAATTTGTACACCCCTACTAAATAAAAAAGAAACAGCGGGTCATAGGGGGCACCACCCATAAAAAGAAACAAGCATTTACAATGCAACGGTCTCGGCATTGTTAAAGTTAGAGCTATTGGCATTGCTCATGACAATGCCGTTTCTTTAAATGTTTTAAAAACAAAAACATAAACAAAAATACTGTCATGAGCAATGCCAATAGCTCTAACTTTACCAATGCCGAGACCATTGCGTTGTAAATGCTTGTTTGGAGAGACAATGCTCTTCTCCAATGGCTGACCAGTATTTCAGAGGCCAGACAATGGAGAAGAGGTAAAAAAAAGGGGCGGGTTAAAGCCCCACTCCTAACATTAAATCTCGGTGCGAGACTGCGCAAGCGCAGCCTTCGAGCCGAGACCTAAAAATGGCGCTTTCCACCTCCAAGGACTCGGAAGTGGATCACAGTTTGGCTGTGTGCAGAAGACATTTTCGAAAGGCTTTGCTTGTGGATAAAAAATAAAATAAAAATTAAAATCATAATTAGTCGGTGACCAAAAAGAGCAGCAGCAAATTCCAGATGGATCGGTCCATATAGGAAAAGCTACAGCCATTCTGTTAGACCTGTCAGCCCTTTGGCAGTCCCCTCCTCATATTATTATTTTTTTTTTCCCTTTCCCTTCTCATTTTTTCTGTCCACCAACTATTTTTTTATTGGGTGTTGATGTAGAGGCTCTGGGCGCCTCTTCCTTACTACCTGAGGGAGAGGCGCAAAGCGCTTCAATGTGAAATCAGAGAGAGGGAGGTTAGCATCACAAAATGGGGGTTCCCAACTGTCACCTCAGCACCTGGGCCATAGACTGCCATGAGAGGTTCCGGAACCTTCTGGGCCACTCTGGCCAGTCAGGCCCAGGTGATAAATAGAGGTGGGAGCGGGGCGGCCATTTTAGGATTCAGTTGGGCTGTGAGGTAGTCAGGAGTGAGGCACCTGAGTGGAGAGGTGGTTGCGCTAGATAGGGCATGGACAGGTCCAAGGGTCTGCGCGAGTCCTCCCATCAGTTGACACCACCCTCAACCATCTGACCGATCCCTGAACTCAGCCAACGACCCTGGGAGTCATCGTTCTCTGGGGGAGGGTCCTCGGCATAGTTTGAAACCCTGAAGTGGAATCAAGGGGAAGAATTGCCGCTTGGGACTGCCTTGCCTCACCCTGGTTGTCATTTGGGGATTTGACCCCCCCCCCAGTGGCCTTAGCGACTGTACACCATCCTGGGCTATAGGGTAAGGAGTCGTGCCCAATACCCCCCGGGCCGGCGGGTCTGCTCATCTGCTCTACTGAGAGCCTTGCGCTCTTAATTTCTGCCCCCCCGGCCACTGGCCTCTACCCAGGATCCTCACCGCCGCAGCTCCGAGTTGTTGGGTTATCTGTGAGTCCCCAGTGGTGGCTTGAGAGCGCCGTGAGGTCTGGCAGGGTGACGGGACTCCTCGGCGCGGCCTGCAAGCATCGCGCCTGTCAGCTGAGAGGAGAGCTGTCATCGCGCCTGTCAGCGGAGGGGAAGCTACAGCCAGGAAGCCGAGTCGGGTCGGGCCTTGAAGCCGACGTCCGGGTCATGTGAGCCGGGCCATTGATGTAGCGCCGCCCCCTTCCAGCAGCCGAGAGTCGAGGCCGCGCCCCCGCAAGCCGCGCTGTTACTGGCGGCTGTGGGTGCGCCTGACTAAAGAAGCGGCCCTTGCTCCAGCCGAGGATCTCGGCCGCGCCCCCGCAAGTCGCGCTGCTACCGGCAGCGGCGGGAGCGCCTGTCTGAGCAAGTGGACTAGAGAAGTATCGGCAGGAGTGCTCAAGTCGAGGAGATTACCTCACGGGGAAGCCTTTGGGGAGGGGGTAGTCGGTGGTTGTGCTTTACCCTCAACCCCAGTAAGGAAGTCTCCCGTTGTGATGACCGGCGAGCACCGCTGCCTGAAGAGGACACCGGGACTGTAAAGTAGGCTGGGCTTTGGAGGAAAGAGGGGAGGAGAGTCCAGGGAAGCACGCAGCCAATTAATGCCCTGGTTATACTTGATGGATCCCTGGGAAGCCCAGTTCTAGACTAAGAGTACGGGTGCATTGACCTAATCATACGCAAGACTAACATCTGGGGAATACAGATCTACAGCATAGTGCTGAGAATAACAGTCTCCACTCCAGTAGCAGCATGAGTTTAAGAAAAACGTAATGGTTTAGTCTCTAGGTAACAAGTAAACTACATGTAAACTGTTTAGAGGTAACCACTTGATTGCCAGCAGCAGGGAATCTCCAGCTTAGTACCTAAAAGGAAGAGATTGATTAGTGTTGTCAGTATCAGAGTCAGGAAGTATAGCTGTGAGGAAAACCCTCTGACAGAATGATCCCGGTGGGAATAAATGCTCCTCTGTAATTGTAGAAACTATAACTGTGTTCGGAACGCTTCCTGTAGGAATTTAACCTAGGGCTTCTGATTCAAGGCGGGAGGGGAATCTCAGAGGGGGGTTCAAGTAACTGCTGTATAAAAAGTAATGTTGGAATGGTACCGTCAATTTAAATGCAAATGTAATGTTGTACCCTGTTATGTGAAAGTGAGTAACCCCGTTCAAGAAGGAAAGCTAAAGACTTCTAGTAAACTTTAAATTTAATCGGTGTAGTGTCCTTTTTTAAGTGGTGTTGCGCTAGGTTGTGAGCTGGGTGTGATGCAAGCACGAAATGCCATGTTGAGATGAAAGCCTATTGACCGGAGCCAAGCTACCTCTAGGACGTTAGGTCCAACAAGTTGGTGCTCAGCGGTGGGATCCTGAATCTGTGCTTGCATCCGCTCATTAGCAGTTTGGCGCGCGCCACAACCTACACCTGATTGTTTTTTCTGGAGTTTTCTCCAGATTGCCTCCCTAATTGGAATTTTGTTTTTAAAATTGTCCTGTCCTGTGGTGTATTTCCTCTTAAAGGAAAGTTCTCCTGTTGTAAACTTCTGTTCTGCAGGGTTGGGTCCCACCTGGTAGGATGGAGTTTGAGTTGGGTAGGCTGGAAGAATATACGGTAACTCAACTAAAAGAATTCTGCCAGGAGAAGGAGGTGTTTTTCAAGCAAGGGGCCAAGAAAATAGAACTCCAAACAAGCTTGAGAGCCTGGGTCATGGCCCACCCTAGCGGGAAACGGGAGGAGGGACCAGAACTGGACACCACGGAGGAACCAGAATTACTTTGCCCCCCGGGGAGTGGACACATGGGTGCAGGACCTAGTGCCCCTTCGAGAGCGGGTAGTAGCGCTTCGGGGGGAAGCCTGTCATCCACTGATTTACCTGACAGGAGGGAGGAGAGGCAGTTTAAAATGGAACTGGCCCGTTTGGAGAAAGAGAGGGAGGAGAGGAGATTCCTCCATGAGCTCCATTTAAAGGCATTGGAACTCAAAGCCCTACAGTTGGGAACCCCCAGCAGTCCCGTTGGTGGCAGCGTACCTAGAGAAATCCCCAGGGAGCCGAGGCCCTACCTGCCAAAAGATGTAGTCGCCAGCTATGGTGTCGGGGATGACATCGTTAAATAGCTGGCTGCCTATGAGGTCTCCTTAAGAGCCCATGGGGTCCCCGAAGCTCAGTGGGGGGGTGGTCTATATAGGTATATGCCTCCGGTGGGGAGGGATGCCTTGTTAGCTTTGGAACAGCAAGATCAGACCAATTACCCCATCATGAAGGTCGCCCTAGTTAGGAAATTTGGGTTGACCCCTGAAAAATTCAGGCAGAGGTTTCGGGGCAGTCAAAAGTTGGCCACCCAGAATTGGGTAGACTTCTTGGACTACGCCAAGAAGGCCTTAGAGGGCTGGGTGCAGGGCAGTGAGGTAAAGGACTACGAGGGATTGTATAATCTGATTTTAAAGGAGCACCTCCTCGAGAAAAGTTTTCCGGAGCTGCGTCAGCACCTGGTGGACACAAGCTAACTAATCCTAGGAAGCTTGCAGAGGAGGCGGATACCTGGGCAAGTACCCGGGTATCCTCAAAAGGGACTGGAGGGAAATTCCAAGGGGCTGGACAGGGCGCCCCCCAGAAGAAAGAGGGGGGAGACAAAAAGAAGGAGTTCTCCAAAGGCCCCCAAAAGAGTTCACAAGGGAAGGGAGTAGGATTCCCTCCTAAGGTTGGCCCCCACAAACCCCGTTATCCTGACCGTGGTCTGCAGCCTAGGGTTGTCCGATGTTATGAGTGTGGTGAGGTTGGGCACTATAAGAGGGATGCCAAGTGTCCCAAGAGACCACACCCTCCCATTGGAGGAAAGACCCCTGGGGTGGCGAGTGTAGTGCTCGGGGAGGAGTTGCCCCTAGATAAGGGAGGTGAGTGGGCAGGGCTAACCTTAGTGTCCTTAGGGGATTGTGAGATGGTTCCTAAGACCCAGGTGCCCTCGAATACTACTAAGTACAGGCAATGGGTCACCATCAATGCCCAGAGGGTGGAGGCTCTGAGGGACACAGGAGCCAGCATGACTATGGTAAGGAGTCAGCTGGTGTCCCTAGAGCAGGTGGTTCCCAATGTAGTCCACCCGGTTGTGATGGCTGACAACCGAGAGGGTCACTATCCGGTGGCCCAGATTCCCTTTGAGTGGGGAGGGGTTGCGGGTCCTCTACGAGTTGCGATAAGCCCTGCCATGCCGGTCGACTGCCTGTTGGGAAATGACCTTGAACACTCGGCGTGGAAGGAGGTCGAGTTCAGGGCCCACATGGGAATGTTGGGGACCCCTGAGTGGACGTGTGCCAACACCCGGTCCGTGACTGCCCGAAGAGGGAGTTCACAGAGGTTGGAGACTGGGACAAAGGCCCAACCAGCTGCCGGAAAGGGTAAGCGGGGACGGGGGAAGCCTGCCCCAGCATCAGAACCTCCGAAGACGGATGGGGCGACTGGAGTGGTCCCGGAGTCTACGGAGGGGGAAGTAACTTCCCTGGAGGGCTTACCGACCCCTGCAGACTGGCAGGTGGAGGGAGGACCTACTAGGGAAGAGTTTTGTCGGGCCCAGAAGGAGTGCCCTACCCTTGAGGGTTTACGGCGGCAGGCCGAAGCCCAGGCAGCAGGTAACGATTCGGGGAACTTCCACATATACTGGGAAGATGGTCTCCTTTATAGCGAACCCAAGGCTCCGGTGCATGGATCATCCCGGGCCTTGGTAGCTCCCCAGCGTTACCGAGCCTTCCTTTTGGGATTGGCTCACGAAATACCCTTGGCAGGACACTTGGGACAAGACAAGACCTTTGCTCGACTTGTCCCTCATTTCTACTGGCCTCAGATGAGGATTACGTCCGATACTTTTTGTAGGACGTGTGTAACCTGCCAAGCTAGTGGGAAAACAGGGGTGAAGCTGAAGGCTCCCCTGGAACCACTGCCTGTCGTTGGCACCCCCTTTGAAAGGGTGGGCATCGACATTGTTGGGCCATTGGATCCACCAACGTCTGCCGGTCACAGGTTTATCCTGGTTCTGGTGGATCATGCCACTCGGTACCCAGAGGCTATCCCTCTGAGGACCATTACTGCACCTGCAGTAGCACGGGCTCGTATGGGAATTTTCACTCGGATGGGATTCCCCAAGGAAGTTGTGTCGGACAGAGGTACCAACTTCATGTCGGCATATATGCGGGCTATGTGGAAAGAGTGTGGAGTCACTTACCGGTTCTCCACCCCTTATCACCCCCAGACCAATGGTCTGGTGGAAAGGTTTAACAAAACCTTAAAGGGTATGATCAGGAGTCTGCCCGAGAGCCTGCGGAGGAAATGGGACGTCCTCCTACCTTGTTTGCTGTTTTCTTACAGGGAGGTACCACAGAAGGGAGTGGGCTTCAGCCCCTTCGAGCTGTTGTACGGACACCCTGTGCGCGGACCTCTCAGCTTGGTGAAGGATGGATGGGAAAAGACTCCCAGAAAACTTCCCCCAGATGTGGTGAGCTACATGCTGGCCTTTTGTAGCCAAATGGCTAGGTTGTGAAAGCAAGCTTCTGAAAACCTAGAAGCCAGCCAGACGGTCATGAAGGAATGGTATGACCGAAATGCTCACCCGGTGGAGCTGGAGCCTGGCCAGAAGGTGTGGGTGATGGAACCTGGAGAGCTTAGTGCCCTCCAGGATCGCTGGTCAGGCCCCTTTGAGGTGGTTGAGAAGAAGGGCAAAGTCACCTACGTGGTGGATCTTAAGACCCCCAGGCAGCCCCATCGGGAGCTCCATGTCAACCGCCTCAAGCCTCACCAAGAGAGACCCAAGGTCACTTTAATGATGGTGACTGATGGGTCAGAGGAAGAGGAAAGTGAACCTCTTCCTGATCTTTTTGCGTCCCAAGAGAAGGATGGGTCGGTGGAAGGAGTGATGCTTTCACCATCCCTAACTCCCGAACAGCGGAGAGACTGCCGCCAAGTTTTGGAGCAGTTTGCTTCCTTGTTCTCGCTTATCCCGGGAAGGACTCATCTGTGTACCCATGATGTGGACACAGGGGACAGCCCACCTGTGAAGTCCAAGTCCTACCGTCTGTCGGATAAGGTGAAGGCCAGCATCCATGGAGAAGTCACCAAGATGCTAGTGCTGGGAGTAATTGAACCTTCAAGCTGTCCCTGGTCCAGTCCGGTGGTACTGGTACCCAAACCGGCCCCACCGGGCACTACCCCAGAACTCCGGTTCTGTGTGGATTATAGGGGACTGAACTCTATGACAAAGACAGATGCTCATCCTATCCCGAGGGCGGATGAGCTCATTGACTGGTTGGGAGCTGCCCAATATCTCAGTACCTTTGACCTTACATCCGGGTACTGGCAGATCTCCCTGACAGATGGAGCAAAGGAAAGGTCAGCCTTCTCCACACCTGAGGGTCACTACTAGTTCTGTGTGATGCCCTTTGGGCTCAAGAACGCCCCTGCCATGTTCCAGCGGTTGGTGAACCAGGTCCTCTCTGGGATGGAGACCTTTTCGGTTGCGTACTTGGATGACATCGCTGTCTTCAGCCGCAGCTGGGAGGACCATTTGTGTCACCTTCAGGCTGTCCTTCAGGCTCTGCAGCAGGCGGGTCTGACGATCAAGGCCAGTAAGTGCCAGATCGGGCAGGGGTCGGTAGTGTACCTCGGTCACTTGGTGGGTCGGGGTAAGGTGCAGTCCCTCCAGGCCAAGATCGAAACCATCATGGCCTGGGAACCCCCCAAGACTCAGACGGAGGTCCGAGCCTTCTTGGGCCTCACTGGCTACTACAGATGCTTCATCAAGGGATACGGTACTATCGTGGCCCCCTTGACTGAGCTCACTTCTAAAAAGCACCCTCGACGGGTAATCTGGACCGAGGAGTGTCAACAAGCCTTTGACACCTTGAAAAAGGCAATGTATGCGGCACCTGTTCTCAGGGCCCCTGACTTCTCCAAGGAGTTCATCGTCCAAACGGATGCGTCGGAGCATGGCATAGGGGCAGTGCTGTCGCAGCTTAATGACGAGGGTCTAGACCAACCGGTGGTTGTCCTATCTAGGAGACTACTCCCCCGGGAACAGAGGTGGAGTGCAATTGAGAGGGAGGCTTTTGCGGTGGTGTGGGCTCTGAAGAAGCTGCGGCCATACCTTTTGGCTCGCACTTCCTGGTGCAGACCGACCACCGGCCCCTCAGGTGGCTGATGCAAATGAGGGGCGAGAATCCCAAGCTATTGAGGTGGTCCATCTCCCTACAGGGAATGGACTTTAGGGTGGAACATCGGCCAGGAGTGGACCACGCCAATGCTGACGGTCTATCCAGGTACTTCCGCCTTAGTGAAGAGGACTCCCAAGGGGTTGGGTAGCTCTCCCCACTTTCAGCTGGGGGGGACGCGTGTTAGACCTGTCAGCCCTTTGGCAGTCCCCTCCTCATATTATTATTTTTTTTTTCCCTTTCCCTTCTCATTTTTTCTGTCCACCAACTATTTTTTTATTGGGTGTTGATGTAGAGGCTCTGGGCGCCTCTTCCTTACTACCTGAGGGAGAGGCGCAAGGCGCTTCAATGTGAAATCAGAGAGAGGAAGGTTAGCGTCACAAAATGGTGGTTCCCAACTGTCACCTCAGCACCTGGGCCATAGACTGCCATGAGAGGTTCCGGAACCTTCTGGGCCACTCTGGCCAGTCAGGCCCAGGTGATAAATAGAGGTGGGAGCGGGGCGGCCATTTTAGGATTCAGTTGGGCTGTGTGGTAGTCAGGAGTGAGGCACCTGAGTGGAGAGGTGGTTGCGCTAGATAGGGAATGGACAGGTCCAAGGGTCTGCGCGAGTCTTCCCATCAGTTGACACCACCCTCAACCATCTGACCGGTCCCTGAACTCAGCCAACGACCCTGGGAGTCATCGTTCTCTGGGGGAGGGTCCTCAGCATAGTCTGAAACCCTGAAGTGGAATCAAAGGGAAGAATTGCCGCTTGGGACTGCCTTGCCTCACCCTGGTTGTCATTTGGGGATTTGCCCCCCCCCCCCCAGTGGCCTTAGCGACTGTACACCATCCTGGGCTATAGGGTAAGGAGTCGTGCCCAATAACCCCCGGGCCGGCGGGTCTGCTCATCTGCTCTACTGAGAGCCTTGCGCTCTTAATTTCTGCCCCCCCGGCCACTGGCCTCTACCCAGGATCCTCACCGCCGCAGCTCCGAGTTGTGGGGTTATCTGTGAGTCCCCAGTGGTGGCTTGAGAGCGCCGTGAGGTCTGGCAGGGTGACGGGACTACTCGGCGCGGCCTGCAAGCATCGCGCCTGTCAGCTGAGAGGAGAGCTGTCATCGCGCCTGTCAGCGGAGGGGAAGCTACAGCCAGGAAGCCGAGTCGGGTCGGGCCTTGAAGCCGACGTCCGGGTCATGTGAGCCGGGCCATTGATGTAGCGCCGCCCCCTTCCAGCAGCCGAGAGTCGAGGCCGCGCCCCCGCAAGCCACGCTGTTACTGGCGGCTGCGGGTGCGCCTGACTAAAGAAGCGGCCCTTGCTCCAGCTGAGGATCGCGGCCGCGCCCCCGCAAGTCGCGCTGCTACCGGCAGCGGCGGGAGCGCCTGTCTGAGCAAGCGGAGCAGAGAAGTATCGGCAGGAGTGCTCAAGTCGAGAAGATTACCTCACAGGGAAGCCTTTGGGGAGGGGGTAGTCGGTTGGTGTGCTTTACCCTCAACCCCAGTAAGGAAGTCTCCCGTTGTGATGACCGGCGAGCACCACTGCCTGAAGAGGACACCGGGACTGTAAAGTAAGCTGGGCCTTGGAGGAAAGAGGGGAGGAGAGTCCAGGGAAGCACGCAGCCAATTAATGCCCTGGTTATACTTGATGGATCCCTGGGAAGCCCAGTTCTAAACTAAGAGTACGGGTGCATTGACCTAATCATACGCGAGACTAACATCTGGGGAATACAGATCTCCAGCATAGTGCTTAGAATAACAGTCTCCACTCCAGTAGCAGCATGAGTTTAAGAACAAAGCTAAAACGTAATGGTTTAGTCTCTAGATAACAAGTAAACTACATGTAAACTGTTTAGAGGTAACCACTTGATTGCCAGCAGCAGGGAATTTCCAGCTTAGTACCTAAAAGGAAGAGATTGATTAGTGTTGTCAGTATCAGAGTCAGGAAGTATAGCTGTGAGGAAAACCGACAGAATGATCCCGGTGGGAATAAATGCTCCTCTGTAATTGTAGAAACTATAACTGTGGTTCGGAACGCTTCCTGTAGGAATTTAACCTAGGGCTTCTGATTCAAGGCGGGAGGGGAATCTCAGAGGGGGTTCAAGTAACTGCTGTATAAAAAGTAATGTTGGAATGGTACCGTCAATTTAAATGCAAATGTAATGTTGTACCCTGTTATGTGAAAGTGAGTAACCCCGTTCAAGAAGGAAAGCTAAAGACTTCTGGTAAACTTTAAATTTAATCGGTGTAGTGTCCTTTTTTAAGTGGTGTTGCGCTAGGTTGTGAGCTGGGTGTGATGCAAGCACGAAATGCCATGTTGAGATGAAAGCCTATTGACCGGAGCCAAGCTACCTCTAGGACGTTAGGTCCAACACATTCAATTCCAATATTGTAAATCTAGGGACCAAATGCAAAAACGTCAAAGAAGAGCGAAGTTCTCATAATGTACGATACTTTTTTTTGTTTTTTCCTTAGAAATTGTGCTTCTTCTCCTACTAAAAGCTTTAAAGATAAGGGAGGAAGCCTTAAATTTGATCCTATATTCCATTGACAACCAACCAATGAAATCCCCTAAGCAAGGGTGAGCTGTGAGTGCATCTCTGCGACTTTTTAGATCAATCTTGCTACTTGATTTTGGACCATTTGTAATCTGTACTAGAGGATATTTGCATAAATTAGTTTAGATATTACTAAAGCTAGAATAACTTTTTAATGCTTCTCATGAGAGAAACATTGCAACTTTAAAAAAGTATTTTTCAATGTTAATATGCAAGAAGAGATCACTGCGTTAATTTGTGGTGTTATGATCAGGTCACCATCAATAATGACTTCAAGACTCTGGCCTGATGTTTAGGAGTGGAAGCCCGTCTCAATTCAAGAGGCCAAAATAAATGGCCTCATAACCTGTCTTTATTTTGTAGAATTACAATTTTCAGTCTAATCAGCATTGACTTTCAATTGGTTATAGGCAATCCACTCCCAGATGTACTGCATAATAGTTTGAAAGTTTTCCTGAGGGGCAGTAGGATCCTTCAGACAGAAAGAAAATCTAGGAGTCGACCACATAGTTGTATAAAATGCAGTTTCTATTCCCAAGTTCATTGATGAAAGGCCTCGCATAAAGATTAAAGAGATGGGGGAGAAAAAGAAGATCCCTGAGGGAAACCACATTTGACCTAAACTGCATTGGATTTAAATGAGCCAAAATTAACAACTTGGGTAGGGTTATCAAGAAAGGATTTGATCAATTTTATGGCAGAGCTTTTTAAGCTAGCTGCTTCCACACAATGGAACAAGATTTCATTATGCTGGGTTTTTTCGAAAGTTGCAGAAAAATCTAACAGGGCAAAAACCATTTTTTGTCCAATTTCACCTGCCCCACACATATCATGAAGAATAGAGAGCATAACTGGCTCAGTATTATGAGATAGCCCAAAGTCACACTGAAGAGCTTCAAGAAAATTGGTTGGCTGTAAATGGTGACATAATTCATGAGCTACATGCATTACCAACCCTTTGGAAGGAAATGGTAATAGGAAAATGGGGATTTTTTGCTTGGTTTTTGTAGCCGGATTAAAATGGCCTCTTTAAAAGTGCTAGATATCCTTCCTTAAGAAAGGGAATAATTCAGAGTTTCGAACTTAAAAAATGTTTTAGGATGCGAGGAGGGAAAGGATCCAAATGTATATTATATGACAAGCGTTGACGAACAAGCAGTCACAGAACAATCAGCTACTTCAGACAAAGAAATTGATGTTCCAATGATTTAACTGCACACGTAAACACTAAGTCTTGGTGGTCTAGTTGCCAAATTGAATGAAACCTATGCACCAATGACCACACAAGCAGACTCAATTTTGAGGCACTTTCTCATAGCACTTGCTGTGAATACACTTGAGGGGGATAAAGACCCCTCCAGTGAAGTTCATGTACAGTTACCTCAATTTTAACAGGGAGGTAAAGACTACGGGCAAACTTTTACACCATGAAATGCACCATGGTATTCCATCTTAGCATGCACTGTATTTTGTCTGCAAATGTTGTTTGTGTTTAGTCTCCAGGAAATTCAGATGCCTTTAGACGTTAACATGTATTTTCTTTAACTTTTACTTCCGCTGCAGGTAAAATATCATTTGATGGATTACTTTGGTGCTAAGAGTTAGAATCCCTTCAGTCATGCTCAGGCTGCTAATCAGATGATCAGGTTGGAAACTGGCAGAAGTTTATTTTAACTTTCTAACTAGTCGCACCCATATGGTCAGACTTTGCCCTTTCAAAACATCTGGAATTAGGAGGCATGCACTTAACCACTTCCATTGAACATCTTCAACAAGCCTCTGTTTATCATTAGGGAAAGAACCGTGCAGTTTCATTTATACAGAGATGCTGTTTTCGCACTAAAACAAAATAAGTACATTTAATAAAAGTAGAGCTGGTCGACCCTAGGTAAATAAAAGTGGCCAAAAATTGAACGCCATAAACTTAAAGCTTCAGCTGTTAAGATTAGACACCAGAATGGTTTACAACACCCATATTCCTCCGAAATAGCAAAATATTTAGGTATTGTACGAATCACAAACCTTAACTTTCAATCCAATTTACGCAAGTGGCCAAATCGCCCATCTTTTGCCTATGAAAATTTGAACAAACAGTGCCTTAAATTGACAAAATGAGTCATAGCAGCAGTCACTCTCAGAAATTCTAAACTAGATTATGCTATAGAAGTAGTTGGTGTCGGCTCTAACAGTCAGCCAGCATGGCTTCATGATGTACAAACAAATTAGCAAAACTGGGTCTTAACTAATGGAAGGAAGAATGAAATTATCAGGACTGGCCGAAACCTTTTAAATGAGTTGGCATTAGACAAATGGAGGTTTAAAAATGACCTGTTGGGTATTTAAATGGCTTTCAGATATGTTCAATCCTTCAGTTATTTGTATAAACCTTTATCTATGAATTAGAATTACCTAGTAGGAGCCATTACTTCAGTAATGAATAAGGTCCCAGACCAATGCGCCATCACTCGATGGCATATTGGTAGTAAACAATAAATAGCATTCTTCGGCAGAGGTAACACTCGCCATGCATTAAGCGGAGCTGCTGCTCAAAACAAAAAAAGTAAAGTACGAAAAGGGTTAGGCTACATCGTATAGGCTTACATCCAAATTATCAATCATACAACCTGGAAAGTAACATGAGAAATGTATTTGATAAGGCTTGCTTGAAGACTGTTACTCAATGCTCGGTTTGAGGGGTGATTTTTAAAAAAAAAAATTTTTTAAAACAAAGTTCATGTGAATTGGTCCTCTCCAGGTAAGGAGATGTTCGGATTTGGGCTGCTTGCAGTCACTGTGCATGCAATTTTCATGGGCTAGAATAGTGGCCAGGTTGCAGGTGGTCAGTTAGCCATTAGTGCCTGTGGCAGAGTAAAATCGTGGTTGGCCTCAAGGCAGGCAGACACCTTGGAATTAGACATACCAAAACGACTAGCAAATTCTTATTTGGCACATTTTTACCCCATCATGAGAAGTGGACTGCCGATAATAAAGTGGGGGAGGGGGGTTGGAAGTGGGCGCTTGTGCAACTGTACCTATCCTTTCGTAGTTACTCCATAGTATTGACCTGGGGCATTGGTTAGATGGTTCCTGTGCCAGGGGACCAAGTTAAGGCCCGGTTACCCAGGCTTCCTCCTCTAGGGTGCAAGAAGTTGGTCCCTCATTAGAATTAGCTATGGAATGCTTGTTTTGGGCGCAGCTTTCTAGTGGGCCCGGCTCCCTTGTGCAGGGAGAAGGTGAGTTTCTCCAGAGTTAAAATTTCGTAAGAACACCGGGAGTTAGCGGAAGGGGCCCTATTCACTACTACAGGGCTGAAAGAGTCAGCTTGATGGTCAACCATGACTCTGGATAGAGAAAAGGTTAGGAGATTGAGGTCTAGCTATCTGCGCAGGTTTGAATTATTGGTAAGCAATGTGTATTGTTGAAAATGTTATATGCAAGGTTTATTTTCTATCTCCTATTTGTAATAATTAAGATTGAAGAAGTAATTTCTCAAAACCAATGAGATGCGTCTACGGCTAATTTTTCTAACTTGACAAGGGAGTTATTCGTGTTATGGGGTCTTTATTCTTGTACTCCGCACTCTTCTCGGAGGGTCTCTAACCTATAAACCCATGTAGTTACTTAACCATCCCCAAAATTAGACTTTGCTCTCTCCGGCTGCTGAAGCGTCATCCAAACATTAACATCACTCGCTCGGTCCTGCCACACTCCCAGCAACAACGCCACTCACTGCTAGCTAATCTGCAACGCCAGCAAATCGCTGCTAATATACTTACTAATTGGGCAACAGCTTCGAGAAAAGGCTTCGGACAGGAAAGAACTGCAGGGCGGCGAATGACCCCAGGCCCTAGGATTTTAATGGGCGGGCTTCTCTGCAGCAGTCGGTAATCATGAGGAACGGATTACAATATTCAAGGACTCCGTAATCTGCTTTAAACCGCAAGTGACCAGAAGGGACTTTCTCCTATTGCAGAAGGTCGGAAGCCCAGCTACAAAGCAGTTCTTTAAAAAAAAATATATATATATATATTAAGTTGCATTTTGATGTTTATTTCTGCCATCTATGCTTGTTGTAATGCAAGAACCTTAAGTGCATGCACTACGTGCGAGACGCGGTAGATAGAAGTCGCTCGGCCGCGAAAAAGCAGGGGCATTTTTAAACAGGGGAAGCAGTTACATACAAGAAACTTAAAAGCGCACGTTTTCATTCCAGGAAATACAGCCGTTAGACAGTAAACAAGACGTTCCACACACACCACCGCCTTTCTCCGAGGCGAAGCAGAAATGCCTCGGAGAAAGGCAGTGGCGGATTCGGATTCGGGGGCGTGTTTTTCTCTTCTCTCCTCTTGCCATTGGCTGGAGGAGAAAATGAGAAAAGTTGAAAAAAACACGCCCCCGAATCCGAAAAGGACGGGGCCTGCTCGGAGTGACGAAGCTCTTCTCCAATGGCTGGCCAGCATTCAAGAGGCCAGCCAATGGAGAAGAGGGGAGAAGAGGGGCGGGTGCAAGCCCCTCTTCTCCAAAACATTAAATCTCCGACTTCCGGTTCTGCCTTCGGCAGACCGGACGGTCCTCGATCTAAAAAAGTGGTAGCCCGTGGAAGCCTGAATTCACATCGAGGTCGTCACTTGTCAAAATAAAAAATAAAACTGCTCTTCTAAGTCAATGAAGAAGAGCAGAAAAGAAAAACAAGAATAAAGCAAGAACGAAAAAGGTAGATGCAGTAAATGAGAATGGTAGTGGAAAAATAAAACCAGAGGGAGATACTCCTTCGGGACGCTCATCCATGCATAGTGCCTTGTGTTCTACGGTTAAATGCCCACAAATCAATGTTTATATCTGCTACATCCCGCCTATAAACCCAAGGTGAAACAAGTGTTTCACATTAACATTCTGAAACAAAGTATCCCTGCTAAGAGAATAATACCCTTGAACTACTGGCTGTAGTAAATACGGAAAAACCCTGTCTTGCAGAGATTTTCATGAATCCCCTGTTGGCCAAGACAACCAATCTCAAGGAAGCAGAAAGACTTAGAAAAATGTCTCAGGACTGTTGTTGCTTTTGGAATTTCCTGGTTGGAACCCGGATATATGGCATCACCTTAGCGCAATCCCGACAACTGTCATCTGCCAACGACCATATGAACTTTGGAAAGACGGAGAACAAGAAGGTGGAGTGAAGTTGGCTAAATGTTGAAGCTTGGACTCTTGAAGAGATATCCTGTAACTGCAGCTATCAGATTGTTTTCATCATCAAACCTGATGGTTCATCCATGTTATATTGACGCCCGTAAACTTAACATGACCTCTCAGCTCAGAACCTATCCTAGCCAATGGTAGATCATCTGGCTGAACAATTTGGTAAGGCATGGGCTATTCCAGAAACTTCAAATTCCCCAGTTCCATGTGCGCGGAATTCACCCACTCAGAGATTTTTTTAAAATATCTTTATATTCTGAGATTTGTGGTCCTCTGCATCTCATCAGAAAACCAGGATTACAGAGCCCAGAAAGCAAATTCTAGACGGGATTAGCTACTCACACCCGGATGTTGGAAACTTGTGAGCGCAGACATTGCAACTTTAGATGCTACAAAAGCATGATGTCAAATTATGCTACATCTGCAGCTCACACAGAAAAACGCTTTTTTTCAACTCCCTAAGGCTTGTTTCAATTCCAAGCTATCTGATGCCCCCGCTACTTTTCAGGGATTAAGGGAATGGGTCCTAAACTAGTGCTAATCATTCTCTAAGACATAACAGTCGATGTCATCATCTTAAGTGAACCCTTAACCTGAAGACCATGAAAAAATGTGTGGTTTCTTGGACTGAGCAGGGTACTACCATTCTTTCCAAGCATAATTGATGGATTCAGAAAGCAATCATAATCCGCAAACCTTGCGGCTAAGAAACAAAAGTCTATTACTGGCAAAAAGATCTAGACACTGGCTCTGTAACTCCCAGACTAAAGAGATTAAGGGGCATATTTACCAGCCCCTATCGCCACCAGTACGTCAATTTTAATGACGTTGTAAATGCTATACGGGCTTCACCATATTTACAAGGCAGCATTAAACCACTTAATGTGGGTTAACGCTGCCTTGTAAATAAGGCAGCCTTTCACGTTATTCTTAGCGTGAAAGGGGTGGGCAATGGGTGTTGCGGTGGGCGTTCCACTGCAACACTCTTTGATTTTGACGCTGCCCCATATTTGCAAGGGAGGCGTAAATATGGGGCAGCACCATAATTAAGACCCAAAAAACCTGGTCCTACCCTGGCAAAATGAGGAGAAATGCTTTATTTTTCCTTGTTTTTGCTGTGTCCATGTGTGCTGCATTGTGACCCAGCCTGGCAGTTCGGGCTGGACTGTTCCAATTGGCCACAGGGTCAAGATTGATCTGCATATGGCTGGGTCCGAACTGGAAAGGCATGGGGAGAAAAAAAACGGATGGATTTAGACCCAGATCTCTGTACTGGGGTGAATGTTTGATAGTGTTCAGCATTCTGTCCATCAATTGTTCTTTTTGCATTTGTCACGATACACTTTTAGTGAGCGCCTACAGAAGGGTTTTTACCTTCCAAAACATGACTCCCTCGCACAAATTCGTCTGGAGTTTGATCTTTTCAACGAAACCCTGGAAAGGCAAGGCACCTTTTTGAAAACATGCTTCAAGCTATGTGCCGCAAGGTCTGTTACATTGGAAAAACAATTATGGCAAAAAAACTAAGGGGCATATCATCAAGGCGCCACGATAAAATTATCGCACTTTAGCATCCGTTTTCAGGCGAAAAGCGACAATAATTTTATCGCATTATCAGCAAGGTCATGCTATTGCGTGAATTTTTGCCTTAGCGCCCTTTCCCTCAACGCTCAGCTTTGCATCTCTAATGATATGCAAAGTGGGCGTTCCGCAGTAAAATAACGTGAGAAATGTCGCTAACTGACATTTCTCCTATCAACAAACTTCCCTCTAACATGCATAGCGATAAGAAAAGTAGCGGTAACTGCGCTTATCGCTTATCGCTACTTTTCTTACACATGCTCTCACTCTGACTTAGCCATTGTATTTAATGGACGGTGGATACTATGGCTAAGTCCACCCTGCACTATCAGCAAGGTATCGCCTTTCGCTGTGCAATTATCGCTGGATTTCCAGCGATAATTGCACATTTTGTAGCTATCGCTGGTATTTTTATCGCTTTTGAGATAAACGTCGCTGATAGCGCGCTATCTCAGCGATAAAATTCAGCGATAGCCGGCAATAATTATCCTAGCGCTAAGTGATTGTGATTGTGATTCAAATTTGTAGAGCGCATTATCACCGTCAGGTCTCTAAGCGCTGTCAAGAGTGAGAGGAGCGTCCGGCCCGGGGGTAATTTTAGATTAGGGAGAGCCCCCATGCTTCAGAGAAGAGGATTGTTTTCAACCTTTTCCTAAAGGGGAGAAGGGCCTGCTCCTTGCGGAGATTCTCTGGCATTTTGTTCCAGAGTGGGGGGATCGAGTTAGAGAAAGCTCTTCCTCCCATGGTGGCGAGGCTGAAGCGGGGACATCCCAGTAGGCATGCCTCTGAGGATCGTAGGGTCCGGTTAGGGGTATAGAGGTATAGAAGTGCGCTTAGCGATAATTATCGCCGGTTGTTGCTGATATGCCTCTAAATCAGATAGCCAATCTATCTGAACAATCACTACAGATCTATAGGGGGCTGCACTGGGGGCATCTCCTGTTACTTTTACAACCTTTAAAAGGCTAATTTCCAAAGTGGCGCATCAGACATCGTCGGTAGCAGACAATCAGAAATTGAACTCATGCATGCATGCCCGGCCAGTCTTAAATAACTACATCAAACTGGGACTGCAACCTAATATAAACTTTGCATCTCAAACCACGTTAAAAAAACTCATTTAAAATAGGTTAGGTGGACTGCCAAACCTGGACTGCACACCCGTGAGGACAAGGAAAAACATCAACTTTCTGTGTAGGCGTTGCCAATCCCATAGCAAAACGAGTGTGCAGATTGTGTGCATTTGCCTGGTTCTGTAGATAAAAAGGCGGGCACCTCTAAAGCCCCAATCCCAGGTACTGTGCATCTAGGCCCCTGCGGACCCTTGTAATTGCCAGTCTTAAAGCAGGGCATCCCATGCTGGCGGCGAGATTCGTGAAATTCATGCAGGCATTCGAGGAGTGATGGAGCGCTGCAGCCCCCTGTGGATAATATGCGACCCAGGCACTCAGAGGACCCGTCACTCATGCGCTACCAGAAATCATAGTCCTATGCTAAGACCTAGAGACGACTGCTCACAAATCATGTTTGCAGTGATGAGCTAGTCGAGGAACAGAAACAGCCTGAGACCAAACTTGAGCGGCCTATTTCATTCTTATATATAAAGCATTTTGATGTGTAACGTGATCGGCATAAAGTCGATAGCATGATAATATTTAGAGGATTAGTAATAGCTAGATATGAAATTGAAAGAGGATTATTTTTTTCTGATTTATAAAATGCTAAATTTAATTGTACAATTTTGCTGGCACAACATCGAAAGTATGAGATTTTGCTTGTCTGGTGACCAATAGAACAAGCATTGAAAATGCAATAGGTCTCGCCTTTGATTAAGTTAAATCCATTTGCTTTGCTAATGGTATTGTATTGATAGAGATCAGGGTATCTAAAATATGCCCACTACCACGGATAGAGTAATCACACAGTTATACGCACATACATTCATCATACGCTAGGGCCCATTTCACTAACATACGCTCAAATACTCTACCAGCAATAAACCTGTGGGAAAAAAAACACCTAAACACCCTGCATCAATATCAGGTCGATCAGATCTGGTTTAGTGACTGTCCTAATCAATAACATAACCTACACAACATATACAATAATGATCAAAAATATAAACCCAATAATTGACAAGAAAGAAGATTCAACACCATGCTTAAAATTATATTGCTTTATCTAAATTAGTCAAAGTAAATCAATCAGAATAAATCATTTCTCATAGTTACCTATTCTAACTAAGTGTCAGAACGGGTCAGGACAAGTCTCTCGGTAAAGTCTTTCAAGACGAAGTCCTCAGCATCAATCCTCAGCAACGCAGCTTCACGCAGCAAAGGTAAAATGGCAAGTGGCAAAAGGGTGGCAAAAGAGTGGGGAGATCCCTCCCTAAACTAACAGTTTTTATAGTGAAAAATACAATGGAAAGACTCATCAAGTTCGCAAGAATACGCTTAATCACTGAGCAGAGCGAGAAGGAAAGGATGCAACATTGCAACATTTGTGAACCTCCGCTCAGGAAAAATACACATAGCGAAGACTACGGAACAGGAACCAAGAAAATAAAACATGTATCACATTTTATCCGGCTTCTCCTCGGCCATCGAGCCACAGTTCAGAGTTTTCCTCTACGGCTCCTTTGTCTTTCGAGATTGCCAAGGACACTTTCACTTTTCTTGGAGAACACCCAAAACTGCTGCTGTCCTCATGGAAAGTTTCATAGAAGGACCATGGTCAGTCACCCTCAAGACCATTTCCAGCAGGGGTCTCCCTCGTCACGTCTTTCACATATTCACTCGAGGCCAGGCTTCAAAATTAGCCATCATGGATTAGGCCTCCATAGGCCACAATAGACCATCTTTAATTAAAGAGACAAAATAAACGTTACCACAGCATAATGATTAAACAGTGTTAACCCCACTAATACCCTTATGTGTATGCATTTATCTAGCTCTCGCAACATAAAAAAGCATTAATTCAGACAGCGTTTTGTGCTCAAAATAAACAGCACACAGCAACGTTTAAACATGGAAACTTGCACGTTATTTTTTAGAAAACAAAAACAGCACACACATGCTAACCCTTGTGTAGCTTTTTCTTATGTTAAGACAAACGAATTGATTAATGAATACACACTTACACAAGACAAATAATTAATTTGTTATTTATTAATAATTAATAAAACGCATAGACATACTAGAGCTTCAAAAGCCCCTGAATTTTCTAAATGAAAACTCTGCTCCAGCAATCCCCCCTTTGGTGATTTTATCACCAAATAAACCCAAAAAAAAAATTAGTGAAAATTAGTGAAAATTTAGTCCCATTTTAGGAGAAATCAGAAATGTCTTTTCCCCTTACACAACATTAAACACCAGTCACTCTTTCATCATCTCTCTTTGTCTCTAAGTAAACACTCTCCCTCAATTCTTCTAGTTCAATTTCTTGAGGTTCTCTTTTCAACTTCTTATTTTTCTTTTCCTTCTTCAATTTCTTTTTCCCTCCCCTGTTTTTACAACACACACACACCAATCTTATTATTAATAAAGCCACAATTATACAAGACAAGGGAAACAATATTCTACCTATAATAGTACTACCTATTTTTGCAATAAAATCCTTAACAGCTATCATTTTATTAGCTATTTTAGTCCACAAACTCCCAGCTTCAAGTGGTACTAATTCTTCATGCAAATCAGTAATATTTCTGATATAGACCTTTAGGTCTTTACTTTCGTCAGGAATGTAAGTGCAACAATGTTGAACTTTCAATATTCCACAAACTCCACCCTCCTTGGCCAAAAGAATATCAAGGGCAAGTCGATTTTGCATAGACATGGCACGTACGGCACTTAATTCCGTATTCACCAAAAGAAACCCTCCTGCGGTATTTGTCGATAAGCGATCAACCACTGTGGACAGTTTCCGAATTCCATAAGCATTTAAAGAAATTCCCACTGCTGGAATCAAAACCCCAAAAATATCACCCACAATTTCAGACCAAGTTTCTCTCTTAAAACGTGTTAATAAGTTAATATCTTCTACATCTCTTATTTTATCTGTATGAAAAATCTTAGGAAAAACCAGGCCCACATAACATGTGCCATACCAATGGTCAGGCAACTTGTAATAAGCCTTGTTCCCACAAACATAGTACACTCCTGGAAAAATCGTATCTTCTCCACCTCTGAAACCCCAACCTGTCGCAATGAAGTAGGTATCATGGCACTCACTAGTTCCCACAAAATATGTATCATATTGGGATTTCCTTCTGGTAATGCAAAGTTTACCCTTCTGCGGCGCATCTAGAGCTAAAGTTGGACTAGCCCCATTCTTCAACTCTTTTCCCATCTCAATGTCCCAAATTGTCTCACTCACTTCATATTTTCCCCCTTTCTCATGCATGTTCACTCTCCTTTCTTCTACCATATCCAGGAAAGCTCTCTCCTCTTCTTTCAAACTGCAAGTTAAATTATTCTTAAAAATGTAATCTAATGTTAATCCCTTTTCTTCAATAAAAATCTCACCAAAAGTGTTAGCTTCTTTAGCTGGATTCAGCTCTTTGTTCATTGGGAAATGCCCAAAAATACTATCTCTGTTAGACATCTTATAATCTATTTTCCCTAACAAATAAAAAACACTACTTAAAATACTACAAGAAATACCATATGTAGCTGGTAAATGGTGATAAGTAACACCCTCTGAGACAGATGCAGGTAATTGCATACAGACGTAGCAATCCCTTACTTCCATTGTCTTCACATATTCATATAACAGTTTAGAAAAAACATTACTAGAAAAATTATTAATTGACCTATCTTTGTGTATGTAACTACTACTTCTAATTGGAACTACTTTTTGTGAATTCTTCTCTACATTTGTCACATTCTCTATATTCATTCCAAACTCTACTCTAAAAGTGACTAATAAAACTAAAACACCCCATAGAAGCATTAATAATCCAGTACAACAGCAGCACATTCTACACCACCTCTTAAAGAAGGCACATCTATTTCTATTATCCTCTATGTTAGCCATTTTAGTTTAGCCTGTACTACTCCACTACTGTTTGAACTTCTTCAATTTCTTCAGCAATTCTTCAGCTTTCAGTTTATCCAAATGATCTCTTCGTTCACTTGATCCAAGTGAATCCTTCTTTTACTCAGTTTGGATACTTGTCATTCTTCACTTCAATTTCTTCAACATCAAATTGTATTAGATCTCCAACGTCAAGATCCTCAGTACTCGACTCTTCTCCAATGTCAGTCAAGAGTACTTTCAGAATTTCACCAGTATCTTCCTCAACCACTTCTCTCAAGAGTCACATTTGATGCACCCAGTATCACTTTTTCGTACTTAGTCAACCGACTATGTGACATGTACTGAGTTCTGCTTCTTGTCAAAAGAATTGCCACATTGTGAGGTACGAATACCCTTACAGGATATCCCATTATGATTCCCTCACTCTGTTCCAGGCTCCTGCATGTTGCAGCCACAGATTTCAGACAACCTGGTAAACCCACAGCTACAGAGTCAAGTGTTGATGAGAAGTACGCAATAGGCCTTCTCAATTGTCCATGTTTCTGGATTAACACTGAAAGTGCACATCCATTTCTCTCACTGCAGTACAGCTCAAATTCTTTTTCATAGTCAGGCATACCCAAAGCTGGAGCCTCACACATTTTACTTTTGAGCTCTTCAAATGCTGCCAATTGTTCTGCATCCAGATCTAATGGATCTGTCATTTCACTTTTTGTCAGTTTAATCAGTGGCTTAGCTATCAGGGAAAAATTAATTATCCACTGACGACAATATCCCACCATACCCAGGAACATTCTTACTTCTCTCTGGGTCTTTGGAGCTTTCATTTCTCTGATTATTCTGATCCTGTCAGTAGTCACTTTTCTCAGACCTTTTTCAATATTGTGTCCAAGATAATGCACCTCTTTCTTACAAAATTGCAATTTGGCTGGAGATACTTTCAACCCTCCATCTGCCAGATGATTCAGTAAAGCTATAGTATCCACTTCACAAGCTTCACGTGTCTTTGATGCCACCAGTAGGTCATCAATGTACTGCACTAACACTGAGTTTTCGGGCATAATCAAACTTTCCAACGATTTCTTCAATAACTGATTGAATATCGAAGGACTTTCTGTATACCCCTGTGGGATTCGACACCATGCTAAGATACTCTGGCCAAACCTAAATGCAAAAATCGGCTGGCTGTCATGATGTAATGGAATTGAAAAGAACGCATGACACAAATCAATCACTGTATACCATTCAGCATCATGTGGAATTTGATACAGAATCACTGATGGATTTGGCACAATAGGACAACATGCCACCACAATTTGATTAACTTTTCTCAGATCTTGCACGATCCTAAATTTGCCATTAGGCTTTTTCAGTCCCATTATCGGTGAATTACACGGACTACTCAGTAGTTCTCTCAGAACTCCCTGCTGAATCATTTTCTCAATTATAGGAGTTATCCCTTCAATTATTTCCGGTGTCATTTTGTACTGAGGAATGTTAGGATATGTAATTCCCTCTTTTACTGCAATTTTCACTGGATCTACATTATTCATCAATCCCACATCCTCTCCTGTAAAATCCCAAACTGCTCTTTTCACAGTGTCTCTCAGCTCTTGAGGCAAATCCTCCGGATTAAACACAGCAAATGCACCAATTAACTCACTTTCTCTATTTTCTAGAGTCATTCGGTAGAAAACATCATCATCTGGTGTCTCAAAAGCTATTCCATCTGGTGTACAAAAAATTGTGCAGTTCATCTTACACAATAAGTCCCTACCTAACAGGTTCACTGGACTCGTGTCACAGACAATAAATCTATGCATGTCTGAAAATTTCCCTATCTGTACTCTTACTGGTTCAGTAAGACGTGTTCTGATTTGTGTATTGGCTACACCAACTACTTGGATTGCTTCATCCGAGAGAGGAAGATTTCTAACATCTGTTGACCTGACAGTTGATCTTGTCGCACCTGTGTCTACCAAAAAAGTAACACTCTCCTCATTTAATTGATAGAGATCAGGGTATCTAAAATATGCCCACTACCACGGATAGAGTAATCACACAGTTATACGCACATACATTCATCATACGCTAGGGCCCATTTCACTAACATACGCTCAAATACTCTATCAGCAATAAACCTGTGGGAAAAAAAAAACCTAAACACCCTGCATCAATATTAGGTCGATCAGATCTGGTTTAGTGACTGTCCTAATCAATAACATAACCTACACAACATATACAATAATGATCAAAAATATAAACCCAATAATTGACAAGAAAGAAGATTCAACACCATGCTTAAAATTATATTGCTTTATCTAAATTAGTCAAAGTAAATCAATCAGAATAAATCATTTCTCATAGTTACCTATTCTAACTAAGTGTCAGAACGGGTCAGGACAAGTCTCTCGGTAAAGTCTTTCAAGACGAAGTCCTCAGCATCAATCCTCAGCAACGCAGCTTCACGCAGCAAAGGTAAAATGGCAAGTGGCAAAAGGGTGGCAAAAGAGTGGGGAGATCCCTCCCTAAACTAACAGTTTTTATAGTGAAAAATACAATGGAAAGACTCATCAAGTTCGCAAGAATACGCTTAATCACTGAGCAGAGCGAGAAGGAAAGGATGCAACATTGCAACATTTGTGAACCTCCGCTCAGGAAAAATACACATAGCGAAGACTACGGAACAGGAACCAAGAAAATAAAACATGTATCACATTTTATCCGGCTTCTCCTCGGCCATCGAGCCACAGTTCAGAGTTTTCCTCTACGGCTCCTTTGTCTTTCGAGATTGCCAAGGACACTTTCACTTTTCTTGGAGAACACCCAAAACTGCTGCTGTCCTCATGGAAAGTTTCATAGAAGGACCATGGTCAGTCACCCTCAAGACCATTTCCAGCAGGGGTCTCCCTCGTCACGTCTTTCACATATTCACTCGAGGCCAGGCTTCAAAATTAGCCATCATGGATTAGGCCTCCATAGGCCACAATAGACCATCTTTAATTAAAGAGACAAAATAAACGTTACCACAGCATAATGATTAAACAGTGTTAACCCCACTAATACCCTTATGTGTATGCATTTATCTAGCTCTCGCAACATAAAAAAGCATTAATTCAGACAGCGTTTTGTGCTCAAAATAAACAGCACACAGCAACGTTTAAACATGGAAACTTGCACGTTATTTTTTAGAAAACAAAAACGGCACACACATGCTAACCATTGTGTAGCTTTTTCTTATGTTAAGACAAACGAATTGATTAATGAATACACACTTACACAAGACAAATAATTAATTTGTTATTTATTAATAATTAATAAAACGCATAGACATACTAGAGCTTCAAAAGCCCCTGAATTTTCTAAATGAAAACTCTGCTCCAGCAGTATAGCAAAGCAAATGGCTTTAACTTAATGAAAGGCGAGACCTATTGCATTTTCAATGCTTGTTGTTTTATTGCATTTGAAGCCGGTTTTTGCACCAGTGCAGAGTAGACAGCATTTGCCCAGAGCAGCTGCGGCTGTTTCTGTTGCAGTTGCGCAAGTGACCTCCAGCTTAAGGAATTGAAAAGCCGACCCCTCTTGGTCCACTGTTTATGTGCTGGGCGATTCGTTTTATTCTCTTCTTACAGGTGTTTGTTTATTTCATGGGGTGCTCTTCTAGAGTACCTGAAATAAAGACAGGGGCGGCCCCCTCTCTCTGTACCACCCAAGAAATAAACCCCATACATCGCCCCACACGCACGAGCTGGCGGCCTGCATCTTCTTTCTTTCTTATTGTTCATTAACAGAGCCCGTACATACGTTTACAATTACAAAGGTCACGAAGAAAGAGGAGAAGCTACTATTAAAAGGAAACAATCGTACAATACAATTAGAGCTGAAACAGGAGATGAAGGAGCGTGTTTTACAGAAAGGTAATGCAGGGCCACCTCCCAGCTCCCCTCGGGATTTCACACGGGCTTGTGAAGATTGGGCCATGGGGAGAGAATGTGACATCAGTCTGGGCTACCCGCTTCTGAGCGTGGGAACCAGGTTCTAATCTTGGCGTCGGCTCAACATCCTGTGATCCTGGGGAAATCGCGTCGTTATCCGTGCCTACAAAACCCAAATTTGTCCTTGTGCAATGTAATTGGTGCCATGTTAAGCGTTCCAATCAATAGCTTAGAGTTCAATTTGCGCTATATCAAAACTGAAAAAAAAACACAAAATAAACTGCATAATGCAAGTGTGCAAGAGGGGGTCCTTCTGTTTGCTGTGCAGCCGAACTGCAGTATAGTCAGGAAAAGGGAACGCTTCAAGACTTGCATGTTAGTCTGTTGCGTTAGGGCCGGGGCAGGGTGATTCACGTAAGGCTCATGTCTCCATGGGGCTTCAGGGGCTGTGGGGAAGGTAGTCTCATGACTGACATCTCCATGGAGCTGCTGGGCTGGAGCACAAACAGTCACGGGTCAGGTTGGCATCTCTATGAGGATTAATAGGCTGGGGTAGAGTCAGTCACATTTCTTGATGCTGAAGGGCTTAATGTAGTAAAGTGCTACAATAACTCCTCAAGTGTATAAAGTGCCATATAAACGTTGTAATACATTGAAGTGTTTATTTCTCAGTCTCAAAATTTCTAAATTTGAGAAATAGTCGTTGTTACTCGTTTATCTTATGCAGCTAACTATAGACAAAAACCATGCACAGTTCCCAGAAGAAGACGCGCTGGAGAAGGATGGAAGCCCGGGGACGCCGCCGATAAGGTAAAGTTATTTAAAAATTTCTTTTTTAATGAATTTAATACTGCGGGCGGGAGGCGGGCGGCCAACTTCCGTTATGCCCGAGTGTGCGGAGATTTACCTTGTTTCTCCGCCTATTATCGCGGAAGGCGGAATGGCAAATCTCCGCACATTCCGTGGGCGGAACGGAGTTGTCCGCCCACCCTTAGCTCCGATACTGCATGCAAGCTTTCTATAGTTAGTCAGCAGAGTGGTATGGAGGGGCGGAGGAAGAGACATTCTTTGCGGAACTAGAGCCAGTCCATAGGCGGGGAAGCAACAAGTCTGCAGAGCTGGAGAAGAGGTAGACATGCAGGAAAGGCGCAGCCTGCCATATGCAAAGCTACAGCTCGGCATGCTGCGCTCCCACAAGTATAACAAGCATTTACAATGCAATGGTCTCGGCATTGGTAAAGTTAGAGCTATTGGCATTGCTCATGACATTATTTTTGCTTATGTTTTTTGTTTTTAAAACATTTAAAGAAACGGCATTGTCATGAGCAATGCCAATAGCTCTAACTTTAACAATGCCGAGACCGTTGCATAGTAAATGCTTGTTAAATCTCGGATCGAGACTGCGCAAGCGCAGCCTTCGAGCCGAGACCTAAAAAGGTGTTTCATTTTAAATCAAGAATTTAAGACTTTTATTTGAGCCTGTGCAGATTCTACATGTCGGTGCTGAGAGGACATTCAGACCCATAATACTACCGAAGGCTGTCTTCTTTACCAGCTGGTGATTAACCCCAGAGAAATGTTATTACTATTATCAGAAAGAAAGAAGGGAGAGTAGAACTGCCTAGCAAAGAAAGGAGCAGGCCCCCGACTGAGCGGAAGACACACAAGGCCCAAATGGCTGAATGCCCGTCTGGAGCTCAGCTTGCTGAATTGAGAAACCTAGGAGCCACAAGAAACCGATTACCTAGCTGTCGAAAATGGAGCATTTATTAAGTGCGAAGGTAATAAAGTGCTTTACAGAGATCAGGGTTAAGTGTTACCCCATTTAAAATGACAGAGGCAAGGGTGAACATTAATAAAAGCATAGAAGGGGTGGGTACAACATAAAGTAAGGTATACAGGATTAATGTAGATTATATGACTTCCAGGGATGGATAGTTCTTAAAAATGTTGCAAACATTTTTAAGATTGACAAATGTGCAAGATTCACATGTGTCATTCAAGATCCCCAAGGGTTTTCATGGTTTTCAATGCTGCTTCTGTGAAGGGCAAATGCTAGTTTGGAAAGAGATAATGAGAACGACTGTGGTAGGGTCTTTTCTAGTTTTCTAGAGCTGAGTAGACAAGATCCCACTTTTAAGTGTGACAACTGTTCCACAGATCATAGTAGAATAGATTAGAAAGGAATAACAAGACATTACTTTCGGGTTTCTCTTTCCTGGTTCAGAAACTAGCCAGAAGCCCTAGCTGCTCCAAAACATCAGTGAGGGGTAGATAGTGGCAGCGATCCAACTTAAAAGACTCTGGCACGAGCGCTGACAGACAATAACACGCTGAGCCGCTGGGAGTACAGAGGCCGGGACAAGATGGCGGAACCCCGAGATTGACACTGTCGGTGGGGAGTGGAACAAGCGACATCGGTGGATGCGGGGTGGGGTGGCTGCCCGGGCGTTCGACCGCTGACGGGTTCTACACGAGACCCCCTTACCTGCTGCTACTTGCTCTGCTGACTGGCGAGCGGCGGCATTCGGAGTGGTTGGAGGAGAGCTGCCGCTGCCCCGTGACGCTGCTGCGGGCCCGGAACATGCCACCCTGCTGCGGCCTACTACTGCTGGAGCTCAGGCTAGGGCACATCTACCTGGGGCTGGGTCGGTCGAACAACAGAAACACTGGTCTCGAGCACACCACTGCCTTTCTCCGAGGCGAAGGAGAAATGCCTCGGAGAAAGGCAGCGGCATTTTCGGATTCGGGGGCGTGTTTGTCTTTTCTCTCCTCCAGTCATTGGCTGGAGGAGATAATTAGACTTCTTGCAAAAAACACGCCCCCCGATCCGAAAAGGACGGGGCCTAATCGGAATGACGGACCTCTTCTCCAATGGCTGGCCAGCATTCAAAAGGCCAGCCAATGGAGAACAGGGGAGAAGAGGGGCGGGTTCAAGCCCCTCTTCTCCAAGTCATTAAATCTCGGATCGAGACTGCGCAAGCGCAGCCTTCGAGCCGAGACCTAAAAAACACATTTAAATCTGGAGGGGTTAACTCCGTATTTAATCGTTCTGAGTATGATACAAGGAGGAGCAAGTTGCGTTGGGTGCCAAAGTACCTGTCCTCTACGAGTCGGTCTTGCATTTTGAAATCAAGAACGCAATTTGAAGGCCAATGCTGACATTCGTTGTGTGGAAAGAGTAACTCGTTAAAGCCCAGGTCTTCGTGTATGAAGGTCAGAGCCCTCTGTGGCAGGATATGACTGAGTGCCCTCCGCCTTTAATTAGGTTTCCAGGGACCAACATCCTCCATGGCGTGAATGCCGACCGTCTGTGGGTGCTGCAAGACCCCGTCAGAGGCAGGGACAAACACAAAATGGTGCGCGAGGTGGGCATTCCTTCTCGTGAATTCCGCCACAGGTTTCTGGTTCCTGGTTCTAAAGCGGAAGCATATGTCATGTCAGCTGTCAGAATAAGAACCAGAAAGGGTGGGCCCAATCAGTCCTGCTGGGCCATCCGTTCCCTACACAGGTCACTGCGTGCTCCACGTATGTAGTGAGTACTATGCACATTCAGTCCTGGTTCTAATTTCACCTGTATGACTTTAGTGCAGATGTGTCCTTTAAAAGACTGTAAAGTCCCAATCCTTTCAAACAGTGTTTGTGTATACCAGTGTTTGCATGCATTAGCGCATTAAAGGGTTTTTGTTGGTTTTACCAATGCTTGTTATTTCTGCATGGATTGATATGGGACATCACTGAACCAACATGTTCAAAAGTTCTGCAATGGGTGATGCCGGTGCGAACACCACCGTAGTGTCTGTTGTTTGTCCGTTTCTCCTTGCACAGCAGAAGAAGAGTTTCACTTTTATGTTTAATTCAGCGTGATACAAAAACACTCCTTTAACCGCCACCTTTTCCAGGAACTGTTTATGGAACCCCATTGAAAAAGCAAATGATCCGCCAACATTGCAAGTCTGTGACGATTAAGGTGCTTTCAGTTTATAAGCCAAACGTGTGTATTAAAAAGGATTTAACCCCAGATGTTTAGTTACCCTCGCACAATAACACCCCACGCCCTTCACTGCGCCACGCCTCTTTCTACCGTGCCCTCAAGAATACAAAGGGCACATTCCGGGGCTGCCTCCTGCCTTCATCCTCCAACCGAAGGTCCCTCTGACCGCTGTGCAAAGAACACTGTTCTCACTGTGTTCTTTGTAAGCACATAATTCAGGCACAGGGCGGGTCCCAGCAGTAAGAACACGTGACCAATGTAAGGGAGCATTTTCTTATTCCGACCCGAGTTATCCGTGTAATTTGATATGATTAATGTGATTCGTATTCCTACCTTTGTCCTAAATTCTGTTCCTTCTGTAGGCTTCGCACCCGGAACAAGTGTGTGATGTAGATATTGTATAGCGCCGATTGTCAAAACAGTTGGCCCTGAAACAGGCGCTTTAAAGAACAAGCGCTCGCCAGGCATCCGCTGTTTATTTTTGCATCGCGCTTTCACTTTAAAGTGAAAGCAAGATGCATAAATAAACACGCGGCGCCCTGTCTGCTTTTTTGTCCGGCCCAATCAGAGAGCCGGAATGGCGCGTGCAAGGTACTGTATGTATGTGTTCCAAATGCTTCTTGCCGCTTCTTCCACACAGCGCTGCGATGTGCAACAGGCCTGAAAACCCCAAAGCAAATAGAGGTCTGAGGTCAACCTGCTTTCTGCTCGTGGCCAAGTCCAGGCGGAGTGAAATGTGCATTTTACTCCAGGTCTTGGCATAAATGCTTGTGGGAGACATTCAAACACCTCCCAAAAGTTACCTAGAGTTAACGCCACAAATATTACTTTTTGGGAATATAAGTCTAGATTCAGGTCCCTGTTTATCCCCCAAGCGGCGAGTTTTGTTATGAAAGTGAAGGCCTTCTGAGGGGGGCACGATGAGTCAGGGAGGGCGCTGGGATCGTGACCTGCCTCGACAGGACCTGAGCCAGCCCACCCCCTTGGCTGGAAGAGCCATTCCAGCCATTCAACGAATAGCCAATTATCTGCTGTGCTCTTGTATCCTCCTTCCACTTCCGCTCCAAAAAAAACAAGCACTCCGAAAGCGAAAGAGGATCGCGCCGGAGCTTGTCTTTATGGGGCCATGTGTTTGAAACACATGGCCCCATAAAGATAAGAAAACGTTTGCGATGGGAGGAAAGCAGGCAAGGGAGTCCAAGTAGGCCGTCCGAAAAAAACAAAGGGAGGCAACATAGAAAGCTGTTTTCCAATGGCTGGCCACCGTTTAGCATGAACGGTGACGCCAGCCAATGGAAAAGAGGGGCGGGGCTTAAAGCCCTTTACTGAATCTCCTCAAAGACATTAAATCTCGCCGAGCGAGCTGCGCATGTGCGCAGCCACGCTAGCCAAGACCTAAAAACACAGGGTAGCCTTAAATGCAGTAATTAGGTTTGCCCTTCGAGCCCCCAAGGCCATGTAGTGTATTCAATATTCAATATTTAGAACGACTGCATTGCGATTTACCTGCTTCATAATAAGACAGGGACTTGGGTTTGGTTTTATCTTGCAACTATGACTTGAAAGTGTGCTACGTACATTTTATCCGGTGTACCTCATGAATTTTGTCAGGAAAAAAGAAAACAAAAAAAGCATCTTTAGAACAGAACATAAGTACTGCATAGGACAATAGTGAAATATGGTTGTGACTTGAGATGTAGCAATTCGGAAAGCACTTTATATATTGTATGCACTTTTTGAGAATCAACAGTTTTTATGATGACTGTGTCTTGATGAACTTGTTTTAAAAGGCTACAATTGCTCTGAGCATTCAGAGTTCAGAATAATTCAGGCGTCCAATCCATGGAGTCGTAAAATATCTGCCAATTTTAATCCAATCCACCAAATCATGTCATAGGAAAATGTTACTGTACATCAAATGAATACAGCGGGGATACACTATGGACAGCCGGCCAACACATGTTTTGCTGTATAGCTAATTAGCCATCGACTTCTTCAGGGCTGTAAACAAGAAACAAATCAAAAATACAATAACGATAATGTCCTCTATGGTTTCACCAACACCCGCCAATTGGCGCCAAAAACAAACAGATAATCCGATGTGACATTCACTAGTCCAAGTGGGACCATATACATAATATCTCTTCACTTTTTTCTGCACACAATTTCTTTGGTATGGCATGGCGGGGCAAGCACATTAAAATCTATTAACCACATATATGATGATTCCTTATTTTCTGCACTTGTGGTTTAGGGGATTTTTTCATATTACGTTGGACTTCTGTCTGGTTTCTATGTTTATCTTTTGCATTTCTCCCAAACGTCTTTGGTAAATGTATGACTACACGTGGGTTAGGTATATTGTGTGCTGAGAACAATCGCATTATATTGGATTACACCATTTTTTTAGGGTTATATTTGGGGTTGTTTGGTAGGCAACCCTTGCTCTAGAGCACCTGTGATTTGTAATTTAAGTTCTTACTGTTTCCCTGAATATGTCGGGGAGCGCCTTATTTTAGGCTTGGCTACCCTACCTTTCACCATCACTCTTGTATTGAAAGGATTGAGACTTAGGTTCAGCTCTATTTTAAAACCATGAATTGAAAGCGTTTTTTGTGAAAAAAAATTCATGTTAAGTAAATTATGTTATGATGACTTCATATTTTAGCTGATAGATATCATTGAAATTGTAACACAGTATTTTTATTACGTGAATTTGATTAACTTTTGTAATGGGTTTTATTAATCAGATAAATAAAGCTGATTGAAAAACTATATATATATAGAATCATTTGCTTTGTTCCACGTAGTGAGTTCTTTATGGCCTGGACTGTGGTAAGTAGATTGGTCGTGCCAACTGTGCTTAAATAGTCAGTCCTGAGGAAGACCCACTACTCGTTTCGCTACTCGAGTTGAAATGTGAAATACTTATAGTAACAGATTATTAGAAAAAATAAAAGTGACGTATTGCAACAGTAACTTAATGCCTTTTCCATTTATAACATTAATTTCCTCTTGATACTTTGACTGCACTTGCTTTTTACAAGCATGATTCACACTGCTCTGTTCGCCTTGATTGAATGCTACTCTTTTGTACTACCTAGGGCAGGTGCATTGCCTCCTTCGCTGGTGGTGACGCCCTAGACCTGCTCGGGGGCTGTAGCACAATAAATGGAGAGGCACGACAAGTATATGTGAGGTCAGCCCCCTTACTCTCTTCAAGTCAACATAATAGCAGGTTGTGCCTTGAATTCCTGGCAGGGGAGCCTTAGACCTGGGTCAGTGCTGATGGCAAAAATCTATGGGCAGGACCAACACCAAAGGAAGTGAACGGGCTCGCTCAGAGTGCCCTCAACGCGCCCTCCTGGGTTGATAACCCTAAAGATGTGGCTGGATGCTCGATGCCCATTTACTGTATCAGCAGAACTAGTGGGTCCAGCATCCGATGCCTCCTCGCCTCCCTCTGCAGCTCTCCATGCTTCTTGAGGATGGACGTCTGACATGGACAGCCTCAGAGACCTTGTCAACTGGATGCTTGGGCAAGCCACCCACCCTAAAGGGGTCCGAGGGTCTGGTGCTTCTTGTTGGAGTGTGCCCTGCTTCTTTAAGGCCCGCCCTGAAGGAGTCATCTCATCCTCCAGCTATCCACGTCGGGCTTCGCAATGTGGAGGGCCCACAAACACTTGCCACCAGCAGTTGAGATGAAACCACACCCTCTGGAAAATTCCATACTTAACACAGAGCGGCGGCTCCTCCGCAATGGCGCAGGATCGTCGCCCCACTGCCTGGCTCAGAGCCAGCAAATGTAAAATAAAACAATGTTCTTGCATCATTTTATTTTGTATTCGCTGGCACATAGCCAGTGCTGTAGGGAGGGGCGGGGCCTAAGCATGGGAGGGGGAGGAGGAGTGCTACGTGAACTCCACTCCCTAAGTGCTCATGTGTTTGGCTGGCCGTCTCAGGCCGACCAAAACACACATGCGCACTTAGTTTTTTTCTCATGCCCAGCTGCATTGAGCAGCAGGGCTGGAGAAATCCCCACAGACTCCCTGGTCTGAGCATGGTGTCTTTAGCACACACAGGCCAATCCCTGCGCTGCTCTGAAGCCCAGGGATTGGATGGGAGTCTGTCCCAGGGACTTCTGGGACCCAGGAAGAGGGAAGGCGGCGAACGCAATGCAACACTGGAGGTGGCCGGCGGCTAAAGGTACGTTTTCTTTTTTTTTTAAATCTATTATTTCTACCCCCACAGCGTAACCACCCCCACCACTTCCCGCGCGACCCTCCCACGCTCCCCCTTCTGCCCACCACCCTTTATTTGTGGCTGCCGCCACTGTCAACACACAGTCACTCAGCTTCAAAGCTCACCAATCAGATCATAGCATTCACTTACTCGCCTTCAAAGCTCACCAATCAGATCACAGCATACACTTACTCGCCTTCAAAGATCACCAATCAGATCATAGCATACACTTACTTGCCTTCAAAGCTCATCAGTCAGATCGCAGGAGTCTCCAACATACCTCCTTGAATATATGATTGGCAGAATCTCAAGCCCCATCACTCGTTCCCAAAGAGAAATACAATATTTAACTTCCTCCCTGGCCCAGGACTATGCAAAATATTGCACCAATGAGAATTACATGGCACTCTGCACTCACACTTACATATGCTAGGGAAGGTAGATTGACATATTGATGTCCTGCCTTTCTCTTGCTTGCAGACTGCAGAGCATTTAATCACTTCTTCATGTAGGCGCCACCAGATCATTCTCCCCTGAGATGGGGGGCATACAACTGGGTTGCCTCACAGAATCTCAGGGGCATATTTATGGAGGGGGTGTGAGTCATGTTTGCAAAATGCATCGTGCTACATGCTTGATGCAACCCCAAAATTTGATTTATCAAGCCAAGAAAGGCCACTTTGCATGGTCCTGAGTGGCTTAATAAATCAGAAGTAACGCAACGCAGCTCAAATCCCTGCGTTGCATTACTCTACCCTGAAAAGGTGTTCCATGGGTGTTCCCACGCTACTCTCATGGATCTTAACACATTCCCAGATTTACCATTACTGGTAAACCTGGGAATTTCGCCAAAATGCTACACCTTCCCAGGGGAGGCTTAACAAGGTTAATATTTGTATTTCTCCCCATTGTTTCCTCTTTCTTTAGGTGCTGCAATCTGCAACACACATAGATAGAGAAATATTGCTCAGGGGGTTGTTGTTTGTGCTGGAAAGGGCCCCTTCTGGCACAAAAATATCCTGCATGGAATTGAGGCAACCTTGCACCATGGTGTAAGGGTGCCTGCTTTGGCCCTAGGCAGCCCATTGAGCACCAACGCTGGCGAGGACAGTAATGTGCTGTATTGGAGTAAATACTATACATTCCAGCCCTTGCCCTGTCATGTAGCGCTGCATGGTGACTTACTGCGCTGTGTTACTTTTTCATATATAGGCCCCTCAGTCTTTTGCCCCGAGGCTCTGCCCGCCTCCCGCCACTTCTTGAGGCTAGGTGGAATTGGCCGTTTCCAGGTGGCGGCTGTGTCACACTTTGCTACAACCATAGCTGTGTTAAAAAACAGCTTCTCATTTCTGGATACGTCCAGCCCATCCGTGATCCCCAGGAGCGAGTGTCGCTGGTTGTGGGGAACTTCCCACCCCAAGACTTCTGTGAGTTCCTCCTCAATGCCCCCCCCCAGAACCGTGCCAGTTGGGGACATGCCCAAACCATATGGAAGAAATCTGCCGGGTCTTGGCCGCAGCGTGTGTAGGAGGCAGTTGGGTAAAGGCCCGCCCTATGAATGCGTGCCGGAGTTAAATAGGCGGCGTGCAAGTAGTACAGTTGAATCAGGCGGAGTCTAGCTGATGCAGTGACCATCTTACCATGAGTACCATGAGCACACCCCTCCAGTCCTCTTCCTCCATTGGACCCACCCAATCCTCCCACTGGCTTCTGAGCTTGTCCAGTGAGGTTGGTGTATTGTTGATTAGTGTACGATGCAGGGGATACCCCCTTCCCCAAATTTCCCAACATAATTTGTGCTTTGGGAGGGTTGTATTCTGGGACTGTTGTGTCGTCTGATATGTGCGCTTGGAGGGCATGCCGCAGTTGCAGGTACTTATAAACTTGGGACGGGTGTAGGGAGTACCTGGATTGAAGGTCCTGGAAGGAGCACACGTGGCCGCAAGCCCACACATCCCCGAGTTGTGAGATCCCTATAAGGTCCCAAGATCGGATCGCCTCAGCCCACTAACCTCCCGGAGCCAAGAACCATGCCAAAGAGGTGCATATTGAGTTGGCTTAATTGTCAATTGAGTGTGACGCAGTGATGCCCGCCAGGCCAGAAGTGCAGTATGTGTCACCTCTGTCAGCCCAACTGCAACAAATAGGAACCAAACTAGAACGCTCGGGTTGGGTTGTGTGGAGGATCCCTCTTTGTAGACGACTGTACAGTGTCTCGGCAGAAAGACAAACAGAATGGAGCAATAATTCTGCCGTGGCTCCTTGCCACTAAATCGGTGAGGGCATGTCCCTGGAGAGGGCCGCGGAGGTCCAAGTTCGTCAGGGTGCTGCTGGACAAGTCTGTAGGAAGGCCCTGATACAGTTCCATGGGGCATGGGGAGACGGATCTTCGCGGGTCACAGGGGGCGATCCAGGGTACGGTGCTTCACAACATTTGCAGGATCTCCGTGCCCGGTGGCCACAGGAGGCACTCACCCACACCCCGGTTCCACTGCATGAGGTTCACCAACTTTACTTCAAGCTGAGAGTTGGCGCCAATCCCTCAGACCAGGGATTCGTCTCCATGGGTTTCAGATTGTTGGGCTACGGGACAAGTCCGAGTCCACGACCTCCAAGTCCCGATGGCCAGGTGAAGGAGGTTCCTTGGATGAGCCGCTGGTCAAATGATGCCTGTGGCAAGATGGAGAGCCCGAAGTTCTAGGAAAACCTCTGAGCCTGTGGGCTGCCAGGCTCGACGATCTGGGCACCTTTCTCTGGGACTGACGCCTCCTGCGGGACTGTGTACGCTGCCGGCGCTGCTGCTTGGGTGACCGAGGCCGCGTGGACTGGAGGCCTGAAGGCGCACGAGACAGGTTTCTCCGAGATCGAAGGGGATGTTCCTCCATCAACCACGTCCAGGCAGCTTGGGGCGGTTCAAAGAATTGTGTCTTGCCCTGAAAGATGACGGCAAGGCGGGCCTGGAACAGGAGCCGGTACTGAAGGCCGAGGGTCCGTAGTTTCTTTTTGACATCCATGTAGGAACGGCGCTGATCTTGTACTTCCCTAGTGTAATTGGGGAATACCACGATGGTGTGATTTTGGAACTTGAGGGGTCCCAGAGAGCGTGCCTCATGCAGGATTGCGTCCCAGTCCTTAAAGTTAAGGATTCGAGCTATGGTGGGACGATGCGGGCCCCAGGTGGCGGCTTTGGCGCCAGGGACCGATGGGCTCTCTCCACTGTGAACTACATAGAAAGTGCGTCCTTGGGCATCTAGGAGGAGAATCAGGATTCGATGAAATTGGACACCTGATCCGTCTCAGCCCCTTTGGGGAAGCCTACCAGGTGGAGGTTGTTGCGACATGAGTGGTTCTCACCATTCTCCCCACACCGATGGAGCTCCTTGGTGTGCGATTGCAGGTTGGCTACCTGATCTTTTAATTGGCGGATATCGTCTTCCACCCTGGAGAGGCGAGATTCAGCTTCCGTGATACGGTCAGTGGCGTTTCATAGGTCCTGCCGACCTCCCAAGTCTTTCCCTCCACCGATGCCTGTGACGCGCTGATCGCCTGTAGGATAGCGGCCAGGTCTTTACCTTGAAAAGGGGAGCCGCCTTCACCCTCCCTGTGGGCTCATCATCAGCTGCGGTAAATTGATCAATCTTTGTTTGTGTGTGGGTGGCCGCGGGATTGGAGGTCCGGTCTTTCCCCATGGCGGATGATGAGCAGCACCCTAGCAGAGGTTCTGGGCCAGGGCGGGGCTGGTGAGGGGTCCCGGCATGTCGAGGCTGGTTAGGCGCCTTAGGTGATAGTGCGAAATTCCACCAGGGTCTGAGGTCACAGCTCCGGGATTAGATGCAGCTGGAAAATAACGGCTGGTAGTTTAGTGGTTTGTGGGTGCTTCTCAGGACAGTAGCCAAAGATAGGTGTCGAGGCTAAGTGGGGGAGATATCCCACCCCAGCGTGCCAGGGCATGGGTCAGGGTTAATTTGATTTTGCAGGAGGATTCAAGTGGACAGCGGCCGGCACGGCTTGGAAGAAGCACAGCTGGAAGATGAGAAGGGAACAGTGGAGGGTGCTCGCTCCCAGGACCCCACGCTGCTCGGTGGATGCAGCCGAATCCACTTCCCTTGCAGATAGCCCGCGTTGCACAATGGGCGCTGCCTTAGCTGTGTCCCGGTGGCCCCCACCGCTGCCACTGCACACACTGGACACCACAGGAGCCACAAGGTATCTCCGGGCCGTTAGGATTGCACCCGGTAGGGTGGAGCACCCCTGCTTGAAGACTGCGCCCTAGAACTGGTTGGGTCAGCAGGAAGGATGAAGCACTGGAAAGGCACAGATAATTTTGCCCTCCACCGCCCGATATGGCGGCAAAACTGGGGTCCGGTCACACCCTGCCTGTGGGGCCCAGATCTGGACCAGGGCCATGGGACGCGGGCCTCAAACCTGGCGCTGGTCAGGTCGCAGGAAGTGGACCAGGTCTGACTACTTGGGCCTCGGTGCTCGGCAGCCTGCTGGGTCCAGAAGGGGCACTACAGGAGCAGGAGAGGAGGGGACGTTGGAGGGGGCCTTCACCCGGGCCCCACGCTACTCGATGGATGCAGCCGGTTCCACCTCCCCAGCAGGTGACCCAGATTGAAGGAGATAGCTGCGTGGGTTGGGTCTTCTAATCTGGGTGGGTTGGGTCTTCTAATCTGGGAGTGTGGGCCTGGGTGAACGAGGCCTTCAAGGCCGATTTGAGCACAGCAGGGCAGCCGTCTCGCCCGGGTCTGGCAAGCCGATGAGAGGGGATGCCGGCAGCTCCACAGGTGAGTTTACTCTCCGCCAACCGAGGTGGCAGCTGAAACCACGGCCTTACTGCAGCGCAGCCCACAGCTCAACCCCAACAGCGCCAGCCGCCACAATGCAGGGAGGCGCTGCATGTGCCACGCATCAGTCTTCAATCTGCAGCCCGTAAAAGCCCTGCCATGGATGCTTAGTCTCCGGGCGAGGAGCAGGGTATGGTGGCTAGCCACACTCCATGGGTGAGTGGTCCCAGATCCCGGCCGGGAGACAAGGCCTCTCTCATGCGCCACGTGTGTAGTCGAACCACCGGGCCACAAGGGAGAGGCCGCTGGCCCACCATGTGGCGACTCCTTGTGCCGCCTCCAGCCCCGGCTGCAGTCACAGGCCTCCGGCAGCCCGACTCCAGGTCTCGCTCCCCTCGCGCTGAGACAGGATATTATATTGCAGGTCTGGAATCGAAGGCCACCATCTGTCGCAGCGGTGACGCTGCGTCAGCCCGGCCGGCGAGGGAATAGGAGGCTCGGAAGGGAGAGAAGCAGCTGAGGATGGGTACCCTGAGTTGTAGCAAGGCGTTGATGGCAGAAATGGAGAATGGATGTCTGCCAATAATGGTGGATTGTGGCATGGATGACGGAGGGGTCCAGAGCACTCTTAGAGTGCGACCGCCATCTTGACGAGCCAAGCCACGGCCTCAAAAACAACTTCTTAGTAAAGCTCTTGCACAGAGAGGCTTGGGAATGTAACTCAGAATTCAGTGATCAAGGGGTTAGAAAACGATGTTGTACCCTGATCCACGCGTGGTGGTGCATCTGGTTTGGGATGGTAGGTTTTCTGGAATTGGACCACAAAGACAGACTAGAAGTACAAACAGTGGTCCAGGCTTTGCAGTTCACACCCAGAAGTTCAGATAAGGTGCCCAGAAGAGCACGGTGCTGGAATGACAGCAGAATACGACCCTGACGATGGCCTTGAAGGGATCAGAGGTTGTTCAGTTACCTTGGAGAAAGCTATACATGCTGAGGCGCCAGTAGAGGGCAGGGAAGGGATGGGGAGCAGACCATAAGTGCCCTGCAGAGAGACCCAAAGAAGCAACACTTAACAGAACCATAGACATTTGTGGGAAGTGGCCTCTCCTCTAATCCTTGAAAATGAAGCCGCAGTCTGTGATGAACAGGGATAACTTTTCTAACAAGAGAAAATTGACTCACTGTCTCTGCAGGAAAGGGAGATCTCCTCCATCAAGACAGAATGGACTCACAGTCTCGGCAGGGCAGTAAAATCTCCTTCATGAATACAGAATGGACAAACAGTCCTAGCAGGGCAGTGAGACCTCCATCAACAACACAGAATACACAAAGTCTCTTCATGGCAGTGAGAGCTCCTCAAATATACAGAATAGAGCCACAGTCTCTACAGGGCAATGAGGTCTCCACAGGGCAGTGAGGTATCTTCCAACAACACAGAATAGACCCACAGTCTCTACAGGGCAGTGAGGTATCCTCCATAAACACACAACGGAGGTGCTGTCTCTGCCGGGCAGTGAGATCTACTCCTAAAACTGGGAATGAGCCCAGAGTCTCCGCAAATCAGTGAGATCTCCTCTAACAACACAGAACGGATCCACAGACTCTGCAGGGCAGTATAATCTCTGCTAACAACACACAATGGACGCACTGTCGCTGCATGTCATTGAGATCTGCCCGTCAACACACAATTAACCCACTTTCTTCGTAAGGCAGTGAGATCTCCAAAACACAGAATGGACTCAGAGTTTCTGCAGGGCAGTGGGATCTCTTACACAACACCAAATGGAGTCACAGTCTCTGCAGGGCTGTGCGATCTCTTCCAACAACTCAGAATGGATTCAGAGTTTCAGCAGGGCAGTGAGATCTCCTCCAACAACACAGAATGCATCCAATGTCTCTGCAGGGCAGTGGGATCTCTTACACAACACCAAATGGAGTCACAGTTTCATCAGGGCAGTGAGATCTCCTGCAACAATGTATAATGGATTCAGAGATCCAGCGATCTCCTCCAACAACAAAGAATGGACCCAATGTTGCCGCAGGCAGTGGGATCCCCTCAAGCAACACACAATTGACCCACTGTCTCTTCAGGACAGTTAGATCTCCTCCAACAACTCAGAATGGGCTGAGTTTCTTCAAGGCAGTGACTCCTCCTCCATCAATAATGAATCGAATCAAAGTCTCTGCTGGGCAGTAAAACACAGAAGGGACCCACCGCATTGCCAGGGCAGTGAGATCTCCTCTAACAACAGGGAATAAACCCATGGTCACTGCAGGACAGTGACATCTCCTCCAATAACACAGAAGGGACCCACAGCATTGCCAGGGCAGTGAGATCTCCTCTAACAACAAAGAATGAACCCATGGTCACTGCAGGACAGTAACATCTCCTCCAATAACACAGAAGGGACCCACGCCATTGTGCTGCAGTGAGATATCCTCTAACAACAGAGAATGAACCATGGTCACTGCAGGACAGTGACATCTCCACCAATAACACAGAAGGGAACCACAGCATTGCCAGGGCATTGAGATCTACTCTAACAACAAATAACAAACCCATGGTCACTGTAGCACAGTGACATCTCCTCCAATAACACAGAAGGGACCCACGCCATTGTGCTGCAGTGAGATATCCTCTAACAACAGAGAATGAACCCATGGTCACTGTAGGACAGTGACATCTCCTCCAATAGCACAGAAGGGACCCACGCCATTGTGCTGCAGTGAGATCTCCTCTAACAACAGAGAATGAACCCATGGTCACTGTAGGACAGTGACATCTCCTCCAATAACACAGAAGGGACCCACGGCATTGTCAAGGCAGTGATATATCCGTAAACATAGTCTAGATGCACAATCTCACATGTTAGAGGATCAGCTCTAATCCATTGCAAAGGAGTCAACACCATGGCCATGGAAGCGGTTGTCCGCTACCAATAAAAGGTAAGTCCTGTGACCACATCTCCCGGGATGCACCACCCAGCATGGGATGAGGCTCCCTTCACAGTCTGACCATTGAACCTCCGCTTAGGAGAGTTATTCCCCCAGCCAACATCTGATGGTGGTTGTTCTGCTAGCATTGAAAGGCATTTGTGATTTTTCCAACCAATTCATCTCTACACTAATGTTTACAGCCAAATCAACATTGCCTAAATTCTCCAAACAATGGATTAAATGAGTCTTCAGCAAAGTGTCTGTTCTCATGGCAGATGCAACGGAGTCACCACGACATGTCCGCTACCTAGGGTGCGCTAAATAGCGAGCTTAAATTACTGGAAGTGCTGACTGGGAACCGACCTCTCTGCCTTAGATTTCCACTACACCCACCTCTTCATCAGGCGAATAATTTGTGGATGACAGTGAGATCCTGCCTGAGCAGGAAGCCACAGTGTCTTCAGAGCAGCTGTACTGCCTACGCAATGTCGACAATGGGGTCTCTTTTCATCCTCTGGTGCAGTGTAGGCTGTGTAACCTATCATTGGCTCAACAAAGGATGCAGAAGAATGACTCAGTGCATTAGCATTCAAGAGCACACCGGTCCCCTCTTCAGATACAATCATCTGGATTCAGCTGGAGCTGCCTCTGAAGGAGGCACTGGGGAGGTCTTGAAAGCTGGATCTAGTTTACTTTGCTATCTTCATTTCGCCTTTGTGTATTCAATAAAAGACATCACAGCTGAGGGCTCACCGCATTTGCTTTTTCTTAAAATGCAGACAAGCCACATTTGACGCCATTTTACAGGGGCAATGTTTGACACAACTAAGAAGGTTCGTTTCAAAGGACCCAGGATGGATCAAAGGGAAACTGTGTCTGGCTGCAACTTCCGGTGTATCATGAATCAAAGACAAAGGCATGTTCATTTCAAGCTACCGTAGAGGAGTCTGGAGAAAGAGCGTCTGGCTTTTTAGTTAAAAACTTCATTTATTGATTAGGAACTTCACAGGGCACCATATGTCACCCTTTGCCTACTTCAGGAAGAGTCACAGAAGGAGAAAAATATTTTTCTTGCCTAAAGGGAGGCTGGAGTCCATTCAAAGGTGGAGGGTGATCACTGCCCACAGTTCACCACTAGCCTCCCCTCACCTGCATGCAGGTGGCTTCAGCTCTCGGGTGTGGGTTGAGGGTGTGGCCGAGTCTAGCTCCTTGAAGGACCGATCAGCTGCCTCTGTGTTTCATCCTCTTGAATGAATGTTGAATGTAGATGGGCAGATGGGGATTGAAGAACTCCGGTAGGGGAGTGGTGTGATGCCAGTTAATGTAGGTAGCCATGGCCGGACTGAAAACGCAAACCAGCCCTGGCAGTTAAGTCGGACCACTCCCAGGGGGCGAGGGAATGAGGGAGTGCTGGTGGGAAACACTGCTGCTGCTCTTGTTACAGTGAGACGATATTGCAACACTGCTGGAAAACCAGCGCCCAGTAACAACAAGCATTTACAATGCAATAGGTCTCGCATTCACACGATTTTGAGCTATTGGCATTGTAAATGACAATGCCTTCTATTTATGTTCAAGGTTTTAAAACATAAATACAAGGCATTGTTATTTACAATACTAATAGCTTAAAAAATGCAATGAACCTCACCATCTATACCGACAGAAAGGGCGCTTTAGATATATCAGGTCAAAGAGCAAACACCCAGCGCTAGGTCTGTGAGACCTAAAAAGTCGATTTGTGTCTTGCATATGTGCACATTGTGATGTTAGGACATACACTGAAGGGGCTCGTGCACGTCTGGATGAGACGTTGGACATAAACAAAAGCAATATATATAACTACATGGACATTGCTGCATCATTTACTTACTGAAGGGGGGTGGAGGAGTGGAGGGGGGGTGCAAAGCTTTACAATGGCGTGGCCGCGATGGTCTTGCTGATAAAGACCCCATTCACCAAACGCAAGTGGAATCTGCTGTGACGTCCTGCATGCAGAGACATACATTGCTGCACATGTGACCGCTGTCAGTGTCGTCACTGATGCAACCAATGAAAACACTTGAAGCAAGGCTGTGCCATAAGTTGCAGAAACCCGGCGGGAGCATGTCGATGGCGTCTAGGCGCTCCACCTTACGATATGTGCAGCCTCTGACCCTTTCTGTTCATCTGTCACTCCCACTTTGAGACTACCGATATCTTTTCCGATACCAACCCCTTCCATGAGCATCTTGTAACCTGGAAACGTTACATTGATGATATTCTGATCCTTTGGAGGGGGCCCAAAACCTTGGCAAGGGCATTCCAGGAATGGATTAATAATCAGGACCCGCACCTTCGATTTACCATGACGACCAGCAAGGAGAAGATCCCCTTCCTGGACCTTTCCATCAGCCTCGAAAACGGTATACTACATACCACCACATACAGGAAGAGTACGGACTGTAATAGCCTCCTTAGTTTTAAGAGCTACCACCCCAAAGCTTTGAGAGAGAACCTACCCTACGGCCAATTCTTGAGAATCAGACGCAATTGCAGCAAAATATATGACTTTGAGCTCCAAGCCAACCACCTGGCAGACAACCTCGCTCACAGACACTATCCAGGACAGCTGATCACAAGAGCTAGAAAGCAGGCCAGGAACAACACACGTGAAGGGAACCCAAAACTAATGGTCCCATCACCTGCGTCACGACCTCCACCCCTCTATCAAACCAAATCAAAAAAATAATCAACTGGAACTGGAGGATCCTCAACAGTAATACTCTGGATATTCCGACCCCCCGGCTTGCCTTCAAAAGGACGGAAAACCTACGTGACCAGTTGATCAACACACGACCACGAGCTCCACAGATGATCAAAGAAACCACCCTGTGGGACCTCCCAGCTGTCACAGGACACTATCCTTGTGGCACATGTGGGGCATGCTCTTCTACGCGGCACACAAAATTCTTACAACTGGGGAACTTGAAATGGGAACAACTAAAACACACTAATTGCAACACAACGAACTGTGTATATCTCATCACATGCCCGTGCACTCTCCAGTACGTTGGGATGACAACCAGAGCTATTAAGAAAAGGATCAGCGAGCATAAGAGCACAGTGAGACGAGCACGCTCAGCTACCAAATTGACTAACCACTTCTTGGAGAAAGGCCACCCATGTGAAGCCATCCAGTGGACCATCCTAGAGGCCAATCCATGCTGGAATAGCGACTCTCTCTTTAGACACGAACAACGTTGGGTCCATCGCCTCCACACTGACACACAGGGCCTGAACGATGAAATTCCGTGGTCAGAACTGTAGATTTGTCCATCACCCTTCATGTGTGGGCAATTGAAAACCTACCTCCCTTATGAACTGGCTGATCTAGTCTCTACTTCATACTATTATTGACATCACTGCAGACCGACCCTGCTGCTGGGTGACCTCTCTCCCACACCCCAGTACCATGAAATTTGTGCACTCTTGTACTATCTCCAACCCTTACTACCAGGGATTTTGACAGCACTACTCGTGCCCCCCACTCTGTCACTTCTATATCCACTTCCGTGCCTCAGTGGTGGTAGAGGAGATATTTGGGCACACCTGATATAACGTGGCAGGTCGAGTCTTCTGAGCCATTATCATACATACTCACCTGATATTTAACACGCAGTAAACTCGAAATTGCCCGCTCACCACACATCAGCAGAGGAGGCACTTGCCATTCACGTGCTCGATACATCCCTATTCGGGCATTTTTATTTTTCATCTTTTTGAACATCTCCAGCTTTGTAGTGAGTGCTTTACAGTGTTGCATTACTTTCGCCCGACATTAGCTCACCATTGTCCCTGCTACGCAAGCGCACTACCAGCACGATATACTATACGTATGCGCACATGAGCATTCTAACGGGGCTTGCTACACGCATGCGCACTCCGCTCCACGATGACGAAGCATGACACGCTCTACCGGAAATAGGAACCTCCTCACACGCCCCTTCTTCGACACTTTAAATTACGGCCAGATCCCCTCTTCACTCAACCTACGAGCTGGCGTCTGGATGGGGCAGGTTTCTAGAGCCGACACCCGAGCAAACCGTGAGTACCCCCTGATTCTGCTGAAGCAGCCACTATGGAAGTAAGTCTCCACCCTGATTGCTGTTTGCTGTACCGCAAACGCTGTGCTCTGCACACATCTCTCCTTTCTCCCCCACCCTACCTATGGGCCCGACCATTGTGCTGCCATTTGCCGTACACCTGCAGCCCAAGAAGGTGTGGGCACCCAACGCCGCTAAACTCATGGAGTAACACTTGCTCCTCTGTTAGGTAAGCACTAACGCAACGCTCCCACCTCACTATTTTGCAACAGGGGGGAGTTTGGGGCTTGTGGCATGCCCTCTCCTGTCTCTGTGCTTTCAACACCGTTACCAGCCGTACTTGGTGATGACCTGTTGCCTTAGCATCGGCTGGGGGGTACACGGGTTGGGACGCCTATCGAACTCACTCGGACGTCTTGAGCTGAGTGCAATGGCGCCCTCCCTTTGGTGCCCCTGCCTGGTGCTGGCACAGGACACACCATTCATGGAGGAACCGGAACTGACCTTATTATTATCATGCCTCACCTCCTGTTTTGGACCAACTGTCTTTTGGTTACTTGTTCAGGAGGCCAATGCACATACGCTCTACATGAACTACTATGAGCTGTGTATTTGTTTTTAAACTCTTCTCTTTTCTGTTTTGATCTTTTACCCCACTGTTCTAGGTCTTGTCCAAAGGGGGCACAACTTATTTAAGAGCCACTCACAATTAGTGTAGGAGGCGACTTCACTGACCCCCTGTTGGATCTGTGAGAGGGCTAATGGTACCCCACTCACACTAATACGTTCGTGCACCCACCTCACATCACCATCACCCCCGGTCCTGATGAAACGCCAAGGATTGTCCTGACCACTTCAGGCGTGAAACATGTCAATCAATCAATCAATCAATGGCATTTGTATAGCGCGCTACTCACCCGGAGGGTCTCAAGGCGCTGGGGGGGGAGGAAAGTTACTGCTCGAACAGCCAGGTCTTGATTTGCTTCCTGAAGGCGAGATGGTCCTGGGTTGGCCGGAGGTGGATGGGGAGGGAGTTCCATGTCTTGGCCGCCAGGTAGGGGAAGGATCTTCCTCCGGCGGTGGCTCTGTGGATGCGTGGGACGGTGGCGAGGGCGAGGCTGGCGGAGCGGAGCTGGCGGGTGGGCTGGTGGAAGGTCAGGCGGTTGTTGAGGAGCTTTGGGCCCAGGTCGTGCAGGGCCTTGTGTGCGTGGGTGAGGAGTCTGAACGTGATCCTTTTGTTGACAGGGAGCCAGTGAAGGTCTCTCAGATGTCCGGAGATGTGGCTGTGACGGGGGATGTCCAGGACGAGTCGAGCTGAGGCGTTCTGGATCCGTTGGAGTTTCTTCTGGAGTTTGGTGGTGGTGCCGGCGTAGAGGGCGTTCTCGTAGTCCAGTCGGCTGGTGACGAGGGCTTGGGTGACCGTCTTCCTGGTCTCGGAGGGGATCCATCGGAAGATCTTTCGAAGCATGCGCAGGGTGTTGAAGCACGAAGACGAGATGGCGTTGACTTGTCTGGAAATTGAGAGGGAGGAGTCCAGGATGAAGCCCAGGTTGCGTGCGTGGTCCGTTGGCTTGGGGGTGGCGCCCAGGGCAGGGGGCCACCAGGAGTCGTCCCAGGCAGAGGGTGATGACCCCAGGATGAGAACCTCCGTCTTGTCTGAGTTCAGTTTCAGGCGGCTGTGCTTCATCCATTCGGCGACGTCTTTCATCCCTTCGTGTAGGCTGGCTCTGGCGGTGTCCGGGTCGTTTGTGAGGGAGAGGATGAGCTGGGTATCGTCGGCGTAGGTGATGATCTTGAGGGCGTGTTGGCGTGCGATGGCTGCGAGGGGGCTCATGTAGACGTTGAAGAGGGTGGGGCTGAGCGATGACCCCTGTGGAACGCCGCAGAAGACTTCAGTGGCCGCTGACCGGAATGGGGGGAGGTGGACTCTCTGGCTTCTTCCGGCGAGGAATGAGGTGATCCACTCAAGGGCCTTCTCCTGGATTCCGGCGTTGTTCAGGCGTTGTACCAGGGTGCGGTGGCAGACAGTGTCGAATGCTGCGGAGAGGTCCAGGAGGATGAGGGCCGCTGTTTCCCCGTTGTCCAGTAGGGATCTGATGTCGTCTGTGGCTGCGATGAGGGCGGTCTCCGTGCTGTGGTTGGCTCAGAAGCCGGACTGCGAGTGGTCGAGGGAGCCGTTGGTCTCAAGGAAGGCGGCTAGCTGTCTGTTGACGGTCTTCTCGATGACTTTGGCAGGAAACGGGAGGAGCGAGATGGGGCGGAAGTTCTTGAGGTCGGTGGGGTCAGCTGTAGGTTTCTTCAGCAGGGCGCTGATCTCGGCGTGTTTCCAGCAATCCGGGAAGGTGGCGGTGTTGAAGGAGGTGTTGATGATGTCGCGGAGGTGGGGTGCGATGATGTAGTCAGCCGAGTTGAAGATGTGGTGTGGACAGGGGTCCGTGGGGGATCCGGAGTGGATGGTGTTCATCGTGCGTGTTGTGTCTTCGGTGCTGACCGGGGTCCAGGTGCGGAGGGTGGTGGTGGGGGGCGTCGGTTCGGTGGTGGGGGTCGTGGTAGGAGGGCCGAAGCTGTTGTGTATGTTGGTGATCTTGTCGTGGAAGAAGGCGGCGAGAGAGTCGCAGAGGTCTTGAGAGGGAGTGATGTTGTTGTTTCCGGCGTCGGGGTTGGAGAGCTCTTTGACGATGGTGAAGAGTTCTTTGCTGTTGTGGGTGTTGTTGTCCAATCGTTCCTTGAAGGCTGTCTTCTTCGTGGCGCGGATCAGTTGGTGGTGTTTGCGGGTGGCGTGCTTGAGGGCAGTCATGTTGTCTGTGGTCTGGTTGGTGCGCCAGGTATTCTCCAGGGAGCGGCAGTTCTTCTTGGAGGTGATGAGTTCGTCGGTGAACCAGGGGGTTTTCTTGCTGCCGCGTCTGCTGGGGGGGTTCTTCAGTGGTGCAAGGGCGTCAGCGCAGTTGGTGATCCACTGAGTGAGGTTGTTGGCGGCTTCGTTGGGGTCCATTGAGCTGGTGGGGGGGTTCTGGCTGAGGAAGGTGGTGAGTTGGTCGTTTGTGATCTTGTTCCAGTTCCTTCGAGGGGCTTGTTGCGGGTGGTGGTGGGTCGTCGTTTTTCTGAAGCTGAAGTGGACGCAGCTGTGGTCGGTCCACTGGAGTTTGGTGGCGTGGCTGGATGAGAAGACTGGGTCAAGCGTGTGGCCGGCGTAGTGGGTGGGGGTGGTTACCAGTTGCTTGAGTCCGAGGTTGGCAAGGTTGTCCAGCAGGGCGACGGTGTTGCGGTCCTTGTTGTTCTCCAGGTGGAAGTTGAGATCCCCTAGGAGGATGTAGTCGGTGGAGTTGATGGCGTGTGGTCTGACGAAATCTGTGATGACTTCGCTGAATTGTGTGCGTGGTCCCGGTGGTCTGTAGACAAGGGTGCCTCTGAGCGTGGTCTTGGGGTCGGAGTGTATCTGGAAGTGGAGGTGTTCGGCGGAGGTGAGGGTGTCATCTGAGTTGGTCGTGATGCGGATGGTGTTCTTGTGGGCGATGGTGATGCCTCCACCCGTCTGGTTGACGCGGTCCCTCCTGGTGATCTTGTATCCGTCCGGGATGTCTATGGCGATGTCGGGCGCTGAGGAGGCGTTCGTCCAGGTTTCCGTCAGGAAGGCGATGTCTGGTGATGTCGAGTCGAGGAGGTTCCAGACTCAAGTTCGACGGCGTGTCGGTGGATGGAGCGGGTGTTGAGCAGGATGCACTTCAGATGGTTGTTGCTGGGGCTCGGTTTGGCTGGTGCGGTGCAGGCTCGGAGGCAGGAGAATCGGCAGTCAAGGCAGGAGAAGGGTCCGTGTGTGCGTCTCGGGGTGGCGTGGTGGCAGGCGTTGTTTTGTCCGGCGTTGAGTGCGAGGAGGGTTGTGGTGTCGTAGGTGAGTCGGATGCGCCGGCGGCGACGCGGGGCAGGGGGTCTGGCGCTGGGCGTGGTCCAGGCACGGACGGACGCAGACGGGCTTACCTTTGGCGCACCTTCGGCGCTCACTCAGCGCTCCCGCTGCGTGCGTCCGCTGCGCGGTCGCTCAGGGGGCGTCATAAGTAAGGAGCCGGGAGGGAGGGTCAGCTGGGTGGCGGGAGCGGGGCGGCGAATGGGATTGGAGGGGGGCGGGGCCGCAGGGAGGCAGCGGCAGGAAAAACTCGGCAGGCAGCGGCAAGAAAACTCGACAATGCAGGAATCGGGAAGCTGGAGCGGGAGAGTGGAGTGATCTGGCCTGGAAGAGGCAGCGGTCACACTGCAGCAGTCCCTTAGGTCCCCTTAAGTAAGGAGCCGGGAGGGAGGGTCAGATGGGTGGCGGGAGCGGGGCGGCGAATGGGATTGGAGGGGGGCGGGGCCGCAGGGAGGCAGCGGCGGAAAAAACTCGGCAGGCAGCGGCGGGAAAACTCGGCGATGCAGGAATCAGGAAGCTGGAGCGGGAGAGTGGAGTGATCTGGCCTGGAAGAGGCAGCGGTCACACTGCAGCAGTCCCCTGTCGACCATACCATAGTTACCCGGACAATTTGCATCTCTATTGGTAACTCTTAACCTACGGGTTTTTTAGTCTACCAAGGGTACCTCTTTATTAAAAATTACCTTCTTTTTTGGAAACCCTTAGGTAATTTTAACTTACACTGCACGCACTACCCTCACCTCTCACATAGTACTTAGATCCACACACCCACATGCACCCATCGGCAGTTCTCTAAAAGATCTCTGCTGAAGAGACCCTTCGGGGGACCCGTAGGGCATTGCACCGCCGGCCCGATGAGGAGCAACCGTCCGATGATGAAGCATGACATCCTTCGGGATGTGTGAGGGCTACAAGAGACAATGTGTGTCTCTTCCCACCCCAATCACTAAGTCCCTGACCTAGTATCTCCTTCTGTCTCACTTCTTATCTTTTTGTAGTGTAGGTTGTCCTTTGACAACACTCACTAAGGAACAGTGCCTTATTTTGATTACCACCTGTCACTCCCGACACAGCTGTCATTTTGAGCAGGAGACTAGTTGCCTTCATGCCTTCTCCTGTGAAAGCCTCTAGTCCCAAGGAGGCAAGCGCGTGAATCCAGCACCCATCTGTAGTGGCACAACCCTTCACTGGTAGTTTAAGGTTACCAGGTGGCTCCTTGTTATCAGGGCTACCCCTTTTAACCCTCTTTTCGACTAAAGTGGCTGAAAAAGCTTTGTAACAACAAAGCCGGGGCAGGACCCCAGTGTCCATGATGGCGGGGCCTAACCTTGGTATCCTTAATGCAATATGAACACGCGCATAGATTTCTAATGAGTGAGCTGTGCTGGAGAGCGCTACCGCGAACGTGACTGCCTCCAGGAGCCCCTCAAGGTAACTGATGTAGAGAGAGATAACCACTGTCCCAGGATCACACAATGCTTTTAAGTAAACCGAGATTAGACCTCGGACCTCCTAGTGCGACTGCAGTTTAACCCCTTTTCGTGCTTCTGGGAATTAGCAAGAGCCAAATAAACAGTAAACGTTAAAAAAATTCTCAGAGAGCGCGGGAATAATGTTAGTGTAAAAAGCGAGTGAGCTGCCTCATTAGGAATCTTCATAATACAAAATAATTAAACACCACGTTGTTTTGCATGTTCTGCTCTTTGCCATTTCAACAAGTACTACAAATATTACGTTAGACAAAAGAAAGTAAAATAAAATATCTCGATAAATATTACTAGATCTTAGGGTATGTTTTTATCCTGGTGTGTGAACAGCGTTAGATTTCTGGACACAAGTAACCCGTTTACAATATGCAGCACGTAAAAATATGTAAGAAAGCAATACATAGAACATATTAAAAAGCGCCGCAGTGTGTAGCACAGTGAAGTAGGAAGGGCGCTGTCCCAGCTGCCCTCCATCCGGCCTCACTCACCTCCAGCTCGGCCTCGTAGGCCGAGTTAAGCACCTCGTCGATGGCGCAGAGCTGGTCCCAGCTCCTCCACGTTAAAAGTCAGACGAACACCATCTCCAGTTTCTGTTTCATGTTGACTTTTGACGCCCCGATCCAAACAGAAAATCTATAATAATTCAGAAACGCTCTACCCCTGCTCAAAAGCATCGTAGTCAGTTTTGGGGTGTTTCGTCTGTCCCATAGTAGCCCTGGAGCACGTGGCCCTCTCTTCGCCAGTGGACAGCTGCTAGTGATAGTCCGCACGGTCTGGCTGCTGGGTCTGCTGGGATGAGGCCGGAGTGCCTCCCTTAAACTGATGCGAGTTGGGGGAGGGTAGTCTTGTGTATGAGTAGCAGTATCCACTCAAAGAGCCTTCACCTCCCTCCCTTCACAGTGTGGCCAAACAGATTTAATCAGTTTGCCATCCTTGAAGGGGATCAACGCTGAGCGGGGCAGGTCTCCCTGCACACACCTCCTGGCCATAGAGCCGTTTGCTTGCACTGCGGGCACCATATGGCCAGCCCCAGACACACTGATGACCAGGTGCAAAGAGCCAGTCCACTCATTATGCTAATCAGCTCGAGACATGCAGTGCAGTGCGTCTCATCTCACCCAGCCAGGGAAAGCGAGGAACCGACAGGACACGAATCCAGTGAATCACCCGTCAGAGCATCACCTTTAATTCCATCTGCGATCCACACTCGGACAACCAAATGTCAAAGTCACGGAGAGAAGAACACTGGATCTACACACAATTTTATTTAATCAAAAGCCACTGATTGCTGAAAAACAGGATTGTGTGTAGGGAGCTGTGCGAGAACCATCAATTTTTTTTTCAAGCTGAAAAAACAAGACTTCAGAAACATGAGACGTCACTTCATGCCTCCTTTAGATAAGAAATACCCTCACGACAGCCGTCAAGCAAACAATCCAGTCCAGATGTGCCATCCCAAAAGGAGACAGGGCAGTAACAAAGAAGCCTCATTTTTAATCGGAGGCCACCATTTAGCATAAACGATGACATCAGCCAATGAAAATAATGGGTGGGGCTTCAAGTCCCCTTCTGAAATCTCCTCTACCACAATATGTCTCGCATGCGCGCTGCAACGCTAGGCGAGACCTAAAATCTAACCCCACCGCTGCAAAACCAGCCCCACCTTTCCGGCCCACCGAGAAAATGCCCGCTACAGCCAGTCCGGCCCTGGCCCTGTGACAAAATAACTTTTGGGCATGCATAATACCACGATCATCCACTGTGTGCCAATGGATCACTTAACAGGTGCATTTGATGGTGTCTCACTTATGGAATAACAAATAACTTCTAGCTGTCTGGTTCTGAAGTCTTTGTTATGTTATGTTATAGAAAATTTCTAAAGCGCACGTACACCAACAGGTCTCTTGGCGCTGAAGTTAAGAAGTCACCGTTTGTGAAAGTCTGTGTCTAACTATATGCTTGGGTTTGAACAGTGGCAATTAGTTTTTAGGGGTAGCTCGCCTCCCAACATTATTACAGTACTCAAAGTTTGTCAGGATAAGGGCTCTCAACAGCTTTACTGACCAAGGTGTAAAAAATTGAGGATTTTTCACAGAGGGGCAAGATGTAAGTTCACACCCTTTGATGCGGTTCTGACTTGAGGGATGAAAGTGAGATCACCATCTGCATGTTCCTTAATATGGGTGAGGCAATCAGGTACAGAGGTCTGAGAGCCAATTAAATGGTATCTGGTACAGTGTCTAATTACTAAAATGTCGATCTTCACAGGAAATTCTCTTTCATCCACTGGAATATAAGGGCCACGAACATGGTAATGGTGGTTGTGTCCACTGGTCAGTTTTACAATACAACTTTTTGTGGTATCAGTGTAGATTTAGAAGTTCACCTGGTATCGCTGAAGGAGTGGTGCCAAGCGACTTCAGAACTGCTGTTCGAGCCCTTGCACCCGTGCATCTGCAAGGTGGTTACACCCTCTTCCATGGCCCCCAAACTCCACATTTGCACTTCTGCTGCTGCTGTATGTCTTGTCCAGGGTATAAAGAAATATGATCACATCACCCCATCCTGAGCTCCAGTGGCTCCCCTTGCAGGCCCGCAGCATCTTCACCACCAGCTGCATCATTTACAAAGCCATCACAACCAGCACACCTCCTTGTCTTCCAGACAAGCTCACCATCTCCAGTGGTTCTCGGCACGCCTGCAGCCAGGACACGAACAGAATGCAGATTAAGAAATGTAAAAAAAGAAAAAAATAAGGCAGCAGGCCTTTTCCGTCCATGCACCCAGGATCTGGAATAACATTCGATTTCCATCACAACTGCATTAACGCTGCTCACATTTGGGAAATACTCACATTTGGGAAGAGTTGAAAACACACCTCTTTAACCCTTTCGCTGCAGCGGGAATTCCGCCGCAGCGCTGGGGGGGGTTTGGGGGCAGCGCGGTGGCGCGGTGCTCATGACGGAACCACTCCGTCATGAGCCACGGTTGAGCTGTGCTCATGACGGAGTGGTTCCGTCATGACTCCGCCCACTGCGCTAATCGCCCGCACAGGCGGGGAATTAGAGCCGCGTGGGCGGCGTGGCCGCCAACGGCCACAGCATGACGGAACCACTCCGTCATGAGCACACGGCGACCGTGGCTCATGACGGAGTGGTTCCGTCATGAGCAGGGGAGGGCTTAAAGAACACTACATTACAATGGCTTAACAGTGCACAAACCAGCTATTCTTCCTTTCATTCTTTGACTTTATGCTTGTCTTTGACCCTGTACAGCACTTTGCTGCCTTTTAGATATGTTTGCCCTGTAGAAATACCACATGCATACATACAGACATGCAGAAAGAGCCGGCCTTTGCTAAAATAGCGCCCTGGGCATGGGCAGAGAGAAATTTGGCGCCCTTGCCGATGGTAGTGAATTAAATGCGGCAGCAGGGGGTCCATTTTGTGTTCCCTGGTTAGTACCTGGATGAGAAGGGACTAGCCCCTGAACACAAATGTCCCAGGACCTCCCCCAGCGCACCTAAATAACAGATAGCTGACCTGCTTCACGGTGATGATGGTTTTGTTGATGTGTGCCAGCAGGGGTCAAAGGGTGAAAGGAGAGCAAGGAAGAGGGCTAAAGAACTGTTAAAAACATTGCCCGCTATATGATGATGAAGGACTAACTGGCAAATCAGGCAGAAACGAACAGGCAGGGACAAGGACAAGCCTGCAGCAAGATGAGAAGGGAGCTGCTGTTGGCATTACCTTGCTGCACACAGCTCCGTGTGCCCCTCAGATTATTGGAGCCCTGGGCCTGGGCACAGCTCACCCATGCTAAAGGCCGACCCTGCATGCAGGGATGTGGAAGGCAAGAGAGGGGTGATCTTTGAGGAATCCCACCAGAACATGTGGAAGATTTGAATGTACTAAAACTTTTTGGCTCGTTGGTGAGAAATGATTGGACTCATTGCAGTACATGATATTTTGGGTACGCCTCTTCAGTGGAGTTAAATGGTCAACAGTGTTATACGTAGTTGACAGGACGAGGAGTCAAAAGCTTTGGGGCATATTATCAAGGACGCCGTTAAAATTATCGCCGGTTTAGTGGCAGAAAACTGCCGCTAAAGCGGCGACAATAGGCTTGATAATATGCCCGGGAGAATTCCAACAGAAGCCCATATTCACACCAGAACATGGATTTCTATGGGAATTCTCAAGGGCACATTATCAAGCCCAATATCGCCGCTTTGGCGGCAGTTTTCTGCCGCTAAACCGGCGATAATTTTTAATGCCTTCCTTGATAATATGCCCCTTTGTTCGCCTAAGAATAGAACAGGAAGCTACAAAAATACTAGAACCGAAGAATAATTCAGGATAAACAGAAAAGAACTCCAGGCAGACGAGCAAGAATAAAGCAGGTAACTGTTGTGACAGACCCATCATCAAGTTCTACAAATTACAATGTGCCACTGGGTTAAAGTTATTTACCAACAAACGTCATGACACTTGTATCCGAAATGACTTGCATTGGGTCAAATGCGGTACATGGCGACATAGGTATAATGCAATACATAAACCTGAGTGTGCTGTTGAACAACAAATCACGGTCTTAACCATAAATTGGGAATTTAAGTGTATTTATTGGCTTAAATTCATAACCATAACTGCACTTTAATTCTTTTTATAGGTAATGTCTAAGGTGTGCTTTTTAAACATATGTTAGTTAAGGTGTTATAGCCAAAGCTAACCAGAACTTCATTTTAACCTTCATTTTTAAAATTTGGTCAGAACGGTAAAATCCCTATGAAGAGTCCCCGTGACTATAAAGTTGCTACCAATGCTTAGTTTATAAAAGAAAGAGTGCAGGTGGTGTAATTACTGCTCAGAAACTCGCAGCTGATTAATTAAATATGTGTGGCAAATGCCCAGACTGGTAGTCTTAAATCAACTGCTTGCTTCTTTAATCAGCTACCTGGCACTCTCTGCCCCTTTATCCCTGTTTCTGTTTCCCCTCTTTGTGACTTTTTTTTTCGTCTTTCTCTTCAACCATTTTTCCATTTCTGTGTTTTTTCCCCCTCTTGCTCTTGGTAAATAACTGATGCAGATTATTGTGTGTTTGCAGAAAAATAAATGCCTGTACCCAAAAATAGGTGCCGGAGGCCTGACCGGCACTCACTGGCTCAAATTAAGCACTGGTTGTTACTCTCTTTAAAAAGATTGTTACATTTAATCTGTGCGGCAGTGAAAGGTGTTTTTCTCATGTCAATTTTACTGTAACCTCAAATTTGACCTTTGCACTTTACTAATAAATGTGTGGATGTTAATTTATTAGTACAGTTATTCTACATAACATTGGTAATTGGGCCACGTTTATTTGAACTGCCTTGGCATAAATATACATTTAAACATTTATTACTACAGAGCAAAAGAAAAATTCGAGATAAATAACACGGGACTGCAAAACTGACATGAGAGAAATGCCTTTTACTGCCTCACAGATTGATTGCCTGTAACAATTATTTTACACGGGCAAATAATCATGGATGTCAGTCAATTCACGAAAATGCCAGGGGTAGCAGAAGTGACTTCTAATGCCTCCTGACCTTCACTTTCACTCACACATACACATGCTTACACATACACACACACTCTGCCTACACATACACACACATTCCCTCTCTCATACATAAACACATTCCCTCTCTCATACATAAACACAATCAAAACTGCAAGCAGGCACACAACATACATTTAAAAGCATTTTTATTTTACTTACCACAGCTGCCAACGAAAGTCATTCCAACAATTTTTACTCCATTTTTTTAAATTAAACTAATAGAGAATAATGTAATATTATTCACTATTAGTATAATAAAAAATTGACAAAAAACAAGGAGAGTGAAGCCCCCACCGACTTCCATAAGGACGAGCTGCTTCTGTTCCGGGCATTGATTTAGCTGCTGCTGACGCTAGGGTTCACAAAGGCAGTGCCAGGGGTCACAAGGGGCATGCCAGGGGTCGCAACAGCGACCAGTAAATGACGTCCATGGAAATAACTCTCCTTGACACATGAGTGTCTGTGTTACTTTAATTCCTATATGTGTTAAAACATAACATTCTTTTTCTATGAAAATTAATTTTTTACCAATATGATGTGTGGACGCGCTTGTGTTTGCAGACAGGTAGCCCGGGCTTAAAAGGCTAGAAGCATTCCCGTTGGTTGCCCCCAAGTAGCACACCGGCTGAAAGGGTTCAGTTATCCGCCAGGTGAACGTCTCACCTGTGTTTGCAGGGTGGACGCCATGTCTGACAGGCCTGTATCCGCCGGCGGAGAGGCATTCACCTGTGTTTGCAGAGTGGACGCCATGTCTGACAGGCCTGTATCCGCCGTCGGAGTGGCATTCCCCCCTGCTTTTGCAGATAGGTGGCACGTTCTGACATTGTTGAACCAGCTGTCAGGAGCCGCTCTCTCCCTGTGTTTGCAGACACGTAGCTCTATCTGACAGGTTTGAATCAGCTGTCAGGATGTGCTTTTCCCCTGCGTTCACAGCTCTATTACAGTATCTGACAAGTTAGGAAAAACTGTCAGAAGGCCCTTGTTCCCGTGTGTGTGCAGCCTTTCAACACTAGAGGGCGTCGTCTGCCTCACAATTCACTTTCTAGCCTGCATTTGCAGACAGGTGACTCGCTCTAAGACAGATGAACCAGCTGACAGCATGCTATGTCTTCTTAAGTTTGCAAACAGCTGGTGCACTCGGTTTTGTATGGAACAGGCTGGAGCCAGCAGCCAGGAAGTACCTTCTACCAGTGTTTGCTGCCAGGTAGCGCCATGTGATAGGTGGGACCAGCTGTCAGTGTTCGCTTCTTCCCCTGAGTTTACAGACGAGTAAACAGCTTGACATGTCTGAAACGCGAGTACATTTGCAAATGTAGCTCAAGTTGATAGGGCTGAACGGGTGTCACTTTGTGTGTGTAGCACTGCCTGACAGGGTTCATTCAGGAGGTAGTTTGCATGTGTAACACTATCTGATTGGATTGTATCAGGAGGTAGTTTGCATGTGTAACACTATCTGATTGGATTGTATCTGGAGTCTTTGCATGTGTAACACTATCTGATTGGATTGTATCAGGAGGTAGTTTGCATGTGTAACACTATCTGATTGGATTGTATCAGGAGGTAGTTTGCATGTGTAACACTGTCTGATTGGATTGTATCTGGAATCAGTTTGCATGTGTAACATTATCTGCTTGGATTGTATCAGGAGGTAGTTTGCATGTGTAGCACTGTCTGATAGGCCTGAATGGGGAGTCACTTTGTGTGTGTAGCTCTAGCTGATAGGGTGAATCTGGAGTCAGTTTTTGTGAGTATCTCTATATCTCTATCCGATGATTAGGGACTCAGGGGCATATGTACAACGAACATGCGTCAAGCCTTTTTTTATACGCAGAGGTGGCGTATTCGGTGCGCCACATTTCCTCATATTTACAAGCTGACGCTTTGGGCCCGATGCGTCAGTTTGTGTAGGCCTGCGTCATATTTTACCTCACTGTGTATACTGTATGCAGGGTAGGCGCTCCCTCATAAAAAGCCACTTAGAACTGACACAGTAAAATTTACACGTTTTCACTGCAACCTTGGATGCGTCAAAATTCCTACGCCTCTTCAAACCAGGCGTAGGAATTGATGTGCTGGCTTTACAACGGGGAGCTCCTCTGTTTTTTGCTGCATTAAAGTAATTGCATCAATTTTATGACCAACTGCAGCAATGCACCACTATTTGACCCACAGATGCATCAGTATTTCGGACTCATCCGTGGATCCTTGCGCCATGGAGGCCTGTATTGTAAATACAGTGCACCCATGGCATCGTGAGGGTATCTGACACAGGCACAAGAAATTAGCCACATTGCTGCTGATGCGTCAGTGCTTTTAAATATGCCCCTCATTTTTCATGTGTAGCACTACCTGATAGGGCTGAACCGGGATTCACTTTACGTGTGCAGTAACATCTGATAGGGTGAAATTGGAGTTACTTTGTGTGGTGTGTGCAAAAGGGTTCATACTGGAGGCAGTTTGCATGTGTAACACTAGCTGACATGGTTGAATCTGGAGTCAGTTTGCATATGTAGCACTATTTGAAAGGGTTAAATCAGGAGCGTGTGTGTGTGCGTGCGTGTGTGTGTGCGCGTGTGTGTGCGCGTGTGTGTGTAGCACTATCTGATAGGGTTCATGTAGGAGGCAGTTTGCATGCGTAGCACTAACTGGTAAGGTGAATCGGGAGTCACTTTGTTAGTGTAGCCTTATCTGATGGAGTGAATCGGGAGTCACACTGCATGTGTAGTATTATCTTATAGGTAGCGAATCAGGAGTCCGTTTGCATGTGTAGTACTATCTGAAAGGGCTGAATTGGGAGTCCGTTTGCATGTGTAGTACTAGCTGATAGGGCTGAATCGGGAGACCATTTGCATGTGTAGTACTATCTGATAGGGATGAATCGGGAGTCAGTTTGCATGTGTAGTACTATTTGATAGGGCTGAATCGGGAGTCCGTTTGCATGTGTAGTACTATCTGATAGGGATGAATCGGAAGTCAGTTTGCATGTGTAGTACTATCTGATAGGGATGAATCGGAAGTCAGTTTGCATGTGTAGTACTATCTGATAGGGATGAATTGGGAGTCAGTTTGCATGTGTAGTACTATTTGATAAGGCTGAATCGGGAGTAAGTTTGCATGTCTAGTACTATTTGATAGGGCTGAATCTGGAGTCCTTTTGCATGTGTAGCACAATCTGAGCGGGCTGAATCTGGAGTCAGTTTGCATGTGTAGTACTATTTGATAGGGCTGAATTGGGAGTCAGTTTGCATGTGTAGTACTATTTGATAGGGCTGAATCAGGAGTCCTTTTGAATGTGTAGCAGAATCTGAGGGGGCTGAATCTGGAGTCAGTTTGCATGTGTAGTACTATTTTATAAGGCTGAATTGGGAGTCAGTTTGCATGTGTAGTACTATTTGATAGGGCTGAATTGGGAGTCAATTTGCATGTGTAGTACTAACTGATAGGGATGAATCAGGAGTCAGTTTGCATGTGTAGTACTATTTGAGAGGGCTGAATCGGGAGTCAGTTTGCAGGTGTAGTACTATCTCATAGGGCTGAATCGGGAGTCAGTTTGCATGTGTAGTACTATTTGATAGGGCTGAATCAGGAGTCAGTTTGCATGTGTAGTACTATCTGATGGGGATGAATCGGGAGTCAGTTTACATGTGTAGTACTATTTTATAGGGCTGAATCTGGAGTCCTTTTGCATGTGTAGCACAATCTGAGGGGGCTGAATCTGGAGTCAGTTTGCATGTGTAGTACTATTTTATAAGGCTGAATTGGGAGTCAGTTTGCATGTGTAGTACTATTTGATAGGGCTGAATTGGGAGTCAATTTGCATGTGTAGTACTAACTGATAGGGATGAATCAGGAGTCAGTTTGCATGTGTAGTACTATTTGAGAGGGCTGAATCGGGAGTCAGTTTGCAGGTGTAGTACTATCTCATAGGGCTGAATCGGGAGTCAGTTTGCATGTGTAGTACTATTTGATAGGGCTGAATCAGGAGTCAGTTTGCATGTGTAGTACTATCTGATGGGGATGAATCGGGAGTCAGTTTACATGTGTAGTACTATTTTATAGGGCTGAATCTGGAGTCCTTTTGCATGTGTAGCACAATCTGAGGGGGCTGAATCTGGAGTCAGTTTGCATGTGTAGTACTATTTTATAGGGCTGAATTGGGAGTCAGTTTGCATGTGTAGTACTATTTGATAGGGCTGAATTGGGAATCAGTTTGCATGTGTAGTACTATTGGATAGAGCTGAGTTGGGAGCCAGTTTGCCTGTGTAGTACTATTTGATAGGACTGAACTGGGAGTCCATTTGCATGTGTAGAACTATCTAATTGGGCTGAATCGGGAGTCCGTTTGCATTTGTAGTACTATTTGATAGGGCTGAATCGGGAGTCAATTTGCATGTGTAGTACTATCTGATAGGGATGCATCGAGAGTCAGTTTGCATGTGTAGTACTATTTGATAGGACTGAACCGGGAGTCAGTTTGCATGTGTAGAACTATCTAATTGGGCTGAATCGGGAGTCCGTTTGCATTTGTAGTACTATTTGATAGGGCTGAATCGGGAGTCAATTTGCATGTGTAGTACTATTTGATAGGGCTGAATCAGGAGTTAGTTTGCATGTGTAGTACTATCTGATAGGGCTGAATCAAGAGTCCGTTTGCATGTGTAGTACTATTTGATAGGGCTGAATCAGGAGTCAGTTTGCATGTGTAGTACTATTTGATAGGGCTGAATTGGACGTCAGTTTGCATGTGTAGTACTATCTCATAGGGATGAATCGGGAGTCAGTTTGCATGTGTAGTACTATATGATAGGGCTGAATTGGGAGTCAGTTTGAATGTGTAGTACTATCTCATAGGGATGAATCAGGAGTCAGTTTGTATGTGTAGTACTATCTCATAGGGATGAATCGGGAGTCAGTTTGAATGTGTAGTACTATTTGATAGGGCTGAATTGGGAGTCAGTTTGCATGCGTAGTACTATTTGATAGGGCTGAATCGGGAGTCAGTTTTCATGTGTAGTACTATCTCATAGGATGAATCGGGAGTCAGCTTGCATGTGTAGTACTATTTGACAGGGCTGAATCGGGAGTCAGTTTGCATGTGTAGTACTATTTGATAGGGCTGAATCAGGAGTCAGTTTGCATGTGTAGTACTATCTGATAGGGCTGAATGGGGAGTCAGTTTGCATGTGTAGTACTATCTGATAGGGCTGAATCAGGAGTCCATTTGCATGTGTAGTACTATCTGATAGGGCTGAATCGGGAGTCCGTTTGCATGTGTAGTACTATCTGATAGGGCTGAATCGGGAGTTCGTTTGCATGTGTAGTACTATCTGGGGGGCTGAATCGGGAGTCAGTTTGCATGTGAAGTACTATCTGATAGGGCTGAATCAGGAGTCCGTTTGCATGTGTAGCACTATCTGAGGGGGCTGAATCGGGAGTCCGTTTGCATGTGAAGGACTATCTGATAGGGCTGAATCAGGAGTCCGTTTGCATGTGTAGCACTATCTGAGGGGGCTGAATCGGAAGTCAGTTTGCATGTGTAGTACTGTCTGATAGGGCTGAATCGGAAGCCCGTTTGCATGTGTAGCACTATCTGATAGGGCTGAATCGGGAGTCTGTTTGCATGTGTAGCACTATCTGAGGGGGCTGAATCGGGAGTCCGTTTGCATGTGTAGTATTGTCTGATAGGGCTGAATCGGGAGTCAGTTTGCATGTGTAGCACTATCTGAGGGGGCTGAATCGGGAGTCAGTTTGCATGTGAAGTACTATCTGATAGGGCTGAATCGGGAGTCAGTTTGCATGTGTAGTACTGTCTGATAGGGCAGAATTGGGAGTCTGTTTGCATGTGTAGCACAATCTAAGGGGGCTGAATCGGGAGTCATTTTGCATGTGAAGTACTATCTGATAGGGCTGAATTGGGAGTCAGTTTGCATGTGTGGTACTGTCTGATAGGGCTGAATCGGGAGTTAGTTTGCATGTGTAGTACTATCTGAGGGGGCTGAATCGGGAGTCAGTTTGCATGTGTAGCACTATCTGAGGGGGCTGAATCGGGAGTCAGTTTGCATGTGTAGTACTGTCTGATAGGGCTGAATCGGAAGCCCGTTTGCATGTGTAGCACAATCTGATAGGGCTGAATCGGGAGTCAGTTTGCATGTGTAGGACAATCTGAGGGGGCTGAATCGGGAGTCAGTTTGCATGTGTAGCACAATCTGAGGGGGCTGAATCGGGAGTCAGTTTGCATGTGTAGCACTATCTGAGGAGGCTGAATCGGGAGTCAGTTTGCATGTGTAGCACAATCTGAGGGGGCTGAATCGGGAGTCAGTTTGCAGTAGGCCCTTCTTGCCCGACTTCAAGCACCAAACCAGAGGCCCAGCGACCTGCTGCAAAGATGTGCTTGAGGAAAGAGAGTCTTCCCAAGATCAGAGGCTCACCTGCTCAGAGTCAATATTTATCACTGCTGGTCTCTGAAATTAATTTTGTTTCAGAAGCGGCAGGAATACCTTTTCAATGCACTGTGATATATCAACTGTGGCCTGGAACTAAAGGGGTTCAATAAAAACTACTTTATAACAGACCTGGAGCTAGAATCTGGACCGATGCAATCATCTCAGCTGATTTTATTGGAAAAAGATGTGGTGGGGAGCGAAAAACTCATTGTGGCACTTGGCTTGATTTGTTAAAAAAAAATAATATTAATAAGTGTGAATGCCCTCGTCAGGAGCCCACTACAACTTGCACCACCCATTCCCAGCACTGCTAATGACAGTAGCAGCAATACAAAAAGTGCCTCTCCAACCAAAGGTCAAACATAAGTCTTTCAGTCTCAGAAGTTAATTTTATTAACTCCAAGATTCATCAATTAGTATTCTTTCTCTTATTTATAGGGTTTTTCCCATATTTTGAATTAAAACATACACCGCTGTGTCATTTTTAGTATTCACAATGAACAGTGTAGACGATCATTACAATATTTACATAGCACACAGACAATTAATACAGCGTTTAGAAACAAAATTAATACATAGACAAATAAATAGTACACTGAACAGTTGATATAGTGTTAGAACTAATACATAAACAAATCAAAAAAGCTTATCTGTCCTATTGCCGCTTTTACGATAACGGGACCCATTACATTAAAGTTCTCGGTACTATGTGCTTTCAAGGTCCTAAAGAGACCAGAGTACGAATCTAGAACTCTGTGTCTGTGCTTATTCAATCAAGCCCAGACTGTACATTATTTTATATGATGATTTCATGTGGTTACTCTTGGCCTCAAGATGAAAATGCCAACGCGTTTCAACCTTCATAATCGGACCAAAAAGTAATTTGATTGAAGGACTTCATCAGGGTGGGATCCGTTGGTAGACTGGTTACGACCTGCATCTTCTTACTATGGACAACGTGGTGGCATCATCTGGAGTGGCCACAGGGAATCCCATTAAGCTAAGCCTCGTCATATTTATTTTTGGCTTTATATAGCACCAACAAGAAATAGAGGAATTCTAATACATTTTCTGGAACACCCCAGGGAGACAAAAAGGCATTGACGCATGGGACTCAGTCTGCAGTCAGAGATTCATCTACCCCACTCTGCTGCTCGCAAATGTGAGGGTGTCACCGAGCAATGCGGTGATAGTACTGGTGCTCTAGAGCACCTTTGAAAGCCTATTGAACCATCGATGAAGGGATTTTGCAATTGCAAACCCTACGATTCACAAAATCACGGCTCTTAAGACTGCAAAATCCATACTTCTTATGTACTAACCCTATTTTGCGGGTTGGAGAAGTCGCAGAATGGAGCTAGTGACTTATACAGATCACAATTTGGAAGGGGCATGAAATAGGCATTCCTGTCAAATTGCAAGTTGCTATAATAAGTATCAAAAGTTGCGACCGCAGTTGCATCAAGTTGGTCTGGTAACTAATTCACATTGGGGAAGGGGTTACCTTTGGATTACTTACAACTTGTGAATCGGGGTGGCAGTCTTGGGAGGAGCAGGTAGTGGTCCAGGGGAGCACTGCCTGTTCCCCTGTGTTCCCCAAAATGTCAAAACATGAGCTGCATTACAAAAAAGGTTTTCTGTTTTGGAATGCAATCAAATGGGTGGAGGTCTGCCTTCCCTTGCAGTTCACTGTCTCTGTGATAGAAGCCAATCACAGGGGGATGCAAACTGTGATATAAGTTAATTAGACAGGAAATTCTGTGACCCACTGCGATCGGATATTTTATGAACTGAACTATGAGTACATAGGTCGATTCGCAAAATCTGATTTGATTCATAAAATAGCCTGGAAACATGACAACCTCTCCACATGGATCAGACCTGTCCCTGCTGTTCATTGCCAGTGCTGCCATGTGGTATTTTACCAAAAAAGGGCCTAATAAAGGACAGGGATTTCAAAAGGGCTTCTGTGTTTTGTGTGTGAAATTGGGACTCGGTATGGGAATTTTGATCTGGAAATTACACTGATAAACCTAGCAGAACAGTCTTTACTTCATACTTGCCTATCCTTTTATGTTGAAATTTACAGTATTGGTAAAATGTTCCCAAATAGCCATGCATTTTTAGAATTTTTGTACTTCGGGCCTTGCATCGCTGCAGTTGTTGATGGTTTTTTAGTATCCAGGACCTGTTACTCACTCGCTAATTGTGAGGGCGAGGATGACTATAATTAGCATGTGAAAAGGTGGCACTGGTAGCACTATGCTGCTGCAGAACTGCAGTGCTCAGGTGGATAATTGATTTTTCACCCCAGAAGCAGAGAAAGCTCTTGAACAGCACGATCAATGCTCACATATGACCAGCAGTACAAAGCTATCTACGGTCATCTACGCTGCAATTCACAAAATCAAAGGGTTTGCAACCACAAAAAGGCTTTTTTTCTAGTTACTAAACCCACTTTGCCAGCCTGAGAAGCTTTTCCGTACTGCTATCTATGTTTTACAATCCATGCCAAATCACAATTTGGAGGGGATTGAAAAGGGGAGAGGATGTAGCCTTACAGCTAGGGCGGTCAACCTCTAAGCGGGGAAACAGGGTTCGAGTCTCGGCAACAACGCTCAACATCCTGTGATTCTGGGCAAATCACTTAAGCTCCACAAGCATTTGCAATGCATTAGGTCTCGCATTATAAAAGTGTGAGCAGTTGGCATTGCTAATAATAATGCAACACTAGCTATTGGCATTGTAAATGATAATGGCATTTATGTGTTTGTTTTATAAAATAGATAACAAAGGCATTGTCATGAAAAATGCCAATAGCTTAAACTTTTGCAAATGCGAGTCTTATTGCATTGTAAATGCTTGTTTCAGTACTGTAGGCTTTTTTAAATTTTTAGTCACTACTCAAAATGAAATCCATTTTATCAACATTGTCAGTGCTCCTTTATGTTTAATGGCATAAATGAAACACAATGTTCTAAGCAGATTGCTAAATAGCATCTCCAGCCCCGATCACAATGTCTCACTTCATGCTGGACAGTGGGCAGCCTGTTTTCATGCAGCGCCAAGACAGGGTGAAATAATGCGCAGACTGAGGTCTGTCAGCCTCCAAGGCTCTAAGCATTCCTTGCAACAGTCCGCTGTGTCAAGGTATTGCCATGTGTATAGCACACACTCTGCAATAGCAAGTGGTTTCAAAGTTGGGGGTGACTTCCCAAACTTTCCCGAGGTGTTCATAGTGTTTGGTGACAGCGTATTTATGCTGACAGCCCAAAAAACTGTTTGTGGTTGTGTGTGTGTGTGTGGTTCTGTGTGTGGTTGTGTGCGTGTGTGGTTGTGTGGTTGTGTGCATGTGTGCGTGTGTGGTTGTGTGTGCGTGTGTGGTTGTGTGTGTGGTTGCGTGTGTGTGGTTGTGGTTGTCTGTGGGTGGTTGTGTGTGTGTGGTTGTGGTTGTGTGGTTGTGGTTGTGTGTGTGTGCGGTTGTGTGCATGTGTTGTGTGCATGTGTTGTGTGTGTGCATGTGTGTGTGGATGTGTGGTTGTGTGTATGTGAAGTTGTGTGTGTGGTTGTGTGTGGTTGTGTGTGTATGTGGTTGTGTGCGTGTGTGGTTGTGTGCGTGTGTGGTTGTGTGCGTGTGGTTGTGTATGTGTGGTTGTGTGTGTGTGTGGTTGTGTGTGTGTGTGTGTGGTGTGTGTGTGTGTGTGGTTGTGTGTGTGTGGTTGTGTGTGAGTGGTTGTGTGTGTGAGTGGTTGTGGTTGTGTTTGTGGTTTTGTGTGTGTGTGGTTGTGTGTGTGTGTGGTTGTGTATGTGTGTGGTTGTGTGTTGTTGTGTGTTTGTGTGTTGTTGTGGTTGTGTGTGTGTAGTTGTGGTTGTGTGTGGTTGTGTGTGGATGTGCATTTGCGTTATTGTGTGTGTGTGTGTGTGTGTGTTTGTGTGTGTGTGTGGTTGTGTGTGGTTTTGTGTGTGTGTGGTTTTGTGTGTGTGTGGTTGTGTGTGTGTGATTGTGGTTCTGTGTGTATGTGTGGTTGTGTGTTGTGGTTGTGTGTGTTGTTGTGGTTGTGTGTGTAGTTGTGGTTGTGTGTGGTTGTGTGTTTGTGTTATTGTGTGTGTGGTTGTGTGTTTGTGTTATTGTGTGTGGTTGTGTGTGTGTGGTTGTGTGCGTGTGGTTGTGCGCGTGTGGTGCGTGTGTGGTTGTTTGTGTGTGTGGTTGTGTGTGTGTGGTTGTGTGTGTGTGTGGTTGTGTGCATGTATGGTTGTGTGTGTGGTTGTGTGTTGTTGTAGTTGTGTGTGTAGTTGTGTGTTTGTGTTATTGTGTGTGTGGTTGTGTTATTGTGTGTGTGGTTGTGTGTGTGGTTGTGTGTTTGTGTGGTTGTGTGTGTGTGGTTGTGTGTGTGGTTGTGTGTGTGGTTGTGTGTGGTTGTGTGTGTGTGGTTGTGTGTGTGTGTGTGTTTGTGTGTGGTTGTGTGTGTGTGTGGTTGTGTGTGGGTGGCTGTGTGTGTGGGTGGTTGGTTGTGTGTGGGTGTGTGGGTGTGTGTGGGTGTGTGGTTGTGTGTGGGTGTGTGGTTGTGTGTGATTGTGTGTGTAGTTGTGTGTGTGGTTGTGTGTGCTTGTGGTTGTGTGTGTGTGGTTGTGTGTGTAGTTGTGGTTGTGTGTGGTTGCATGTGTGTTGGTGTGTTTGTGTTATTGTATGTGTGTTTGTGTGTGTGTGGGTGTGTGTGGTTGTGTGTGTGTGGTTGTGTGTGTGGTTGTGTGTGCTTGTGGTTGTGTGTGGTTGTGTGTGTGTGTGTGGTTGTGTGGTTGTGTGTGTGTGTGTGTGTGTGTGGTTGTATGTGTGGTTGTGTGTGCTTGTGGGTGGTTGTGTGTGTGTGTGTGGTTGTGTGTGTGTGTGGTTGTGTGTGTTATTGTGTGTTTGTGTTATTGTGTGTGTGGTTGTGTGTGTGTGTGGTTGTGTGTGTGTGGTTGCGTATGTGTGGTTGTGTGTGTCTGTGTGCTTGTGTGTGTGTGCCTGTGTGTGTGTGTGCTTGTGTGTGTGATTGTGTGTGTAGTTGTGTGTGTGCTTGTGGTTGTGTGTGTGGTTGTGTGTGTAGTTGTGGTTGTGTGTGGTTGCATGTGTGGTGGTGTGTTTGTGTTATTGTATGTGTGGTTGTGTGTGTGTGGGTGTGTGTGGTTGTGTGTGTGAGGTTGTGTGTGTGTGTTTGTGTGTGCTTGTGGTTGTGTGTGTGTGTGGTTGTGTGTGTGTGTGGGGGGGGGGTTGTGTGTGCTTGTGTGTGTGTGTTTATGTGTGGTTGTGTCTGCTTGTGGTTGTGTGTGTGTGGTTGTGTGTGTGGTTGTGTGTGCTTGTGGTTGTGGGTGGTTGTGTGTGTGTGTGTGTGTGGTTGTGTGTGTGTGGTTGTGTGTGTTATTGTGTGTTTGTGTTATTGTGTGTGTGGTTGTGTGTGTGTGTGGTTGTGTGTGTGTGGTTTTGTGTGTGTGGTTGTGTGTGTATGCTTGTGTGTGTGCTTGTGAGTGTGTGTGTGTGCAGTTGTGTGTGTGTGGTTGTGTGTGCTTGTGGTTGTGTGTGTGTGGTTGTGTGTTTGTGTTATTGTGTCTGGTTGTGTATGTGTGTGTGTGTGGGTGTGCCAGCGTGTGTGGTTGTGTGTGTGTGTTTGTGTAGGCGAGTGTGGTTGTGTGCTTGTGTGTGTGTGTGTGCTTGTGTGTGTGGTTGTGTGTGTGTGGTTGTGTGTGCTTGTGGTTGTGTGTGTTTGTGTTATTGTGTGTGGTTGTGTGTGTGTGTTTGTGTGTGTGTGGTTGTGTGTGTTTGTGGTTGTGTGTGTGTTTGTGTGTGTGTTTGTGTGTGTTTGTGTGTGGTTGTGTGTGGTTGTGTGTGTGGTTGTGTGTGTGTGTGGTTCTGTGTGTGGTTGTGTGTGCTTGTGGTTGTGGGTGGTTGTGTGTTTGTGTGTGGTTGTGGGTGTGTGGTTGTGTGTGTTATTGTGTGTTTGTGTTATTGTGTGTGTGGTTGTGTGTGTGTGTGGTTGTGTGTGTGTGTGTGGTTGCGTGTGTGTGGTTGTGTGTGTGTGCTTGTGTGTGTGCTTGTGTGTGTGGTTGTGTGTGTGGTTGTGTGTGTGTGGTTGTGTGTTTGTGTTATTGTGTGTGGTTGTGTGTGTGTTTGTGTGTGGGTGTGTGCAGTTGTGTGTGTGTGTGTGCTTGTGTAGGCGTGTGTGGGTGTGTGTGGGTGCATGTGGGTGCGTGTGGATGTGTGTGGTTGTGTGTGCGGCGCCATAAGAAAAGCTAGTCGAACGTGCAAAAATGATTCTGCGAAGACTAGCTAAATCCAGAAAACTGTTTGCTTTAAACATTAGTAAAATGTAAATGTTAGATGTCTGATTTATAGCTATTCGTTTTACTTCCCAAGATTTTATTAATGTTCTTGCTATATACTTTACACAATCGGAGCATTTTGTTAAAAATTCAACAATAATTAACATAACTGGATGGCTCCCAATTAACCTGGTGCGAGTGAACGCAGATGTGATACCCTGTATTTTACCCCAATATATACACTTAGAACCTATTTAAAGTTGTTTACAATACATATAACAAAAAGGAATAAGCCAAGAGCTCAAATATCATTATCCACACGCACCATAAGCGATACACCAACTGTTCTCAGTAGCCCACAACAAAGCAAAATTAACAAACGAGCACCTATCTACCTCGCCTTTACCCCATGGATAGTTCGCACACCCCCAAGATGATAATGTATGAATACAAAAATGATACGTCATTAGCAAGCAGAGGTGAAACAATGTGACCACGATAGAACATCAGATATTCACAGATGGATCCCCCATTAGTTCAAAAGGATGCCGATCACCTCCACTTGCCAGGATACGAGGGTGAGATATAGTTTATGCTCACCTGCAACAGCCTTCGAGAAGAATACAGAACCACACACAAGAAACCCGCAAGGAAAAGATACAAGACTCACTCCACATTACTAGCACCCTAACGACAGACAATCCATCTCCAACCTACATATTAGTATACAGATAATCTAGCCCTCTAAACTCAATCTAACCCAGTAATATGCAATGGTAATAGATGATCCTCTCCATCAGCAAAACAATGAACATATATACTACTTCTGACAGCACCCTTTGAAATATAGATACGACCACCTTTAACAACTAGACACAAACATACAACGGAACCAGACAGACTGATCCCCCCCTCCCCGCGCCACCCTAAAACACAGAAACCCAAACAAACAGCACGTCTAGTTTATTATTATGTACTGTTTCCAGCTCCCGGTGTTTACTGGGATTCTAACACCCCAGAGATATATGCAATGTTCTTTCCCGCTCCCCTCTCGTACTCAATGTGACTCACCTACAGGCCCCCCTCAGGCTATCACTCAGGCCTCTGGTCTCTTGCCGCCATCTTACTCACTTTTCCCCTGGCTGCAGCTCCTTCTGTAGAGACAATCTATCTCACTGCCGCCTACTCTTAACTCAATGATTCTTCTTGAATCATGCTCCGCCCTCTGCCTCCGCCAAAGGCCGTCGCATGGGGTCTCGCAGATACTTTTCTCTATGTCTGGTGTGCGCGGAGTTATCAGGCACCGCCCATTGGAGCAGAACAGTACATGGAGGGAGGTGTTGCTCAAGTCCTAACAGGAAGATACAAAATGCTCAGTTGCCCATAAAAACGTGAGAGACTAGGCCAAGAAATGTTGACGATCTCCAATTGCTAAAATATGTTGATCCTGTTTATGTCCAGTGAGACAGCTAGCTGCATGCTAATGCTAAAAAAACGAAGTGATGTGTACACTCCTGTCAGGAACGCCAGCGCTACTATAGCGGTCCGCACGGAAAACAAATCACACCCCAATCACTAAAAGAGAGGAAGGACTGAAAAAAAAATCTAATGTAGCAGGTAACGCTTGTGAAAGAAATATACGACAGACTACATACAATTCAATCAATCAGTCGAGTTTGTCAGACATTCCAGTAGGGAGAAATAATATTTTGACATACGTTACCCGTGTTCTCTGGGCTGATTCTACAAGAAGGCTCTCGCTGGAGGCGAACTGTGACCGGAACCCTTTTCTCTGATGCTGGAACCTTTTTCTCAGCTCGCTATTTCCCCCCGGAACAGCTTGTCCCTTCCGCTATACTTCCGTAGAACTCCTCGGGATGCTCTGTGCCCCGACCTGGACCCTTCTTCTTGCTTTAACTCTCTATTGCCTTTGGGTCAAAGTCGTTTACTGGCGAACTAAGGGGTTGAGAGCTGGGGGCCTTTGCCCGACTTTAACTGAGAGGCCCTCTGAAATAAGTGGCAATACGGAGAAACCCTGCTGCGCTTGGTCAAGAGAGCCTTCATCTGAGAGGCACTGTGACCGCTCCCGTAGGGACATCTCCGGACCCTGTGCTACCATAGAAAGGCCGTCGCCCCCTCCTCACACACCAAGCCTCCCTATCAGCCTGCTGCTAAGAGTAGTTCCCGCCTCCTTGCCTCGGGGAGATTTAGTTGCACCCCGGCAGTCACTGAGAGGCCCCTTTATATCTCCTGTAGGACTCCTTGTCCTACCAACGAAGCGCTTGCCATGACGTATTTGCTCGGCTTTCTCGCCTGCTAAAAGGTTTCTTGTCTTTATGGGGCCATGTGTTTGGCCCCATAAAGATAAGAAACCTTTTGCGACGAACGCAAAGCAGGCGAGGCCGTCCAAATGGGACGGCTGAAAAAGCCGAGCAAATACGCCACAAGGAGCTCTTTTCCAATGGCTGGCCACCGTTTACCATAAACGGTGACGCCAGCCAATGGAAATGAGGGGCGGGGTTTAATGCCCCTTACAGAAAATCCCCGTTAACATTAAATCTCGCTAGTGAGACTGCGCATGCGCGCAGCCTACGCCAGGCGAGACCTAAAAAAACAAATGTGTCAGACTGTAACAAAACCGGTGCTCATGTGAAGTGCTCTGATACCGTCTCGGGTCTAGTTCGCATTACATAAAACTCTAAAAATAAAATAAAAGGGACATCACCACTTAAGTGAGACACAACTGTAGGCATCAATGGCCTGCAACCACAAATGTGGTTGCAAACCATTGGCAAACTACTGACACCTCAAGTGAGATGGTAACAGATTTGCAATGTGGCAGGGATCCTCTTGGGACATCCTCCCCGTTCTGAAACGTTTTTGCTTAAAGCAGCCCAGGATCCTTGATGGAGCGCAAGCTGCTCTAAAAAATGCTTCTGGTTTGGGAATGCAAACATAGGGATGGTGGTTTGCTGATCCTTGTAGGCCACCATCACAGAGGGTCACAAAAAGCAACTTGCTGAAACAATAATCATTAGGCAGCTTGTTCTGCAACCTCCTACAACTGGAGATTGTTGGTACACAATTTGCAGCACTTTTTGCAACCTGATTCTTATTATTTGAGGCGCTGAGTATGTTAATGTTATGTTATGTTATGTTAATTGCACTTATAGAGCGCACGGTTACCCTGGGGTGTCCTGGCGCTAAGCACTGGCTACTGGGAAAAACTAGATTGTATGCTACTGGGAGAAGAGCCATGTCTTCAGCCCCTTTCTGAAGGAGAGGAGATCCGGGGCATTCCTGAGATTAAAAGGAAGCTCATTCCATGCCCTGGAGGCACAAGTGATAAAATTCCTGCCTCCCCAGTTGACTCTTTTAAATTCGGTACCTTAAACTTGTTTAGCTTCAGTAGATCGTAACATTCTTACCCGGGACATACCATTGGAATTTACACCTAAGGAGCTCAGGTTCTGCTCCGTTAATGGGCTTGAAAACGGTACAAAATGCCTTAAAGAGTGTTCTTTGTTTAACCGGGAGCCAGTGCAGTTGCCTAAACTCCTCTTTTTACGGAAACAAATTTCGGGGTTCCTGACAACAATCTGGCCGCTGCATTTTGGGTTAGTTGGAGCCGATTGATGCGTTGCTTCTGGGCATTAAGATATAGGCCATTACAGTAGTCCAAGCGTGACATTATGAGGGCCGTTACCACTGTCTTGAGACTGCTTTCGGTCAGGAATTTTCCGTATAATTCTTAGGACCAGAAAGCAGGCCGAGATCACCATACTTATTTGGTCACCCATAGTAAGTTTATTGTCCACCAATACCCCAAGGTTTTTTGCTTTCCTTGTGGGTATGGGGCAAGAACCAAGGTCTTCCGGCCACCATTCAGGTGTCCACACACAGGGATTATTTCCAAACTTTATGACCTCAGTCTTGCTAGAGTTTAATTTTAGACAGTTGGAGGCCATCCAGCCCGAGATGGCACACATGCAGTCATGGCAGCGTGCCCCTGTTTCCTTTTTCCCCACCCTCAGTCAGGGACAACACTATTTGAGTGTCGTCAGCATAAGAGGTGAGTTGGAAGCCAAAGGATCTAATGACTCCTGCCACGGGTGCCACATAGATATTAAAGAGCGTCGGGCTAAGAGATGAGCCCTGTGGCACCCCTCAAGGAAGGGAGAACGGTTTGGACTTATTACCGTCCAGATCCAGAGTTTGAGACCTATCAGATAGAAATGATTATAGGAGTGTCCTACCTCGCCATTCGACTCCAATATCAGAAAACCGGTCCATTAACACTTTGTGATGGACCGTGTCGAAGGCCGCAGACAGATCCAGCAGGATCAGTATGGCATTGCCTCCCTTGTCTACGGCCTCTCTGATTTCCTCCGTGGATTTCAGTAGCGCCAACTCCGTGCTATGGTCTGCTCTGAACCCATATTGGGTTGGGTCAAGAGAGTTGTTAGACTGAAGAAATGCACTGAGTTGGGTGTTCATGGCCTTTTCCAAAATCTTGGCAGAGAATGGGAGTCGTGAGATCGGCCTGTAGTTGTTAGGGTCTTTTGGGTCCAGAATCTGTTTCTTCAGCAGAGGAAGAACAGAGGCCTTCTTCCATATTTTGGGAAATATGCCAGAACTGAAGATGGCATTCAGCAGGGGCGTAAGTGCAGTGCTGGAATTTGCTTAATAACCCGCACAGGGCACGGACCGTTAGGGGCTCCTGAGCGGACAGAATTCAGAAGTTTAATCGTTTCTGGTATCCCTAAGGGTTCGAATTGTTCTAATACCAGTGTAGGGCAAGAACTGTCCAGTCTGTTCATATGTAAGCACACATGTGCCTTTTTGTTAGCTTGGGTGAATGAGGTGAAAATCACTTCTACTTTTTGTTTAAAAAAGTTGGCTAGTTTATCACAAAGTTCTGGATTGCCCTGGCTCTTAGGGGCATTCGGGGTGGGCAATTTTTTAATAGTTTTAAAAAGTTCCTTTGAGTTAGATTTAGCTAGTGCTATTTGCGTTGTGAAAGACTTTTTTTGGCTTCTAGTAAAAGCTGTTTATAAGTGGTAATGCAGTGTTTATACCTTTTCTGGTCCGCCTCTGCGTACCTTCTACGCCAAGCACGCTCTAGTTGCTTACAGGCCAGTTTTTTAGCTCTCAGTTCGTCAGAATACCAGGGTGCTGAGGGTAGAGCCCATTTAGGAGTCCACTTTTTTCAGGGGCTAGATGGTTGCAAGTTGTGCCTAGCCATTGAGTGTAGGCTACTGTGGCGCATTGAACACCTCAAAGAATGTTCACGTTTCTTTGTGTCCAGTCTTCCCCAGTCCCTAGATGCAATCGCCTGGGTTGGCTTTATACTGGCTAAGTGGCCCCCGTGACTGTTCAATTCAAATTGAATAGCACAGTGATCAGACCACGAGAGCGGGAGAACTGAGGTGCAAACTAAGTCGCGGTCATTAAAGTATATCCCATTCAGGGTATGCCCTTTATCGTGGGTCGGGGCCTTCACCAACTGCTTCAGATCACCAGCCCCCATAATTTGCTCCAGTCGATCGGTATCAGGATCGAGGGGGATTTCCAGATGAAAGTTAAAGTCACCTAGTACCGTGTAAGAGTCTAGGCATAGCCCTTCCTCCAGCATGGTGCCTATTATATCCAGAAATCCACTTCTAGGGCCAGGTGGGCGGTAAAGTAGTATACCTTTCTGAGTGAATACTAAAGGCTAATGCCTCACAGGAAGTATTGGGGGCAGTAAGAAAATTAGGTTCCACTGAATCGTGGTAGATGACCGCCAGCCCACCGCCTTTTTTATGTGGCCTATCTAGTCTGTAACAGTGGAAACCTGGGGGAGTTGCCATCACTAGATCTGGTCCAGAGGCACTGTCTGTCCATGACTCAGTGACGAAGGCCAACTATATCTCAAGTTCCTCCAGTAATAACGCACATTCTGTGCTGTGTTTGATGAAAGATCTAGCGTTTAGTAAAATACATTTTAAGGGCCCTGTATCGGTAACATTAGTCTTCTTGGCTGGTCAAACACCTGGGCCTGAAGCTGGCCGGTCAAGGATGCGAGGGAGGTGTAACCGGCATCTGGGGCAAGTACTTTCCATGCCTTTATCAACTGCCTTTAGGGGGATAGAGAGGCAGCTATGCCTTTCCTTACCAGGATTAAGTCTGCATAGCTCTTCTCTGGTGTAACTCATGGACTCCTGGGATAAATGGCCAGGGGGACTGGCCCTGGGTCCGGTCCGAGCGTGGACAGGCGCCGATGGGCTTGCCTTAGGCACGCCTTCGGCGCACCGGCGGCACGCCCACTGCGCGCGTCCACATCAGCGTGCTGGCTAAATAGCCTAGCGTCCGACCACTAGACCACTAACAATCAAAAATGGTGGGCCGCCGGCTCAATTCCCCTCCCTCCCTTTACCTTCCTTTGTGCAAAGTGGCAATTCAAGCAGCAATTTAGCAGCAAAACAGTTTAAAATATCTAAAAATTTGAATCAAGTCACAGTAAAGGTTTAGAAGCCTCAAATCACAATGATGGTCCTCTCCTGGCGAGCATTGAACGCAGCTTCGCCCAGGGAACCAGTGCTGCGCGTCAGCGTGCTGGCGTGCTGGCTAAATAGCCTAGCGTCCGACCACTAGACCGCTAACGATCAAAAATGGCAGCCGGCCGGCTCGATTCCCCTCCCTCCCTTCACCTTCCTTTGTGCAAAGTGGCAATGCAAGCAGCAATTTAGCAGCAAAACAGTTTAAAATATTTAAAAATTAGAATCAAGTAATGTTAATGTTAATTAGATATATTATAGCACACTGTTACCCCAGGGTGTCCTGGCGCTAGTATGCCGGAGCCATTACTGATACCTAAACAGCATGAGCCTCAAAAGCCTTGCTGTTGGGTCACCGTTAGAGGTGAGGTCTGCATACACAGGAAGGAACATGCATGTTTCAATGACAGTACCGTGAGAGAGAAATCATGGACTGACAAGGACTAGGGTGGAAACAGAAGGATCCTCTTTAAGTGGCCTTTGCTGACAAGGCAGAGCTATGCCCTTCTTTCTTGTGCATGAGTTTGTGATACAAAAAATATGGAGTAAGATCTTTAACGAGTCAGAAATAAACGTATAAGCGGCCACATAACAGTCTTTGGGGCTCATACCCACTAAGAAGGGCAGCCAAGGATTTATTTCAATTTGTTAACACAGATTAGTAGTCCCAGGACAGCAATATTGAGGCCACTAATATGGTGTCAAAAGAGGGCAATTACTATCAGTATGATGACTTGAGTGTCATCGAAGCATCTGTAATCTGGGGACAGGGTGAGTGGAAGAGTAATGCTTGCTTTTAAGCTATATTCATGGCACAAAGGATACCCTTAAACTGGAACATCATTTTATACTGGTAAGAAATGGGTAAATGAAGGAATGGGGTCAAGCTAAAAATGAGAGAAGAGGGAAAAGGGTCTAGATTGTCACTCTTACTCCCTTTCCTTTGCTTTGTATCTAAATATAATAGTTTACGTCAGATTGTGTAGTGATACTGACTTGTCAGGTATATACATTAAATGGCAATGAACACATTAAAAATGCAATCAATCACGAAAGAATATTGTTCTGTTATTTAGTTTCTGTTTAATTATGTTTTAAGTCCTCATCTTTTTGTTTCTGCTTTATCGCCATACCTAATGAGTAGCAGCAAAATACGCTACTTGCTCATTTAACCTGTTCAGTCCTCTCTGTCAAATTCCTACAAACATGGGGAGACCCAGCTGCAACTCTGTTCTGTTACTCTCTGCTACCACCCACCCCAACACTCCAGTGGACAAACCCATTACCTCTCTAAATTCCCTCTGCGCAGTTCTTTAGGTCTCGACTACCAGACAGCACAAACCGTCTGTTGGTGAAAAGACCTATTGTCAACTTACAGTAGACTGAGAGCTCGCCCATCGCTTACCATTGCCTGGCTTTACTGTCACTCTCATTTGCTAGCTTTCCATTTGTTAGTGTGTTGGTTTTCGTTCCCCATCTTGTTTTTTGTCACTCCCCAGGAGCATGGATGTATTACTTGTGCCTTTCCACTGCCTGATTTTTAAGCACTACTTTTTTTCCTTTGGGTAGCAGCAGTGTCAGAGAACCTTTTTGTTTTCTTCAGCCCTCATTGATGCTATACAGTATAGCTAACAACCATTGGTAAAAACCAATATGTCCCAAAGGCAAGACCACCTGGCTTTGCCAATGCTTGTTTTTTACTGCATCCCTGTGGGATGATGGATCCCTGCGGTGGTCCCCTACACCTCATCCTGCTCTGTTCTGCATCTTGGATCAGCAATTATTCATACCACCCCTTTCCAGCTCCACTTCTTGTTGTTAGTTCAATCTTTGCTTTTTTTAGGTCTCGGCTAGCGATGGCTGCGCTTGCGCATTCTCGCTCGCGAGAGATAATGACTTGGGAGAAGAGGGGCTTGAACCCGCCCCTCTTCTCCCCTGTTCTCCATTGGCTGGCCTAGTAAATGCTGGCCAGCCATTGGAGAAGAGGTCCCGTCACTCCAATCATGCCCCGTCCTTTTCGGATCGGGGGCGTGTTTTTTGCGAAAAGTCTCAGGGAGGAGACAACAGCAAAACACGCCCCCGAATCCGAAAAGGACGCTCCCTTTCTCCGAGGCATTTCTGCTGTGCCTCGGAGAAAGGCGGTGGTGTGCCTTTTGCTGTGCCTTGTTATTTATTGCTCATCTTGCCAACGCAGTATGCCTTCCACCTCTTTCTTTGAATATGTGCCTGTAACCCCGCAATGGCGAATTATAAATACTACAGTACTATAACGGAGAGCGCCTTATATACAATACATCACTGCTGGGCAACGATAATGGAATCGCCGCGCTGCACTTGGTGATCCCGTGACGAGATTGTGATGACGTTGTATCCGGCGAGATCTTACACTGTTAACACGAACTACAGAGGCAATGGAACAGATGCCCAGGAGATGGGAATACCCAGTACTAGTGACACCACCAGCTGAACTCACAGTGGACACACATAGTAAAAGTTTCACAGATGTGACCTCTGACCTCTGGTAGGAGACTGCCTGCAGTGAGACCTCCCCCTGGCCCTCGTGCTATTGCCAGGCGGGGTTACCTTAATATAAATATATATATATTATAGGCTTCAACACGGGCCGGAAATATTTGTTCAACCCACTAAGCACATTTATTTATTTTTTCTAAAAATGATGCCTGGAACTTACATTGAAGAAGTGGAAGGAACAGCTAATGTTTCCTGTCCCAGGAAATAATCTTTTAATGAGAAATGCATCCAGCGCTGCCGACCCCTTGGGTTCACGCTTCAAGGGGGAGGTAACCCAGCCCCCCTCTCGCCCACCACCAACGTCTCCTAATAGATTTTGCAGACAGACTTTCTGTCTGTTTGAGGGGATCAGAACAGGGCTGCGCATAAATCGTATTCCAGACAACGGGGATTCATTGCAGATTTCCGCTTCTTTTTTGATTTCTTTACGCAGACCCTCCATCAACAGGGAGGCGGTTAGCTTTATCGGTATTTTAATGTACCTTTAAGACATGGCGCCTGGAGGCGAGAACATCCCCTGCGACAAGCAGTAGTGAAGACGATGACCGCAATCTCTAAAGGTGAAACTGAGAATGCGTGTCGACCACAAGGTACATAACATCCCACAATACGCCACCATCTGTTAAAGGTACTGAACCTTCTTACTGTTCAGCGCACGCTACATTTCCACACGTACTTTGGCAGAAGGTCTCATTACTTCGAGGCAGAACTACGCGTTACTGAGTTATTATCTCAATGAATTGTGTATATTTACATCGCTGAAAGCTTCTTTCAATGCATGCTTTAAACATATCAGTATTTCTTTTATGTTTACCATTGCTTTTAAGGGGGGGGGAGGGCTATTTATATTCAAATGTGTTTGGCGCCATTTAGATTGAGAAAGCCTTCTTTGAAGGCGAAACGCGTCTCTCTTGCCAGGGGGTCGAGCGAGACCCGAGACATTAAAGAATGCCACACCAGACTTCCTCGAGTACGTGCCTTCTTCTTCATTGGAGTGGGATGGTGGATTAATTTAATTACAGCGGCTGCGGTTCAACGCTGTCCACGTAACACCAGTCGGCTTGTGGCTCTACATCTTGACCGCATTTTGTTTGGGAGCAGCATGGAAATGCTAAAGATAGAGCCCCCAGAGTTCGTGCCAGCAGGAGAATTGGGGATGACAGCAGCTGGGAGATGAGGATCTCGTAGGGGGGCGGTTTTGCCAACTGCCAGCATGGGGTCTGTTGTTTCCCCAGTCTAGAAAAGCCCTACTTGGAATACTGGCATCCTCTGGTGACTGGGCACGGCGGACGCCTATGCGGAAGCGGTGAGGAGCGTTCGGCATCAGTATTTTTTTCATTCTCGGATCTCCTTCGGCCCCGTGTTTATGTCTATTCTTCAAATATTCATTTAGGGGCATATCAACAACAACCGGTGATAATTATCGCTCAGCGCTCTTAGCGTGAGGATAATTATCGCCGGCTAGCGTGAATTTTTATCGCTGAGATAGCGTGCTATTAGCAACGCTTATCTCAATAGCGATAAAAATCTACACGCTAACAGGCTAACGTGAGATTATCGCTGGAAACCCAGCGATAATCTCACGCTACCTTGTTGATAGGGACAGGCAAACTTAGCCATGATATCCTCCTTCCATAGGATATCATGGCTAAGTCTGAAAATTAGCAGACGTAAAAAAGCAGCGTTAACCGCGGTTAGCGCTGCTTTTTTTGTCTCTAACAGGGTTAGCGACATTCTTGATAATAGGAGAAATGTCGCTTAGCGACATTTCTCCTATTATTTTACTCTGGAACGCCCCCTTTGCATCTCATTAGAGATGCAAGGGGAAGCGTAGAGTAAAAGGGTGCTAACATGCAAATTTGCGTGTTAGCACCCTGTTGTTGATAGGGTGCTAGTTTTATCTCTGCTTTTTTGGCTTTTAAAGCCAAAAAAGCAGAGATAAAGCCCTTGTTGATATGCCCCTTTGTGCTGCTAGTTTCCACCAACAGCGAGACAGTTCTCATATAAATGACTTTGCCTGCTGCTATTTAAATATACTGACGTGTCCTGATCTCGTTATGGTGAAGGCGGTTTGCGGATGTTTGGAAGGATGCCCTAATCTATGTGACTTTTTACTAAACTGCCAAGTAGCATTATGGGAGATGTAGTGCTTTCGGGGATAACGATGTTCACCGGGAAGCGGCCATTTAAGCTGTCACTGTACACACATGTGTTAATTGGCTCAGCGGTGTTAAGACATTCCCCTCAATCTCAAGGCCGTTTTGTGTTGGAAAGGAGATATCGAAGCGATCGCATCCGGGCACACAGCAGTATTATTTCCGCTTTTTCAGCGCTCAGGTCAAAGAGCAAAGGGACCTATTATTAACAGAACTAATATTGCGGGCTTGAAGAGGTCTCGGCTCTAAAGTGTATGGGACAATTGCAGCATGACTTTTTACATTCGTATTTTATTATTGGTTATATGAAGGGCTTATATTTTTTTCAAGAGGCTGGCGCCATTCTTAAAATAGGTTAACTGTTCACCCATTAGGCTGTCATGCAGTATGTTTATTTTAGGAATTACACAATCTGGTGGTATATTATTAGGGTGACCAGATTCTCAAAACAAACAAGCATTTACAATGCAACGGTCTCGGCATTGTTAAAGTTAGAGCTATTGCCATTCCTCATGACAATGCCGTTTCTTTAAATGTTTTCAAAACAAAAACATAAACAAAAATAATTTCATGAGCAATGCCAATAGCTCTAACTTTAACAATGCCGAGACCATTGCATTGTAAATGCTTGTCTTACATGCTGGAATCCTTCCAAGCCTTTCTGGCGGAGAAGCATGATTATATAAGGTAATATATATCGTCAAGGTGCATATATGTGGAGTTAAGCATAGTTAAACCATGCTTACCTACATAAACTTACCTTCATTATATTTTCTTTCTGTATATTTTAGCCCCAAGATAGTCTACAGTCAATATTATGGTGAAATACCTTAGTGATGGCAGAACAGCATGGCAAGGTTAAGCGGGGCTCATTCTTAACTTCACCTTCAAGGGTGAGCCCCAATTTTGTGGGGTGTGCTCTCAAAGAAAAGACTTTCCAGAATTAGAATTCATATTATAAATTGATTTAAAATATGAATGGAGAGAATAATTTACAATTAAGGCTCCCCGTTTTCCGTATTTACTGATTCTTACAGATAAATACAGAGGGAAAACCATTTATTTTCCGGTCTGTATTTATTTTTAAATCTGTATAAAAACGGAAATTGGGTTGTTTTTGAGTGATTCTAAATTCTGTCAATCATGCCTGCCTGCCAGGCCAATAGCTGTGCAGATTGATAGACAAGGGGATTAAAAAATATAGGGATTTTAGTAAAGAGCCTTAAACAGTAGTAGATTTGAACAGCCTTGATACTAAAATTTACAAATGTTCTTACAAGTAAAGATTTTACCATCTGAGTGTGTATATATCATTGAAATCTGTCGGGCGTTCAAGGCACGAGTGCACATTAACCGGTTAAATAAATGCAGAAATATACACATTTCTGCTTTACTTTTTTTACAAAACCTAAAATAAATATGGATAAATACAGGTAAAATTTGCACAATTTTTTTGGGGATAAATACAGGTAAAATTAGCAAAAAACAAACATGGATAAATACAAACGGAAAGGACAAAAATGTAAATACCATTAAACCGGGAGCCCTACTTACAATGCAGTCAGTGAGGTGAAACAAACATCAGCAGACTCTTTCCCTGAAGGAAGGGACATAAAAGTGATTGGCCAGAAGGACGGCTCACTTTAATGGACACCATTTCTTCTTCACTCTCCACTTGACCCTTCACCAGCCTCAATCCCAAACTTCTAGTTCCTGTTCCCATGCGACCTTAAATGCAGACTTTGCACGTTCTTCTCTAAAGCACTTCTCTAAGCTGTGCTCGGATGGAGAATAGCCAGCAGGCAGCTCACAATATCGTTGCTCTGTTAGAAGGGTTCTAAAATCGTGGGGAAATGTGCTTTGGGTGTGATAGGAACCTCCTAAGCACTACACACAACCCGCTTTAATGAGCCAACATCTCATTTAACAACACACAGGTGCTTTTAGTGGCATGCCTTGTTCATTCTCTGTGAGTGCACAGGAACCATTTCATTGATTAATTGAATATATATGTTGCCAGGATCACTGTGTAGAAGGCGGCTCGGGCTTGCTGCTTGTCAGAATTTAAATCCCACATTCCCTCTTCTGACATCATGAAATCCTCAACGGGGATCTATAGTGATTTTCAGCCTGAGCTCATTACATGCACATGTTAGGCCATTTCTATTTCACATGGAAGACGATTTGTATTCCGTGTTTCTGTTGTTTTAAAAGTACAATGTTTCTGTTGTTCCCCAGTAGGCACAATGCAGTATTTTAGGCACAACCAGGCACTGCCAGCCTAAAATAAACCCACTTTTTCAATATTTCTCCAACTTTAGGGACAGTAGAAACAATCAAATTGTTCTAGATTCACGATATAGATTTAAAAAAAATTTCAAATCATCAAAATTAAATGTTTTATTTCCTATCTTTATGTTTGTATGATATTGTACTGCTGGTACCTGGGCCGTGTGCTCTGCTTTTGTTATTGACTCCCTGGATTATTGCAATCCAGCCTGCGCCATTCCGTACAGATTATTGTTTTTTTCAGTCAAATTTTGCTTTGTGTTTTATATATTTGCTAGGTAAAAGCGCAATTTTTGGTTTGGAGTTCAGTTATTTCAGACAAAGTGTAATACACTTATTCCCATGGCCAATGTACTGTATTGTACCTACAAGTTCATAAACAAACGAGCATGATTCAAACTCCTCACCCACACTTTCAGAGCACTACATAACACTGGTCCAGCATTCCTCAAATAATCGCATCTGCTTTCACAAACCTTCCAGACACCTCCGCTTGTCCGCACTCCTACTTGCACACATCCCATGAATGCGGAAAACTAGATTCGGTGGTCGAGCATTCGCCACATCACTCCTAAAGCATGGAACGACCTGCCGCTACACGTAAGAGCCTCCCCCTCCTCACTTCTTGAATTCCGCAAGAAGCTGAAGATCTGGCTTTTTGAATGGCCCCACTAGGCGCTAGGTGTGCCTAGAATCAGAACAGTGCCTAATTTGTAAAAAAAAAAAAGATAAGTGCCAGGGCTCTAGTCAGTAGGCCTCTGAAGCTTGCACCACCCATATTTACTCCCTTCTTGGCCAGTGACAGTACTTATACAACTACTGCTAATCAGCACACTACAAGTGTGACAATTCAGCCAATTCCAGACCCCCAAAGCTATAAAAATAGCTTGGGTGGCAGGTGTTAGTTGTTTTGAATGGGTACTGACAACTGCTGTTCTGCTCATCTCTAATTTATACAAACAGCGCCACCATGTGGCAGCTGTTATAAGTGCCAGTGTTGACAAATAAGTGCTGGTGCCGAGAATTAAGTGCCGGTGCTGAGCTCAAGATAAGCACTGCCTGTTAAGCGCCAGAATACCCTCCCGGGAGATAGTGCGCTCTACAAATATGCATAATTTGACATAACATAACATGTTATACATGTTAGTGGTTGGTGCATGTGCTTGACTGCTGCTGAAGTTTGGCTATGCATAGAGTAATGTGTGGAGACTGAATGTAAACCGATTAATTTAGAACAATGGCAATAAATCAAAGATTTACATTTTGACAGAGAGGAAATAGGTGTGGCGTATCTTTTCTTGAACAAATGTAAATTTAAAAAAAATGATTTTTAGAAACAGGATACTGATACAATTAAACTAATAGGCTTAAATAATGGCATAATCTCAGCATCATAAAAGTTTGCATTATGTTACTCTATATATGAACTTTAATTGTTTGCCTAATCACTCCCTTGACTGTATTAAGAAGTTATACAGTTCTTGCAAAAGATAGCATTAAAAAAATGTGAGAGTCTTCCATTCCTTATATGGAAATGGTGCACTTAGCATGTAGGTGGTTTTGAATAATGTCATTCCTTTAACCCTTGGTGGTCTCTGAGAGCAAGTTATTGCAGGATCACTGTAATTCTTCAAATGTGGGAAAGAGTTCTGCATGACGAGAGGGGGGGTCTTGAGACCTCCCACTGACCCCATGAGTCTGGTTGGTGTTGTCTGTAGGCTTTGAGACCTATCATTAAACCCTCCAAGACTAGTCGGTCTCGCCCCATTGTGGGTTTTCTCTGTGCAGGTTTTCGTGGAGAGGCCGAAATGCATCATGCAACCTTCTGCTAAACCGATGTGAAAGTCAGAGACTTCTATGTACCATGTTGGTCCCGTTCAGGTTCCTTGTGTCGCCTTGTCCTTATTTCCTGTTCACTATGTCTACCAATCTCCTTATCTACTGTTTTGTCTCTCTGTGTGCCCTTTTTTAGGTCTCGGCTGCGAAGGCTGCACTTGCGCAGTCTCGCTCCGAGATTTAATGACTTGGAGAAGAGGGGCTTGAACCCGCCCCTCTTCTCCCCTGTTCTCCATTGGCTGGCCTCTTGAATGCTGGCCAGCCATTGGAGAAGAGGTCAGTCATTCCTATTAGGCCCCGTCCTTTTCGGATCGGGGGGCGTGTTTTTTGCGAGAAGTCTCAGGGAGGAGACAACAGCAAAACACGCCCCCGAATCCGAAAAGGACGCTGCCTTTCTCCGAGGCATTTCTTCTTGACCTCGGAGAAAGGCAGTGGTGTGCCTTTTGCTCTGCCTTGTTTTTTAAAGAATCAGCTCACGTTTCTTCAAAAACACTGTGATGATGCGCTATAGGCGAACGTCTGGTGACGTCAAATCATCCCGACCAAAATTCAGAGATTAGCCACGATCGAAGGAACATGGAACATCGACTATGTGACGAGTGAATGGAAGGTGAGCTGCGGAGCGTGAGGGCGTCCAAAATAGTTTGAAAAAAAAATCAGAGCTCCACATGGCTGCAGCTGCGCGCTGCACTCAATGCTCGTTTTTGTAATGCTTCTGACGTAGCCCTCCCACCCCTATTTTTCTTTCTCACGATCTGTCTCCTGTCTATCTCTATTTCCTCTGCTTCTCTGTTTGTAAATATCTCTGCCCACCTCACCGTTACCTCTCGCTGCCTTCCCCTCTGCGTCCTCCTCGTCCCTAGATCTTCCAACCGCCCTCTCTTTCTGTCTCTCCTTCACCCTCTTCCCTCCCTCGCCCTCTCTTACACAGTCACCGCATGCCTGTGTCTCGCGCCGTCTCACTGTCTCACACACTCCTGCTTGTTTCTCTGCCCCCTCTCCTTTTTCGTACCTCCTCTCTCAACACAAACCGAAAGTGCCTCCCAGCAGAGCACACGGGCATCCCAGCACTTTAAGGCACGGATGGCGTTTTGAAAGTAGCAAGAACGTGTCTCGCAGGCACCCCGCCCCTCGAAAAACACCCAGAAAAGAAGCGTTAATCTGCATTTCGCAAACGACGCCGCCAGAGTTCACGGCCCAGCGGTAACGACACGCAGACATTACGACTAATTTCCGAGATTACCGCCTGCGGTAAACGAGCCTGCGCGGGCAGACGCATTTGCGCGGTTTTTGCGCGCTGAGCCCACTGCATCTGTGGCATGGTTGTAGGTCGCACGGAAGTATTCGCAAGCCAGTGCTCGACACTTCGATCTATTTCAAGGTGTATTGATCCGAGGGCGCTGTTCACCACACAACGGAAATTACCGGGCACGAGTTGTCTTTTATTTCGTTTCGAATCCGCGAAACGTAGGTGCGCAGCCGATCGCGAACTCGCTTCCCGCCGCCGTTCTGTAGCCGAGTCGGTATATTTTTCTCAACCACATAAGTGGAAAAGATGGATACAACCCCGACTGCGCCTTGACTAATATCTGTATTTTACATATGCATTTTACAGGGCTGGATGGTGCATTTCTTTGGTTTTTGGTAGCTCATGTAGAAGATGTTTTGTTTCTTACTTCCTACCCGCCTGGTGTGTACACTCTCTGTCCTGCGGATTTTTTTCCCTGTGTTTCTAAATTGACGGGCAGTATTTTTTTTTTAATGAAAATCTGTGAACATCTTAACATGTCCAAAAAACATACATCACCCTAAAGTGAACGAGGTATTTTGAAGTTTTCCCTGTCTGAACTTGCACGAACACGAGGAGATGTAAGTGAAATAAATGTGTTCTCTCCCCCCCCCTCTTTAATCTGCTCTGCTCCTCCGCACTATTACCTCTAATGGAATGTAAACTTTTTGACAAGGGAAAGGGCAGCGCAGGTGACCCTAAACCGAGCTCGACCCCCTCAAGCCACACCTGAGGCATTTAAAACGAACGTGTTTGTGCGAAGGAACATGTTAACTTTGGGGGAAAGGTCAGAAGTGTGATTTTTGGCACCACGCTTTGGAAGAGCAGCAGGTATTTTCAGCAATGCTACGCGGCCTTTAAAGAACACGCGCTTAGACCTGTCTGGGGCAGAGTTTATTCCAACAATTCGTTGTAGCCTGCGCAAGATCACACAGTTCATTAACAGTCGCGGCGGAGCTGTGATCGACAACTTCAGATTTGTAACAATAACAAGCATTTACAATGCAACGGTCTCGGCATTGTTAAAGTTAGAGCTATTGGCATTGCTCATGACAATGCCGTTTCTTTAAATGTTTTAAAAACAAAAACATAAACAACAATAATGTCATGAGCAATGCCAATAGCTCTAACTTTACCAATGCCGAGACCATTGCATTGTAAATGCTTGTTCATGTCTCTTAACGCACGCTTGTGGCGTCTTCTGATCCACGTGTCTTCTTGTTCCAGTATTCCCGGACATTCTAAACAATCACTTCCCTGTTCGGATTCCTTTGTCTCTCCCGATTCCTTTGTCTCTCCCATGTCCTTAAATATACTTATCATTTCATTGTGAAGGCATGCGTGGTAAAGGTCTAAGCGCTGTAATTGTTGTGTGATAAAGGCAATAAGTCGTAATGCTTGCGTGGTACAGGCTGTTTTTCGTCCCCGTCTCTACCCAGAGCCCCCTGTCACTATGTCTCCATGCAGCAATTAGCCAACATTTTAAAACCAGAAAGTAGGAAACTTCGGGAAAAAAGCTGAGGAATGTATTTTCCCCATTGACTCCTATTGAAGCAGAGTCGAGGTGGGAGACACCTACAATAAGGCCATTTTGGCTTAAAAAATCGTGAGTCTACCACCTGAATCAGGTCTATTGACATGTAGGCCGTAGTCCAGCCTTCCTGTCCACATGTTTCCATATCCCCACGCTTACCTGTCCCTCCGCGTAAAACAGCATGTATGAATTTCATTTTATTAAAAATAAATGTACTTTTGTAATTTCTTCCACTATTCAAGCAACGGAGCCAAAAGAACACTGTTACCGTTTCAAAAAATAACAAATTACAAAAAAATTATAATAAATACATCAACATTAATAGTTGTGGCATAGCTAATATCAGGAAATCTTGAGTCTGCCTGGTTTGACTAACTGAGTTATATGTTTCATTTATTTTGAAAAACAGGCAATACGATTGCAAGTCAAAAGCAGCACAGCCTGTGAGGACCCAGGCCAAGGGCTGCTGGTACATTTCTAGTTTTATATTTTACTACACAGAACCCTGAATCATAAAAAAAAAATGTAGGCATTGAAGATACTATACAGAAGGCAACACTGCGTTGTTTTTATGTAGGTTGCAAAACAAAACTATGACAGAATGGACTGTGCGGTGGACAGAGAAGAACCCCACCTGCCCTCACCAACAGGGGGCAGTGCGACGGGTGCCCTGGCACCTGGCGCTGACTTCAGGGGATGCAGTGTTTTCAAATATATTGTGGACGTAAAGGCACCTGCTGCAGCTTCTTTGCCTCCAGCAATTCCCAGGCAACAATAACAAGCATTTGCAATGCAATAGGTCTCGCATTTACGTGAGTTCGAGCTATTGACATTGCAATGCCTTTTATTTTTGTTTTCAAAACATAAAAAAAGGCAATGTCATTTACAAAGCCAATAGCTCAAACTTGCGTAAATGCGCGACCTATTGCATTGCAAATGCTTGTTAACTTTCACCTACAAGACAGAGCAAGCTGTCTGGTTGCGAAACACCTATTCTGAACTTGCAGTGGACCTACTGTCTGTCCATTACTTACCATTGGTTGCCTTTGTCATTCATTTGCCTGCTTTTTTTTATTTCATGGCTTGCTTTCTTTTTCTTGCTTTTGTAGCTTTCCTGGAGCTTAGCATTTTTACGGTCCTTTCGATTGGCCAATGCATCCTCTATCGCTCACATTAAGGGAACTACTTTTGTTTTTTCATTCATGCCTTCATGAGAGTTTACATGTTTTCTAGCCCTTTTCCTCATGTGCTGCTTTTCCCTCTCCAATCCCCCCTCCCCTGCCAATGCTGGGTTGCTCCACACACCTGCTAGCTTGTCTGTTAAAACACAGCAATAGGGATATTATTGCTTGGGTACAGTTGAAGGGCAGACTTTAAAGGTTGCTTTTATTTTATCTTCTGCATTCCGCATTCCGCATATTGCACTAAAGCACAAGCTTTGGCACTCAGATTTTATGGTGCTGGGTGAAGGCTTTATGGTTCTGAGGGAAGGGCCATCTGTTGCACTCAAACCATGCCATTTATGAAGATCGAAATACTGTGAATGTACAATTTTGAGATGCCATATTATATATGTTTACTTTCCATTCAGTATTTTAAAGTGTGTGTTTTACTTTTCAAACAATAGAAACAAAACATTAGCAAAGCCAGCGGCTCATCATTCTAATGATAAAGGTGAAACCTATTGACTTTGCCAGTGCTTGTTATTTTGTTCCACTTTCAGTAATTCACAGCCTCCTCTTACACCATCAAACCATGATGAAGTATTTCTCCACTGTGGCACAAATGAATTGCAGACCCACACATGGTCCTCAGCCTCTTACTCTTTTCCCAAAGTGCTTTGTTCTTCAATATAAGATTAATATTTAAGGTCACTTTTTAACAGGCACACCTTTGCAGTGGTTCTCTCAAGTGTATGAAGTGTTCAATATGCCTTGCAATTAAGGGGATTTAACTGCAGTTAACCAGTCATCCCAATTATGAACAAGCATTGGTAAAGTCAGCTGGTCTGGCCTATGCAAGAGCTATTTGCTTTGCCAATGTGTTTTAGCCATGTTGTACACCAGCGTGGCTGCTGTTCAGAAAAGCCAAAAGTTAGTGGTGTAGAGGAGAGTGGCATGGAGTGTCGTAGAGTTGAGTGGAGTGGCATAGAGTGGAGTGGCATAGAGTGGATAGGAGTTGTGAAGTGTCCTGGAGTATGCATGGTGTGGTAGTACACTGCCATTACAGATTACATATTTTCAGTTGAAATGACCATTACATTTGCACAGACATACAGTTTTGCTGATAAAACTAAACAGTGCACAAACGATAATGAGTGGAAATGGCATCACCCATGTATTGATTTATTTTGGTGGTATTAAAATATTTGTTTTCAGCACACTTAAGAATGGCACAAAATGTGCCTCATTGGTGCTTTACTAATTCTGATATGATCAAAAAGTAAACACCAAGCTCCCTTGGAAGACAGAGCCTAACATTTGACCTCTGTCTTTGAATGTTCAGCAAATGTGACAAGATAAGAATAAATGTAAAGGCATGTTTACAGAAAGCAGTACTCATTGAAGAATTCAGTAACCAGGCTATGCTCCACTGGAGGTACAAAAACATGCTGGACAGCCTAAAGCAAAAAAAGACAGCAAATAGAAAGCAAGCAAATGTGAGTTACTAACTACAAAGCCAGTGGTAAGCAATGGGTGGAATATATTCCTACATCAGCTTTCAGAATGTCTCCAAAAGTCTTTAGCAACCAGACATCTGTGCTCAATAGGTCTCGCATTTACGCTAGTTTGAGCTATTGACATTGTAAATGACAATGCCTTTTTTTGTGTTTTCGTTTTTTAAAACATAAATAAAAGGCAGTGTAATTTATAATGCCAATAGCTCAAACTCACGTAAATGCGAGACCTATTGCATTGCAAATGCTTGTTCATTTAGCATGGGAATGTCTACTGGGTGAAAACTTTTGGTCCAGCTATTTTGGAATGTGGACAAGGCAACAGATTTATCATTACAGATGGAGCTCTCAGGCTACGTGAAAAAAGCGCCAAAACACTGTAGGAAACTTGTGGATACGGTGCTAATGTTGGGAAAAAGATGGGTGGCCATAACCTGCGGCAGGGGAGCAGCTACTACAACGACAGCATGGATCTTTGCTTTGTGTAACATGAACCCTGAAATGCATTCTACACTCCTCCCAAGAATGTCTTACCGTCACATTGGTTCCCAAATATCTTTGAGTTATCTCGTTAAACAGTTTACTCACTAAAGGCGACATCATGAGATATAGGACTAAGAGCCCCAGTAAAAAAAAAGGTTTATGCTTGGTGCTTTAAAGGTGTAAAGGATGATCAACGGAGGTGAAAGATGGAAATTATCGACATGTGATATTTGCATGTGTATGATACTCACCCAAAATTATTACGATTGAGAAAGAGTTGGCTACAACATTAATAATGTGAAATTATAGATAAAAAGGTCAACAAAAAGGTGCATTGGCAAGAAAGTCAAGACTAGCTGTACATAAAGTTAGTTAGTTGTTCTGCACAAAGAGGTAGATGGAGGTCATGCTTTCACAGACTTAAAACACTGCTATGTTTGGGCCCTTGTGTGGAAGGGTATAAAAGGTGTATTCATGGATTAAGTGCATCGAAGAAGCTCAGATGGGTTTGAGATGCAGTAGGGAAGTGCAGAGAGAAGTCGGAGATACTAGTGAGATATGTAAGGCTACTCTCTGGTTACATGCAACATGCAACCCCTTCATTCAGAATTTTAAGTTGATGATTAGAATGGGAGAAGAAAAACTATGCCCACACCAGCAATTAGCTAGTAAACCAGGAGTGACAAATAATGTTACATGAACCAAAGTAGCTTAGTATAGATGTGCAAACCCAGAAATAAGGAAGGAGAGTGGTGAAGATGCAGGGGAAAAAGATATGCAGAAGAGTATTGGAGGATAGGTGAAATGTCCGAAAAAAGAAGTAGAGGGTAAAAGAAGGAGTATGACATAAGTTAAAGTTACAATCATCTTCCAGAATACAGAGCAACATTGGATAGCAGAGCATCACCAATTTTTATACCCCAGAAAGAATAAGTGCTAGTGACAGGCCTTACAGTTCAAAGAATAAAAGGTGCATAACATGTATGCATTATGTGACAATAGGTAGCGTACCTCCAGAACAAGGGCTCAGTCAAGAAATGTTCAGATCCCTATATAGCTGCAATTAAATAAAAAATCCCACCTTACCAAATATGAACTGGATGATGTTAGGAATATAAAGAAATAAATGGTACTTGAATTGCTGCTCTCCACTGGAGAACTGTATTCTTCTCTGATAATTTCTGGCATTCAGTAAAGTTCAGTGTGCGTTCTGGTGTCCTTACAGACTACAGGTCAAACACTCAGAAGAACAGCCACCGACAAGACGATTCGGCTAGTCTGAAAGCATTCAAAGGCTATGGGGGCATATTATCAAGAAGCGGCGTTAAAATTATCGCCTCTTTAGCGGCAGAAAACTGCTGCTAAAGCGGCGATAATGGGCTTGATAATATGCCCTTGAGAATTCCCATAGAAGCCCATGTTCTGGTGTGAACATGGGCTTCTATTGGAATTCTCTGTGGCATATTATCAAGCCCATTATCGCCGCTTTAGCTGCAGTTTTCTTTCGCTAAAGCGGTGATAATTTTAACGCCGTGCTTGATAATATGCCCCGCAGTGCCTGACCCACAGCCATGACTTTTACTTCAGACAGCGCGTGGCTGTCGAGCGCAGCTAATTTCAAATAGTGACATACTCCCGCCCCACAGCCACTGAAACGCTGTCACTGACAGAAGAGGGAAGAATGACGAGGAAGTTCGTAAGGCTCTGTTCCTCTTAGGTTAGCAAAGACCTAAAAAAAACAGTGATTACCAAACCGGAATCTACCGAAACTAGGATTTGAGGAAATTCATGAATATGTAAAACAAAAATACAGCTTTAGTTTGAAGTAAAGAGAAAGGTTTCAATTTTAGATTCACTCACAAGCTCCAAATATTATTATAGTCTTGATGCTATTGGCATTGTAAATGACAATGCCTTGTATTTATGTTTTAAAAACAAAAACAAACATAAAAGGCATTGTTATTTGCAATGTCAATAGCTCACGATTCTCATTTTCTGTTTTATTGGCAGTGGCTGTGAGAACATCACGAGTCTCGTGGGAAAAGCCCGGCCGCCATTTCCCGAGTTTGTTTGCTGGGGAAGTTGAACCCCGAGGTCAGGTTTCTAGTTAAAGAGCCGGGTGTCAGTTCAATATTTCCCTTATTCAGTGATGTCTCCGAGGCTGGACGAGCCACCAAGAAGGACATAATCTAAGCGCCAAGAGCAGATGCCAGGGTTCGAGGAGCAGCATCACTATTGCAAGCTAGGCACCGTGCAAGGGACATCAATCACTTGTGCAAGAGGCCTTGTGTATACTACACACCAACAGTCACCAACACATTCTTTTTGTCAAGGAGAGGGGTGAAAAGTGTCAGCTGAAGAAGCTCCGAACTCCTCCGTCACTAGTGACCATCAGCCATCTTGTAGGGGGGCACTTTAGTGAAATGATACGCTCGTGTACAGACAGCTGATAGTGGCGCTGGACACTGGTACAAAGGACTGAGTGGTGGCGCTGGACACTCGTTCAAGAGGCAAAGGTCGGAAGTGGACCTAATGAGGAGCTGGGCGGTGAGGCTGGACACCCGTGCAAGATAGAGAGAGCGGTGAGGCTGGACACTCGCGCAAGAGAGAGAGAACGGTGAGGCTGGACACTCGTGCAAGAGAGAGAGAGCGGTGAGGCTGAACACTTGTGCAAGAGAGAGTGTGCGCTCACTGCTCTGCTTCTCTACGAACGCCGGTAAAAAGACCCATTTCAAGAAGGACGTTTCTCATATGAACTGACGCAATCCTGTTCTAACATCAGCCCGCACCCTTCAACCAATAGATCTGTCTTATTGGTGTATGACCGGCTTTCCTGATGCATGGCGATCTATTATTCGTCAACATTTGCGGAGTTCAACGTGACGTTTCTTCCAATTGGTGGAATCGGCTTGTGAAACGAAAACAGACGGTTTCGATTGGCGGAGCTGCGCCCGAGTCGACAACAGCTAGAACAGGGAAGCGTTCGTGGCAAATTGCTTGTAGTGGCGGCACAGACACCGGAAGTGGGCAGGTCAAGACCTAAAGTATAGTTAACGATGGGCACCTGAAGAAATATGATTTCCTTCTAAGGGGTCTCACTGATACTTAGTCCATTCAAACCAATAATAAAGAATTTGGCACAGAAGCTGAACTATAAAAGAACATTTTTATTAAACTCAAATGAGTGTGACAACGTCACACAGAAGCCGTAGCAACTGAATGAGGTAGTCCATAGAATGGTCTTACTTCATGTCTTATATACTCTTTATCCTGCCCCAGGCATATAAGGGAGTTGTACCAATTACCTTCCTAAACACATGGAAAATCTGGAGGGTCAGCAGGTGAGTAGCCTTTGGGGTTTTAGCAGGATATGGGCAAAACATTATAATTACATAGTTCACAAAGGTTAATCTGATTTAGATGGCACTGCAGGGCATGGCATGATTACATGTACAGTATCTTGATTGGCAATCTCAGACAAAGATCGATCAGGGAAATTGGCTTTGCGAGGTCAGTTTCAGGTGAAGAGGTCAGTTTCTTACAGTTCATTCCAGAGTCAGAAAGAAACCTAGTTAATGTATACATAGACTAAGAAGGCCAGGCCACTTTGTTCGCCAGGCTACCTTCACAGGCCTATGTGAGGGCAACACAAAATGGTGGCACAATAAAATGGAGTCAGTCTCGAGAATTACAGAACCTCACACCTGGGGTGCTAAAAGTGGCTGGTGAGAACGTGAGTGGTGCGCGCGAAAGTGATCGCGTGCTGTAAGGGTGGTGTGCGCGCACCATGACGAGAGAGGAAAGCCAGATGGCACCTCTGCTCGTCATTGTGCGCGTAACCGCACGCTCTATGCCACCCGGTCGAACTTTTGAAAGCCCACTCACTAAATGTCTCGCCAGAGTAGCGCATGCGCTGGCTCAGACGAGACCTAAAAATGTCAAGATAACTCTGGTGATTAATGGGTCTGCTGAAGAGAAATCAGAGTTTTCTCAAGAGGAAGTTTTGATGCATGACAAGGTAGCACAGAGGGTTAATATGCCTGCTGCAAAGGACATGCACCATGCAGATCAAAGAAATACATGTAATGTAAATAGTTCAGTGGGTTACTGCTTTTGTCACAGAGATCCTTATGTTACTTGAAGTTTATAAATTAAAATCTTAACTAAGCCTGGGCGAAGCACTACGCTACGCTCGCGTAGTTTGCGAAGTTCGCGCTACTTCGCACTACGCGAACTGCACGTAGCACAGTGCGAACACGCGTAGCGTAGTGTTGCGTAGTGCTGCGGTCATTTTTTGCTTGCTCGCGGTCCTCAACGTCAAGTTGGCGACCGCGAGCAAGCAAAATGACATCCCGGCGAGACTTTTTCCTTGTTCGCGATCAGCAACATCAAGTTGGCGATTGCGAGCATGGAAAATAAACCTCACGGCGAGATTCCCAACACGAGGAGGTCAGGTTTCTCATTGCGAGTGGTCGCGTATGCTCGCGACCGCTCGCAATGAGAAACTACCAGTTCGCGTTGAGAAAGCTGCCGCTCGAGTAAAAATCTACTCGAGCAGCAGAAAACTACAGCTCGCACTGTGCAAGATGCCATTTTCAATGATTGCACAGTGCCGGTTGCTTGTCCGCACTCTGCAATCATTGAAAACGACATCTGGCACAGTGCGAACAAGGTACTACGCAGTTTGCGAAGTGCTACGCGTAGCTCGCGTAGTGCGAACTGCACTTTGCGTAGCTTCGCGAAGTGCTACTTCGCGAACTACGCCCAGGATTCTTAACATAGAACATTGACCTATTAACTGTCATCAAAGAGCTGCATGCAGACTGCGAGGTATAGATGAAACCTTATGCCTTTCTACCAGGTCTTTCATTATCTTAATGTCACAAAAATAGTTCATTTGATTAGAAATCAATTATTATTATTAAAGAGAACCCCCAACCATGGTGTTACATTTTAAATTCTAAGCTTGTGCTTCTCCATACCAAGCACTCTTAAACTAAACGGTCTACCAGAGTGGATGATATGTGACTCCTACACCTTATAGTCCTCTGTCTTATGTAACATTTCCTATACACTGATTCACACACATATGATTCATTGGCTCTGTGTGATGTGAGTGTGTAATGTAAAGTGCTCTGACACCCTACACTTGCATGAGAGGTGCTATAAAACAAATGAAATGCATGAGAAAATAGTGATTATGAAGACTTGAGGAGCACTGTAAAGTGTGGTAGGGAATCCATAGCGAAGGAGGTCACTGAGGGCGCCAACAAACATTGTTGCACCGGGAGCTACCAGCGCTAAGACCGGCCCTGCTTACCAATTGCCTCAGGGCATGTCGCGTGAGCGAGAGAGTTCCCCCCCGGCCTGCACCATCTCTCACGCCCCCTTCTGGCAGTCTCCAAGGACAACTGCACATCCTTAGTGGAGGTAGATCTGACCCAAACATAAATGTGACAGGTGGCGGTCTTTGGCGTAGCTGCCAAATTTTCAGTTTGAGTTTGCTTACGTGTGACATGTTCATGTTTTCAGGCTGACTATGTGTGACATGTCAGTGCCTTACATGGATGGCCACTGGAATTATGCGGCAGGGGCTCACCAAATTATGTGGCAGGGTTGTTTTAATTATGCAGCAAGAAAAGGCAAATTATGCAACAATGCAGCACATTTTTTGATACTATTGCTTCATTATTTTGTCATTTTTAAAAATGGTAATACTGTCTGGGCAAAAAGGTCACTTCATTAGTACCAGTTTAACAACCAAATACAGGAAAAAGCTAGTGAAAGATGACCAGTTAACTTTTTCAAAGGGTCTTTCACTCCACGTGACCCCACGTCACCACGTTTTTAATAACTTTTGCTCCATTTGAGTCAGAAACAATTTATTTTTGTTAACTTCCATTGACTATGCGGCAGAAGATGGATTATGTGGCAAATGCTGCAAATCCATACCTATGCAGTAAAAAGCCACAGCCATGGAATCGCATAATTTCAGTGGCCCTGCTGATGTGTGACACTTTGTGTGACGTCAGTTTCGAGTAATCTCATCTCTGAAGTTCGAGATTTTACATGTATTGCCACATGTAGTGCAAAACTATGGTCAACACGCCTGAAGTACTTATACAAGGTCACTCACTTAGATGCCTTTTCTAATCTGACCGTCCCTCTTGCATTCTGGGACCTTTGAGCCCATTCTTCATCGTGTAAGAGTAACAGTCAAGCACACACTGGGTAAGTACAGACAAGTCTACAAGTGTCCGTGAGTGGACATGCATGATTATTTACATGGGCACAAGCAAGAAAGGCTGCTGGTGATCAGCTATAACGCCTATTGTAACTGCAGAATGATGTTTACGTTTAGTCTCTAATGCAGCCAGCTCAGGTTAAAGGGCCAGTCCTTTCTTTGGAAATATGTAAGTGCCAACATGTGACTTGTTTTCTGGCTAAAGAGCCAGGGCAAGCCAAAAGTCTCAGTCAGAAGCCATCATACACATTGGACCAGAAACAATTATTCACGTTGAAAATTGCCTCCAGTCTCCAGACCAAAGACATTTTAAATATGCATCTTTTTCTATTTCTTTAAAATGTTTTAACAAACAATTGGTCCTGTAAACAAAAATATGCCATGCTCCGTGTGTGAAATTCTCTTTCTCTTCCTATTGTGATCCTGCCACTGGTACGACTTGTACAGCTCACTTTCGTTGTGAGGGGCTGAATTCTGCCCAATGACTGTGCAGCAGCGCTACATTAGGACCATGGCAGGGGAGCTGTGCCCTGCACAGATGCCACGAGAAGCTTTATCGTCTGTGACATGTTGAGTAGGCAGGGTCCAAGTCCAGGAGGACTGGATTTAGAGGAGCGTACAATGAGTTGACCTAGGTAACCTTTTTTTATTTCAGGCCATCAGTCCCTTTTTATTTATTTACTTATTTCTAAAGTTTCATAAAGCATGAACCTGACCTTTACGGGTATCAGAGCACTTTACAAATGTTCTGGATACAGGTAGAATAAACAACAACATCATCAAGGACAGAACAAGGTGCCACAGAATCCCCAAAGCGACCCCCTCAGGCTCCTCACTAAAAAAACAAGAATACAACCATAACACACGATAAAAAAACATAAGTAAATAAAATGGGATATATTGTGACTGGGAGTAGCGTTCACTGAAGAGGGAGTTTGTGAGATCTACAACCAGGGCCGGCTTTAGTGCTGGTGGCGACCTGTGCGACAATGTCTGTTTGCGCCCCCCCCAATGACCACCTCTGCCACAGATGCCCACACTAGCACCCTTTAACAGTGCCTCTCAAGTCTCCATAGCCACTGTCTCCCATATTCATTTCGTTTTATAGCACCACTCATACCAGTTTAAGGTGTCGGAGCACTTTATACCACACACACATTGCACAGAGACAATCATATGTGTGTAAATCAGTGTGTAGGAAATGTTACATCAGACAGGACTACAAGATGTAGTGTAGGAGTAACATGTCATCGATACTGGTAGGCAATATAGTTAAAGTTCTTATTCAGGAAAGGCAGAAATTCAGAATTTAAAACACAACATCATTGTTAAGGGTTCTCTTTCATAATAAGAATTGTTTCCTACCCAAATGAACCTTTTTCACAAGATTAGGATAATGAAAGACTGGGCAAAAAAACATATCGCTCTAACATACCTTGCAGCAGCTCTTGGGTGACAGTTAATAGCTCAATGTTCTATATTAGGATTTTGACTTAGAAACGACAAGTAACAATATGAGCTCGCGTACAGAAGCAGTAACCACTGACCTATTTACATTATATGCACTTCATTATCTGCATGGTACACTTTCTTAGCAGCAGGCATTTTAACCCTCTGCACTACCTTAGGATGAGTCAAAATTTCCACTAGACAAACCTCCTGTCTCTTTCCAGAAAGACGATTAATCACGGGACTTCTCTTGACATTTTAATTGATGTCTGAAAGTTGCTGGAGGCCAGAAAGGAGGCAGCAGGTGCTTCTAAAATGATGTTACACATTTTCAAAAAAGAACCCCACCCCAAGTCAACGCCCGGTGCGGTCACACCGATCGCACCGCCCTAGAGTCGGCCCTGTCTACAACAGAAATGTGTTCATCAGTATCACTTTAACTTCTTTCTTGAAAGAGGCAGTTGAGGGGTTCAGTCTGATTTCAGGGGGTAGGAAGTTCCAGATTCTCGGGGCAATACCTTAGAAGGCTCGGTTATATGTTTTATTTTTACAGAATTTCTGTGGTTTAGCAGTAAGGTGCATGGTTCATCATATATAATGTAGGGACGAACATGGGAAACTAGACTACCGTGAATGAACACTTCTCTCATTTTCTAAGTAAAACTTCATTCTCTTTGTTGGTCTCCCTACATTTGGTTAGTGGTTACAGCAAGGATAGCAGCTCTGAATATATCACTCATGAGTGAATGATATTTACAAATCTCAGTCACCCTCAGCAGGAAGTTCTGGCACAATACAAACATAATGGGCTCTGTACACAACAGTGTCACACAGTAGAGCAAACTTTCCTTGTTCCTATTAGTGATGGCTTTGAGCAGGACGGCTGTAGGGCGGCGCGACCGGGGAGCACTGACCTCAAGGCCGGCACTGTATTTAGCAATAACTTAAGATTTAAAAGCACCTCCTGCAGAGTTCTTTTGGTGGCAAGCTTTCAGGCAGCAATAAAAATGTCGTGATAACTCTTGTGAATAATCTTCCTGCTAGACAGAGAGATTGGAGTTTTGGCTAGTGGCATTCGCCATAAAGTAGCACAGAGGGTTAATAAGCCTGCTGCAAAGAACATATCTGTATTTCAAGTGGATAGATGAGTGGATTAGTAAAGCCAGCCGTTATCATCACTTTAAAGCAAATGAAATGTTTGTGATAGAGGGGCTATAGTGAGATTAAGAGCACTTTTGCCGGGTGATAGTGAGGGAATCCGAGGAGGAGGTCAGGGCGGGGGGCGTAGCAAAAAGATTGTTGCACAGGGCGTCACCAGCACTAAAGGTAGGCCCATCTCTTATAATGTGTTTACGAAAGACCGAAGTGTACAGCTGGTGGTGGGAGATTGCAGGCGGTGGATTACCAGGGGCTCTAAATTCAGTTTTGCCTGGGGTGCTCTTCGGGCAAAGACCATCCCTGTCAGCCAGTCATGACTTTTCTTGGGTAAAATAAGGTTGCATTCTGGAACCTGCAGTTTGTTTTTACACTGCTGACTGAAAAGCCACCACTTGTTGAAGATGTCACACATGATAACATTGGCTTTGCTAAATAAATGCTCTTTTTCATTAGTTGAACAACAAGTAGGAAATGCCATTGGTGGGGATTTGTGGAGTGCACTGTTTACTGTACATTTTATCATGGGAATGCAATTCCAATCAGCAGTATAAAAGACTAATGCCAGCAGCTTTTCTGACCAAAATACAAGCTGGTCTGAAATGTACTGTTTCCAATAGATAGCTGTTGGTCCGCGCACTGCTGATCCCATATGTACTTCTCAATGACACCATCCGTGCTGGGACACAATAATCCTGCAAAGTGTGCATACAGTTTCCGCAATACCGCAGTTGCCGCAATACCGCAGTTGCTCATAAGCACTTCTCTCGAGGCTGGAAAACCCATCCATGGACATGCACAAACTACCCCGATGCGAAGGTCTCTAGTCTACACAGACCACCATGCCACATAGCGCCACAAGGCGAGCGCTCACTGAAATGAAAAGCCACAGTAGCATTCTTCCTGGCATGGGAACAAGCCCTAAAGGCTATTTAAAATAAAATAAATTGATGTGATGTATGCTCAAGAAGAAAGAACACAATTATGTGATGCATATGGCTAGTTTACACCCTTCCCTTAGGAAAAGTATGCTGAGGTAACGGAAATGTTAACCAAATAAAGGTCAATCGAAGTAAGGTGGATATAGTGAGACTTTGCAGGAACAGGGATAACATTAACAGATTCGCGAGACCCTCAGCCTCCCGGCACTAGGTGGTGTCCAGGCGTGGCTCCTCCCTGGGAGCGGAGGAGCGTCGCCCCACAAGCCCCAGAGCAGACAAATAAGAAGATAATAAAGGTTATTTATTACCCTTTTATTTTTCAGAAACCCGGCCGAATCTAAGTGTTGGGATGGGCGGAGCCAGTGGTGCCGAGTGGCAGCAGCAGGGAGCTGTGCGGTGCACTTTAAAATGCGTATACCTCCTTGGCCGGCCGTCATGCGATGACCAGCCAGCCATGCGCATTTTAAAGTTCTCTAATCTAGCTGTCTCAGACAACTGAGAAAACGCTGGCCTTCAGAGCTCTTAGGAGTGCTGAGAGAGCTTGTGCTATCCAATCTTGGCGCTGCCCTCATGCTGTGAGAGCAGTGCCAGGATTGGGTAGTGCAGTTTCTCCGCCTCACTATCCTTGGTCCATGCCAGCCGCCACTCTATCTATCTGTTCTGCTGGGTCACGATAAGCCTTCAGTGGCACAGGCATTGCTGGTGATGTGGACCTGATCCGACATACTGTCTCCCACTGGCAGCCGAAAAGATACACCAGAAGTTCTTCTCCCACATGGGACATTGCTACACACCTCCGCCTCCTCTTTCCTTTCGCTTTTAATTTTAAAAGCTCCTGCCGCTCTTTGCTGCTTGTACCAGTGACATCCCCCTTACTATAAACACAGTAACCATCTCTGCTCTCCCCCAGCAAGCAGATAAATGCATCACAGGTTAAATGTAACCAATGAATGGCCTGCAATAGAATGTGGGCTCAAAGTCTCTTGAAAGATCTGGAGCTTGGAATGAGAACTTGACTTCAGACAATGTAATGTTAGATACTATAAGTCCTTCTTGAAGGTGTTTAAAGAGATGCTTTAACGTCCAGCCAGAGATTTTTATCAAGGAAACTTGACATGCTCTTATATATAAATCTTTTCCAAAAATTGACCCTAAAAACAGGTTATCCCAAACACACCCATTCACCATTTTTACGCATGGTTTAAGAAATGACATAAAGGGTGGGTTATCCTTATGAATAGGGCCTTACAGACTGAGTAGCACACGAATACAAGAAAGGAGGAAAGAGAAAAAGGGTCATCTTTTCGTTCCATGCCTCGCTCACTGATCTCTAAGATGTCTGAACCTCGTGTTGCGGATGTAAAGGAGCTTTTTCAAGTAGGACCAGTGCATGGCTGTGGGAAATTGGATTAATATTTGTGAGGGGAGACCACCCACCTCAAGGAATAATCACAATCATTGTCAGGGGAACCCTCAAAATCACTAAATTAAACTGAGCTCAAACTCCTTGGTAGCTGCGGTACAGAAGAACAGGCTCAAATTAGGGCAATGTTTAAAGTATGCGGCTCCAAAACAGTAATAAAGTGGAAATGCATTGCAATAAAAATCCAAAACCAATTTAGAAATATTTAGTAAAATAAACAAACTCAGTCCAAAATGACAAAAATCCAATATGGGGAACCAGTGATGTGAATTTTTTAAGTTTTAAGTTGGAATGGCTTCAAGAAGCATAAAGTGTCAATAATAGTCAATGGTCGCAGTAGACCCGGGACTTAGGCGCAATTGACGCTGACCATGATGGAGTGCGATGGAGTTCGAGTCGGATAAACCAAGCAGGTATTTAAGACAAGAATTGTTAGCAGTACTCTTGTATAGCAATGCTTGGGGATGCTGCAGCTTGGTTGAGTTCTATGACCACTTCAATGCATTACCTTGTTTCTTCTTGTGTTTTTAACCTTGTGCAATTATTGTTGGAAATGTGGTTATGCATGCCTTATGTTTTTCCTCTCTCAAGGTGTCACCAGTACGGACTTAGAAGAGCATTTTTCCTCCTCCTTTTAGCACATTGTCATCCATTAATCTGTCCTAACACCTTTCATTGAAAAGCAGTGATGTTTGCTTAAAACTATTAAATCTGATTTTGCATGTATGTGTGTAGATATTTATATCTAAATATACATATAAATATATTTAATCCCAATAAATGCCCACCTTAAAATTAATTTCCAAAGACGCCACTGGAAGTACGATGCTGTAAATTAAAAAATAGATTAAAACAGCTTCTTTTGGGGCAGTACCCATAAAACCTAAAAACAGTTCAATAAAATACACAGTATAAATAAACATGATAAAAGATTTAAAACAACAAGGATTAATCACATAACATATACAAAATTTTAATAATATCCCTTAATATAATACAAAAAGTGTCCAATCAATGTTTCCCATGAAGACTTTGCAATCGCTTTTGATCAGTGGTCGAACATTCCTTAGGTATCTATGCAGCCAGCAGAAAACAACAGAGTCCAAACCCCAGCGGGCTATAAGTGTACATTTTGAATAGGTCCATGGCAAATTTCACCCTGAGAAAGCCCATTATTGTTCCTCAGTTGCTTCAGCCATTTTGCCTTGGGACTGGAATAAATTGACCAAAAAAGCAGAAAATGTATTTAATGCTCAACCCGGTCTGAGCAGATAAGACAAAATTTAGATTGTGTTCCGGAAGTGTCCCCCAACTATGTGTAAAATGGTTTAGGCTAGTGCGGAACCTAAATTTTACAAGCAAGACTTTAGCCGCTGTTGGTTCTACTTCATGCAGGTAATACTCACATCTGGGTATAGACTTCCTAGTGAGCAAGGTCATAGTCAAACTTCCATTGAATAGGTTTATGACTATCAACCCCCAGGACCACTTCCTATTCATGTATTTGACATCATGCGCCAGCCCAGTGGCAATAAACCCAGGAGTGTTCCAAACTTTGAGCATTCCTAACTTTCCTAGCAATTCGTGGATGTGCCCGAACCAGCCCGATGATCGATTTCCCGCGAGGCCAAGGACTTCATATTAAGTCTCACTATAAGAGCTTACCTCGGGTGTCCCCCACAGTTGGACCCAATCCTAAACAGGTCTAAATTTGGAAACAGATGCTATGTCCATAATCCCAAACTCCAAGAGCGAGGTACTGTGGGGATACTCAAACAAACAATGCACTTTGGGCTAGATCAAATTTGGAATGAATTGGAACGCAAGGATTGCAAAGTACATGTTTGGATATTTTAGGGATTTCTGCTGCTTTAACCTCAAATGTCCTTTTTAATACATTCAATAATTTTGTACCAAGACTTCACTATATGCCTAAGTCTTATACAAACACAGAACTTGTCAAACTATTTTAAAATGTAATGTCTTTATTGCAAGGCGATGTGATATTAGGATTTCAACTTAGCAATGGGGTGATACATGGGAAATACCAGCATAGTAGAGCATTGAGCAAAAATGTTACTCGAGTAACTGTGCTGTAATGTAGTATGTTTTTGAGCATCACCTCTTTCCTCCGGTATGTATAGATTTGCTGAAGAATAGACTTTTGTGGTCCTTGGTCAACAGAGTTCTGGGAATGGTGGAAGTCTGAAAGGAAAAATAACTTGTGTAGAATACTCATATCCACTAAAGGAAACCCTTTGTTCAGGCCATAAGATCAGGTATTGACTGCCAGCCTTTTGGCTTTGTAACTGATTATTTTGTTTTATCATGGTTTTTGTAAACCTTTACAGTTGGAGAGCTGTTGGTCCCTTGCCAATATAAAACAATTGCTGGAAGCAAACAGGTATTTTGGTCTCAAAAAGCACACATTGACCTAGGAGCCCAGGCACCGAAGGGAACCACCTTGTGTGTGGATGTGCGCCACATGAAACAGCAGAACTCACAGTGACAAGGAGAGAGAGTGAGGGGACAGGAGAGAGGGGGAGAGATAGAGAGAGCAGGGGAGGGAGGGGAGAGGGAAAGGAAGAGGGAGAGGTAGAGAGAGAGAGAGAAAGGTGGTGATTAATGCCCAGAAATATAACTTGTGGGGGAATACTTGGCAAAGAAAATGCACAAAGACATCACACAAAGCTACATTGCTAATATGTAAATAAATATAATTGAAATGTATTTGATGTCATAAAGATATTTCATAAGAAGCTATTCAATGTAAAAGATATGATGTATAGATTGAGCTCATAAGGTTAGGATTAGGGATCACAAATAAAGTCCAAGGCAATTTTCTCAGATTCCTTCAAAATATGACATTGGACAAAAAAGGTTTAGGACCTTGTTATGTTTTCTCTGTGCTCTAAACAGGCCTCCTGAGTTAAACAGCACTGTTCAACAACAACAAATGTAAACACACATATAAATATTACAAGCATTTACAATGCAATAGGCCTCGCATTTGTCAGAGTTAGAGCTATTGGCGTTGTAAATGACAATATCTTTTACCCATGTGTTTTAGTTTGGAGTTTAGTGGATGTATGTTGTGTGGAGTGGAAGTATGTGGGTTGTATTAGAATTTTTAGTAGTGGAATTGTGTGAGGTGAAATTGTGTAGTGTGGAGTGTATTTGTGCAGTGGCATTATGTGGCAAGGTGAATAGATAGGGGAGATAGGGGCGAAAGCTTCACAGAATAAATAGAAGGGAAGATAGAGAGGTATAGGTAGTTTGTGCAGGAAGTGGTGAATGAACTCAGGTCAGAGGAGCAGAAAGAGTGTGTGAGAAAGAAACAAAGAAGGGGAGAGCAGGCGTTAGATGCATAAAGAGGGATGGCCTGTGAACGGAGAATACACCCTAAGAGGAGAGGGAGATCGTGGGTTTGAGCAACGGAAACCTTGAAAAGGCACGGAATAGAAACTGTGCTTAGTGTGTGTGAGCAGGCACTTTAGAGAGGAGATAAGGAGTGTAAGGGAGGGATGAGAGGGGGTAGTGGGTTTGTGGGGGAGAGTTGACACGGTTGTTGGAAGTACAAGGGAGAGATGTGTTGGATTGGAACTGTTTGTTGTGGATTTGTGTGGTGTGATGTGGTGTGATGTGGTGCGAAGGTTGTGTAGAGGAAATATGTGGTGACATACCTTTGAATGTTGCCTCCTAGAATGATTACTCATCCATGCTCAAAATGGCGATCATGTGTTTGCTACTGCTACTTATTATTGTAGTTTCACTTATAACCAAATTCCCTCATTAAACAGTGATAGGCTTTACAAGGTAAAGCTTCACTCACTTCTTGAACGCATTTTCACTCTCGTTTTGAGGGCTGTCCAAATGGCCGGGCCCTGTGCCGTGACTAGTGTGACTGTTATATAATGTGACGTTTCAACGCGATCATTTAGATCGCGGTACATTACATTGCAGTTATTACAACACAAGTCGTTACAACGACTTGCCCTAGAGGCGCTGGACTTAGGAATGGTGTGATTTACTATTCCACCTCCAGTGTGTGTAACAGTAGGGAAGGTGTTGGAATAGTAAATCATTCTATTCCTTAGTGTAGAGCGCCATCTAGCGCAAGTCGTTGTAACGACTTGCGTTGTAATGACCGCGATGTAAATGTATCGCGTTGTAAAGGTCATTCGCCGTTATATAAGCATGGAGCTCTTACTTTGATTCTGTTTGTGTGAGCCTTGGTCTTTCAAGGAGCCTAGGCACCTCTTACTACAAACTCCTGAAGGTATATTCCCCTCCTTCTTACATATTGTATAACTCCAACTCTTGAAGAAATGTAAGGCCGGGTTCGGTCTATCTTGGCACCTTCAGTCAGGCGCAGCTGGATTCCAGTTGTTTCTGCAATACTTGTAAAAGTCTGTTTGCTTCATCCTGGCCTTTGCTGCATACTGGCCATACCAACCACCTCTGCAAAGCACCCATGTGTTCTGCATCAAGACTGAAGAAGCAGTCAGAAACCTGAACCAGAGGAAGGATTTTACAAAAGAAGCAGAGGCCCAAGATGTGTTCACTGCTGCATTGTTACTTCCCTCGTCGCTCAGCTGCCCTAACATGTATGTTCATTGCACTAGCATGTTTCATGGCTGCACTCCAAAGCACAGTGAAGCAATTATATGTGTCACCATCCTCTTCTACACACAGTTATTATGATTATTTTTTAGTAGCTGTTGTTTTTAAATTATGGGTTGAGCGCGTGGCATTTTCTTCTGAGGCATACAGTGACATTTTGGGAGAAACAGGGGCCATTTCACCCTACACTGAAATGCGATTCGGGCACCTGTTTGTGTCATTTGAGGTTGATAGGCAAGTCTAAAAAGTGACTTTCCGGTGCCACGAAATAGTGCTGTGAGCAAAACAGTATTCAATGTACTTAAGCCTGCTGTGCCTGTTATCTTTTCTCAATTCGACTTCAGCAAACTGTTTAAAGGTCTCTTTTGAGTGACATGCCTTTCCCAGCCAAGAGAACTCTCAGGACTGTCGACTAAAGTTTAGGTGTTTGAGGACTATGATTTCGGGAAAGTAAATCTGACTTGGGGAGCATTGCTAAGTATTTTTGAATGTCAGAGGTAAAAATAAAATAACCCCCAGCATGCTTTCTATGGCTACCATGGCAACAGTGGAACAAAACATCCTGCTAATTATTACACCCAGGGGGTCTTATCAACTTGCAAAGTTATGCACACCTCTTCCAGAGAGCACGAGCAAAACACACGAAGCCACCGGCAGGAAAATGTCGCCAGGATGTTATCTTCTCCAGCCTGCATGACAAGAGCAAATATGAGCCAATGGGCAGCAGCAGTTCACAACTGCACTCACAATGCAATAGCAAGCATTTGGCAAAGTCAACAGGTATGGCTTCACTGTTGTGCATGTAAAGAACAGAAACACTATAGGTGAGTATACGTGCATAGACAACAACACATGTAGCATGTCATGGCACATGCACACGCACTCACATGCATACAGACCGTGTGCATCAGGCACCACACAGGCAGCACATGCATGTGCGCATCTCTGGGTGTATGTTCTCTGTGCACACACAGCTGCTTACTGATGTTCTCGATCAAGTGGCCTGCCTAAAATAAAACAACTAAGAACTACAAAATCAAAAGCGTGGTTTAAATCCGATCTGTTTGTCACTACATGCACTGTAAGCACGACTGGAGAGTCTGCCAATCCTTGACGTTTAGTGGAGAACACCTGAGCACTGTGATTGGCAGGTGCTACAATTAATACATGTGTAGTCACAGTAAATCTGAATTTATACTTCCTCATCAGTTCTTGAACATGCCTTTAAGGCACCGCACAGGGCTAAACACAGAAAACAGACTTTAAAAAACCCACGAGGGTTGACTTTAAAGTGGTGCCCCATAAAAAAGCACACTCAAGTTGAAAACAGGCTTACTTAGTAATTTATGTATTTATTTATTTATTTTAGGAGTTTTATATAGCGCTGGCTGGATCCGAGGGTATCAGAGCGCTTCACAGCATGTACAATTATGTGCAAATAGATAGTACAGTTAGTATGGTTGGACTTGAGGGTTCAAGCCAGGTAAAGATCGAACAAAGGAGCGGACGGGTAAAGGGGCGTGGCGGGTGCAGGTCAAACAAGACGAGCTTCCGCGAGGATTCCCTGTTCAAACAGGACGGGTGTCCAAAAAGTTTTCTTGATCCGAGTCATTGTCGTAGTGCTGCTCTTGCAGGGGGAAAACAGAACGGAGAGAAATCCACGCTCAGATTTGTGAAAACATTCAGGGGACCAGTCCTGCATGTGGCTTGGGAGGGGCATCCACTGGTCAGGAGGCAAAGATGCGAAGAGGCACAGCTTAACACTGAATAATTACTCAGGGATGATATTAAAAAGCATGGACAGCACAATGGGAGATGATTACCAGGGTCTTGTCAACTGGCATCTCTATAATCTTAGACCAAAGAGTCAGCCGGCTGACGAAAAGCGAATCGCGGAGACTAGAATGTTGGAGGGTTTAGGGTGCAGCGGATAATGTGACGCGCCCAGAAACCACATATTACCATAATAATAATAATAATAATAATAATAATAATCCACATTTGTAAAGTGTGAACAATCACCCGTAAGGGTCTCTAAGCGCTGGGGGCCGTCGGGAAGATTAGGCAAGCTATTGCCCAGAGTCACATGGTGCTGGGCTAATCTGCCACCGGCGCCGGGTATCGAACCGTGATCCCCAGATTCCGGAGTCAGTCGCCCTGGCCGCGGCGCCACACCTCTTCCCACATATGTTTCATTGTCAATGATTTTCTGTATAGTGCTTTATTTAATACCCCCCTCACTGATTACTTTGTTAGTTCGTTCCCGTCTGCACTGGTGGGTGCACTCGGCTGGAGAAGTACCTTCTTGCCTTTCCCTGCTAGTTCTGCTTAGGTCTTTGCTTTTGTGCAGGCTCCAGTTCGATCCCACATTGTTCTGTTTTCCCCAAATGCCTCCCTACATCTGATACGTGCATGTAGCTCAAGTTGCCAGTCTTGTATGGTATTTGATCAGTCAGACCCCTTTTCTCTCCAAATTCGCAAAAACATTTGTTCTCGACAGTCTTCAGCATCCTGGCACAATACTTACTGTTCTGCCTTTATTATTTCACCCACTTCATTTGGTAACTCTTAGCACCGACTATTGTGTTCTTGCACACATCATCTATCTTCTTTTTCTCGCTAATCCCAGAAGTGCTTAATCCTTCAACGTCTTTGTTTGGAGCGCGATGTAACACTGTATTACTGCAGCTTTGATAGTAAGATTAACAAGCATTTGCAATGCAATCAGTCTCGCCTTTGGGACCTTATATGTATTTAGCTGTGCAGCACATTAGCCTGGGGAGCTGAAACATCTACCGTTCTTTAACATGGAGGGAAAGTAAGCATCAAACTGTGTGACACGCCAGGTATAGGAAGACATGGAGAGAAATATTGCCTTTCAGTGGGAAATGGTATAGTCCAAAGTTCTGTTTTTAATATAAAATCAGGGTCTTCGGTGGTCATATCACTGAAAATACAAGATTTAAATATAATATTATTGCCCACGGGTGCTTGTGGAAGACAATTTCTATGGACTGGAATCTAGAGAGTGCTAAAGTGATTCTGGTATTTTACTGACCTCTGCTGGTCGTTTTTGTCGCGATTGCTGCAGTGAAAGGCCAGGGCGAAGCGCGCACCATGCATTTGACCCCCAGCGCTTCTAGATCACAGCGTGCGATTCTTTATACAGGGCGCGTAAGGGGAGGACTTAGCAGGCACAAGCACCGGGCACTACAACTCCCAGCATGCCCACAGACGGCGAACCGGAAGTAGTTCCCGGCAACGCGGCAGGAATACGATAAAGCACTTCCCTCTCCCAGGGTTCAGTGCTTGCCAATACTTTCAACCTTCTTGAGGCGGATGGTATTCCCCGCTGGATCTTCTTTTTTGACAAGCTCAGCGCGGGACGACTTGCAGCGAAGCTCTGCGCGGGACGACTTGCAGCGACTCGAAAAGCCGAGGAGTCGGCACTTTCATGACACCTGGAGCCCGCAATCCGCCAAGGAAATCTCACAGACACTCCCGTCTTATGCCGGTCTAGAACAGTGAGTAGCACATTCCCGAGTATCTTGCTCACTACCCTTTGTTTGCATGGCCATGCGGAAGGACTATAACCGGCTGTACATTTCCCGAGTTACCCTACGGAACCTTTACCTGTGCCCAGAACCCAGCTGCCCTAGAGAGTACTCGTCTGAACAGTTGGTTCACTCAGACACTAGCGCTCGAACCCCAATTCCTGTGACGTAACAGTTGGGGAGATTGACATTCCTACAGCCCAGCATTGAGATACAAGTTCGCGCTCTACCCTTGCGCAATTATTGGAATAACTATAGATGACTTTGTGAAGTGCTGTTGCTGCCGTTATTTCTAGTAAGTCACATTTGCTGTGGGAACAACGAACTTTAGTAGACGGGGGTGGGCAGCGCGTACTGATCTTATGTCGCTTATCTTTCCTCCATAGTTATTTCCGGGGAGGTTCCTCTGCTGAGTCCCAGATTCCCTCAGAGACGCAGGATTAGAAGATACCTCACTGCCAGCAACATTTTCTTATTTTATCCACTTCCCTTTTCCCCGGGGGGCTGTCCCGCGCAGCAGTGTTATTATTGCTCTGTGAGGGTCTGCGCCTTAGGGTCGAGAGGGGATAAACCACGCTCCATCGCTCCCAAAGGCTGCCTTCCGAGGTTGGTGGCAAGTTTTTGTTCTTTAACCACTGACTCCACGACAGATTGGCAAGCCCAAGGAACGAGCCTGCCTGAGCGATGGACACGGCAACGGTCATGTCCTCACTGCTGGAAAGCCTAAACGCTCTCCAGCAAGAAGTACAGACGTCCCGTAGGGAGACCCAAGAGCTTAGGAGTGAAATGGGAACACTTCGTAGAGAAGTAGCGGGGCTCTCCAGAACCAGTACCCCCGCAACCACAGGGAGAGGCTCCTATATTAGAGACTGGACGTTACCCCCACCCATTTCCTCCCAAGGGGAAGGGACAAAAGGAACAGGTATATTTGCAACACCAGTAGCTTCTTCATCAAGTACCAGTCCCATCCCAACAGTCCAGGTAATACAGAAACCCGGAATCCCCCTAGCCGCCCCAGAACGTTTCTATGGGGACCCAAAGAAGTTCGAAACCTTTTTACACCAATGCCGTCTCCATTTCCTGTGTAAACCAGTGGTGTTCCAAGAGGACGCTTCCAAAACATCATTTATGATGTCATATATGGGAGGTAATGCATCGAACTGGACAATTCCTTTAATGGAACGGAACGACCCCGTGCTTCACAATTTCCAAGACTTCTGTGGGGAACTGAGAAAACTTTGATAGAAAAACTCATATGCTTTCCTTGGATCAAGAACTCATGACGCTACGACAAGGGTCACAGGACCTCCTCACCTATATAACAACCTTCAACCGGCTCCTGGTGGAAACAACCTGGCCCCAAGAAAAACGTACCTCGTTATTCTATCAGGGACTTCGGGGAGACTTAAAGGATGTCCTATCTCAGGTAGTCCCGCTGCCGCCGACGTGTGAAGAATTGATTGAGCTAACAGTACAATTGGATCATAGGTTACAAGAGAGAAAAGGGGATAAAGGTAGAGGAGAACCTCGTTTGGTTTTACCTCGGCTCCGCCCGGCTGCGGACGAACGCCCCAAAGGAACAGACGGGTTAGAACCCATGCAAATTGGAGGACTTCGAGGTCCATTGACCCCGGAAGAAAGAGAAAAACGGAGACAACAAAAGCTATGCCTGTACTGTGGAAAAGGAGGACACTTTATAAGAGAGTGTAGGGCCAGAACCAAAGGGTCAGACAGGGGATCTGTGTTCAAGTCACAAGCCGCCACCCAACAGGATGCGGAAAACTTCTAAACCCAAGTCAGGACGGGATCTCCGTCTTGGGTTCTGAAGAGCTTACGATCCCTTTTGTCTTGGCTAACACCATCCAGCCCTCTGTTGCCCACCTGAATGTGGACGTCACGCTGTGGGTGACATCTGATACGCCCATACGAGTACCTGCTATGCTTGATTCAGGAGCAACGGGAAATTTCATGGATCAGCAATATGCAAAGAATATCGGAGTCTCTTACGTACAGAAAAAGACTCCTACCCTGGTAAGGGCGGTAGATGGGAAGGCGTTGACTTCGGGGCCCGTACGATACCAGACCTTCCCCTTGGAGATGAAGATTACCGAAAAGCACTACGAAACCATAAGCTTCGATCTCATTGACGCCCCTCATTTTCGTTTGATCTTGGCCATGCCATGGCTAACGCTGCACGATCCTGTTATACGATGGGCTCATCGTACTATTTCTTTGTCCTCTGAGTTCTGCAGAACTCATTGCAAGAAACATACTACGTCCCACGAGACTACTCTACATACTCAAGCCGAGTACCTAGCGTCGGGGTGGAAGCCGTTGCCCCGTGTTGCTCTGCCCAACTTCCAGAGGAATACCTGTCGTTCCAGACAGTGTTTGATAAACAAAAAGCCACCCAACTGCCACCCCATAGACCGTACGATTGCCGCATAGATTTACTACCAGGAGCAGACATTCCCTGTAGTCGTGTCTATGCCCTTACCGAACCCGAAAATCTGTATCTAAAAAAGTACCTGGAAGAAAACCTAGCGTCAGGATTCATACGACACTCATCATCCCCCGCCTCGTCTCCACTCTTTTTTATAACTAAGAAGGATTGTGACGAGTTGAGAACGTGTATTGATTATAGAGCCCTCAACAAAATCACCGTGAAAAACAGGTATCCGTTGCCTTTGATACCCGTTTTACTTGACCAATTGAAGGGTGCTCAAGTCTATACCAAACTAGATCTTCGAGGGGCATATCACTTGGTACGCGTCAGAACAGGAGACGAATGGAAAACCGCCTTTCGAACTAAGTATGGGTTGTTCGAGTACCAAGTGATGCCCTTCGGACTATGCAACGCACCAGCAGCGTTCCAGTTCTTTATGGACGAGGTATTGCGCGGATTAACGGACTCCATATGCATCGTCTATATCGATGATATTCTCATCTATTCCTCAAATCTCTCGGAACACATCATTCATGTGAGAACCGTACTGGAACGCCTTCAACAACATTCTCTCTACGCCAAGTTGGAGAAATGTCTTTTTCATGTGCAGGAAGTCGCCTTTTTGAGATACCTCATTAACGCCCAAGGCTTCCAAATGGATATGGCAAAAGTCTCAGCAATAACCCAATGGAAGGCCCCTTTCAATGTGAAAGCAGTGCAGAGCTTCCTTGGTTTTGCCAACTACTATAGAAGGTTCATTAAGGCACAGCTTTCCAAACTTTTCATGTTGGTGACACACCTTTTAGACAATCGCGACCTAGTGACACGGTAATGCGAGCGAGCGAAGCGAGCGTGCCCGTACCACTTAAGGGGGGTTCGGGGTGGTTCTCCCCTGAGAAAAGTTTGAAAAAATAGTGGGCAAAAGGTGCAATTTCAAGCAAATTCGAGAAAGCAGGAAGGTTAATAAAGCAATTGTGAATCTGTTCTAACAAAGACAATGACTGGCAAAACTGGGTGTATGGTTAAGTTTGTACCTGAAACAAGAATATAATCATGCACACATTGACACATGCCCCAGTGATTTACGGTACAAAAAGGGCGGGTGCACGCACAGCCAACCCTTTAAGCAAGTTGGATGAGAAATGTACACTACCAGATCTAGAACCAAAAGAAGCCTTTGGAAAACAATCTACCAGGCCAACATTGTGGCAAGTGACGATGATCACACCCAAGCCAGTTCACACTAGAAAGGGGAAAGCCCATTATGAAAAACTAAGACCAATTTATAAGATAGTTTGCTCTCATATATCAAAAATGACATTTGAGAGAAAATTAGTGAAAGGAAAGGTTGAAAAAAGAGAAAAAAGTGTCAGAAAAAGAAAGGGAGATCAGAATGAGCAAAGGAGATATTGAAGAACCAGAAATAAGGATGGCAGGGAAAGAACAAAGAAGTGGAAGACGGTGGAAGATGGAGAGAAACAAGAAGACTAGTGATGGATATGAGAGGAAGGATATAGAATGAACAGAAAGAGAAACAAAGAAGAGAGTTTAGGTTTAGGACGAACGAGGATGGAAAAATGAGAGGGAGGGAGGCGATAAGACTGAGTTACAGGCACGAGGGGAAGAGACATGAACCGATAGAAAGGAGACCAGATGAAAGAAGGACAGATGAGTGAGGATGGAGATAGGGAAAAGAGCAGTGCTTAATTTAAACCAGTGGTTGCCACCCCTTCCCCCCACCCCACCCACCCCACTGCTGCTTCCAGGCAGCAGCCACGACTGCTTCTTTGTTTACAGAGCCCTAAAATGTGATAAAAAGCAGAAATATAAAATTATGATTTCTCATATCCCAGAAACGAAACAGCTGTTTTCTTTTTATCAAGGCAAATTGCGCAGGCCACACACCACATTTGGCAACCCCATTCTTTAAAAAAGAAACACCTGACCGCCCTTTGCCTGTCTGCGTTTCTAAGAATGAGCAAACAAAACAGACAGTTGTGCAGCAGGCAGATTATTAACATTTAACACTAGAACGCTGAGCTACCACCCGTGGCTTGTTTAAAATGTAAACATGATTACAGACTACTTCGCAGAAAGCTTTCTGAAGGTCGGATACCCCTATCGATCCCTAAACCCTTTAAAACCCCTATATACCCCTTACCCTCATCCACCCATGAACCCTAAACCAGCCGCGGCCCGTGGAGGGAGTTCCGTGGGGTGGAAAAGTGGGGCGGGGGAGGGGCATGGTGGGGGGTACTAAAACCGGAATATGGATAATTGGAGGTAAGTAAACAATTAAATAAATAAAACAAATTTAGTTGTGCGATGCAGAGCGATGCAGCGCGCGCTACGAAATTGGTTTTATTTATTTAATTGTTTGCTTACCTCCAATTATCCATATTCCGGTTTTTAGTACCCCCCACCCTGCCCCTCCCCCGCCCCGCCTTTCCGCCCCACGGAACTCCCGCCACGGGCCGCGGCTTCCCTAAACACCCCTTATAACCCTTACAATACTGAAACCTTACTCGTCCCACCACCTGAACCCTTAAACCGCCCCCTTTTTAATGGCATAAATATTATGACATTGAAAAAATACCTACTTGGTAAAGTACTGTCTGGTAAAGTACCAAAAAAAGTCCCACGTGTTACTTTACCCTCGTAATTACGTCCTGCTGGTTAAAGACTTCATGCTGCTTACTGACTGCTCCACTGTCGCCCTATGCATAATTGCATTCACTCTGCCACGTAATGCTCTTGTGCAGTCAGTGTTGTCTGACTGCCTGCTTTACTCAGGCCCATAGTACTCCGAAGGGGCTTTAGGCGCGGGGCATGCAAAATGTGATACTCCTAAAGTAAATAAGTCTGAAGTTCCTTTTTAAAGCCTATGAAGGATTAGCTAAGATGCAATTTGTAAAATAGTAGGTTACAAAATTAGGGGAAGGGGGGGGGCTAAATAGAGAAGGCCCTGCCCATTTAAAATGAAAGTCACAGTATTAATCAAATTTTGTTTTTAAAGGGACACGGCCGGGCAGCATGTCAGACATCTTCATCATTTTTATCAGGAGGAAATGTGGTTTCACTGGCATGCACTAACGCCGCTACTTACTCTTCTGACGTGGCGTCTTCATGTATCTTCCTTTTATCTATTCTAGGCTATTTTTCAGTGAACACAATGCATTCAATGCAGCGCTCTCTTCCCCCATGATCAGCTCCATGTATTAAGTCCCCATTTTGTATGTATTTGTCCCATCTCGTCAACGTCACGGTGCTTGATTATTGTGGGCTGCAGCGGAGTCAGAAACAGATTAGACTTGTTCTGCCATAAGGCCAGTGGGACAGGGACAAATGCAATCAGTTGTCATCCTTGTGCTATTAATAGGGAAAAGCTTGCAGCATAGTTGTTTGCAGTAACATCTGTAAAGAATTCACAAATTACCAAAACCATTCAGGTACTATTCGCTCCCCATTACATTTTTGTGAGCCATACGTGTCTGTCTAGCATTCCACCCTTTCAGCTACACTCACGTTTAGACTGTAGTTTTGTGAATGTGAAGTGTATGTGACTGGTATTTGTCTTTTGCATTTGTTGAAACTGGAATGGGTATGAGTAAAGGGGATGGGGACAGTGTGTGTCTGGTTTTAGTGCTCTAAATTCAATGATTGACGAGAGCTGTTGAGAGGTGAGCATGAGAATCGTGGATGGACGGGTTTGTGTAGTGTTGGGTTGTGCAGAGTAATTATAATTGTGAGAGGTGCGGGTAGGAAGGTCTGATCTTTTCTGGTGGTAAGGCTGGTTATGGTGTTAGATGAGGATTCTTGGTGAGTGGTAGTATGTGTGGAATGTCTTGGCGAGTGGGAAGTTGTGTGTTGTGGATGAGGGAATAGGAAGGGTTCAGGCAGTATTCTGTATCAGATCACACGTTTCACCTCTTGTTCAACTCTGCAGGTAAGCTCTAATTTAAACTACCTGAAATGCTATCACACACTTTAGAATTCTTCACTAAACACACCAAAACCTACTGCTAAGCAGTCTCAAACATAATTGAACACAAACATAACAAATGAAGCAGCCTCAACACTTAAACTAGGCTTGCGTTTAACTCTTTGGTCCTTTTGTCACTTTACTACAGTGCTGAAAGGAAGCCCGAATCCCGCGCGCACAAACAGCAAATTCATAGAAGAGGATTGGACAGCAAAAAAGCTACCTGCTTTTACCAACGCTGCTCTGGCCTTACTTTCTGCGCTGCTCAGTGCGCAGAGGCACTGTAGGGGAACCGAAGGAAAATTGCGATCTTAGTTTCCCTTACTGAAACTTAAGGGGCTGTGCATGCTGGGAGGGAAAGAGGTTTCAAGTGAGGTTATGATAAGCCATACATCTGTTTCAAGAAGGCGGCTGCTGAAATAACACTTTTCCACTATCTTTAATGCTTTAACATATTTCTGTGCCTCAACTTTGCTCCCATGGGTTTCAAATTAGTATTCCAATATCCGTCTTAATGTTTTTTTACTTCACTACAATAAATCGGCCATCTCAGAAGCTTTTGGAGGACCCAGGTTACATAGGTTCTGCAGGGCCCCTCTCTGTTTTTACGGCAGCATACAGACCTCGTTCAAAGTAAAAAATGTAATTGGGCACATTTTGAGGCAGCTGCAGCAGATGACACAACTTTACCATCTACTCCACACCATTCTTCCTTGTCACCGGGCTACCACTCGTGTGAAAAACGTACCGAGCGCCGTGAATTGGGAGCGGGCTGGACTGCGCATTTGATGCCCAGAAGTGAACCGTTTCAATGCCCATTGCTTATATCCTTACAAAACATAAGCAGTATGGCTTCAAAAGACCACGGGCCATATTATCAAGGAACGGCGATAACATTATCGCCGCTTTAGCGGCAGGAAACTGCCGCTAAAGGGCCGATAATGAGCTTGATAATATGCCCTTGTGAATTCCCATAGAGGCCCAGGTTCACACCAGAACCTGGGCTTATATTGGAATTCTCAAGGGCATACTATCAAGCCCATTATCGCCGGTTTAGCAGCAGTTTCCTGCCGCTAAAGCGGCGATAATGTTATCTCCGTTACTTGATAATATGGCCCCACATTCGTGTACACATAGCCGCTGTACACATTTTGTTTTCTAGTTCACCCATCAATCTGGTACTTCAGTACCTCCAGGAATAGTGCACATTCCCACCCAGGAAAAGCAATGCTGTTCAAAGAGAGACGAGAAAACAAATGTAGCGCTTCACTGGCAAACACTGTGAAGTGGCGCTAATGTGTTTATGTGTGAATAAATCAATCTGGCCACCTTACAACCACTCTGTCTTGATTGAGTTAGTTATTCATATTTTGAATGTTTTATTTCTCTCCACCCCGAAGCTGCACTTAAAAACTGAACAATTTCAGAAATACGACATTTTCAGCAAAAGTCTTTTTCTTTTTTGGATCCATTTCACAGGGGAGCAAATAAACGAAAGGAGCAAAGAGTAGGTAATACCTGTTTCTTGAAGTCTCGATTTTCACCAAATGAGGAGGCGTGAGACAGAAGGAGAGGGAAGAGGGGGAACAAAGAGAAGGGGGTGCGTGCAGCTGCCAGCGGCAGGAGAACTGGACACTTTCCTTCTCTTCTCTGCCCGTTCTGCCTGTCCCCAAAGCCCAGCCTTAACTATCGTCCGTCGTGATTTCTCGAGTCGGGTAGACTCTGTGAAATTAAAGAAGTACGGGCATGCCTTGCCCTGCCGATCCTGCTCACTTCGACCTCTGGTCCTTGTAGAGACAGTGTTCGGAAAGGAAACACTAACAGCTCTGAAAACAGAGGATCACAGATTATATGGATGAGGATGCTTACTCCTGAATAAACAGGTCCGTCACGCACTTACGTCACTGTAGGTCCTAGAAAGAAAGAATAGAGCGCATCTCCTCGTCGTTGCGCGACACACCCAAGCACGGCAGGCGACACAGTACTGTGTCCCGACACAGAGTTTGGAAAGCTCTGCATTAAGGATTTCTCCAAAGTGATCCACCCCATAACCCATCTTCTGAGAAAGAATACTCCCTTCGTGTGGAATGAAGAAGCAGACCAAGCCTTTGAGGACTTGAAGCAGAAATTCACCCAGGCTCCCATCCTGCGTCATCCAGATTCCCGATTGCCCTTCATCCTGGAAACAGATGCCTCACAACATGCCTTGGGAGGGGTACTGTCGCAACGGCATCCAACTACAGGGCAAATCCACCCAGTCGCCTTCTATTCTAAAAAACTCACCCCCAGTGAAGTAAACTACTCGATCACGGACAAGGAACTCCTAGCCATTAAGAGGGCTTGCGAAGAATGGAGGCATTATCTCCTGGGAGCTCACCACACCGTAGAAATCTATACGGACCACAGAAACCTATTATTCCTCAAAACAGCCAAAGCTTTGACGCCCCGACAACTCCGCTGGTCCCTTTTCTTTTCGGACTAGGACTTTGTCATAAAATTCAAGCCCGGTCTTCAGAACGGTAAGGCGGATGCCTTGTCTAGACAAGACGAAACAGTGGAAGGAACAACAGAAGAAATAACGGAAACCCCTTCCATCTTACCCAGTCAGGCCTTTTCGGAGACACTTGGTGCCACGTTAATGTCGCAGAACTTCCTTGACAAAGTCAAAATGGCCCTGACTGACGTAAATCTCCAACAGTGGATTGATGAAGACCCCGAAAATCGGCTAATCCACGAACATCTGGCGTATTACAAACATGCCTTGTATGTCCCCTTGGTCACTCTCCAAAAACAAGCGCTGGCTTGGGTTCATGATTCCACCCTTGGAGGTCATCTGGGAGAACAGAAGACGGTGGCGGCATTAGAAAGATCCTTTTGGTGGCCCTCTCTGCGCAAAGACACGCAAGACTATTTACGTACTTGTTCAGTGTGTGCCCAAAGCAAGGCCTGTCATTCGAAACCAGCGGGCCTCTTACGACCCATTCCCATTCCTCCCCTACCTTGGCATACAGTCTCTATGGACTTTATTGTAGAAATGCCTCCCTGCGAAGGATATACCATCATTCTTGTAATCATCGACCATTTGACAAAAATGGGCCATTTCATTCCGTTGAAGAAACTTCCCACGTCCTCTGAATTGGCGATCACATTCTTGCAACATGTTGTCCGAGCCCATGGAATTCCCAGAATTATCATCACTGACTGGGGTACTCAATTTACTTCGCGTTTCTGGAAGGCACTTTGCTCCACGATGAAGATAGATGCCCGTTTATCCACCAGTTACCACCCTCAAACCGATGGCAAAACAGAACGATTAAATCAATCTTTGGAGCAATACCTGAGGTGTTTTACCCTGCAAATCTCATCCGACTGGTACCCTCTTATTTGGACAGCGGAATTCACATACAACAACGCTGAACACGCCACCCTGGGTTGTTCACCCTTCTTTTGTCTTTCGGGGTTTCATCCAAACATGCTTCCATTCGATTGGCCTGTGGTTTCCAAACATCCTACCATTCAAGAACACCATGCTCATCTTCGAGTAGTGCTGACAGAAGCAAAGAACCAACTACAGAGAGCTCAAGACGCCCACAAGCGCTTTGCAGACAAGAGAAGAAGTCCTGAACCACTGTATCAAGTAGGAGACTGGGTGTGGCTGTCCACAAAGAACTTACATTTGAAGGGAGGGGGCAAACTGTCACCCAAATACATAGGGCCGCACGAAGTAGAAGAAATCATTAACCCTGTCGCTCTAAAACTGTCACTTCCCCGAACCTGGCATTTACACCCTGTATTTCATGTCTCCTTACTTAAACTGTGTCCTAGTTCCATGAGACTTCCCTCGCAACCTGCCCCTATTGAAATAGACGGACAAGAAGAGTACGAAGTAAGAGCCATACTGGACTCCCGCTTAGTCAGAGGGCGGGTGCAACACCTGATAGACTGGGTAGGATACGGGGTGGAAGACCGAACTTGGGAGCCTGCTGGTAACCTACACTGCCCTCTTTTAGTGACGCGCTTTCATGCTCAGAATCCAGGGAAGCCAGGCCGACCGCCGAGACGGCAGTCCTCGAGAGGGGGCTCTGTCGCGATTGCTGCAGTGAAAGGCCAGGGCGAAGCGCGCACCATGCATTTGACCCCCAGCGCTTCTAGATCACAGCACGCGATTCATTATACAGGGCGCGTAAGGGGAGGACTTAGCAGGCACAAGCACCGGGCACTACAACTCCCAGCATGCCCAAAGACGGCGAACCGGAAGTAGTTCCAGGCAACGCGGCAGGAATACGATAAAGCACTTCCCTCTCCCTGGGTTCAGTGCTTGCCAATACTTCAACCTTCTTGAGGCGGATGGTATTCCCTGCTGGATCTTCTTTTTTGACAAGCTCAGCGCGGGACGACTTGCAGCGAAGCTCTGCGTGGGACGACTTGCAGCGACTCGAAAAGCCGAGGAGTCGGCGCTTTCAGGACACCTGGAGCCCGCAATCCGCCAAGGAAATCTCACAGACACTCCCGTCTTATGCCGGTCTAGAACAGCGAGTAGCACATTCCCGAGTATCTTGCTCACTACCCTTTGTTTGCATGGCCATGCGGTAGTACTATAACCGGCTGTACATTTCCCGAGTTACCCTACGGAACCTTTACCTGTGCCCAGAACCCGGCTGCCCTAGAGAGTACTCGTCTGAACAGTTGGTTCACTCAGACACTAGCGCTCGAACCCCAATTCCTGTGACGTAACAGTTGGGGAGATTGACATTCCTACAGCCCAGCATTGAGATACAAGTTCGCGCTCTACCCTTGCGCAATTATTGAAATAACTATAGATGACTTTGTGAAGTGCTGTTGCTGCCGTTATTTCTAGTAAGTCGCATTTGCTGTGGGAACAACGTACTTTAGTAGACAGGTGGGTGGGCAGCGCGTACTGATCTTCTGTCGCTTATCTTTCCTCCATAGTTATTTCCGGGGAGGTTCCTCTGCTGAGTCCCAGATTCCCTCAGAGACGCAGGATTAGAAGATACCTCACCGCCAGCAACATTTTCTTATTTTATCCACTTCCCTTTTCCCCGGGGGGCTGTCCCGCGCAGCAGTGTTATTATTGCTCTGTGAGGGTCTGCGCCTTAGGGTCGAGGGGGGATAAACCACGCTCCATCGCTCCCAAAGGCTGCCTTTCGAGGTTGGTGGCAAGTTTATGTTCTTTAACCACTGACTCCACGACAGTTTTCTATCAAGACAGTTAAATAGAGGCAGTTGAAAAGAAAAAAAAGTCCCTAAGCGGAAGCAGACAAGTCCTAGGGCTGATCTCCAGAGCCCACAAAGTACATACACATATAAGTATATACTAAAGTATATACAAGAGGTCTTGAATACTCGACCTACAAATGGACGACACCCTTCGAATGCTCGAGGAGAGAAGTACGCTGATGCAGTTACTCGTAGTGTTGTCAGATTGCAGTAGAGATGATTGGTAAATGGCGCAGATACTAGTCTAACAATCCAGTGTCTTGGAATGAGATTATAAGAATGGGGAAACGTGTCAGCATGTGTCACACTAATTTAGTAAGGATGGATAAGCATTAATTTTACTTTAAATCTGTTCTAAGGACTGCATGATATTGTTTGCAATTATCTATCTTAAATTTTAATGATTATCAAAACTTGGTTAGGCCAATTATTTGGCTCGGATCTTTTGCATATGGTACGGGCCCCATGATTGGCCCCACAATCAGGCTTACCAGAAACTTAAATTCCATGTTTAGTTCCTTCTCAAATATAATTCACGTGATCATATAATTATATAGTTGTACCTCTACAATACATTTTGTGTGTAACCTGTTTGTTTATCATACTCCAGATGTCAATGAAGAATTTCAAAGTGGTCTATTAGAGGTTTGTTTACCCTCGACCTGTCAAAAATCGAATCTGCTTGTTCTAAGTGTTTTCATTAATGGTTTAGAGACGTCTAGACAAAGCAGTTGGGAACTTAATGGCCACCCTTCAGGGGCTGCTATTTCAACATAATACTCTTGATTGGGTACTTGGGTTGGGGTTTGGCATTGGAAAATTACGCCTGTGGATTGTCAGATCATTATCTAATTACATTTCTCATTTTAGCATGCGATGCGATCAAGAAACATGGTAAACCTCATATAATAGAGTTTCAGAATTATAGAGAACTATGGGCAGCAAATCTGGCACAAATTACTATTATTATTAAAGTGGCTGTCCTAAATGTTGTTTTTTGATTAGTTAAAAGGCTTATTAGTCCATCCTTAGTACCTCCCTGTCTTCTTTTGCACCTTCCCAACAGCACTGGACCTTTTATGTGTGTCCTTACGGTATTGCTTGCATTAGCCGTTCAGGAGAACTCTTTGCTTAATTAATGTAAAGCGCACTGGTGGTGGGACGCCAGCTATAGAAATGGCGGCCGCTTTTTTTGGTATTTGCAGCGCGCTATGTGCGTTTTCACAATGGGGCCACACGCACTCCCAGGGTGGGGCCGCGCAGCTCATCCAATTCGTTGTTTTTTTTTGTTTACATTACCGGGCGCTGTGCTCTGGTTTCAGCACTGCGCCCTACATGCAGCAACTATTGGAACTATTTTTTAAATGTGGGGTAGTTCCTAGGACGTGGTAACACGCGACTATTTTAACTTTGAAGAAAAAGCCCTGGTCTGATGCCGAGTTGCTGGAAAATCTCTGCACCATCTCTCTGCTTCCTTATATCTCTAAAATTACAGAGAAGGTGGTGAACAAACAATTAGTGGCTCACATCAATCAACACAATCTTCTACACCCCACGCAATCGGGTTTTAGAGCCACATATTCAACTGAGTCAGCACTTCTTTTCGCTACGGAGTCTCTGCGGAGACGCTTGGACGCCGGTCAGACGGCTGCCTTGGTCCTCTTTGACCCATGCACAGCCTTCGACGCAGTATCCCATAAACTCCTCCTTCAGCGACTTTGGGCATGCAGCCTGAATGGAGAAACACTTAAGTGGATGCGGTCCTTTTCACAGGACCGTAGCTTCCAGGTTGCACAGCACCCACACCGATTAAAAATTCTGCCACTCCTACAAGGGGTCCCACAAGGCTCTATTCTGAGCCCCACTCTTTTTAATCTTTATATCGGCCCTTTTGCAGATATTGTGGGAAAATACAAGATCACCATAGTGTCATATGTGGATGACACTCAACTTGTGGTGACCCTAGCACAGGACTCTAATGAGTCAGCTATGCAGTTCTCCTCCTGTCTTAAAGATCTAGCCTCATGGATGTCGAACAACTGCCTAAAGCTGAATGGCAGTAAGACGGAGGTTATGGTCACTGAGAAATCCCCCTCCATGTGGTGCTCAGCCCGGTGGCCCCAGAGGTTGGGGCCCGTGCCCACTCCAAAAACAGAAGTAGAAAATCTTGGAGTGTGGCTTGATCCAAAATTCTCCTTCGAGTCCCACACTAGGAAGGTTGCAGGGAGATGTTTTGACATCCTTAAAATGCTAAGGAAAACCTTGGACATCCTTCCCGCCTCGGCGAGGAAAACCCTAGTTCACACTCTTGTGACCTCGCAGCTGGACTATGATAATGTCCTTTATTTGGGAGGATCAAAAGGAAGCTTGCAACGGCTGCAACGCATTCAGAATGCGGCAGCAGGCCTAGTTCTCAATCTACCTGAGCGAGCTTCAGCGACTGAACCCCTTGACACCCTTCACTGGCTGCCTGTTAGTAAGAGAATTCTTTTCAAAGACTTCTGTTTCTGTCGCCGAAGTCTACAAGGGAAAGGACCCAGCTACCTGCATTATCTCCTGACCCCTTATAACCCTACTAGGCAGTTGAGATCAACAGGAGCCCATCTGCTCAAAGTCCCAAAAATCAAAAGGGCAAGGATGGGTGCACGCTCATTTGGCAATTTGGCAGCCAAAAATTGGAACACTCTTCCACGTTTGCTGCATGCAGAAAAACCTGAGAATGTCTTCCGTAGAGGCCTAAAAACCTGGCTTTACCAGTTATAAGCCTCGCCGCCTTATCTGACTCTCTAGCACGGGGACACACCAGTTGGTGTAGCCAGGCACTTTATAAATGACTTAATAATATTTAACATTTTTCCCGTGTGAGAGACGGTCAGTTTTTCGCATCTTCTTTTTTTCTTTCTTTCAGTGTCTATCTCTTTTCCTGTTCTCGTTCTTTCTCTCTTTTTTCTTTCTTTTCACCTTCCTATCCGGTACAGAAAGCTTAGTGGGGTGTTAGGTTTAATCCGTGTGCGAGCCCCCGAAGTTTTACAGTAAGAGTTGTTCTGCTTGGTCCAAATGCCTCCTTCATCACTGCGGTACGTGACGGAAAACGTCCTGGAAAGCCATGCTTAGAGTGAGGCGTACGGAATACGGCCGGCCTGGCACGGCCCTTCCTCTGGTGCCCATGAGTTCAGGGGCGCCTCCAGGCTATTATGTCTTCTCCCTGGACTTTCCGCCACTCACCGCCCTCCATTTTGGCTTCCTCTGCTTCCCGGGGATCCCCACGGCGCTGGTGTCGCACCTCAGCAGGGTGAGCCCACTGCTGTGTGTTAAAGACGTGGCTGAAACAGAAGCTGACTGAGTGCTCCCGGGCCAGAATTCCATTCGTGGCACGCTGGGCACAGAGTTAAAGACACCACCCTCTGCCTATACAGATCATCTTTGTGTTTGTATAAAAGTTCAGCGCCTCGTATGGAGCATTAAGCGCTATATAAATTGAATAACAGTTGCATAATATCCATAAAACCGCAATGTTTGGTTAGAGTGTCGTTCCTGGCGCAATAGATTGGTGCTGTTAATATTTCCTGGCTCCTTGGAACCGCTTTATGGCAGGAGGGTGCATTAACCAGCTTTATCACTCACTTTATTTCTACTAGGCACTATAATGTTGGCCGACAGAGGAATATCTCTTCGTGGTGTCACATTTGAGCTTGAATGATCCCCCGGCTTCATACTGGCAATCTTAATGTGAAAGCTCTCTTTCCAACCCCCCTCTCAGCCCCTGTCCCACGCGCCCGCAAGATCTGCTTTCAGCATGGCAGCCAAAGGCGCGGCTCTGACACAAAAACAAAGACCCCGCCGTGCAGCACATTGGGACTTTCACCATATGCGCCGCAGTTACATCAGATCTGAATTCAAGGGTGCATAGATTGGTGGTCCGGCCTTGGGTCAATAATACAGATAATAAATAGTAGCAGGGCACAAGTCCTAAAAAAAGAAGTGGGGGGACGCTCCAAGTTAGGTGGTGTCACCGGAAGTGACCTCACAGCCGGAAGTGACGTCACGAGATGGAGTCCCCACTCATTAACAAAGGTTAGAAGGCATGGGGGCAGGTTTAAAGGGAAAAGGAGAATGTTTACGTTGGAATTAGTCACCGTATTGACACTCAAAGGAGCGGGGAAATTAAAGATGCGCTTGTTCGGTGCGTATTTATTGCCCACAGTAAATTTGCCGGTCTCCGTCTGAAATGCATAAACACATACTGACCTTTTCTAATATACGGCCACGAGCGCCCGTCTGTCATACTGAACGGCTCCATCAACGTGAAACAACTTAAAGAGCTCTGTTCGCCCTCTCTCGACAATAGAAGGTTAGGTTTGGTGAGTGCTGAGCGCGCGCGCTTGCTCGGGTACCGGCTCCATCTTTTGGGCAGGGTGGACGGCGTCCACCCGCTAAAACCCGGTAAAATAAGTGGGGGGACGCCGTCCACCCGCGTGGTACCCCGACTCGAGCCCTGAATAGTAGCATAAACCAATGTCCTTGTTATGGCATACGTCCAATTTATTCACTATAGAACCCCTTACTTGTTCCCGGCACTTCCTATGAGTTTCCATACAACTGCAGTGTTTTTTGCAGTGTTCTACATTTCCTCAGACAACATTTCTCTTGGCCTCGAGAATGATTCAGGAGGGAGTTAACTGAGGAGGGAATCGCCCACAATTAATCCATTCATTCACCCCTTAAAGATTATGGGAAAGGGATGCTTTTGTGCCATCATGCTTGTTAACAGACAGCAGGAAACAACACCAGACAATCGACCTGTTAGAAAAAAATACACCAACACTTTTTATTTACTCTGTGAAAACTGCAGTTTTTAAGCATAAATACCAAGTGTAGGAAGCTGGCTCTGTATATGGTATACCACTAGGTGGTTATACCGTGCACAGAGTCCAGAGATCCCCCCAGAAGTGTACAGGCCTCAATGTAAACCCAAAGAGCTCTATTAGTGGTAGTGTGGTCGAGCAGCCTAAGGCCTAACACAGAGGAGTGTAAGACATTTGTTATACACACATTGACTAATAAATGACACACGACTCAAAAAGGAGATCCACACCAATTAAAAAAAAAAAAGCTTCTTTCAAGTTAGTACACAATGCAATTTTCAGGCTTTACAATGTTAATCTAAGGGAGGAAAACAAGAATGCAGTTTTGTAGGTAAGTACTCGATTTACAAATTCAGTCTTCAGATTCTGGTGTCTACTCCAGGCAAGGTTCAAATCAGCATCAAGACTGCACCACCAGCAGCACAGGTCAAATTTGGGGTCGGGCTCCCAATGTTAACCAATTGAGACGGGGGTAATCAATGTCACGCTGCTCACAGGTGAGTAAAGCGGTGTCAGGGGTCAATATCCTGGAGTTAAGGTAAGCACAGGGGGGCCACAAGACAGCACCAAACGTACACCCTCAGCAGCACAGGGGCAGCCAGGTGTAGAGTGCCAAAAAGCATTGGGCGCCCAATGCAAATAAATGGGGGCGATCAGTCATGAAGAAAGGCTGCAGGCTCAGGCCAGGAGGCCGGACGAAGAAAAAGCACAGGCTTCAATTCCCACACTTTTTACCCTGGTTTGAATTCAACCATGGTAGCCTTCATACCGTTGCTTCTGAAGCTCCTGGTTGGCTTGAATGTTTTGGCTTGCTTTTTCAATGTACTCAGCCATCCTGGAGCGAAGGCCAAGGGCATAATACACTATGTCTTGTTTTAGCTCTCTGAGTGGTATTTCCGACCCTTACTTCACAAGACTCAGTGGACCCCTAAGAGAATGCCCAAACAGAAGTTCAAAGGGGGAGAACCCCTCTCCCTTTTGTGGCTCTTCCCTGTAGGCAAAAACGCATGCATGGAAGTGAAACATCCCATCTCCTTCTGAGTTTTTCAGGGAGTCCACAAATTATGCCTTTCAATGTCTGGCTACATCTTTCAACCAGGCCATTGATCGGTGGGTGGTATGGTGTAGTGAACTTGTAAGTCACTCCACACCCCTGCCACATGTCCTTCAAGTATGCAGACATGAGTTTTGTACCTCTGTCTGATACTATCTCCTTAGAAAATCCAACCCTGGTAAAGATACCAAGGATGGCCTTGGCCACTGCAGGGGCAGTGGTTGACCTAAGGGGAATAGCTTCAGGATACCTGGTTGCATGATCCACTACCACCAGAATAGATCTGTTCTCTGAGGCTATTTGAGTATTTGGAGGCCATGATCGACCCGTACCCTTTCAAAGGGTACCCAACCAGTGGAAGTGCAATTAAGGGGGCCTTCAGGCGGCCTCCTCTCTTACCCCTGGCTTGGCAGGAGACACAGGACTGATACATGTTCTTCACCTTCTGGGACATCCCTGGCCAGTAGAAGTGATTTACTAATCTACTCCATGTTTTATCCTGACCATGGTGCCCAGCTAAGGGGATATCATGGGCCAAAGTGAGGAGAAACGTTCTAAACTTCTGAGGTACTACCACTCTCCTGGTTGCACCAGGTTTGGGGTCCCTGGGCTCAGTGTATAGAACTCCATCCTCCCAATAGACCCTATTGTTTCCACTGATAACACATTTTTCCCGTGCAGCAGCTTGCTGCCTCAGGCTCTCAAGGGTGGGACAGGGAAAAGGTGTGAGTGACATATATACATCAGTTATACATGGTCTGAACTTTTCCGGTCTGTGATAGATCAAATGTTCCTGTACGTACACATCACTCTAATGGACAAACACTAATTCATACAATTGTTGCCAGAGTTTGAGTTGTATATGCGTTGTCGATGTTTCGACTCCTAAAGTGCAGGATTATTTGCTATCCTCACGGTGGAGTCTTCATCAGGACTGAACTAAGAAGAGCACCTATGAATAATCAGAGAAACGGAGTAAGGAGGGGGAAGTACAATCACGTGAATGCTACTGGTGTTATATGGTAATGAATACCTACTAGGGTAAAACAGCGGGGCATCTCCGCCGTGTGTTTCAAAAGGGTGGGCTTGAGAAAGCTCCTAAAGGAAGAGGGAGAAGGTCAAAGGTCTGCCGTCTGATTCAGCAAGACAGTGTACATAATACGCTGACAAATCCACGTATACTTACTCAAATGTAAATGTAATAATACCCTGTATCAGTGACTCAATGGTTCGAATATCGATTGGAGCCAATCCAAGTTAATCTATAATGAGAATAATAATCATTATAGCCCAGAGAAGTACCGTATGGAAAAGCACACAATATGCCGCACAAAATGCCGCACAAAACATCATGGTCAATCTGTTGTGGAGGTGGTTGGCCTAGTGGGCACCCTATCTGACATGTATCTAAAGTATGTGGTATCTCTACTTAGAGGACTGAAAAACCCCGGCCTAGTGCCGGCTGCGGGAATTGCCAGAGTGGTGCATGAATAGAAGCCCAAGGTTTCTGAAAGCGTAATTAATATGAGGTGAGAGATCTTATTATGCGGACCCCGGGGGAAGGAAGGTCGGCAGACTAGTCTTCCCCTGGGGTGTTCGCGCAAGGGCAGGACAGGGAAGAGAGGGGTGGGATAAGCGGTGGGGTCGTTAGGAGAGGATAAAGGGGGCTGGGAGAGGAAGTCCTTCCTCTTCCTTTCCCCAGCGCCTCAGGGTGGGAGTTAGCTTTGTTTGGCTTTGTGGGAGTGGAGCAGCGTGATTAAGGCGGTCCAGTCTGGCGACAGGTGCGGCCTAGCGGCGCGGAGGCGGTGAAAGCCTAGAGAGGCTGGTTCAGCGTTCGGGCGCGGAGGTGGTCGAATCATTATGGAGGTAGGAGCGGGGGCCCAACCCGATGACGCTGCAGTGCGCGCGGCGCTGCAGCTCCTCGGCCGCGCGGGGAGATCGGATCTCCTGCGGCCGGGGGTCCTTGATCAGGCGTGGGTCGGAATGACCCGGACGCCGCGCTCGGCTTCCGCGGGGGTGGCGGCGGCGGTGGCGGCATGCTTGGAGGAGCTGCCACCGAAGAAACACGCGGTGCCCGCGCGGGGGGGGGGGGCAAGAGACCTGGCACAGCAGGGAAGCGCGGGGACCGGCATCGTAGCCTCCCAGCGCTGGGGGTAACTGGCAGTAGTGAGGTGGTGGAGGAGGGGGAGCGGGGGGGCGGGATGGCTGGAGAGTCAGTGGCAGGGGGCACCCCGGGGGCGACCAAGGGAGGAGCGCGAACAGTGTGGGAGGGGGAGGGGGCACCTGGGCGTGGAGGGGCATGGTCCTGGTGGAGTATATTTAGGACAGCGACCAGGGGGGGAGAGCGAGGAGCAGGTGGGGGAGGACTTTGTACTTTACCTCTCTGGCAGTGAGTCAGCGGGGGGGAAGGGGGAGGGTGGGGGGATCAGCCCACGGACCTTCCGGGTGGGGGCAAGGGGACGGTTGGGGGGCAGGGGGGCAGAGGCAAGGGCCCGGCGAAGGCGGCGGGGGGGGAGGGGGCGGGAGGCTCCGGGCCCCTCCCGGGGTGCGGGGCAAGGCCACAGGGGTAAGGAGGAGTGCCGGGGGAACGCCAGGTGGGAGGACAGGTGGGAGGGGATGTCTTTGGAGGAGCGCATCCGGGAGCAGCGTAAGATAATTTAGGAGACGGAGCGCAAGTGGCAGGAGATGTGTGCGGCCAGGGAGGGGACGGCGGGGGGGAGTTGCCGGGGGACAGGGCGTCGGCGCGTGGGAAGAGCGGAGGACAGGTGGAGGGGCGAGGACGGTGGGTGTGGGTAGACGAGTCAGGGACTGACTTGACGTCTCAGAGACCTGGTGGCGCTGGGGCCCCCTCGGACTGTGCCGGTCCCGGGGGGGGGGGGGGGGGGGTTGGAATCCAAGCCAGCGACGATTGCTGGTAGAAGCCAGGGTGGGCCGGCGGGGGCACAAGACGGCCTCCAAATGCCGGGGCAAAGCAGCAGGGGGGTCCGCGGCGGCCTGCCCTCCATCGTCGGCGCCGGAGTGTGAGTTTGTGCAGGGTGCGGAAGGCAAAGGTGTGAAGCGAGTGGTGCGTGAGGTGCAGAAGGAGCGGTGTGAGGATGAATTTGAGGAGGAGCTGGATTACGAGTCTGATAGTGAGGAGTTGGAGGAAGGTGAACTGCGTGAAGTGCATGTGGTGAGGGGAAGGGCGGCAACCCGAAAGTTTGGTGTCTTGCAGGCGCCAAAGGCCAGCTGTAGCGGGACGCAAGTGGAGAGGAGGAAAGCCCCAGCGTCCGGAGGACGGGTGCAGGAGGCGCCAGGCAACATTGCAGGTGAGGGCGCTTGGTGGGGGGCGTGGGAGGGGGGACAAGGTGGGTCGGAAGAAGACATGTAGGTCAGTCCCAACGAAGAAGGCGGACGTGGGAGGGGAAGGGAAGCGGCTTGTGGGGGCTGGCGTTCAGACGGACAAGGTGGGGGAGACAGACTGGAAGGAGGAAGGGGGTGAGAAGCACAAAAAGAAGCTGCCATACATGGGCCTGGCGATGCCTTTGGGGTCGCATTTATCGGAAAAGACGAGGACGAGGATTTGGAAGCATGAATATGTAGATGTTTTCAAGTTGTTGCACAGGGAGATACAGGCTAAGGAGGGGGAATTGACGAGACGGCCGCGGGTACCAATGAATATGAAGAATTGGACGTCGGCCTTTTTGATTTACGCGAGCATATATTGCGAAAAGCACCAGGACAGGGCTATCGCGTTATTGAAATATATGGATATTATCCGCACGGTGCAAATGCACTTTGGAGGTTTTGCTTGGCTTAGCTATGATGAGGAGTTTCGGGCCCGGATCAATGTTAATCCTGATAAGCCATGGGGAGAAGTGGACCAGGAGTTGTGGGTACAGTGGATGTCTTCGACGCAATCGTCCGCGTCCACGCATACGGCTAGTGGGCTTCCGGAGACGTATCGGCCTTTTCAGTCGCGTCCCGCCCAAACCGGGGCGGGGGGAGGACAAAGTGGCATCGGGGGTGTGGGAGGACAGGCGTCCACGGCAGGGGCAGCAGGACAGTCAACCAAGAGCGGGGGAGACACCACAGGGGCATGTTGGAGCTTTAACAAGGGCTTCTGCACCCGCCATCCGTGTAAATTCAAACACGAGTGTTCTAAGTGTGGAGGGCGGCACCCGGTCACACAATGCTTTACACTGGCCACTCCCTCTGAGCAGTGGAGGATTACCAAAGGCAGGGGACAGGCTAGGCCGAAGGGCTCCTACGCCGGTTAAGGTGGAGACCATGGGTCCATGGCTCTCCCGATATCCTGATGGGGAGGCGGCGCTGAAGCTTTACTGGGGGTTCACAGAGGGGTTTCGCGTGAGGTATCAGGGGCCTCGGGAGCGCAGATGGGCAGAGAATTTGAGGTCAGCGAAGGAATTGCCGAGGGTGGTGGAGGCCAAATTGTGGAAGGAAGTATTGGAAGGGAGGATTGCCGGCCCGTTTGACACGTGGCCGATGCCCGAGCTCATCATTTCCCCCTTGGGGGTGGTACCAAAAAAGGAGCAGGGGGAGTTTTGTCTGATTCACCACCTGTCGTGGCCGTAGGGGTCGTCTGTGAATGATTTTATCACGGTGGAGGATTCCAGGGTACTGTATGCGTCGGTGGATGATGCGATCGGGTTGGTGAGGGCTTGTGGCAGGGGGGCGGAGTTGGCTAAGTGTGACATTAAGTCTGCGTTTCGCCTCCTGCCCATTCATCCGGCGGACTTTCCGTTGCTGGGGATGCAGTTTGGGGGGGCGATCTTTGTGGATAAGGTCTTGCCAATGGGCTGTGCGGTATCATGTGCTTTGTTCGAAACCTTCAGTTCTTTCCTGCAGTGGGCTTTCACGGACCGATCGGGGCACCGGCTTGTGTCCCACTAGTTGGATGATTTCTTGTTTGTTGGGCGCGGGCAGTCGGGCGAGTGTGGGGAAGCTTTGCGGCAATTTCAGCGACTGGCCGGTGATTTTGGGGTGCCCTTGGCGCCGGAAAAAGCGGCTGGGCCTACCTGTTGTCAGTCATTTTTGGGCATTGAGTTGGACTCCGTCGCGTGGGCGGTGCGCTTGCCCCAGCAGAAGGCGGAGGAGATGCAGGAATTTTTGCTACTGGTGGTGGCGCAGCAGAAGATTGACTTGAGGTCAGTGCAACGGTTGTTGGGTTTGCTGAATTTCGCGTGTCGCGTGGTGCGGGCTGGCAGGACTTTTTGTAGGCGGTTGGGTATGGCCATGTCAGGGGCGGTGCTTCCCCATCACAGAGTGCGGATTTCCATGGGCGTTCAGGCGGATCTGCGGATCTGGAACGTTTTTCTGAGCGAATTCAACGGGGTATCCTTGGATTTTGTGGATGACAACATGGTGTGGCAGGTGCAAATCTTTTCAGATGTGGCTGGAGCGCAAGGTTTTGGCATTTTCTGGGACGGGAGGTGGTGTGCGGAGCAGTGGCCGGCTCACTGGTTGACACAGGGCAGGAGTATTGCATTTTTGGAGTTCTTTCCGCTGGTGGTCGCGCTGCAGGTGTGGGGGTCGGAATTTCAGAACAGATCGGTGTTGTTTCATGTGGACAACCGGACGGTGGTGGACCTGGTGAACAATCAGAGGGCAAGGGATCTGCGGGTGCTGCGCTTGCTGCGAAGTTTTATGCGGCTGTGTCTGCGTTTCAATGTGCTGTTTCGCGCGAAGCATGTGCCGGGCGCTAGCAATGACATTGCGGATGCATTGTCTCGTTCGCAGTGGCAGTGTTTCAGAAGGTTGGCACCAGGAGCAGAGGTTTTCAAGACCAAAGTGCCGGAGGGTATCTGGAGCTGGGGAGAGTGAGAGTGGTGGAGTTGGTTGAGAAGTCTGTTGCGGATTCCACAAGGCGTGCGTATCGTTTGGCTTGGGCTGAGTTGGGGGCCTTTTTGGGGTGGTTGAAGGATGCTTGGCGTATGACGCAGGTGGACTGTGAGGAGGGGGTGATGAGGTACGTATTGGACTGTATGGACAGGGGTTTGTCGCAAGTTACGATTGCGGGCAAGTTAGCGGGTATTTCCTTCTATGACATGGTGTATTTGGGGTTTGATCCAGCGAGGAGTGAGTTGCTGGGTAGGATGTTGAAGGGTTGGGATAGGGTGCGGGGGGGAGTTGGGGGGCAGCTTTGCGCGAAGCCATCACGTTTGATTTGCTGTTGGCCATATTGGCGGAATTGAGTTTCTGTTGTTATGACGTGGCCGAGTTGGCGCTGTTTCGGTTGTGCATGACATGGATGTTCTTTGGGGCATTCCGGGTTTCGGAGTTGTTGGGGGCAAGGGGTGCTCCGGGTAGGGGGTTTGAGGACGTGCGAATGGATGGGGCGCGCCTGGGGATCCGGCTGGGGCGGTCCAAGACAGACCAGGCTGGAAGAGGGAAATGGGTGTGGTTGTGTGAGTCGGGGGGGGCAGGAGCTTGCCCAGTGCAAGAATGGAGAGCTTTTTGTAGGCAGGTGGGCAGGAGAGAAGGAGAGATTTTTTGTCACGCTTCCAGGTAGAGGGTCACGGCGTTTCAGCTGCTGGCAGTATTGCGGATGGCAGTGAGGCGCCTGGGTAGGGACCCGGCGGGGTATGGGACGCACTCTTTCCAGATTGGCGCGGCGACGGCGGCAGCGCGGCTGGGGTGGTCCTGGGACAAGATCAGACGGATTGGTAGGTGGAGGTCGCGCTGTTGCGAGCGGTACGTGCAGAAGTAGAGCGGCGAAGCGTGTAGGGGCGCGAGGGCAGCTGGAGCGGTTCTGTTCTGTTTCGTGTTCTAATTTCTTTTCTCTCCGTAGGTTGCGTGGGGGGTCCGGGAGCCAAGACGGTTACCTGGATCGTTGGACATTCCTTTGTGCATTGGGCCTCCAAATATTCGGACAGGCAGGTGTACGGTCGTAGCCTGGGCCTGCGAAGCAGTCATCATGAGGTACATTGGTGGGGAAAAAGTGGGATGCTCTGGGGTGAGCTACTGCCCTGGCTGACAAAGAAAGTTTCAGAGAGGGGCTGTCCGGATTTGCTCGTCATCCATTTGGGGGAGAATTATATGGTGAAACAATCAGGGGTGTCATTGCTTCACTTGTTGCAAAGGGATTTGGATGCTATGAAACGCAATTTGGCTGGCGCCTGCATTGTATGGACTGAGTATATCCCTCGTCGTATCTGGAGGGGGGCATTGAAGCCTGCAGCGGTGGAACGAGCACGGAGGAAGTTGAATAGGGCAATGCGGGTATTTTGTGAGAACACTGGAATCAAGGTGATTGCGCACACTGGACTGCGGCTTGAAGAGCCCCTGCTTTTTAGGGATGACGGAGTGCACCTTTCGCACATGGGGAATGCGTACTACATGATGGAATTGAGGGATGTCATCAGCGGGTTATGGAACGAGTCTATTTGGTGTCGGAGAGAGTGAGGGCAAAAGGTGCACTGGAATGGGGTGGGGCAGGTAACCGCCCTCCGGGGGTTCCCTGGTTGGCGGATTTGGGAGGGGGGGGAGTCCATGACGGGCATACTCACCCTTCCGGGGAGGGGGATACTGGTGAAAGGTGGGTTGCGTCATACCAGATTACGATGGTTGGAGATGATGGAGGAGGTTGGAAGAGAAGTGAGGAAGCGAATGGGATAAGTGAGGAGGTTGCTGTGTGAGGTGGAATGCAGTAGTTGGAGTATGGGAGAGAATGGAAAGATGAGAGTTATGTTGTTGGGGATTGTTGGGGGGTTTGTTTGATGTTCGGTTATGGTTGTTCAACCCTGTCCTAATAAATGGCCTTTTACGCTAACAACTTGCGTGGAGTGGTTATTGCGCGATGCGGCCCCCGGGGGAAGGAAGGTCGGCAGACTAGTCTTCACCCGGGGTGTTCGCGCAAGGGCAGGACAGGGAAGAGAGGGGTGGGATAAGGGGTGGGGTCGTTAGGAGAGGATAAAGGGGGCTGGGAGAGGAAGTCCTTCCTCTTCCTTTCCCCAGCGCCTCAGGGTGGGAGTTAGCTTTGTTTGGCCGCCCGCCCACCCTACAGTTTGGGGGACCGATCGGATGAAAAGACTATTTTCTATAAGCGTGCCAGTTTAGGACGGGTTGTGAGTGAGTGGGGCGGATTTGGGAGGGGGGGGAGTCCATGACGGGCATACTCACCCTTCCGGGGTGGGGGATACTGGTGAAAGGTGGGGGTGCGTCATACCAGATTACGATGGATGGAGATGATGGAGGAGGTTGGAAGAGAAGTGAGGAAGCGAATGGGATAAGTGAGGAGGTTGCTGTGTGAGGTGGAATGGAGTAGTTGGAGTATGGGAGAGAATGGAAAGATGAGAGTTATGTTGTTGGGGATTGTTGGGGGGTTTGTTTGATGTTTGGTTATGGTTGTTCAACCCTGTCCTAATAAATGGCCTTTTACGCTAACAACTTGCGTGGAGTGGTTATTGCGCGAAGTCGTACGCGAGACAGTGCGTTTACCGCGCGCCGAAGCGAGTGAAATAAATATGTGCTCGATAACGAATCTGGTTGAAACAGCAGATCTGATCAGGGTAGTGTACGTAAATTAGGGTTAATCCGCACATGGTCACGGGGCAGTAGTCCCAGTGTACTAAAAGCGATGGTGCACATTGTTAAAAGGAGAGAACGTAATGAAAACTACACGGGGCAGCTTGAAGCAAGATTAACAAATACCGGGTTCGGTAAAACTTCATCTGCTCACTAAACCTTCGTGTGCTGAATCTAATCTAAATGGCGGTAAAGAAAAAAAGTAGAAAATATGCTGTAAATCGGGAGATCTCCAGATCGAATAATCAGGGTCATACCATTAAGTGGTGCATCATTAGCGTGTCAAGGGCAGGCGGAGCACAGCTGCTCTTACCTGTCAGTCGACCGGTTTCCTAAGGATTAATAGAACCGGCTGCCGCATATCGCGGACTTTGAAGGGTGAACGTGGCATGCGTGCACGATAGCGTGCAGACGCTCAATGTCTTCCTAAGGGGCTCGTCGTCAGCCAGCCAATGCGGAAGCATAGGGCTTGAACAGACGAACGAAGGCTATTCTCGGGGGTTGTGTGTGTCAAGCTCAGACTCTCATGGAAAAATTTACAAGGCGCTCCGAGCGCATTACTAGGTGAATATGTATGTAGATCGTTGGTTGCAGGGTCAAATGTACTTCAAGTACTAAAAATATGAAAACAATACAATTCTGATTATGAAAAATGTATACACTTGGAAACATCGCGTGTTATCATGTATAAATCAGGCATTAGTGAGACGACACAGGTGCGCAAATACTGGTGGGAAAACACTAGAACCGAATGGCGTGGTGCTCCCGGTGCACTACGAAAGACGTATTTAGCATGCATCTGAACACCTGATAGATGGTCTCCGTCACAGTATAGTAGGATGTAGTATCATACCATTGGTTGTGGTTACAGCGAGACTAAACCTAGTCTAAAAAGGCATTCTCAGTCTCAGTAAGCATTCTCAGTGTGTTGAAAACATATACAATAAAGCGTTGTATGTCACGTTACGAACAGTTAATAATGTTTGCAATCATAGATCAGCATAATGTACAATAATCTAGGAAGTATATACAATATTTCCCGGGCATAGTCGATATTGCTAATCTTCTGCATAGTCGATATCACTGTAAAACAGAGGGTCTTGTTGTTTATATGCAACATTAACAGTGTCTAAAAGAATATACATAGAATGAAGTATAGGTAAGGTAAAGTGGGCATAAAAAATACATTTGTTTTGCGTGTTTTTAACCACATGTTATGGGTAAAACGGTAGTGTAGTGCACCTCAACTTATAAGAGTTTACAGGGATCACATAAGTTAAAAACAAAATGACTCAGTGTTCAGGCCTGCCAGTTGTGCGCTGGTGCCATCTAGTTCGTTCAAGCCCTTGTTGACTGTATCTAAGAGATACATCCACTTACATTCTCTTAAATTCAGTATAGGCCCCAGATCACCACCCCTCGCTCCCAATGACACTTTCTCAAGGACCAACCATTTAATGGAGTCTGGTGAGTGTGATTGTGTTCTAAAGTGTTCCACAGGTGGGGCACCAAGGGTGTTGCAGCAAATCCTGCTGCAATGCTGAAGTATCCGTGTCTTAACCTTTTGTCTCGTCTGCCCCACATATATTTGATTACATGGGCATAGAATGGCATAGATCAATTCACTAGAATTGCAATTAGTGTGTGTCTTAAGTTCAATGATGTGGTGTTTGTAGCAAAAGGATTTGGTTTCTATCACCATTTTACATGCCTTACATCGTGTGCATCTAAAATGTCCCACCACTTCTGGGAGGTCCCACATCCTTTGAATTGTTGGTTTGGGCGGTGTATCAAGGAGCGAGCGGACCACATGGTCCCTGATATTTTTCGCTTTTTTGAAAGCATACATTGGTGGTTCCTGTATTTCAAGGTCCTCAGATATAAGCTTCCAATGTCCATTGATTTTTTTCTTGATCTCGTTGCTTTTGGTGCAAAAGGTGGTGACACAAATCATTCTGTTGTTGGTAGTTTGGTGTTGTTTGGGCGTCAGTAGCATTTCTCTGTTGTGGTACCAAGCTCGTTTTCTGGCTCCTTTGACTAGTCTCTTAGGATATCCTCGCTCAATCAGGCGGGTGATAAGATCATCAGACTCCCTGAAGTAGTCCTCCTTAAGGGAACAATTCCTCCAGATCCGGAGGAATTGACCGAATGGTAAGTTATCTCTGAGGCTCCGGTTGTGGTGGCTAGACTATCTCAGCAGAGAGTTACGTTACGTTGGCTTTCTGTACAATATGGTATATAGGTGATCAGCCAGTGTCTTTATAGTGATGTCAAGAAAATCTATAGTATGTCTATCCCAGTGAATTGTAAACTTGATATCTTGAGAGCAGGTGTTCAGCCAATCAAAGAACCTTAGTAACTCCGTTTCGTCCCCTGTCCAGATCAACAGTACGTCGTCTATGTATCTCCGCCATTGTGTGACATTTTCTTTGAAAGGATTGGTGTCAGAGAAGATATAGTTGTCTTCAAAATTGTCCATGCAGAGAATTGCTAAGTCCGGAGCGAAGGCCGCCCCCATAGCTACTCCCTTTGTTTGAATGAAGTAGTCATTTTGAAAGATGAAGAAGATTTTCATCATGGCAACCTCCAGGAAATCCACTAGAAATTGTGTGGGTACTTCTGCTGGTTGGGGTCTTTTATCCAGGGCCTGTCTCATTACTTCCAATGCTGGTTGTTGCGGTATACTCGTATAGAGGGATACGATGTCGAGAGTGGCCAACAGCTGTGTTCTAGGGTCAAGCTTCATTTGGTCCACCAGGTTGATGACCTGCATCGTGTCTTGGAGGTATGCCTTAGTCGTTTCCGCCAAGGGTTTCATGAAATAGTTTGTATATTTACATACCGGCTTTAGGAGGGATCCCCACCCAGATATGATGGGTCTTCCAGGTGGAGTCTGTAGGTTCTTATGTACCTTGGGTAATGTATATATAGTGAGGAGACGTGGTTGATTGGTGTTCAAATATTCGAATTCATGATCTGATAGAAAACCAACCACCTTCCCTTGTTCAGTTATGAGACGAATATATCTTCTAATTTCTTTGATAGGGTCTAAGGCGACACGTCTGTAACTTATGCCATCTTATAGTTGCGAGTATATTTCTTTTTTATAGTCAGCAGTGTTTTGAACCACAATGGCACCCCCCTTGTCCGCAGGCTTGATGATTATGGTTTAGTTATTCTTCAATGTATTTACAGCCTCCCGTTCCCCTTTTGTGATGTTTTGTTAGACATAGGTCTTTGAGGAACATGCTTTAAGGACGTCATGGATGACCACACTTTCAAATATAAAGATTTTGTATGACATCATGTGACTCGGTGGCATGAAGGTGGAGGGTGGTCGCATTCCAGTGGTTGATGTAGATGACGATGGAGCAGAGTGTCTATAGAAGTGTCTCAATCTCACTTTCCGGAAGAACCTGTGTAGTTCCGCTTTGACATTAAAGCGGTTGGGAAATAATGTTGGTACAAAAGAGAGTCCTTTCGTTAAGACGCTGGTTTCATCTTTGGAAAGGGTGTGCTTCGACAGATTGATGATCGGACTGTTATTCCTTGTTACCATCTGTACGTTCTCTGTCTGGTGTTGATCTCTCCGTGGTTCTCTGGTTGGAACCTCACCTGTTTCGGGTTCTGTCCCTGTTGTCGTCCTATATCCCAAGTCTGTTGGTTCTGTCCCCGTCTTGATGGTCGGCTCCAGTTGTAACCACGTCCTCTGGGTGGTCTCCACTGGGTATCCTCTAAAAAAGGAGTGCCAGATGATTGTTGGTCTTGTGGTGGTTGGTACCATGGTTCTTGGTAGTTGTATCCACTGCTAGGCCCACCTTGTTCACTATCGCTCCCAGTGCTGTATGAGCCAGATGAATCTGAGAAGTTGGTGAAGCATCTGTTTCCTCTGTAACCTCCTCTTCCTCTATTGAAAAAGCGTCCTTGGGTGTCTTGTTTATAATAATCCTTTTCATTACGCTCTCTCCTTTTAACAATGTACACCATTGCTTTTAGTACACTGGGACTACTGCCCCGGGTCCATGTGTGGATTAACCCTAATTTATGTGCACTACCCTGATCAGATCTGCCGTTTCAACCAGATTCGTTATCGAGCACATATTTATTTCACTCGCTTCGGCATGCGGTAAACGCGCTGTGTCGCATACGACTTAATAAGATCCCTCACCTCATATTAAAGGTTCAATTACGCTTTCAGCAACCTTGGGCTTCTATTCATGCACCACTCTGGCAATTCCCGCAGCCGGCACTAGGCTGGGTTTTTTTTAGTCCTCTAAGTAGAGATACCACATACCTTAGATGCATGTCAGATAGGATGCCCACTAGGCCAACCACCTCCACAACAGATTGACCATGATGTTTTGTGTGGCATTTTGTGCGGCATATTGTATGCTTTTCCACGCGGTATTTCTCTGGGTTATAATGATCATTCTTCTCATTATAGATTAACTTGAATTGGCTCCAATCGATATTCGAAGCATTGAGACACCGTTACAGGGTCTTATTACATTTACATTTGAGTAAGTATACGTGGTTTTGTCAGGCTTATTATGTACACTGTCTTGCTGAATCAGACGGCAGACCTTTGACCTTCTCCCTCTTCCTTTAGGAGCTTTCTCAAGCCCACCCTTTTGCAACACATGGCAGAGATGCCCCGCTGTTTTACCCTAGTAGGTATTCATTACCATATAACACCAGTAGCATTCACGTGATTGTACTTCCCCCTCCTTACTCCATTTCTCTGATTATTCATAGGTGCTCTTCTCAGTTCAGTCCTGATAAAGACTCCACCGTGAGGATAGCAAATAATCCTGCACTTTAGGAGTCGAAACGTCGACAACGCATATACAAAACAAACTCTGGCGACAATTGTATGAATTAGTGTTTGTCCATTAGAGTGATGTGTACCTACAGGAACATTTGATCTATCACAGACCGGAAAAGTTCAGACCATGTATAACTGATGTATATATGTCACTCACACCTTTTCCCTGTCCCACCCTTGAGAGCCTGAGGCAGCAAGCTGCTGCACGGGAAAAAGGTGTTATCAGTGGAAACAATAGGGTCTATTGGGAGGATGGAGTTCTATACACTGAGCCCAGGGACCCCAAACCTGGTGCAACCAGGAGAGTGGTAGTACCTCAGAAGTTTAGAACGTTTCTCCTCACTTTGGCCCATGATATCCCCTTAGCTGGGCACCATGGTCAGGATAAAACATGGAGTAGATTAGTAAATCACTTCTACTGGCCAGGGATGTCCCAGAAGGTGAAGAACATGTATCAGTCCTGTGTCTCCTGCCAAGCCAGGGGTAAGAGAGGAGGCCGCCTGAAGGCCCCCTTAATTGCACTTCCACTGGTTGGGTACCCTTTGAAAGGGTACGGGTCGATCATGGCCTCCAAATACTCAAATAGCCTCAGAGAACAGATCTATTCTGGTGGTAGTGGATCATGCAACCAGGTATCCTGAAGCTATTCCCCTTAGGTCAACCAATGCCCCTGCAGTGGCCAAGGCCATCCTTGGTATCTTTACCAGGGTTGGATTTTCTAAGGAGATAGTATCAGACAGAGGTACAAAACTCATGTCTGCATACTTGAAGGACATGTGGGAGGGGTGTGGAGTGACTTACAAGTTCACTACACCATACCACCCACCGATCAATGGCCTGGTTGAAAGATGTAGCCAGACATTGAAAGGCATAATTTGTGGACTCCCTGAAAAACTCAGAAGGAGATGGGATGTTTCACTTCCATGCATGCGTTTTTGCCTACAGGGAAGAGCCACAAAAGGGAGAGGGGTTCTCCCCCTTTGAACTTCTGTTTGGGCATTCTCTTAGGGGTCCACTGACTCTTGTGAAGTAAGGGTCGGAAATACCACTCAGAGAGCTAAAACAAGACATAGTGTATTATGTCCTTGGCCTTCGCTCCAGGATGGCTGAGTACATTGAAAAAGCAAGCCTAAACATTCAAGCCAACCAGGAGCTTCAGAAGCAACGGTATGAAGGCTACCATGGTTGAATTCAAACCAGGGTAAAAAATGTGGGAATTGAAGCCTGTGCTTTTTCTTCGTCCGGCCTCCTGGCCTGAGCCTGCAGCCTTTCTTCATGACTGATTGCCCCCATTTATTTGCATTGGGCGCCCAATGCTTTTTGGCACTCTACACCTGGCTGCCCCTGTGCTGCTGAGGGTGTACGTTTGGTGCTGTCTTGTGGCCCCCCTGTGCTTACCTTAACTCCAGGATATTGACCCCTGACACCGCTTTACTCACCTGTGAGCAGCGTGACATTGATTACCCCCGTCTCAATCGGTTAACATTGGGAGCCCGACCCCAAATTTGACCTGTGCTGCTGGTGGTGCAGTCTTGATGCTGATTTGAACCTTGCCTGGAGTAGACACCAGAATCTGAAGACTGAATTTGTAAATCGAGTACTTACCTACAAAACTGCATTCTTGTTTTCCTCCCTTAGATTAACATTGTAAAGCCTGAAAATTGCATTGTGTAAAATATTTTCCCTGAAAAAAGGTACTAACTTGAAAGAAGCTTTTTTTTTTTTAAATTGGTGTGGATCTCCTTTTTGAGTCGTGTGTCATTTATTAGTCAATGTGTGTATAACAAATGTCTTACACTCCTCTGTGTTAGGCCTTAGGCTGCTCGACCACACTACCACTAATAGAGCACTTTGGGTTTACATTGAGGCCTGTACACTTCTGGGGGGATCTCTGGACTCTGTGCACGGTATAACCACCTAGTGGTATACCATATACAGAGCCAGCTTCCTACACTTGGTATTTATGCTTAAAAACTGCAGTTTTCACAGAGTAAATAAAAAGTGTTTGTGTATTTTTTTCTAACAGGTCGATTGTCTGGTGTTGTTTCCTGCTGTCTGTTAACAAGCATGATGGCACAAGAGCTTTACTTTCCCATAATCTTTAAGGGGTGAATGAATGGATTAATTGTGGGCGATTCCCTCCTCAGTTAACTCCCTCCTGAATCATTCTCGAGGCCAAGAGAAATGTTGTCTGAGGAAATGTAGAACACTGCAAAAAACACTGCAGTTGTATGGAAACAAGTAAGGGCTCTGCAGATTATTAAAAAAAAGTGACCCCTGCGAGCCTTTCTTAGCCTTGCGGTAAGGGTGACGACATACACCGAGTCCACCCCTGATATATGCCCTAGGAGAAAGGGAGATTGTTACTAGGGTACCTGGGGTACCAGATTGCAAAGAATCGATGAACAAACATTGGTCGCAAATTGTTCACCGACTTTTTGCAAATCGAATCAGCTTTTGCAAACCAACCTATGTACTATTATCTCAAACTCCCCATTCGAAGTGCACCTCAATTTGATCTTCCTCATTACTATTCATGAGTTACAATGTATATTGCAACTAATCCAATGGGATACGGTCTCAGGCATGGTGGCCTGCTGAGGTCAGCAGACCAGCCCTGTAATTGCATTTAAATAAAGTATTGCTTTTTAAGCAGGCCGTTTTCCTTTAAGGAAACTGCGCTTCGTTTAAAAACAAAATACTTTAAAAAACAGTTTTTTTAAAGTTTAAGAGTTGGCAGTAGTCCTTGGGACCACTGCTCACAACCTATCAACCTTTTTTTTTTAACTTTCACAAAGGGGAAGGTGTCTCAAGGGGACCCCTGTACAGCAAATCTGAGGTTTTGCGCCTACCTAATGGTTTTCTTTCTACAAAATGCCCCTAATCTAGAAGTGTAATAGTGTAGAAAGAAAGGGAAACAGAAGATGAAACAGGTGAAATATGTGCCAATGTAGAGATCTGCTCTGTAGCCCACGCCCAGATTATATGTTGACAGCCCCATTCCACTTCACCAACAAACATATCTCACCCCTGGCTCTGTTAAGTATGATCTGGGTACTGGCGCACACCCCTTACGAGGTTCACAAGTACTTTTATTGTCGGCCTCCGCAGAGGAGCCAGCTAATGAATGAGCACAGACTCTGTACTACTGAGAGAGAGAGGTTGATGTATGCAAGGGGAAGCATGAGGAGTTACTTCTGAGGCATCCACTGCTTAGAATGGGCGCAGATCACACCGTGAGCTGTAATCAAAGCACAGTCAGGAAAGCACTGTTAAATCACACATAATGAATCTCAAAAAGAACAATAAACTAAAATAGGCCTCATGTGCTACTTCTCTCTCAGGTCCAGCACAGGAGCAGCTCAGACAGGGACGTCTGGATGTCTGTGGGGTCTACCTCCCTGTGGTGACCTGGTGCAGGCCACACGTGTTGGACACAGGAACCACAGGTACTTGGTATATGGGTAAACCGCAAAGACCCCGAGCGGTCTTCCGCATCTTTATTTATACCCCGAGGCGAGCCCGCCTCGAGGGGTGGGGGGATGTATGTTCAGTGTGTTACAATATAGAGTAGAGACCGAGTGGCTCTCTACATCCCTCCAACATTTTGGATAATGTCAAACATTACAGTGTTCCTTTAAGGCGAAGGGCACATAAAGTCTCTGAGCCTTTGGCTTGCAGCAGGATTACCTCGCAACCGGGAGCCTGCTCCTCTGCTAGAACTACCTCTGCCCTCCAGGTTCCTGGCAGCGGCCTCTTCTCCTCGAGCTCGGCTTTCCTGGTGGCTGCCTGCAGTTTGCTCTGGTTCGCCTTGTTGTCCGTCTTCACTTCGCCTCGGGGATCCCCCCTCCGGGGCGGCCGACCAGTCTGGGAAATCGTCGTCCTCCATCCCTGCTTCTTCGCTGTCCTGTTCTCCAGCTGGTTCCCCGTCAATCTTTTTGAAGTACGACGCATTCCTCGTCACTCTCACATCGCCACGTCTAGCCGTGACCATTGTTCCTTTTGTTGCCAGCACAGTCCACACCTCTGGTTCGAAGGGCGTACGGAATTTCCAGCCAGGGTGCCGATATTTGACTACCACCCTGTCTCCAGCCACTAAGTGATGTTTTCGGGCTCTTCGGTATTCGCTGGCTTTGTTGTTCGTCTTCTCCCGTCGCTCTTGCACCGCTTCATCGTCATGTTCCGGTGGACTCCAGGACGGATCGGTCGGTATCCCGTCCCGCGGGGCTTCTTTGAACAGGAGATGGGCCGGCGCACATTTTGTCGTGCAGTGCGGCGTGTGTCGATACGCGTCGAGGAACTTGGTTAAGGCTATCTCCGCATCTTGTCCTTGTTCCACTGCAATGCGCAGGGCTCTGTTCAGGGTGCGCATCAGCCTCTCCACGTCCCCATTCGCCTGCAGCCACAGAGGGGTTATCCGCCGGTGTTTGATCGCTCGCCTCGCCAGGTATTCTCTGAACTCTTGGCCGTGGAAGGGCGGCCCATTTTCTTTTCGGATTACCTTGGGGTTCCCTAGCAAGGCGAAGGTCCTTTCCAGAGCCATCCGTATGTGTTGGAACGACGTGGACTCTACCACCTCTACCACCGGGAATTTTGTGTAGGCATCCATGAGTACTAGCATCTGTCTTCCGTCCGGAAAGCTGCCGAAGTCCACACTCACGTTGGCCCATGGGTGATGACATGGCTCTTCAGTAATGACCGGTGCCGCTGATGGGTCACCTCATGTGATCGTGCATACTCGGCACCGCCGTACCAGCTCTTCCACCTTTGTGTCCATGGTTGGAAACCAGACCTTGTTCCTGAGACGCGCCTTGGTCTTCGCCATGCCCTGATGATCTTCGTGCGCCAGTTGCAGGAAACGTCCTTGGAATGCTCGTGGGACAACCAGAAGATGACCTCTTAGGACCGCGCCACATTCCCCTATGCTCAACTCATGACGAACTTGCCACAGCTGCTGCTGCGCGTGCTTCTCTTCTTCTGTGAGCGCCTGGTTGCCCTCCAGAAACCTCTTCCAGTCGTGGGAGGCCAGGGCCTTCTTGACCTTGATCAGGGTCTCGTCACTGTCCGTGACTTGGCCAACTTCTTCCAGGGTCACCGCATCAGGGCAAGCATCACGGCCTATCATCTGCACGTAGGCATCTGAATATTTTACATCCGCGGGGACACACGCCGGGGGAAGGTCCTCCGGGTGCCGGGATAAGTAGTCCGCCGGATTGTGTGCCCCCGGGCAGAAGAGCACTGTGAACCTGTATTGTTGCAGCAGTACTGCCCACCGTTCAATGCTGGGAGGTGCTAGCTGTGTGGTGCCTCCAAACAGTGGGACCAGCGGTTTATGGTCCGTGATCACATTGAAGTCCTGTCCAAATAAGTACAAGTGAAAGTGTTGGCATGCCCACTTTATCGCTAAGGCCTCTCTTTCAATTTGCGCGTACCTCGTCTCCGTATCGGAGAGCGCACGTCTGGCATAGGCAACCGGTTTCCATGTGCCTCTCTCGTGTTCCTGTAACAGCACGGCTCCCAGGCCCACCGGACTTGCGTCCACAACGAGCTCAGTCGGCCTTCCGGGGCGGAAGTACGCCATGACAGTTTTATCTTGCAAAGCCGCCTTGATCCTTACGAACGCTGCATTGGCCTCCATCGTCCACGTCCAGGGCTGGTCACTGCGCGTGAGGATGTGAAGGGGTTCAGACAGGGCGACCAGGTTAGGGATGAACCTCCCACAGTACGTTGCCATCCCGAGGAAGCTCCTCACTTCGGTGGGGGACTTGGGGATGCTTGCCGACCGTAGGGCAAGCGCCTTCTTCGGGTCCACCTTAAGGCCTTCTCGCGTGAACGTGTAGCCAAAGAAATCGATTGATTCTTGGTAGAACACACATTTTTCCTTGTGTAGCGTAAGGGTGTGGTCTTTGAGCCGTTGGAGTGTTGCTCTCAACTGGGCATGGTGATCTTCTAGTGTACACGAAAATACCAGGATGTCGTCGCTTAGATTGATTACCCCTGTCAGGCCTGACAGAGTTTCCTTGATGGCGTTCTGAAATACCTCCGCTGCCGAAGATACTCCAAAAGTGAGTCGCTTATACCTTCTGAGACCCACATGTGTAGCGAAAGTTGTGATGTACCTGCTGTTCGGTTCTAGCTCCAACTGGTGGTACCCCGCGTTGATATCCAGTTTCGAGAACCATTTAGCGCCATTTAGGTCCGCCACGATGTCATCCATGGTCGGTGTTACATGGCGCTCTCTCTTGACAGCAGCGTTGGGTAGCCTTATATCGACGCACAGTCGAATCGCTCCTGGTTGTTTTGGCTTAGGAGCGACCACTAGCGGGGATACCCAGGGCGTGGGACCGGTGACTTTCTCGATGACGTCCAGCGCTTCGAGCTTCGCTAACTCCGCTTCGACCTGGGGCCTCAAGTTGTACGGTACCCGTCGGTGTCGCAGGGCTATCGGTTTGACTGTGGGATCTATGTGGAGCCGAAACTGTTTTCCTTTCAGCTTTCCCAACCCTGTGAAAAGTTCGGGGAACTCCTTCATAATGTCCTCGGCATGTGCTTCATGTACTTCGTTTGTGAAAAACACAAGCCCCAAATCTTCAGCTGTGTGGCAGCTTAGGAGAGTGTCTTTCCTGCCTTCTGTCACATGGAATCTGGCCGTGGTGGTGAGAGGACCGCTGGTGACAGTTGTCTCGAAGGTGCCTCTTAAGGGGATGGGGTCGACGCCTCCATATGCGTATATTCTCACTTTGGTTGGTAGCAGAGGAGGTCGGTGCGCCATTGCCTCGAACTGCTGGGAATCCATGACGTTCACCGTTGTCCCAGTGTCTATGAGCGCCCGGAGGTCGGTACCAAGCACTCTGACTGAGCACATGGGCGGCGGCCTGCGCCGGCTCCCTGACTGACCCACAAACGAGACATAGTATATCTCATCGTCCTCTTCTTCCAGGTCAAGATTCGGGTGGTGCATTTCTCCTTTTCCTGCTTCGTCCGAGTCAGCTACCGACAGTTGCCGGACTCTTTCTGTGAACCCTCTCGGTCTCCTCGGGGCAAACCGTGATTGGCCACTGCGGCACACCTTGGCATAATGGTTCAATTTTCCACAGCGGGAGCACTCTCGCCGTTTCGCTCCGCAAGTGGCCGTTGGAAGATGATCTTCTCCGCAGTTTCCGCAGGGCCCTCCAGGTGGCAGTCTCGAACTGACCGGTGCAGGAGCCGGTCGCCTGCGGATCACGTCGACGCGTTCCTCTTTGATCTGAGGAGGCCGCGTGGTGCTTTGTGCCGGGGGCGGTTTGTGGAGGGCTGCGGCCATCTCTTCAGCCCTGACGTCCGAGAGTTCATGTGACCTGGCTAGCACCAGGATCTGGTCCAGGGTGATCCCTGGCTGACGTAGTATCAGCTTCCTGAGCAGTATTGACTTGCATCCCAGTATGATCTGGCTTCTTATCTCCTCCCTTTGGTCGGCAAACCCGCATGTGGCCGCAAGTTTTCTTAAGCGCGCGTGAAACATGTCCACGGACTCATCCTCTAGATGAAGGGAGCGCCGAAACTTGAACTTCTCAAAGTCCGGGTTGAGTTGCGGATCAAAGTGTTGATTGAGAGCCGCAACTGCTGCGTCGTAATTGTCCGGGTTGCCTGTGTTTGGGAGGGTCTCGAAAAGATCATATATCTCTGGTCCCCCATAGAAGATTAGCAGGGAACGCTTCACCGTACTGTCCGTTTCACGGGTCCCCGTGAAATAGTTGTTGAGCTGGCCGACCCACGCTCTCCATCGGGGGGCTGCAGTGGCAGGATCCCCCATTTCGCTGAAGGGCGGGAGTGGGTTGACTGTTGCGTGATTGTGGCGTGGATCATTCGCCCTTCCCCCTCCTCCTTGGGCCGCCGGCGGGGCGTTGTTGCCTGCTTGCGGCGGGACGCTCATGCTTGCTGGCAGGTCACGGAGGCGCGCCTGTCGCCTCGCATGTGAGGAGCAGCTGAGCCGGGGAAGGTGGGAGGCCTACGGCCGTGGCGCGAGCAGGGCGGTGCACTCACCCCACCGTATGATGGTCCGGGTACCCCTCTCCGCGGTCGGCTCCTGGCAGCACGTGGGGCGGGGACCGCACAATCACGCCCAGGCGGTACAGTCAGGCAGACCAGATGGGTCCCATAGAAGTAGACGAGGTACTTGCAGCTGCCAATGCTTGTTAGCTGCTTGACTCATGCAGTAGCCAATGCTTGATGGAGTCAGTGGTGTTGGGGCCGTTGCCAATGCTTGTTGGCTGTTTGAGACATGCTGCTGCCAATGCTTGTTGGAGGGGAGACACACACGATCCTCCAAACCAGCAGCCAGTCAGGTGGGACCCCACAGCGCTCAGGGAGACTGCCTTCATTCCGCCGACGATGGGGGCGGAGCGCCCAGGCAGCCATGTGGAGGGCAGGCTCGTGCAGGCGAGGTTCCTCCAGGCTCATCAGCAGCTGCTGCCGGCCTCACACGCAGCGCGCGCAGCACTCACCAGCCGCACGTAACCAGAACGCGCCCTGCCCCTGGAGCGTGTCTCCGACGGACAGGAAGAAACGCGGGCAGGCGCGGAGGAGCTGGGTGACCGGGGCGCCACTGCCAGGAGCGCAGCTAGGCGCCAGATGATCGCCAGGGGCGAAGGAGCGTCGCGGGTGGGCTCTGCTGACGCCGTGGCCACAGCAGGTGCTCGCTGAAGGCACGCAGCGGGACTTCCGGCCTCGTTGCCAGTGTGGTGACCTGGTGCAGGCCACACGTGCTGGACACAGGAACCACAGGTACTCGGTATATGTGTAAACCGGAAAGACCCCGTGCGGTCTTCAGCATCTTTATTTATACCCCGACGCGAGCCCGCCTCGAGGGGTGGGGGGATGTATGTTCAGTGTGTTACAATATAGAGTAGAGGCCGAGTGGCTCTCTACACTCCCGTCCCGCACACCCCAACTGGGACACGTGACAGGCAGCACTGAGCCCAATCAGACAAGCTCCTTGCCTCCTTCTCCCATTCCAACCAGAAACCGGCTCAGCAGCAGTAGCTTAGGAAGGATGCCCTGGGCTCTGGTGCAAGCAAGGAATAGACCCTCTTACCCCGTCAGAGCTCTGAGCTCCGGTGCTACTGCACTTGTTGCACCAATGGTAGCTGCAATCCTGCTCGCTGCTAGATGTGCCTCATGTTGTTCATAGGCACGTGCTTGTTGTATGTATACACAAACATGTGATAAGGCGCGCACATAGGAGACAGAATGAGAAACATTTAATAACTACTATTTCCGGACGGAGGAGCAGCCCACTTAACTGGAACATCTGTCAGTGCAGTGCTGCCTCTAAAAATATTTTTGGGGGGAGGGGTGCCCATACATTTTAATGCCACTTGAGAGGAGTGTGCACAGCATGTGCGCCTGTGAATTGGCTACCAATAAATTACCCTATATATGTAACATTATATTTTTTAAGGTTTTATATAACGCGAACTCGACCTGAAGGTATCGGAGCACTTTACATGAGTACTAGTTACATTACACAAGGACACCTTTATTTTTGGTATGCACAGGGAGATTAAGTGATTTGCCACGAATCACAAGATTTTGAGTCGATGCCAGACTCAACTGTTTCCCCAGCTCCAAAGTCGGCAGCTCTGGCCGTTAAGCCCCATGCATGGTTACCGATAAAAGGTGTCAGCGGCATGTTCCCTAAAACTAACAGAGGTCCTGAACGGCTTGTGGCGAGCGTGCACCAAGATGGCAGCGGAATCTACAACCGCCTATGGACAGCCTCGGATTGGCAAGGTGGGCTATCGGACGATGGGCCGATGGGCCTCTGGCTAAGGCCAGTTGGCGGGCCGATTTTTTGGTCTACTAAGCAATTCACCCCTGGTGCACAGCGTGAAAGGCTGTTGTTACAGCCTTAACAAACATGACCCCCATGCACATGAATTCAGGCCAGCGGGCTAATGTCTGAGGCAGAATGACTATGGGCGGCTCCCACTGTCACAGTATGAGGTGAGCCTGCACCCTGGCTCCCTCCAGGTGTGTCAGAGTCTGCAAGGAGCTGCTGATGGGAAGCCTTTAGCACTTACTTTTCAGGGGCCTGCAGCAGGGGAGAGGGCTAGGAGCATGGGTAGATGGGGGTTGGTGAGGTGCAGCGTGGGAGCTCCTCAGTTTATTTTTGTCCTCACCCACTCCATGCAACAGCCGGAGATAAATCAGTCTCTGCTCGACTCCTTCGTCTGCCAGATATCAATTACTACAGTCAAAAGGGACAGGTTGTGGCCTTAGGTGACTTTGAAACTGAGAAACAAAGTTCAAGTCCCAGCATCAGTTTGACATCCTGTGATCTTGGACAAAGCACTTAATCTACATGAACCTAAAAAAAAAAAATATGACCCTCTGTAATGTTATCTGGTGCTCATGTAAAGCGATGCAATGCCTCTGGGCCTAGTTCATGATATATAAAACTGCATGTAAGGAAAGTGACACTATTTTTTCTTTGCTTTTGCATTTACACCCTAGCATCATTCCCTTTCTTTGAACCTTCATGTGATGCTTGACACAAGTAAAACAAACAAAACAGATGCACCTTTCACCAGTCTCTGAGCATTGGAGGTAGGGTGACCAACCGTCCGTAAATTTGACGGACTGTCCGTAATTTGGATCTCACGTCCGGTGTCCGTGACGATCCCTTTTACGGATGCCTTTTGTCCGTAATTGTGGGCATTGGGGAACCTCACTGTTCCCCTGCCGATGGGGGCCACCTGGCACTCCTCTGAGCACAAGAGCAGCCCCGCCCATTGTCATTCTGTCTGCGACTGATTGCCACATACAGAATGACAATGGGCCAGTCTGTGCTTTGTGCTCTTACTGCATGTGGTGGGCCTCCTCCTGCCTCGGTCTAGGGCAGGACATCAGTCAGGTGGAAGAAATGAACAAACACGCCCATGCTGCTAGGTGAGAATGAAGTTCATGAAAAGGTGGTGAAACAAGTTTAAAAAAAAAAGGCTTATGGGTCTTTCACTGTCTCATCATTTTTAAACTGACGCATTTTCAATGTTAAATTCAACAAAGCCATGGTTGCGGCTTTTTTTATTTTATGCAACTAGCAGCCATTGACAAAGCCAATAGTTCTGTCTTGTAGGTATAACACTACTTGTTGCGTTATATATTTGGATGCAATGACAGAAGCAGCAAATTACCAGTCGGGCAGCACACTATGCTAAGCACAGATTTTAAGCTTAGGTATTTTAAGTCATGCCCTTAATTACATCGAACACCCCTTATGGAGTTACCCCCCCCAGTTTTTTCATCCCACTTAAAGCCCTCGAAACAACACCATGTCACAGTGACACTGTGCATCATGCATGACTCATGACTTCCACTTTTTCAGATTGTCTATGTACAGGGGCACAGTGAGCACTCCCGCGCCCCGACACTTACTTTAGGAACTACAGCAGGAATGAAGTCCTTGATGGGCCTCTTCTGACTGCAACTCAGTAGACAAAGGCACAGCTCATAATTAATGTGAAAAGGTGTGTAAGTGAATGGATGGGTGGATGGCTGGATGGGTTAGTGGAAGGGTGAATGGATGAATGGATGGATAATGAGAGAAAGGATGGACGGAGGAGTGAGTGGAAGGATGGATGAGAGAAAAGGTAAATAGATAGATGTAAGGGTAGATGGACGGGTAAAAGGATGGATGGATGAGTGAAAGGATGGATGGATGAGTGAAAGGGTGGATGACAGGTGAGTGAATGAGTGGATGGATGAGTGAACTGATGGATGGATTGATGACTTGATAAGTAAAAGGGTGAATGGATGGATGGATGAGTGAAAGGGTGGATGTAAGGCTGAATGAGTGAATGAAAGGGAGGGTGGATGGACAGAAGGGTAGATAGATGAGTGAAGGAGTGAAAGGGTGGATGGATGAGAGAAAGGATGGATGGGTGAGTGAAGGAGTTAAAGGGTGGATGGGTGAGAGAAAGGATGGATGAGTGAAGAAGTGAAAGGTTGGATGGATGAGAGAAAGGATGGATGGATGAGTGATAGGGTCAATGGATGGATTCATGAATGGATGAGTAGATGAATAGGTGGATGGAAGGATGGATGGTAAATGAAAGAGGGATTGGAGAGAGAAAGAGAGGATGGATGGATGACTGGAAGGGAGGATGGGTGGAAGGTTGAGTGACTGGGTGGCTGAATGAGTAAGTGAAAGGATGGCTGGATGCATAAAATGGTGGATGGCTGGATGGATGAGTGAATGGATGGATGAGTGGAAGAGTGGATGGATGAGTGTACGGATGGATAAGGTGAAAGGATTAATGAAAGGATGGATGAGTGAAAGGGTGATGGAGGGATGGATGAGTGGAATGATGGATGGATGGAAGGATAGATGATGGATAGGTTTGCAAATGGTTGAATATTGATATGGATGGCACACAGATGGAAGGACAGAATGAATGGTGAAAGACTAAATGATGGATGACAGAATGATTACACCTTGTAATGCCAATTATCTTAAGTACATTTCCTATAGATTGACTTTCACATTTATATGAGTCATTGTCTCTACATAATGTGTCTGTGATGTAACACACTCCGACACCATGTCCTACTTACTTGGGATGAGTAGCACTATAAAAGAAATTAAATACACATGAGAGAGGATCTATGTGAAGAGGAGGGTCGCCATTGGAGGGTGGTAGCAAGGCCGGACTGGCCAGACTGGGCATCGGGCATTTCCCTGGGAGGTTGAAAGGGTGTGGGGGGGGGGGCGGTTTTATTACCACAAAAAGACCTGCACATTTGCTCAAAGATGCACGCATACTGAAAAAACATAGAGTGCACAATTGTCTCAACCTAATATAAACTTCTTTTCACTTGTACTTAAGTGGTTGTCTATTTACTTACTTATATACTATTGCGCGACCTCTTCTGATGTGTCTGTAAAACGTACCTTTTGTCCTGAATTTTGACCCTTTGTTCTGAATTTCTACGCTCACTGTCCTGGATTGCACCCGTCAGTTCCTCACCCTAATTGGAGGGCCTCTCTTAAGTACTGCAAAAAATAAACTGAATATCATTAAAGCCCATGCATGGTTAGTGTAATAGGCAGTTTAACTCTGTGCCATATCATGTTACGCAGTAAACATTAATCAAAACATCCATGGCAAACGTATGGATAAAAAAACAATTAAAAGTGAGTTCCTAGTATTTTTTTTTATAATTCTGTGCTTCTAAAATGTATTCTTTCTATTGGAATCTTCATTTCCAATTTAAGTTCTAGCCATATAAGCTTTAAAATACTTTTATTACCTCAAACGTTTGCCATCATTTAGCTCTATTACCCTAACCAAGCAGTGTATTAGTAAAGGTTGCGATCTGCGGGCAGATTCACAAAGGTAAAACTTTACGACTTTTGGTATTCACTAAAGGCATTCACTGCTCGTAAATGCCCTTTGTGAATACTGAAAGTCGCAAAGTTAGACTTTTTGTCTAACTTTACCCTCGTGAATCGGGCCCTGCGAATGTTGGCCACTTTTTTTTGACTGCCCGGGCCGAATTGTCGCCCCATTCCAACCCTGCCTACGGGTGACTTTACTTTCCGCATCCTTCTCTTCTGGCCTCTGTCGTGGGACGGCTAACCCTGCCGGAGCAGCCGCTGGCGATAGAGAGAACAGCCGCGAACCCCGGCGGAAAGACGGTATCACTCACAGGCTCTGGGAAGCTGCGCCCCCTAGCGGCTGGATTTAAGAGGCTTCTTCTGTAGCATCATTCTCCGAAAGAGGATGTTTGCTTCACGTGGGCTTTACCGACTGTAATAGAAGTGCTTACACACAGTCAGACAGATTTTACCAGCTTGCAAACTCATCACAATGCGTCAGGATACACGTTCATTGTGTGCAGTATTTTTCTGCATTTTCAACTAATAAAGTGCGAAGAGATACTACAACGCCTATGGTTACTTTGGCCAGAGGTACCAAGTATTTGAGCTGAAAAGCTTTTTTCCGGATGGGTTTGGAATGGCTATCAAATCGTGATTTGGAAATTGTGTGTTTCCTGCAAATTTCGATTCAGTACTCGGTGTTTCAATGGTTTGCAACTGGAGTTCCAGCGGCAAACCATGGATATGTTATCGACCTCCAAGGTAGGGGTGACTGGCTCACAGGGGTTAGGAGTCCCCTTTGGACCAATTGCCCTTTGGGAATTGGGGTGGCAGCTGTTGGGGAAGTAGGCCGTGGTAAAGCAATTCCAGGGATGGTGGTCTGCTGTCCCTTCTAGGCCACCATCACTGCGGTGGTAGCCAATCGCCCGGGGTTTCAAACTGCAATCTGCCTAATGAGTGCAGGCTAGTACTAGTGCGCATGTTCGGGCTGGTTAGAAAAATGACCAGCCCAAACCTGAACATGCGCACTGCCTGCTGTCAGTCAAACACGCATACCCAAACCTGCAGTGCTGCCCCACCCCCTTCAGCGTCCTGATTGACTTGGGCGTGGCCTGGCGACCGGCCGGCACGATTTTGAGTCAGGTCAGGACGGTGAACGGGTGAAGTGTTAACGAGGAAGAATGTGGCCATGCTGTGGCCATGTGCATTGTGGGGCAACGCCCCAATGGACGCACCGCCACTGTGAATATTAATTAGACAGGTTGTTCTGCGACCTGTGCAATTCAGTATTTTGTAAACCTATTTATTTGTAAATAGGTTAGTTCGCTAATCAGATTGCTTTCACAAAATGTCAGCGCACAATTTGCAACAGCTTTTTTGTGAATGTAATCTTAGTATTTCTGGCCACTTATTCTTTATTTGATGTTATGTTGTTTTGTTATATTCTAAGGTAAATACATTTGATAGGACACAATAAATTGACTCCCAAACATCGACAAAGTATAAAGAGCCATAATAGCCTGTGAGACAACATTGTGATCCCGTTCAACTCACTGAGTTATGAAGAGTGTCCACTTTTTACATTCAAGGGTTGCAGGTCAAAGGTCATAAATGTGCCCTGAGCTAAAGGGCAATACATCCCTGAAAGTTATTCGACGCACTTGGGCATGTTTCACTGTGTTATGTGGGAAGCCAGTGTGAAGCAGGAGCCACGTTTTACTAAAAATAGCTAACTTAGAAAGGGCAACTATAAATACAAGCATTTGCAATGCAATAGGTCTCACATTTATATAAAGTAATACGTTTTGCGCCACTCTGCTTTGCAGCACATAAACCAAAGAGTGAATGGGAAGCTGGCCTCATCTCAAGTACCTTCCTACAGTCTACAGTGTGGACAGGCGTGAACTCCTTCTGCCCACACCACAGCTGTTCTGCATCCCAGGGAGGGGCGCCATATCCTCAGGTTGGTTGAGATGGTGCTCATTTGTTGAATGCAGTGCTTAATTTGTAAATAAATAAGTGGCAGGGCTCTAGTCAGGAAGCTTTTGCAGCTTGCACCACTCCTTGCCACTGCCAGTCATGCCAATGACTGTACCTACACAACTACTAACCAGCACACTGCAACAAGTGTGACATTTCAGACTATTCCAGGCCTCCAAAGCTATAAAAAGAACGCTTGGGCGACTGGTATTAGTTGTGTTTAATACATAGTGAATTGATAAACAATTGCTGTTCAGCTTATATCTAAATTATTCAAACAGTGCTACCATGAGGCAGCTGCAAGTGCCGGTGTTGACAACCAATTGCCAGTGCCGAGCACCGGAAACCACTGACTCAAATTAAGCACTGGCTGAATGTGTGCGATGAGTGGGTGATGATACTTAAGTAGTGATACTGCACAACCCTGAATCAATGGCGAATGCTCGGTGTCCTTCAAAATGTTCACAGAATTGTTCAAATATGGAAAGTCAGGCGTATAGAAATGGAGAGATCTACTAGGACTACTCACTAGGGTACAGTAAGGAGGCCAGGATTAAAACTCGAATCTCGTGGTCCCACAGTCAACAGCAATGGCTCAGCCACTGGACAAAAATGTTCCCCTAAACACTGAGGACTAGAATGCTAACTACAGGACCAGACGTCACACCGACCTGCCATTCTGGACTGAGCAGCAGTGTGCAGCCTTCCTGTCCATCAATTCACCACAATAGACCATCTCCGGTGCACCGCCCGCTGTGCTCAGCTCCCCTCCCCCCAGTGCCTGGCCCTCTTGGCATCGCCAGTGGGGTTTGTAACTCTGGCCTAGTTCAGAATCAAGACAAATGCAGCAAACCCAATACCTCTTAGGTGCTCAGCCTTTTTGTGAACATTGAGTCTTCTTTTAGATAGATGAATTGTGGCACAGACCAGGATATAAACTCCATGAGCTGGGTCTGGTGGCTTAGTGGACTTATGCGTCCACTGTGGGGGCCTGTGTTTGACCTCGTGGTCACAGGTTCAAATCCCAGCGGGTCCACTTATCCGTTCATCCTTCTGGGGTCAATAAAATGAGTACCCTTTGGGTAACCATAAACATCTGTTATTCTGCGACAAGATACCCTTCCCTGTGAACATGCACTTCAAACATGCTATGTTATTACTCCACATCATAATATTGTGTTGAGCCACAATGCTGTCATTAAAAATCAGAAATGATGCAAGTCGACATTATTTACCCACTAGAGCACATCTCATCCTGAACACTCAGGCGAATCTCCCTCACCAGGTCCTCAGAGTCACAAGGATTCCTGACCAGACCCAGCAACAGTGGCTAGTAACTTCACTCCTGTTGCCCCTCTAACCATGGTAAAGCGGCAGCCAAAAGGGACAGTTTTCTATAACTCCATTCCTCTTGCCCCACCTGTGTCTCTTTAAGCAGCTGCTGACAAGACATGTAAGCCAGTTTGATGCTCTCTGCTGCCATCTGCAGTGATCCACAGGTCCTGACTTTGAATCCTGTCAGGCCAGCTCAGTCTTTCATCCTTCCAATGTTGCTAATTTGATTGCCATTAAACTATGTCATTGTTACAACTGTGATGTACAGCACTCAGGAATGGCACAAGAGTGGTATAAAGTGATACATTAAAAAAATCACATTATTAATGCCGCCCGCTATGCCAGGCCCATACCTGATTCCCACTTTCTGAGTCAACTCCAGGCATGGTCGAGTCAAAATCCATTCTGAAGTGTCCCTCTTAAATGTCCCTCACTTTTTGCCCTACAGTATAGCTGCCCCTGGCCCACTCTTAGCAGTCTGGCTAAGCGGTGCAGGCGCAGTGGGCGCTGCGCGAGGGTTGTGGAGGCAGGTCAGCTTAGAATCCACTTGCTTGCAAGCCCCAAGTAAGACACACACAGGTGAACTGGGGGCAGATTTTATTTCAGCACCTTTCAAATCCGCCTATTGGTGCTTCAGAACTTTAAACAAGCATCAGCAAACAACACACGTCAATAAAATGGTGTGAACACTCACCTTAAATGAATTAGACTAGAGTGAAGAAGGGGCAAAGTAAAAGAGCCATCGTAAAGCATTGAAGGTGGCAAGGAAAGTATAAATCAAATATACATTATGATTGGGATCATAATGGAGAGAATTACTATCAGAGCACGAGCTCTTGTAATGCCCGTGATTTTGTGCACCCGCTTTGATCCTGTTGTTCACAATTATTTTGGCTGACGTCACCTCACCATCACTGACATCACCCCACCCCCCTTCAGAGGGGTCTTCACACCTCCCCACTTCCTAACAAGCGTTTATTTCTTGGATGGCTTAGGTAGCATGGTGGTGCCAGTGCACACACAAGGGGTGTCGTGTACTATTTGGGACCCCCTAGGATTCGGCTGCCCTGCCCGTCGGCAACCTCTAGAAACTGAAGAGCTCCCGGCAGGAACAGAAGGAAGCAGCAGATCTCTTCTCTACAGCTGAACACAGGAGACTCACTCCTATTGGATCTCAAATTCACCTCAGGCTATAACTTACCTGATGCTTTCCAGGGGCTGCCGAGGGCCACTGATGCGCAAGAGGCAGACAGAAGACGGGTAACTATAGAGACTTGAACGGGACTTAAAAGGCAAAGGGAAAAGGAGGCCTCCAGATAAAGAGAGAATGAAGCAAAGGAAAATAACTGAGCTGAAGGAAATGGAATCAAATAATGAAATAAACAACAAGCATTTACAATGCAATGGTCTCGGCATTGTTAAAGTTAGAGCTATTGGCATTGCTCATGACATTATTTTTATGTTTTTGTTTTTAAAACATTTAAAGAAACGGCATTGTTATTTACAATGTCAATAGCTTAATCACTCTCAAATGCGAGACCTATTGCATTTGCACCCACACACAGAGCCACACACACAAAGCCACCCACACACACAGAGCCACCCACACAGAGCCACTCACATAGAGCAACCCACACACAAATAGAGCCACCCACAGAGCCACCTACACACACACACACAGTTACCCACACACAGACAGAGCCACCACAGTGAAAGTGAGTTAGTGAGATAGAAAGAGTGAGGTGGAGAGATAGAGAGTGAGTGATGTAGTGAGTTAGAGAGAGAGTGAAGTTGTGATATAGAGAGTGAGGTAGTGAGAGAGTGAGGTAGTGATCTTTTTAGAGAGAGAAGTAGTGAGATAGTGAGGTAGTGATATAGATAGACGGGAGTAGTGATGTATAGAGAGTTATGTAGTGAGAGAGAGTGAGGTAGATAGAGAGTGAGGTAGTGAAAGAGTGAGTTAGTGAGTGAGAGGTATTTTCTGATGTAGTGAGATAGAAACGTGAGTGATGTTGTGAGGTAGTGAGATAGAGAAAGATTGAGGTAGTGAAAGAGAGAGCCTTTATCATAAACAAATCAAATAGACATTAAACACCGACAATAGTTGTGGAAGCCTCTTCAGAATGTAGGCTGTACTTAACATCTGCAACGTTTCAAATTCTGAAGCCAAACGATGGATAGACAATCCCTGAAAAAGGACCTCACCACTCAAGATCTGAAGAGTTAAAACTGGGTGGACAAGCTGAGGGCAGAAATCCTTTTTTTAATTTAAATTTATATTTTGTTACTCGCAGACTATGTGGTTACATAATCCAGGTATGTATATTAAATCACTAGTGGTAGAATCAGTATTCCAAGATGATACGGACAACTTCCTGACAGGACCTCGCTCCGTATGAGTGCACATTGGGTTTGGACGCAGCACTGCAGGAGTGTGGCAGGTAAATGAAGTGGCAGGAAGGGAAAGTGAGAGCGATTCCAGAAGGAGGGATAGTAAATTAAGAAGAAGGAGAGGAGGAATCCAGACTAGCAGAATGACGGCCAGGAGAAAGTGACTGGGAATATAAAAGGGGAGCAGGCTGACAAGAGGAAGAGGTAAGGGCAGAGAGACCCCCAGAGACGGTGATTGTAAACTCACAAAGGAAAAAAATACAGGGGTGTATGTTGCAAAAAAACAACACAGCAAGACAATGAACCTCGACAAAGAAGCCCGGTGTGATGAAGGAGGAGGGGGAGGAACGTGGAAATGATGGAGTTCTCTCGAGCCTCAATTTCAATACACAACTAAGGAAAAAGGAGTCGGGGTGGGGGGGGGGGGTGGAATAACGCAGCATGCCCCAAATCAGCAGTGTGAAACCTGCAGATGTTGGTGCTGCTGTGCCAAAGATAAACCTAACATTTGAGAAGCTTTAGAAATAGCCTTGCTCAGTGCAGTTTCTTCTGCAATTTTTGTGATCGATCAATTTAAAAAGTAAAAATGAGAACATTTCTAAAGTAGTGCTCGAAGCGTGACTGTAAATCACCCACACGTTTATTCTTTAATATAGTCTCATACTGATACAATTAATATGCTACACACACAGTGACTCTATACCAATGTATATATCTTCTGTACAAGATATGTATTACACCCGTTATTTATAGGTGTATGGTGCGATAAGTTACTAAGACCGGATATTCGATTTTGTGCCCCCAAAAAATACTGGTTCATACAAATACTATTTTGCAACTCTACTCTTAACCATGCAAATAATAAATTGCAGCTTTGAGAAAAATGTGACATAAGCATAAATCGCCTGAAAATAACCAGTGGAATTAAAGTTCTCCAATCAAAAGGATGGTAAAGAAACTGCTCTGGAAGGAACAAGTACACAAAAAGGAAGTAAAGATATCTAATCGGAAGCACCAAATTATATTTACAATAAAGCCAACCAAATGTGAACAATACAACTCAAACGCGAATGCTGCTGTTTCTGTCCTAAACATCCCACGTGGGTATGGTTAGCAAATGAGTGTCTAAAGCAGTCCTGGCTTTCCTTTTGAAATCTATACTATCTAGTCAGATACCACGAAAACACGACTTTTTTTTTTGCATCTTTATATAGCGCGAACTCGACCCGAAGGTTTTGGAGCGCTTTACATAGCACCGTATTTACATTACACATTCAGGCATGGGGAGATTAAGTGATTTGCCCAGAATCACAGGATGTGGACGCGACCTCGAGGCTCGAACCCTGGTTTCCTGCACCAGGAGGCGGCAGCGCAGCCGACGGACCACATCCTCTCCCTATGACATGGTTGCGTTCAGGAGAAAGGGTGGTCACTCTACTCATGGGTATTTCATGGCGTTAAACAGCAGGGTGGTGCTAATCTCACCTGGTTTCTAACACCACGGTGGGCAGTTGCCATGAATCTGGTGGGATTCCCGCCATGGATTCACAAAGAGCAGAAAACCACCGCCGGGAACTCTATGGCTCCTGTATGTTCAGTGACGCCTCTCTTGCATGCCAAGCCTCGGTTTGAAATAATTCACAGAGTCGAAACAATGTGTAAACTGTATGCACCAGTAAATTGCTTCCGGTAGTGTGTGGCTAAAAAAAAACACACTGCCGGGTTGGGTGAAGCTCACAAGACGGCCGTCTAAGAAAAGACATCAGAACTCCATTTGAACCGAAACGGAAATATTGCTACTTTAAAACCACCGTGTTGTTTTATTTTTATTGCATAATTTATATTGCGTGAACTCGACCTGAAGGTATTGAAACGCTTTACACGGGCACCGTATTTACATTACACGTGCAGGCACGGGGAGAGTATGTGATTTGCCCAGAATAAAAAATTAGCTAGCATTCGCGCCAAGAATTTTCAATTCTATTAAGGACAAGGAGGCGGGGATTATGCTTCTCTTTCTATTTATTGCTACTCACAGCAGCCAATGAAAACTTTTCTTATGTAAAACAAACTACATTTCCCATGATGCATATACCACATCACTTCCTGCAGGGCCCCATAAGAGCCAGTAACACCGGAACTAGTCCTCTTTCTTTGCTCTGAACAAAAGTCCAATAAGTATTAAAGTTCAACAACAGCTTCCAACGAGGAAGAACACCAGACCAGCTGGGAAGAACGTCAATCTGCACACCGGATTAATCCATCTTCTTGTCAGATCCTGAAAAAACAGAGATAAAACAACCCGTAACTTCTGTATAATCAGAATATATACAACGGGTGGGCAAAAAATTACATTACAGTAATTTAACCGGGTGGGATAATCCTCGCCTCCGTGTCCTTAATAGAATTGAAAATTCTTGACGCAAATGCTAGCTAATTTTTAGGTCTCGCGAGCCAAAGGCTCGAAGAGACATTTTGTATGTGGGATTTTCAAAGTGCTACCCACAGTTTTGGCTGGCCTAAACCTTGAGTGCACAATCACATGCACGTGCACAGCTGCTCCCACTCCCCCTCCCTTCTCTATAGCTTTCTTTCACTTTAGCCGCTTTGACCCTTGCATTCCCCCCTCCCTTCTCACCCAGCCCTTTGATGCTCTGCTCGATTACTTTCACTTTCGCCGCTACAAACTTTTCAAGCCTTTTACCGCCTTTGATTTTCTTTTATTTTGCTGAGCCTTGATTCATACGCGCTTGTGATTTCAAGGGAAGTCTTACCCATCTTCAACTAACAGCATGCAGCCAAGCGTGAAGGATTATCGCTTGTACTTTCATTTCATATCATCTACAGCGCGTGTCCTCTAACGCATGTAAATAAATGTAAAGGCACGATCAGACAAACGGTAAGGCTAATCGCTTGTGCTTCCATTCAACTTTGTCTTCAGCATGTGTGTTTGTCAGCGCGCAGCAGATTTTCATGTTTCCTCGCTCATGACTATACATCGACGCTTGCATCATGTTTCTCCATCTCTCCCTTCCTCCTATGTTGTCCTTAGTTAACTTTACATCACTCTCTGCTCCTTTGCCACACACTCATTTGTCCTCAGTGTATCGCCTTCACGCTTTGCTTCCACTGATAGCATACCATAACATAGTATAGCATAACAAAACAAAGCATAGCATAACAAAACATAGCAAAGCATCACAAAACATAGCATAGCATAACAAAACAAAGCCTAGCATAGCAAAACACAACAAAACATAGCATAGCATAACAAAAAATATTATAGCATAAAAAACACAACAAAAAATAGCATAGCATAACAAAAAATATCAAAACATAGCATAGCCTAACAAAGCATAGCATAACAAAAAACAACAAAACATAGCATAGCATCGCAAAACATACCATAGCATAACAAAACATAGCATAGCAAAACATAGCATAGCATAACAAAACACAACAAAACATAGCATAGCATAGCATAACAAAACACAACAAAACATAGCATAGCATAACTAAACAAAACATAGCATAGCATAAAAAACATGGAATAGCATAGCATATCAAAACAAAACAGAGCATAAAAAAGCATAGCATAGCATAACAAAACATAGCATAGCATAACAAAACATAGCATAGCATAGCAAAACACAACACAACATAGCATAGCTTAACACAACACAACAAATCACAGCATAGCATAACAAAGCATAGCATAACAAAACACAACAAAACATAGCATAGCAAAACAAAACATAGTATAACAAAGCATAGCATAACAAAACACAACAAAACATAGCATAGCATCACAAAACATAGCATAGCATAATAAAACACAACATAGCATAGCATAACAAAAAATAACATAACAAAACAAAACATAGCGTAACAAAGCATAGCATAACAAAACACAACAAAACGTAACATAGCATAACTAAACAAAACATAGCATAGCATAACAAAACAAAACATAGCATAGCATAACAAAACATAGCATAACGACGCATAGCATAACGAAACATAGCATAACAAAACATAGCATAACAAAACATAGCATATTAAAAAAACACAACAAAACATAGCATAGCATAACAAAACATAGCATAGCATAACAAAGCATAGCTAAACATAACATAGCATAACAAAACACAACAAAACATAGCATAGCATAACAGAACATAACAAAACATAGCAAAGCATAGCATAGCAAATCAAAACATAGCATAACAAAGCATAGCATAACAAAACACAACAAAACATAGCATAGCATAACAGAACATAACAAAACATAGCAAAGCATAGCATAGCAAAACAAAACATAGCATAACAAAGCATAGCATAACAAAACACAACAAAACATAGCATAGCATAACAAAACATAGCATAGCCTAACAAAACATAGCATAGCCTAACAAAACAACACATAGCATAGCAAAACACAACAAAACATAGCATAACAAAACAAAACATAGCATAACAAAATATAGCATAACAAAACAAAGCATAGCATAACAAAACATAGCATAGCATACACAAAACATAGCATAGCATAACAAAACATAGCATAGCATAGCATAACATAACATAAGAAAACATAGCATTAAGTTTGATAAACTCATAGTAGCGGGCTAGCTAGCTTTAACGGGCAGTGAGTGTAAGCAACTCCGTAAACCCAGAAGCAGTCACTCGGTCACCTTTGCTCTTGTATTGCAGTGGCTTCGTTTATTAAACAGTGCCCATATTTATACTGTTAGCACTTTACTTGTGCAAATTTCAGGGCTCACAAAACTTTGATGAATCAAAATTCACAACAGAGGCTGTTAAGTTCGTGCTATATAGAACCCTAAGGATAAATAAAAAACATTGCCATTTACAATGTGAATAGCTCCAACAAACACAAGACCTTTTTCAAAGTACAAAACATTGCCATTTACAATACCAATAGCTCCAGCTCCAACAAATGCGAGACCTATTGCATATCCAATGCTTGTTTATTCTATTACAGGACCGGAGGCTTCGTATTATGCTAGTTTAACGCTGGTTAAAAACAACAGAGGATATATCACCCACCGGTTTGTAATAAAACTGCTTAAACGTTGATTCAGACGACCAGTCTGCAGAATGCATAATATCTTGTACAGAAGAACCCAGCATGAAAGTCTTAGAGGCCATGGCCCCTCGAACAGAATGTGCACCAAACACTTGGGTATCCGCCCCTGCTTCTTGCATAACATCTTTGAGCCATCTGGCTATGGTAGCCGCAGTCACAGGTTTGTACGGTTTTTGCAGAGCTATTAACAATTGTGCCACACCATCAGGCCTAATAGACCTGGTACAGTCTTCATAAGCCTTGAGGCATTGAACCACACAAAGTTTAGCATTATCGGGAAAAGCATGATAATCCACACTACGTGACATTGTTTTAGTCCTAGACGTAATAGAAAACGAAACTCCCTCTGGAGTAAATACTCTACCTGTAATATCCAGTGCTTTAACATCCGAAGAACGCCTGCAAGCCGCTAAGCAAAGCAACATGTCCAGTGTTGCATTCCGACAGGTTTGCCCTCAATCTGAGAGTGGCCTTGCCGAAATGGCGGAACGGAAGTTATTAACCGAGCGATACGCCAAACCTTCCGCCGCCTTTTCTGACAGAAAATTTACGATACAGGGTAATCCTGCCCCCACGGGATCCACATGTTGTCCCATGCACCAACGAACCCAGCCTCCCCAGGCTGAAGCATACCGCTTCCTGGTAGAGGGGGCCCACGCTTGATTGATAAAGCTTGCAGCCTGGTCCGAAAATCCTGGCATTTGCCAACGCTGCCTGAAAGTCTCCAGGCCATCAGGGACAGGTGCCCCGATAGGACCATCGGGTGTCTCTCCCCCTGAGGGCCCTGGAGCATCGTCGAGGACCATGGGATCCTCCTGGGGAAGTCGCAACTCGCCTCTAGCAACAATGGGAACCAAGGCTGCGACTTCCACAAGGGAGTCACTAATATCACTTCCGCTTTCCGGCGCATCACTTGAGTGAATACGCGCGGAATGAGGATGAATGGTGGGAACGCGTAGTTCAATTTCTGAGTCCACTCTTGCGCAAAGGCATCCGTCGGCAGAGCCAGAGGGTCCGGCCTCCAGCTGAAGAATCTCGTCATCTGACGGTTCAGTCTGGAGGCAAACAGGTCTATCTCGCAAACCCCCCAAATCTCCTGCAGCCACAGGACCACTTGTGGGAGAAGCTGCCAGTCGCTGTAGTCCTTGAGGTGGCGTGAATTCCAGTCCGCCACCACATTGGACTGACCCGGAATGTATTCCACTATCACCGAGATCTGGTGATTCAGGCAATAATGCCAAAAGGCTTTCGCTATCTCCACCAACATTGAGGACCTCGTGCCCCCCAATTTGTTGATGTACCGTACCGCCGATTTGTTGTCCATCCGAAGAAGGATGCAACATGAGATCCGTTTGGGAGCCAGCGTCCGGATCGCAAACGAACCTGCTAGGAGCTCTAGACAATTTATATGAAGATCTAACTCCCCTAGGGACCAACGTCCCCCTGTGGAAATATTTTCGCAGCGCGCTCTCCAACCCCAACGGCTGGCGTCGGATTCTATGACTACCTCTGGGAGAGAGCCAAAAATTGCTCTGCCGTTCCATGCCTCGACGTGGGCTAACCACCATTGCATCTCCTCCCTCACTTCTTGGGAAAGAGGGACTACATCCGTGTAGGAAAGGCCCATTTGCAAGTGCTGAATTTTGAGTCGCTGAAGGGCCCTGTAGTGCAGGGGACCCGAAAATATCGCTTGAATGGATGATGCAAGAAGTCCCACTATCCTGGCAATCCCCCTGAGCGAGACCATCTGTTTGGTCAGGAACGAGCGAAGCTCTTTCTTTATATCCCGAAGTTTGGAATTTGGGAGACTGAGTTGGGACGTCTGCGAGTTTATGACGAACCCCAGAAAATCTATCCGCTGTGTGGGAGACAAGACCGATTTCGGTTCGTTGATCACAAACCCCAGGTTCTGCAAAATATGAGTGGTCATGCGCAAGTTAAGCGCTACTAACTCCTGAGAGTGTGCCATGATGAGCATGTCGTCCAAATAGACAATAAGGCGAACCCCTTGCTCTCTGAGGTAAGCAACGACCGGTTTCAGAACCTTGGTGAAGCACCACGGTGCTGAGGAAAGTCCAAAAGGAAGGACCAAATATTCGTACCATCGGTTCCGCCATTGAAATTGAAGGAATCGGCGATGGGGTCCATATATGGGTACGGACAGATAGGCGTCCTTCAGGTCCAGCCGGACCAACCAGTCCCCTTGCTTTAGTAAGTCTGCCAGCAGATGGATGCCCTCCATCTTGAAGTGCTTGTAGGTCAGAAAGTGGTTGACATCTTTCAAATTGAGTACCAACCTGTAACCACCGCCTTTCTTCTGCACCAGAAAAATATTGCTGCAGAAACCGTGAGGGCCCTCGTTGCAAGGAGCTATCGCGCGTTTCCGCAGCAACCCTTCTATTTCTGAATCTATAAAATCGCACTCTAGTTGGGAAAAGAAAGCTGTCTGGGACGATGTACCTGACAGGGAGTCTGAAAAAACTCTAGGTGGAACCCCTGAACTGTCTGTAACACCCAGGCGTCTTGTGAGATCTGAACCCAATTGTGATAGAAATGCCGAATACGACTCGGTGGCTTGGAATCCTCCCCGATAGGATCCCCTGTTAAAGTGCCGCTTGTTGAAGCGCTGCCTGGTGGGGTAGAAGGTGCCACCGCGGGTGGAGTCCCAGTTTCCTCTGCCGCGTCCGAAATCTCCTCGCTGAAGACCTTGGGAATGTTGACGGCCAAACGAGCGTCCCCGACCTCATCCGGCCCGGTTGAAAACACCGGCGTGGAAAACGCGTTTGATCCCAGCCTGAGCCTTGTCCAGGGTCGTGAACGTGCCCACGTATTTTGCAACGTCCTTGACGAATCGGTCACCAAAAAGGTTGCCGTCCGCCAACGGCCCAGGTTCCGCCGCAGCCAACTCTGTAAGATTAGAGTCCATGCGCATCAATATCGACTTCCTGCGCTCCGTTGAAATCGCGCAGTTGGCATTCCCGAGCAGGCAGATAGCTCGTTGGGTCCAGCCTGCCAGCACATGGGAATCAATTGTGTTCCCCGATTCCTGTGCCTCCAGAGCCATCTCCAATATTTTCGATAGGGGCCCAACCACGTCCAGGAGCTTATCTTGGCACCCTCGCCAAGCGCGATCTATCCCCTTCTTGGGGTCTTTGGCGAACTTTTTAAGGAATGTAAGCATACTTGGATCAATGTCCAGCGTTTCCGCCACCTTGTCCGAGAGATCCGGTCTGGGACATTCGTACCGCAGCCTGTTGCGCACCTCCTTATCAAAGCACTTGCGCAAGTACTCGTGTAAATACGCAGCCACCTCCGGGGCAGGCAACCAGTCCGAGGATCTGGGGTGAACGATATCCGAGGGGTTGAACGTAAAGGGCGTGGGAGCCGGCGGAGAAGTCTCCACATTTTTAACCTTCCGAGACTTCTTCTTGGGAGGGGAGTCATCAGGGGTGTCAGAAGAGGTGGCAGTAGACTCCGAGTCAGTATCCTGTACCCTCTCACGCTCCCTAGCCGGACGCGGAAGTGACTCATAAGAATCGGAATGCGGCCAAGACTTAGCCCGGGGTTCTCCTGACGTCCCCTCCGATTGGGTATTGAAGCCATGCTTCTTCGCAAATTTCTCCAGCTGCTTAGTAATAGGCTTTAAAGCAGTCGCCAAAGCTTGCTGCACAGTTCCCGGAACTGTCTTTTCCAGGGCCTTGTTGACCGACTCCTGCACAGAAGCGTCCAGGGCCTCAACAATATTATCCTCAATGGCAGGTCTCCCTACCTCCTCTTCATACAAGGTATCATCCTCCTCGTAATGCACCCAATTATCCACAGTGGAACCAAACTTGTAAATGTATTTGCTCATAAGGCAACAGCAAGGAGGGATAATCCAAAGGGGGAGCCAACCCACAGCACAACAGCACCGGTACCTAGCTCCTCAGCAGCAGCTGTAGACCAATTATTACAGCCCCCAGGGCGTAGTGGAGCCAAAGAGCAAGAATAAGATCCAAGGAGGTGTGCTCCCTCCAGGCCCAGGTCGTTTTTGCAGCCAGCCAGGCGTAAGCAGTGCTCTCCGAAGGAAAAAACAGCCTAAATGCCTAAAAGTGAAACTAAAAACATCAAACCGGGTTGTTTCGACGTGCGTAGCCCAAATCCTACCAAAACAGCCCAATTGGGCTACGCACGTGGGAACGTGATTGAAAGCAAAACTAACAGGCTCCCGGCGTCATCGGCATATCAGGGGAGCCTCAGCGCCACATAAAGCATAAAATTGAGCCCACCGAAGGTGGGGCGGTACCGTGTGCTGATCCTGAACGAAGGAAGCGCTTACGCGCTGATCGGGGTAATCGGAGCGGCCGAGCACCGTGTTGAAACTGACCAATTATTCAAGTATGCGCGCATTCGCGCAACGGACCACAATCGTCCGCAATGCCCCCAAGATCACTCCGCACACAGCGGGAATCACCAAGCGCCACCGCGCGTTAATCGGACCGTTCAACCCGAGGGTTACATAAGCCCAGGGCGCTCTCGCCAATGCTACCGCTGCACCACGAAACTGTTATCACAATAACATTGCATCACCAGTACACAAAAGCCATAGTACAATCAATGTAAAATCGGAGCTCTCAACTTAACTGTCTGCGTGAGCAGCAAAGAAAGAGGACAAGTTCCGGTGTTACTGGCTCTTATGGGGCCCTGCAGGAAGTGATGTGGTATATGCATCATGGGAAATGTAGTTTGTTTTAACATAAGAAAAGTTTTCATTGGCTGCTGTGAGTAGCAATAAATAGAAAGAGAAGCATAATACGAAGCCTCCGGTCCTGTAATAGAATCACAGGATGTGGACGCGACCCCGAGGCTCGATCCCTGGATTCTAACACCAAAGTCGGCAGTGCAGCCAACGTACCACATCCCCTCCCAAGAGCCAAATACACAAAGGATGCAGGGCAGAGTGACGACGTTTGTTTGACATGGAAGATAGACCAATGAAGCAAGCGAATTTCGAGCTAGATACGTTTGGCCATTTAAAGACTGCAAAATGTCCACGTTCAGTTATAGAAAGGTATAGTGCTGTTAGGGAAAAAACGACCACAGATATGGGTTCTATTGCAAATGGTGTTAAGGAGTCAACATGAAGCAAATGTTCCTCATAGAATAGTGTACACGCAACGCATCCCCTCCCGTTAAATATTACAACCATACGAATAACACCATAACTGACAAGGAACATTTTGAACACATAACAAAAGCAAGAAACGCATATAAAAGAAAAAAACATATGTTCTCAGAGTCCTAAAAAATAACCTTTAAACAAGCACACCACTGCCTTTCTCCGAGGCGAAGCAGAAATGCCTCGGAGAAAGGCAGCGGCGCTTTCGGATTCGGGGGCATGTTCTCCTCTTGCCATTGGCTGGAGGAGATAATCAGAAAAGTAGCAAAAAACACGCCCCCGAATCCGAAAAGGACGGGGCCTGTTCGGAGAGACAAAGCCTCTTCTCCAATGGCTGGCCAGCATTCAAGAGGCCAGCCAATGGAGAAGAGGGGAGAAGAGGGGCGGGTTCAAACCCCTCTTCTCCAAAACATTAAATCAAAGGACTTCCGGTTCTGCCTTCGGCAGACCGGATGGTCCCGAGACCTAAAAAGGGACAAGAATAAAAGATGATGGGCTACAAGGACATAGAGGAGAAAAAAGAAAGTCAAAAGGTAAAAAAAAGCATAATCTGGGAGGAAAGAGTAAAGGGGGGGAGTAGATGAAACCTAAGAAAGACATTTTTGGCTTTTCTATAATGAAACGTTTTAAAAAAGCTACAGCAATGATGGATGCTTTCCTAAATGCCTACATTAATGATCAAGTAACTGTATGTTATGTATGATGTCAGACCTCCCATTTCAGCTTTCACGAAGTTGCATTATGGGACTTGTAGTTCGTCTTCTAAGATTGAAACTATGAGCTAAAAATCACAGCAAGCAAAGTACAGTTGAGGCTAAAAGCGAAGACTGGCTGACAAGGAAACACTAAGGGTCTGATTTAGATCTTGACGAGCGGGTTACTCCGTCACAATGGTGATGGATATCCCATCCGCAGAATTATAGATCTGGATATCTCCTATGGGATTCATATTTCGGTGGACGAGATATCAGTCACCGTTGTGACAGAGAAACCCGTCCGCCAAGATCTAAATTAGGCACTAAGCGTGAAGTGAGGACATCATCAGAGCAATATCCACTAACTCACGGAGAATCATACCTGCAGCAGCAGTGCAAGCTTCACTCACACACAGAAAAGGTACAGCCAGGTGTTACAGACCAGTGAACTAGGTGGTTGTTGGAGGCACCAAGTGAAGTGGGTGCCAAATTCAATGGAAAAACGTTCAAATTTACAAATACAAAAATTAGAAAAAAACAGCCGAGACCTGTCTTAAGTTCTTTGCGGAGAACGTATGCCTCTGCTTGGTTTGTCTAGGACGATAGTTGCAGGCAGCTACTGTAGGGAATCACGGCTACAGCACATGCTTCCTTGTCCTATACCATTTTGCATTCTTCAATTTATAGGATTGTAAAATGGGTAAATAAGACAACATGGCCATGCAGAGGCCAAGAGGAATGTGGGGTGCAGAGGGTGAGATACTCAGGCTATAATTGATTTAGATCTTGGCGGACGGGCTACTCCGTCACAACGGTGATGGATTTCCCATCTGCCGAAATATAAATGACATTATATTCTATGGGATTTATATTCCGGCGGTGTATGGTTATTTATATAGCGCTTCCTTATCCCTTGTGAGCTCTACAGCACCTTTCTGGGAGTTTGGGTTGCATTGTTTAAATGGACCATCTTAACCCTTGCGAGGTTGTGAAACACTCCGCTTTTCTTTGGGTTCCTGAGTATGCTTGGAAGTGCATGATTTGAGATGGTGTTTTCTGAGGATAGGCTTATATGGGAAATGCTTAGTGCACCTGAGGTACGACAGTGCGGTGGATGCAGGATGCATCGAGTGTCGTTACACCTAAGTGTGGCTGTTTATTACCAGTCAATAAAGGAGGTTATTTCACCAAGATACAGTGTACAAATCACTGCTAAATTATCAAAAACATGTAATATTGAGTTCAGGTTTGTAGAACACTTCTGAATTGTGTCCAATTGTGAAAGTGTATAGTGTCCACATCTGAAGGGTGCAGCTACAGTACTGTGTTTACTTCTAGAACAAAATTCTGGTGAATTGAGTCCAATTGTGAAGGAGTAATTTATACAGTGTCCCTATCTGTTGGTCACATCTAGAGTACTGTGTCTACTTCTAGAACAAAAGTCTGGTGAATTGTGTCCAATTGTGAAGGTGGGATTTATATAGTGTCCCTATCTGGTGGTCGCATCTAGAGTACTGTGTCTACTTCTAGAAGAAAAGTCTGGTGAATTGTATCCAATTGTGAAGGTGGGATATATATAGTGTCCCTATCTGGTGGTCACATCTAGAGTATTGTGTCTACTTCTAGAACAAAAGTCTGGTGAATTGTGTCCAATTGTGAAGGTGGGATTTATATAGTGCCCCATCTGGTGGTCGCATTTAGAGTACTGTGTCTATTTCTAGAAGAAAAGTCTGGTCAATTGTGTCCAATTGTGACGGTGTGATTTATATAGTGCTCCATCTGGTGGTCGCATCTAGAGAACTGTGTCTACTTCTAGAACAAAAGTCGGGTGAATTGTGTCCCGTTTCAAAGACCACATCCAAAGTGTTGTGTTCAGTTCTTAAAGTTGGATCTGGAATATTTAAAAAAATGTAAATCCGTATTTGTAAAATGCGAACTACTCACCCTTACGGGTTTCAAGGCGCAGGGAGCCGTCGTGGAAACTAAGTGAGCTTTTCCTCTGAGTCACATGGTGCTGAGCTGAGCTGCCGCCGGGGATCGAACCGTGAACCCTGTGCTCCAAAGTCAGCTGCCCTGGTCGCTGCACCACACCTCTCCACATCAATAGTTTTTGAAGCCACATCTGGAGTATTGTGTCCAGCTCTTGATGTCTTATCTGCAGTACTGTTCCATAATTTTAGAATATAATGTCCGATTCCCTCTCTCTTTTTATAGGGGATGGGTCGTCTTTTTCTCTCGGGGAAGCGGCACAAGAACTTGCTAACTCTATTACTAGAGCGGTTGATGCATTAGCTCCCGCTTCTCTCTGATATTCAGCAAGGCGCAACCCCTCCGCTCCTTGGTTCTCTGAGACACTAAGACTTTTGAGGCAGAACTGTAGGAGACAGGAGAGATGTTGGAGAAAATCATGGGATCCGACTGAAGGCAAGGCACATAAGCGCCTGCTGCGAGAATATAAGGCTAGACTAATAAAGGAAAAGCAGGAGTTTTTCACTAATCTCACTGCCTCCCTTACTTCACCTAGGGAGTTATTCAAAATTGTGGAGTCCCTTTGTTCTCTTCAAATGCCCGACCCAGTGGTGGGGTCTCAAGTGCTCTGTAATAAAATCTCAGATTTCTTCCATAATAAAATCGAGGACATATATATTGCCCTGGAAGCTCAGAGGAGTGCCTTGGGCCCCCAATTTCCCCTGGCTTCGGTAAATTTGGAAGTTCGGACTATGGATCCCCCTAAGACTCTCTCCTGTTTCCCGCTGTTATCTCCTGAGGCGATGGATCTTCTTTTGAATAGAATAAAATCGGCCTCCCCTCTTGATCCTTGTCCTCTGACAGTGCTGAAAACATGCAGGGATACCTTATTACCCCCCTTGATGGAGGTGATGAACGGCGCCTTAACACAGGGGGTCTTTCCGGCAATATGGAAAAAGGCAATTGTGAAGCCCTTGCTTAAGAAGTCCACTCTTGATCCTGAAATACTTAAAAACTTCCGTCCCATTTCCTTGCTCCCTGCACCTGCGAAAATGCTGGAACTCCATCTGAACCATCATTTGTCGGCCTTCTTAGATGCTTCTGGATATCTAGACGATTCCCAGCATGGCTTTAGGAGGTGCCATAGCACCGAATCGGCGCTTACTATGCTGACAAATAATATCCGAATGAAGGTGGATCAGGGTCTGACCACTGTCTTGGTCCTCTTAGATCTCACGGCGGCATTTGATACCCTCTCTCCCTCGACTTTAACATCACGTCTGAGGGAGTTAGGAGTAATGGGCACTGCCTTGAGTCTTCTGTCCTCCTTTTTAGCTCAAAGGGAGCAGAGTGTGAAGCTTGGTGAGTTTCTTTCCCCTGCTAAGGTCTTGCGATGTGGGGTTCCACAGGGGTCGGCTTTGAGCCCGACCCTGTTCAATATCTATGTGGCCCCCCTGGCAAGGCTAGTGAAATCGCAGGGGATGGAAGTCGTGTCATACGCCGATGACACCCAAATCATGGTGTCCCTGGCTCACTCGAAGGATTTATCAGCGTTCAACTTTAGGAGCTGCATGCAAGCAGTCTCCGAATGGATGATTCAAAATTCCTTGAAGTTGAACGGTGATAAGACCGAAGTCCTGATTTTTGGGAAGGATCAGGATTGTTGGTCTAATGAGTGGTGCCCCCCCGCTTTGGGTACCTGCCCTATTCCATCCCACTCGGCCAGGAACTTGGGTGTCATATTTGACACCTCACTGTCTATGACTCTCCAGGTGAACAGAACAGTGGCCACCTGCTGGGGGGTCATCAAGATTCTTAGGAGAATCGTACACTATCTCTCCCCTCAGTCACGTCTGCAGATCGTGGTGGCGCTGGTCGGATCAAGATTAGACTACTGTAACACTCTATATGCGGAAATCAATAAGGGCCTTATTCATCGCCTCCAGGTGGTACAAAACGCTGCTGCCAGATTTGTTTTAGCGGCACCTACTGCCTCATCGGCAACCTTAGCAAGGAAAAGCTTGCACTGGCTTCCAATCCAGTATAGGATTTCTTTCAAACTGCTAACTCTGGTGTTTGGAGCCTTAAGGGCTATTCCCTCTAATGCTTTGGGTTCTCTCCTAACTCGGTATTTACCTAGCAGATCTCTTCGTTCTGCAGAGATGAACCTGCTGGTGGTCCCCCACTTTAAGAAAGTCAGATGGGGAAGCAGGGCTTTCTCCAACGTGGCTCCTCGGTTGTGGAATGCCCTTCCATTAGAGATTAAGGCCCTACCTTCCATGATTCTTTTTAAGAAAGCTCTCAAAACATGGTATTTTGCTAAAGCCTATCAATAAGCAACTGTCCTTTCCTTTGTTGATTTAATCTCGGTTAGGCGCCTTGACGCCCATTGGGCTAAGTCGCGCGGTATAAGTCTAATTTCATTTCATTTCATTTCATTTCAATTTTGGTGCCACATCTGAAGAGACTACTGCTAGTACTACTTTTAGGCACCACATCTCAAGTGCTAGGTTTATTTTGTTAGGCTACGCCCGTGCGATTAAATGTAATTCTGGAGGCTGCTAGTGATGTATTGGAACCAGTTCTGGAGGCCACATTTGGAATAAAGCAGCCTGTTACAGAGGCTACCTTTGTTGTATTGCTTCAAATTCTAAAGCCCTTCACCAATATATTGTGTTCAATTCTGTGGACTACTTCTCGGGAGTTATTATCAATTCTCAAGGGCATATCTGCGAGGGGTGCAACCTTTCCTGCGGGCCCCAACTGGAGAGTCAAGTTTATTCCTTGTGGATATTTATGTCCAGTCACGTCTGTTCCTAGTACCTAATATGGAGAACTGTGTCAAGTAGCAGCACAGTAGCGTGAGGAGGACATTTTCATCCAGTACACATGCTGATATTCTAAAATTTATCCTACATAACAGACATCGGTTACATCGTGATTGTCGCCTCATTTCAGGCTCTCTTTTTATTACAACATATCTGCAAATTGATTTAATATATCAAGGCATACTTGAGATTACACCATTATCCTACAGTATCGACCTGATCTTTCTACAAATCATTACCATGTGATACGTTCTACACTTAGATCTCCACATTTGACAAACTATCTATCAAGTTATGAACGATGCAGCTCAAAGTAGAGTCTAAGCTAAAATATTAAGAGACAATTCAGGGCGTTCACTCCCGTGAAAATAGCATATCATCGTGGTTTAATTGTGGCTTTTCCTGATGAAGGCACTTCCCCAGTGCCGAAACGTGCATAGAACACAACAGTGAATTATTATTGTGCCAAATTGTCAGTCTATCAAAATATTTATCTACATCAGTCTCTGTACAACTGTTTGTCCATTATATGTTGCTTTTTAAATTTTATTGTGGACTATATGAGAGTGTGACTGTAGACATGACTGGAACTGTATGATTGAATTTCTTTATTGAATTGATTATTAATAAAACATATTTTGTACTTTTGTATATAATTCAGTTGGTTCTTGCTCTCTATTCATTTTCTGGTCCTTTTCGATTGATTGTCATTCATCTAATTGTACTTTATCAATATTGTTGCCTTAACTATTTACATTGATCAAGTGGTTAAAGTTCCATCTGAAATACTGTGTCCAGTTTATGATGCTTCACCTGGTGGCAGTATGCTGGTTTTAGAGGCCAAATCTTCCAAGCTATGACCAGAGAGGAAGCCAGAGGTAGAGTTGTCCAATGGTAGACATCTCATTTCGAGTATTGTTTTCAATATTCGAGGCCAGGTCTGATGAATGAGTTCTAGTTGCAAAAGCCGCTTCAGGCATGTTGTGTCCATTGCTGGGCAGCGCCACTAACTTACTCTCTCCAACTTCTTGTGGCTCATGTGGCGCATTGTGTGAATTTTGAAAATATCAGAATTTCTAAAAGGAAACGACATGCAAACTGGGAGAAGGAGCTGTAGAAGACCCTGTCATGACGTTGAGTAGCGGAGTTTCTGTGTCTGTGTTCCCCGTAAGCAATGTAGGTGTGAACTCATCCTTCAGTAAGTTAGTATTTTATTCCTTCTCTTGCACACCCTGCTGATAACAGCCTACATCTACAATACATGCAGGGTGGTTCTGGGGTCCGTCATCTTTTAACTTGTCTGATAGGTTTAAATTCCTGGACTTCAAGAGTTAATTTTTACCAATATGTGAACTGAAATGGACATTTATTTGATAGGAGAGTACAATGAGTTTATGTACCTTTCTTGTACTATTATACAAGGTTTCACATATATTTCTGTGGGGCATACCAAATATAATGGCCCATATAGGTCTATATTTGGTATCCAGTAGTGTTTAAATGTTAACTAATAATGATATATCATTTGAAATGGCCTCACGTTCGGCAGCTGAAGAAAATATTTTATTGGCTAATGGCAACTTTCTTCATGTTCTCTGAGGTCTTTTAGTGTGGGGATCCCACATATAAGGGCTGATATTTTGCTACAATATCTCTAATCACTAAAGGGGTATATTTTATTCATAAAACATTTGAAACTGATGTTTTATTCAATAGAAAATTACAGTATGTTTTTGTACCTTTTTACTATTTTTCAAATGTCTCACCCCATCATTGATGGGGATACCCAATATAATGGCCCTTTTAGTGCTATAACACATTGGAACCTGCAATACCAGTATAAAAGGCCGTCTGTAATGATTTTGTTGCAGTCAAGTTGTGATGTCTCTAATAAGCTGTGATAAGAAAATGACATAGCTGCTGAACTGTAAAACTTTATTGTAGTTGAGTTATGACCTCACAATGCCTACAACTACAGCCAGTATTCAAAGTGAAAGCCACGCCACGCATAACTTCAGCTGCAGTTCGAACAACAATCATCTGATCTGCTTTTCTAAAATGAACAGTGATTATCAGAAAGGAGATATTCAGGGCAGGGTGTTTATTTGTGCCCACTATGGGTCACTACAGCTAACATAGACCCTTTCTTCATGTTTCTGCACATTCTGAAGTACAATATTTTTCAATTTGAAACTGATTGTAATATCATTTTGCCAAAAATGACTAACTGCTTTTTGGTGTTTTTAATTTCACAATACAGATTTTGCTTTTATTCTTCATGTGTGCAGATTTTGTATCTCTATTTTTCAGCGGGTAAGACTTGCACTAACTTTTTAACATGGTCTTAGCTGAATAAACCATTTTCCTGCCTAATGTCAATCAGCCTTCCGTGTCTTTGCCAATGAATTTTTGGGTGGGGATACTAAATATAACAGCTGATGTATTGCTCTGATATCACACATCCCCTACTTTACGAGGACTTCCTTTTAGTGACTCACCAATAGAAATGTCCTTTTAATTGGTAGATTTCAGTAAGTTTGTTTCTTTTTTTTTCTATCACACACGTTTAGATGAGATTTTTGAGGCAGATATCAAGTACAATGGCTCACCTAGTGCTATAATATTTTGTATTCCCTAGTTTTCGAGGGATAACCAATATACCATTTAAAATGGTCATAGGTGTCTAGAACAAAGTCATGACCTTTGACCCCAATGACCCAGCACTGAGGAAGGCACATCACAGACTAGTTTCCATTGCCCATGAAAGTGGAGGGAACATTTAATGGCAACCGCTCAAGCTACAAAGAAGTCATACTTCCACCCAAATGGAGTGAATGGCTACCTTGGAGACAGGCACAGGAGCAAAGACGGCCCTTGCCATTTCCTGTTTTCAGCTGTCACTGCCCAGGAGAATAGTGTCTGTGCAGGGGTGTCCGTACTCGTTTTGGAGGAGCCCCACGCCTGCTCAGTCCTAACACCAGGGGCATCTCCTCTAGCAGAGGCGCCTCGCCCCACTGCTGAAATAGAGCAGTCTGAAGAAAAATAAAATGACAAAAAAAACTATTTTATTGACATTTTATTTTAACTTCCAGTCCTCCTAGTCGAGGGTGGGGCAGGGCCAGGCTTCCGCGTCACACAGAAGAGGGAGAGTGGTGGCAGACACTAAAAGTGCGCAGACCACGGACTCAACCACCGAACCAACGCCCCCCACCACCACCATCTGCACCTGGACCCCGATCAACACTGAAGACACCACCCGCAGATGAACACCATCCACTCCGGCTCCCCTACCGACCCTTGCCCACACCACATCTTCAACAAAGCCGACTCCATCATCGCACCCCAACTCCGGAACATCATCAACAGCTCCTTCGCATCCGCCACCTTCCCGGAGAGCTGGAAACATGCCGAGCTGAGCGCCCTCCTGAAGAAACCCACCGCGGACCCCACGGACCTCAAGAACTTCCACCCCAACTCGCTCCTCCCCTTTCCAGCCAAAGTCATCAAGAAGACCGTCAACAGACAACTCTCCGCCTTCCTCGAGACCAACAGATCCCTCGACCCCTCACAGTCCGGCTTCCGAGCAAACCACAGCACCGAGACCGCCCTCATCGCAGCCACCGACGACATCAGGTCCCTGCTCGACAACGGGGAAACTGCCGCCCTCATCCTCCTGGGCCTCTCAGCAGCCTTCGATACCGTATGCCACCGCACCCTGATACAGCGCCTCAGCAACACCGGAATCCAAGGAGCGGCCCTGGAGTGGATCATCTCGTTCCTCGACGGAAGAACACAGAGAGTCCGCCTCCCCCCGTTCCGCTCCTCGGCCACCGAAGTCATCTGCGGCATTCCGCAAGGATCCTCACTCAGCCCCACCCTCTTCAACGTCTACATGAGCCCTCTCGCAGCCATCGCACGCCAACACAATCTCAACATCATCTCCTACGCCGATGACACCCAGCTGATCCTCTCCCTCACCAACGACCCCGCCTCCGCCAAAGCCAACCTCCAGGAAGGAATGAAAGACGTCGCGGAATGGATGAAGATCAGCCGGCTTAAACTGAACTCAGACAAGACGGAAGTCCTCATCCTCAGACCATCTCCCACCGCCTGGGACGACTCCTGGTGGCCCCCCGCCCTGGGAATCGCACCCAAGACAACGGACCACGCTCGCAACCTAGGCTTCATCCTGGACTCCTCCCTCACGATGACCAAGCAAGTCAACGCCGTCTCCTCATCCTGCTTCAACACCCTGCGCATGCTCCAAAAGATCTTCCGATGGATCCCCACCGATACCAGGAAGACCGTTACCCAGGCCCTCGTCACCAGCCGTCTGGACTACGGGAACACCCTCTACGCTGGAACCACTGCCAAACTCCAGAAAAGACTCCAGCGCATTCAGAACGCCTCAGCACGACTCATCCTGGACATCCCCCACCACAGCCACATCTCTGCCCACCTGAAAGACCTGCACTGGCTCCCCGTCAGCAAGAGGATCACGTTCAGACTCCTCACCCACGCACACAAGGCTCTCCACAACATGGGCCCGAAGTACCTCAACAGCCGACTTATATTCTACACACCCACCCGCCAACTCCGCTCCGCCAGCCTCGCCCTCGCCTCCATCCCACAAATCCGCAAATCCACCGTCGGAGGAAGGTCCTTCTCTTACCTGGCAGCCAAGACATGGAACTCCCTCCCCACCCACCTACGGCTGACCCTAGACCATCTCTCCTTCAGGAAACAACTCAAGACCTGGCTGTTCGAGCAGTAGCGTTCCACCCCCCCCCCCCCCACCTCAGCGCCTTGAGACCCTAACGGGTGAGTAGCGCGCTTTACAAATTTTGTTGATTGATGGATGTGGGCACGTGGGTACCGCCAGGCTGTCCATTTGAGATATCTTAATGCTCAGGGGCACAGTCTCCCAGAGCCTGCTGGAGCGCAAAGCCAGCCAGCTCCGCCCAATCCCAGCACTTCTCTTATGCTGGGACTGGGTGGGGTCTGGGAGCCTGTGCCCAGGGGAACTGTAGTGCCGGGATGGGAGCAGAGAAGCAGCGCGGCATGGGAACAGAAGATCACGGCAGCCGGCAGGATAGGTAAGTGTATATATTTATTATTATTATTTTTCTTTCTGCCCCCCCACAACCTGTGATTGGCAGCAGCTGCCCCTGCCTAACACTGAGCCTCTTCTTGCCTCTCACATCCTCCATGCAATATATGAACATGAGCAGGGAGCCAGGATGCAGCTCACTGCACCTAAAGAAGCCCCAGTGACTGGAGGATAAAGGGGGGAGCGAAAGAAAGGTGAAATGATGCAGAAGATCAGCCAATGGGTGTGGGCACCTGAGAGGTGCATTGTAGCTCCCAGTGGCTGCGCCCCAGGCTGGCGTGCCCTTCCCCCTGCAGCTGATTCCACAACACAGCTGATCTAGAACCCATTCCTGCCCTACCAGCAATATCAATCAATCAATCAACTGCTTGCTTGATTCGACAATAATAGTCAAACTAGTGTTCGATAAATACAAGATGTTCATAAAATACAAGCTATAGAAGGCATAAAAACAATTAAGAAAATGTTAAATTGCATATCATTACAAAATGGCATATCATTATAAAACTCAATTACAACAAAGGAGGGTGCACCCATTGCATCCTCTATTTTGCCTATTATATTGTGGTGCATGAAAACTGTTCAGATAACCCAAGTGAGTGTGCGGATGGCATCCAATTAAAATAGAGCCCACGCAACATTTCTTGTATATATGTTTGTGTGTGTGTGTGTGTATATATATATATATATATATATATATATATATATATATATATATATATATATATATATATATATCCAAACAAAGGGATCCACATTCCGGGGCACACAGTCAGCGGGTGCTCAGCATACGGGCCGGATCCTGGCCACGAAAACCACAATATTAATCCAAAGATGCGGCACTCGGGAAGGAGGTATTTTCAAACAACTTATTTATTAGTCACACAGCTCAACCAACGCGTTTCAGCCTACACAGCCTTGCTCACGGTTAGTGAGTCCTTCTTCTATGGCACTATATATACACCCAGCTAGCCTGAATATGGCATTGTGGGGGATGTAGTGCAATCAATACAATGTTGTGCTATTTTAACCAAAAGAAACTCGATCTTGTACTGTTTTTAACAGGTAAATGAATTAGCATCAACAGGTCATGGTATAGTACCTCAGGATTTCATATTGTCATATGTTAACTTAGTTATTGTCTAGTACAGAAATGATTTTCCCAAAGAGATATCATCAATTCGCAAAGGTATACAAACAACTTATTAAAAGAAACAGGTCAAAGAGCTTATTCGGCCTAGTGTCTCTGTATAGTACGAGATTTTGACAAACGGCGGAATATCTGAACTCAGAGAGTAAGGAGTAGGTAAGAGAAAGTGCTATATAATATCAAAAAAGAATCAGTGCTTAAAGTATATGAGAGAGGGAAAAAGGTGGAAAAGAGAAAGAAGAAGAAGGGGATAAACGAGACGGGGTAGATACTAGTGTCTCAAATTGTCACTGATGGTTACGGAAATCTCAATTTGTTATTCCAAGTGCACGTAAAGTTCTTCATCATTGTTCATCCCTGTCGGGGTCTTAGTTTGTAATCTGATAATATAGCGGGATTCCAACTGTCGTAGCTTTTTAGTTCTATCGCCACCGCGTTCGTTTGGCATGATGGTATCGATTCCATAGTAGCACATTGCTCGCCAGTCTCCCTTTTGGCATGATATCATGTGTTTGGCAGTTGCGTATGCAGTGTCCTTATTTTTAACTGCTCGGATGTGCTCTAGAATGCGCTTTTTGAGTGGGCAGATAGTACTACCAACGTACTTGTGACCGCAGGTGCACTCGATAATATAAATAGCGAATTTGGTGTTACAGGTTATTCTTTTTCTTATGTTTATAGTGTTTCCATTTGGCTCAGCAATGTATTTCACATTTTTTCCAATTTTGCAAGCCTTGCAAGAGTTACATTTGGTAAACCCATTTCGTTGTTCAGTTAACCAGCTGGTTTTTTCTTCCTGAACGAAGTGGCTCTTGACAAGCATATCCTTCAATGATGTCGTTTTTCTGTATGTTACTGTCGGTCTTACCCCAACTAGTTTCCCAATGTCAGGATCTTTTGTGATCAGGTGCCAGTGTTTCTTAATTTTGCTCATAATGAGCGCACTCTCTTTGCTGTAGGTGGTAATAAACCTTGGGACTTGTTTCTCATCTTCAAAAGTTGGTTTAATTTTAGGCATAAGGGTATCCGCTCTGGTTTTGGCATCAATTCTCTTTTTGTTCCGCTTTAAAATGGACTCAGTATAACCTCTTTGTTTAAGCCTTTCCATGGATTCATATATTTGGTCCTCTGCATCTTCTGGTTTAGAGCAGTTACGTTTGAGTCTTATGAATTCTCCAAAGGGAATACTGTCCAACAATGGTTTGGGGTGAAAGCTGGTTCCATGTAGGATGCTATTAGTAGCCGTTTTCTTCCTGTAGAGTGTTGAATGGATCTGGTTATTTTCAATGTAGATCAGGGTGTCAAGAAATGGAATCTTAGATCTGCTCATCTCATATGTGAAAGATAGGCCAATCTCGTTGTTATTCAATTTGTTAAAGTAATTTCGAAAGTCCCCATCTGTACCATTCCAGATGAGGAACAGGTCGTCGATGTAACGGACCCATAAAATAATTTTGTCCATCTCTTCTTGATTGTCTGAGTTCCAGGCTACAGTTTTTTCCCACCATCCCATGGTGATGTTGGCGTAGTTTACGGAAAAGGAAATGCCCATTGCCGTTCCACACATTTGTTTAAAGAGTTCTTTGTTGAAACAGAAGATGTTGTTAGTAAGGCATATCTCGATCATGCTGAGTAACATTTGTGTGTGCTTCATTTCAGTTATTTTCGACATCATTGAAGGATATGCTTGTCAAGAGCCACTTCGTTCAGGAAGAAAAAACCAGCTGGTTAACTGAACAACGAAATGGGTTTACCAAATGTAACTCTTGCAAGGCTTGCAAAATTGGAAAAAATGTGAAATACATTGCTGAGCCAAATGGAAACACTATAAACATAAGAAAAAGAATAACCTGTAACACCAAATTCGCTATTTATATTATCGAGTGCACCTGCGGTCACAAGTACGTTGGTAGTACTCTCTGCCCACTCAAAAAGCGCATTCTAGAGCACATCCGAGCAGTTAAAAATAAGGACACTGCATACGCAACTGCCAAACACATGATATCATGCCAAAAGGGAGACTGGCGAGCAATGTGCTACTATGGAATCGATACCATCATGCCAAACGAACGCGGTGGCGATAGAACTAAAAAGCTACGACAGTTGGAATCCCGCTATATTATCAGATTACAAACTAAGACCCCGACAGGGATGAACAATGATGAAGAACTTTACGTGCACTTGGAATAACAAATTGAGATTTCCGTAACCATCAGTGACAATTTGAGACACTAGTATCTACCCCGTCTCGTTTATCCCCTTCTTCTTCTTTCTCTTTTCCACCTTTTTCCCTCTCTCATATACTTTAAGCACTGATTCTTTTTTGATATTATATAGCACTTTCTCTTACCTACTCCTTACTCTCTGAGTTCAGATATTCCGCCGTTTGTCAAAATCTCGTACTATACAGAGACACTAGGCCGAATAAGCTCTTTGACCTGTTTCTTTTAATAAGTTGTTTGTATACCTTTGCGAATTGATGATATCTCTTTGGGAAAATCATTCCTGAGGTACTATACCATGACCTGTTGATGCTAATTCATTTACCTGTTAAAAACAGTACAAGATCGAGTTTCTTTTGGTTAAAATAGCACAACATTGTATTGATTGCACTACATCCCCCACAATGCCATATTCAGGCTAGCTGGGTGTATATATAGTGCCATAGAAGAAGGACTCACTAACCGTGAGCAAGGTCGTGTAGGCTGAAACGCGTTGGTTGAGCTGTGTGACTAATAAATAAGTTGTTTGAAAATACCTCCTTCCCGAGTGCCGCATCTTTGGATTAATATATATATATATATATATATATATATATATATATATATATATATATATATATATATTCACTGAAAAAAACATAGGTTTTAGAGAAAGTTATAGTTAGTTGGACATTTCACTCGTACAAAACCAGTGAAATTCCCCTGTTATAGTTAGTTCAGCTAACTATAACTCGCGCCCCCGCAATGCACTGCTGATGACGTCACATATTACATCACTCATGACATGTTCTGTGACATCACTGATGACATCACTGATGACATCTCAAATGACATCACTGATGACATCATCCAGTGAGTGTGTGTTTCTGTAAAGTTGAAATATGTTTAATATATATAGGGAAAGGCGTATTGAAGAATGAGTGGGTGTATAAGTGTCTGAATGGTTGATTTAGTAGGTGGGTGACTGACTCTATAAGTGAGTGATTAAACTTATCTTACTGAATGCACGGGTTACTGACTAAACTGTGTGAATGTCTGTATCCGTCTGTCTGTTGGTGTGTAAGCGGCTGCATGGGTTTGTGAATAGCTACATGAGTGTCTATTAGAGGTATTGATTGGTTGTCTGACTATCTGTATCGGTGCCTGAGTGTTTGTGTGGGTGGGGTGTGTGTGACTCTGTGCATAGATGTGTGAGTGGGTGATTCACTGGGTGCATAGTTTCAAGAGTGCATCTATGACGGACGGTATGGGTGGGTGAGTGTGAATATGGTAAGGGTGGGCGGACAAATCCGTTCCGCCCACGGAATGTGCGGAGATTTGCCCTTCCGCCTTCCACGATAATAGGCGGAGAAACAGGGCAAATCTCCGTACACTCGGGGGCATAACGGAAGTTGTCCGCCCGCCTCCCGCCCTGCCATAGCAAACAGCAGTGTCCCGGGGGTGGGCACCCCGAGACACTGCAGGAACCGGCCCAGGGGACCGGCCCTGGGGGGTGGCGGTCCCCAGAGCCATCGACTGCTCCAGGAGGGGGGGGGCACACGGCCCCCCTTCCACAATATAAAAAGCCCCGGGGGTGTTGGTCCCCAGGGCTTGGGGGGGCCTTTGAGCCCCCACCCATTTGTTTATAAAGCCCTGGGGAGTAGCGTTCCCCGGGGCTGGAGGGGGCCTTTGAGCCCCCCCCCATCCATTTATTTTGTAGCCCCGGGGGGTGGCGATCCCCGGGGCTGGGGGGCCCCTCTGGGCGCTTTGTTTTTTTTTTTTACGGCAGGATCCGCGCACCCAGCGCACATTTTGCCGTTTTTTGTGGGACCCTCTAAGCAGGTCTAGAGAGTCAGGGTATTTCTACCCTGCCCCCTTTATACGTTTTGCACACATGATCCACTGATTTCTTGAGCCTCGCTTCTACCGAGGCACAAAATGGCTGCCAACACTTCCTGGTTTGGAGTGTTTACAGCCAGTTGACAGCCAATTAGCATGCAGCTCATGATCGGGATGGTGCGCCTTGGTTGCGCATAGGGTGCACGGATCCTCCGAGGCCATAGATATATATATGATTTTACTTTTGATTTTCTCAGCAACTACTGAACGGATCTACACCATTTAACCAAAAGGCACGAGTGTGAACCAAGGGCTACCTCTTTGCCAAATTTGGTGTAATTCCATACAGCAGTTCGGCCTGCAGCTGCGATTAAATGTTCCTATGGAAAATTGCATGGGGAAAACACTTTTTGGGACCCCCCTTTTTTCTCGGCCCCTGCTTGAAGAATCACCCTGAGACTTTCAGGATAGGAGCGGACCAAAGTGCCCCACCAGTTTTGAAAATTTCGCGAAGATTCGTCAACCGGCGCCAAAGTTATTCCAAATAGAGTTTTGCGGATTTCCTATGGATAATAGGTCCTAACTATAACTACCTATTGGCGACCGCCAGTAGGTAAGATATATATATATATATATATATATATATATATATATATATATATATATATATATATATATATATATATAATATATATATATATATATTCACTTAAAAAAACATAGGTTTCACACATGTTATAGTTTATAGTTAGCTGGACATTTCCCTCGTAAAAAACCATTGAAATTCCCCCGTTATAGTTAGCGCAGGCAACTATAACTCACACGACCGCAATCCTCTGCTGATGACGTCAGATATTACATCACTGTATTTAGACACCTATTTACCCATGTCTTCTTCCATTAATCTTTAGCTATACAAATATTACAAATATTTATTTTTCAGAAAGACACATATGTTATCAGTGATGTAATATCTGACGTCATCAGCAGAGGATTGCGGTCGCGTGAGTTATAGTTGCCTGCGCTAACTATAACGGGGGAATTTCAATGGTTTTTTACGAGGGAAATGTCCAGCTAACTATAACATGTGTGAAACCTATGGTTTTTTAAGTGAATTTGCAAGGTTTTTTTAAATGCTAATTTCTAACTATAACGTGTGTGAAACCTATGGTTTTTTAAGTGAATTTGTACGGTTTTTTAAATGCTAAGTTATGTATTTATTAATATTTTTTTTTCTTCACGTTTTTCACCGTGCGCGCACCGTACACGCACGGTGCGCTTCGCCCTGCGCGTACGGTGCGCGCACTTGGCGATTTTTCAAAAAAAAAATATTGTTTTTTTACCCTTGGGGGTCCTTCAGTGACCCCCTGACAAAGGCTAGGGGGTCAGGAACTGTCCATCCTGCCCCCTTTTCACGTTTTCCACCTTTTTTTTTCACTGCTTCAGACTGCGAGAGACAAAATGGTGGCGGACACTTCCTGATTTCGACCGATTCGAATGTTTACTGGCATCTAACAACCAATCAGAATTGCGCTCGCGCACGGCACCGTGCGCGTACGGTATGCTTACCGTACGTGCACGGTGCGCGCTTATAGATATATATGTACTTTTAACTGCAATTTTCTCAGGAACCACTGAACAATTTTACACCAGACCTGCACAAGGCACATCCCTGACCTGAGGACTACCTCTCTGCCAAATTTCAAGTAATTCTGTTCAGCCGTTTGAGCTGTACCTTGGACTAAAGGTCCCTATTGAAAATTGCATGGGAAAAACACGTTTTGGGACCTCCCTGTTTTCTCAGCCCCCGCTTGACGAATACCCCCGAGACTTTCAGGGTAGGAGCGGAGCGGAGCGCTCCACCTATTTTGAAAATTTCGTGAGGATTCATCAATCGGAGCAAAAGTTATTCCAAATAGAATGTTGCGGATTTCCTATGGAAACACGGTCCTAACTATAACTATCTACTGGCGACCGCCAGTAGATAATATATATATATATATATATATTACCTACTGGCGGTCGCCAGTAGGTAGTTATAGTTAGGACCACGTTTCCATAGGAAATCCGCAACATTCTATTTTGAATAACTTTGGCGCCGGTCGACGAATCCTCGTGAATTTTTCAAAATAGGTGGGGCGCTACGCTCCGCTCCTACCCTGAAAGTCTCGGGGGGATTCGTCAAGCGGGGGCTGAGATAAAAGGGGGGTCCCAAAACGCGTTTTTCCCATGCATTTTTCCATAGGACCTTTAGACAGGGCTACAGCCCGAACGGCTGAACAGAATTACTAGAAATTTGGCAGAGAGGTAGTCCTCAGGTCAAGGAAGTGCCTTTTGTAGGTTTGGTGTAAATCTGTTCAGTAGATTCTGAGAAAATAGCCTTTAAATCAATATATATATCTGAGCCAGCTTACGGTGCGCTTACGGTACGCTTACCGTACGCGTACGGTGGCGTGCGCGAGCGCGATTCTGATTGGCTCTTAGATCTTAGTACACATTCGAATCGGCCGAAACCAGGAAGCGGCGGCCGCCATTTTCTCTCTCGCACTGAGAGTGATTTCTAAAATATAAAGCCCAAAAACATGTAAAGGGGCTGTTTAGACAGCTCCCACACACATAGCCATGTTGAGGGAGTCCCCAAAGATCCCCCAAGGCCAAAAACGGAATTTTTATTTTTTCGGTAATTTCGCCGATTACGCTTACCGTACGCGTACGGTAAAAAATGTAAAAAAATAAATAAATTATCCACACTCTCTCCACCCCGTGTGCAATTGTTGCCCGCAGGGCACCAATTGTGCATGGCTTATTAGAGAAGAGATAAACTAAAATATTTAAAAAAAATAAAATAAAAAAAAAAATTATCCATACTCTCTCCACCCCGTGTGCAAATGGTGCCCTACGCACCATTTGTGCATGGTTTATAAAATATACGAAAAATTAAAATATTACCTTTCAAAACGAAGTGCATCATATGTCCTCCATGTGCGCACGGTGCGCGAAGCGCATCGTGCGTACATGGCCCATCTAGCGTAACGTGGGCACGCGGTGCGCGTAGCGCACCGCGTGCCCACCGTGCGTGCACGGCACTAACTGCGTAAAGTGGGCGCGCACCGCGTGCTCACTGTGCGCGCACGGTGCGCGCACGGAACGAACTGCGTTAAGTGGGCGCGCACGCCACGAATGGCGTAAAGTAACTTAGCATTTAAAAAAACGTACAAATTCACTGAAAAAAACATAGGTTTCACACACGTTATAGTTAGGAATTAGCATTTAAAAAACCTTGCAAATTCACTGAAAAAACCATAGGTTTCACACATGTTATAGTTAGCGGAAATTTTACTGATAAAAAACCAATGAAATTCCCCCGTTATAGTTAGTGCAGGCAACTATAACTCACGCGACCGCAATCTTCTGCTGATGACATATGTGTCTTTATGAAAAAAAAATATTTGTAATATATGTATAGCTAAAAATGTATGGAAGAAGACATGGGCAAATAAGTGTCTAAATACAGTATTAGCATCAGCAGAGGATTGCGGTCGCGTGAGTTATAGTTGCCTGCACTAACTATAACGGGGGAATTTCATTGGTTTTTTATCAGTAAAATTTCCGCTAACTATAACATGTGTGAAACCTATGGTTTTTTCAGTGAATATATATATATATATATATATATATATATATATATATATATATATATATATATATATGTGTGTTGCGTCCTCACCTACAGGTACCACCTGTGACTTGGTTCATCATTGGACCCACACCCAGAACACTTAATGTGACTGGACGGGTTCAGCGCGTTTGTAAGCGGAGCTCTTTGGAATCTGCAGGTTGTTAAGTGTGGTAAAAAAAGCGTATAGATCCTATTGTTCTATTTTAATGATAAGGGTCTATCGCAAGATTAAAAACAGTCAAATGTGTTTCTGGGTACTATGATCCTTTAACATCGATAGGTTGACATGTTTCAGCCATATATTTGCCCATAAAGGGTCAGAACCTTGCTTTTGGGGACACAGGGAGACAGAAATGTCAATATGCAGGCGTGTTCTCTTGATGAAAGTGTGACTACAGGGGCCGTCCTCCCTTGTTTACCCCATGATGCCTTAATAATATTTTAGCTATCAATGACCATATCGTAAAGAGTCCGTCAAGTATGGTCTGTATTTACCATGCATGCTTCTTATAACATTGAATTGAGAGCATAAAAAACAGGTTAAATTAAACCTCGCAAACGTAGGGTAAAAGGTACCAAGCAAGGTCCTGAAAGCCAACTGACCCTCTACTGGCAAATATACAGCAGAAAAATGTCGACCTATAGATGTTAAAGGATCATAGTATCCCGAAAAACATCTGACAGGTTTTTTTTTGTCCTCATGTCACCACTGATTAGCACCAGTCAATGCGCCCTTCGTGTGTGCCCAAAATCGGCTACAGATCAATCAGATTTACTGGATTAATTCGGAATTTGCATTGCCCTCCCAGTTGCTGAATTGAGAGGGTGTAATCATTGGACAGAGAGGTCTTCACTATTTTAGCAAGTCCCAAAACCTGAGACTACTTTTACCCATTTCCTTAAAAAAAAACACAGAGTTCTTCCAACCCTGCCAAGAAGGGGCCTCCGATTGAGTCCAAAGTTTACAGATTTCTCTTCTTGCTAGTAGTATTAAGTAGAAAATAAGATAATGACAGTTTACTTGCAGATCGTACTTATCTTTAACCTGCTGGGATGTCCCGAACATAATTCACTCTGAGCTTACCTCTCTATTGACACCCACGGAGAGCGAAATGGTCTTACCCACTGCTGACCAGAATTCTCCCAGTTTTGAGCAGTTGGCAAACATGTGCACATCGTCAGCATCTCCGCTGCCACATTGCTTGCACTTTGGAACTGTGCCTCCTTTTATCTTTCCCAGCTTTTTTGGGTCCAATAGATTCTATGCAAGGTAAAAAAGTGATTTTTCTTTAAAGCAGCAGGTTCAACTACCAAGTAAAGTGTAGCACAAGATACTTGCCATATATCTACCAGCTCCACTTCCAGCAAGCGTCTATTCCATGCACAATATGGTGATTTCATTTCCGCCAGTTCTGCATCCAGGAGGGACTGATACCAAAATGCGACCTCTTTTTTCCTTGCCGCTGTGATCTGAATTTCCAGCTCCATTTGTTTTGAGTCCCTGTCTATCCCATTGTGACTCTTAAACCAGGCATTGATCTGGTAGATTTTAAATCTGGAAATTGCCCCTTTTGTCTTGTCATGCCAGAAGCTCCATGTTAACTTTTGTCCATCATCTACCAGTTGAGCCCGCTGCCTAACATCTGGCTGTTTCAGTGGTTTTGCTAGGGTATCTGATAGACTTTCCGGGGTGCCTGGGGAATCCCATATGGGAGACAATCTGCTGTAATAAGGTACACCTAGAATCGATCTTATCTCTTATCTCGTACCAAATTCTTGCTGCTAACTGGAGGCACATTAATCTGACTGTTTTTAAGTGTTTTGTTTTGAAGCCCCATACTTATAAGAGAAGCCTTCCTCAGGTAGGCCCACTAGCATGGCTTTAAACATAACCCCTATTAGAGATTGACCGGGTCGTTGTAGAAGCATTCTATTGTTTTTAAGTTGGAATGCCCAACAATAGACCTGAAGGTTGGGGAGATCCATGCCTCCCAATTCTGCTTTCCTTCTCAGCTTTTTCCATGAGAGGTGTATTCCTCTACTAGCCCAGATAAAAAATAAACCTTCCCCTGCAGCTTCAGGAGTGTTGTTTTTCAAAGTGCAATGGAATATTATCAAAGAGAAAGGTGAGTTTTGGTCATTTTCACCAAATTAATCCGGCCGTAGATTGTAAGTGAAAGGTTCTGCCATCTTTTCAATAATACATCTATCTCCTTTCCTACTCTTTCCAAATTAACAGCTGCTATCTTCCCAAGATCTTTAGTTATTTGAATCCCCAAATATCTCAAATCCTCCACGCATTTTATTTCTCCACCATCTTGGTACCAAATCATTACTTCTGTTTTTTCTTCGTTTGCTGCATATCCCACCAGTTTGCCACATTCCCTCACTTGTGCCATAAGGTGTGGTAGGAGAGATACTTCGTCCGAGGACTACACCTTTAGGTCTTCAGCATAAAGCGAGATCTTCCTAGAGTATGCCCCAATTTTAAAAGATTTAATCTCTTAATTTAACCTCAAACTTTGAGCAAAAAGCTCTATGGAGAGATCAAATAATACAGGGGACACAGGACAACCCTGTCTTGTACCTCTCTCAATCAGCACAGGAGGAGACAGACTATCATTAACTAGAATATTTGCTGTTGGTTGGAGCTCTATACATTTTAAGAATAGTGTCTATCATATTTTTACTCAAACCAAAATGTAGTCTTTAAGTACCTCCAATTGACACGAGCAAACGGTTTTGCAGCATCTAATGTGACAGTTACAGTGGGCGTTCTGCATTATGGCTAAATCTATGGAACCTATTAAGGAATATTTAAGCTCATTCATATATCTCCCAAGGAGAAACCCTTTTTGATCTTGATGGATCAGCAGCTCCATTACATTGTTCAAACATGCGACAAGAACCCCCGAAAAATTTTTATAATCATTGTAAAGTAATGATATTGGGCGATATGCTTAACAGTGTGTCGGGTTCTTGACTGGCGTCAAAATTAAGGAGATTACTGCTTCATTCCATGACAACGGAATTGGGCCTGCATCTATCAGGATAGAATTGAATAGTTTGACCCACACCTGGATGATCTCTTCCCGCAGTACAGAATACAATTCGCTGGGAATCCCTTCTGGGCCAGCTGCTTTCCCATTTTTTTGCTTTTTCAAAATGTCCAGGATTTCACTACCACCGATTTCTCGTCCTAGATAGAGGGCTTGAGCTTCGGTAAGTTTAGGAAGCTGCTTACTTAAGAGCCTACCTTGTATTTCTTGCTTGGTTACCTCTAAGTCTTCTGTATATAGCTCCTGAAAGAAGTAAGTATATGCAGCTCTAATTATTTTACTCTCCTCCACTATGAGCCAGGAGTCCTCTTCTAGAATCTTCCCTTTAAAATTTTGATTTCTATCCAACCTTGATTTCACAGACAGAAGCTTTCCACAGCATCCCCTTGTGTAATAATTCTGGATCTGCTCCCCTCCCACTGTTGAGTTACTTTCTCCTCCAATTATAGTTCTAAACTTCAAACGTAAACCTTCCCACTTATCTACCCACTCCTTTCTTTCTCTTTCCAGGCCTCTATTATCTTTTAATAAGTTCTCCACTTTGCCGATACCCTCCTCTATATTATTAAGGTATTTATTCTCTTCTCTGACCCAGATTACTGTTAAATTTTTAACAATACCTCTTAGCCATGCTTTGTAGGTATCCCATACCGTGTGCAAGGGGGCTGACTCCAGGTTCTAAGAGAGATAATCCTCAGTATTGCAACACACCATCTCTATTATCTCGGGCTGTAACATAATCCTTCTGTTTATTGTCCACCTACCAATTGGGTGGGTGTCTCTTCTCTCAATTTTTTAATAACAATGCTGCATAATCTGAAAGATGTATAGGCAAATGGTCTATCCCGACCACCAACTCCACTTCTTTCTTGTCCATGAACAGGTTGTCTATTCGTGAAAAATACCCGTTCTTCTTACTATGGAAGGAATAACCCCTACATTTGCCCTCTACTCTACGGAAGACGTCACATAAATTAAAATTCTCCATCATATCCAATAAGTATGCCCTCATCTTAGGGGAGGTAATTTGAGTCCTAATTGACAACCTATCAAGATCATTGTTCAGTAGGACATTAAAATCTCCACCAAGAATAATGGGAGATTGAAAATCAAACAGGTTAGAGAAGAGCTTGGTCAGAGGTGTTACGTGATCTATATTTGGGCCGTAGTAGCTCGCTAATGTATATGTCACGGGTCCTATTTTGATCTTGGCAATTATCCAATGTCCATCCTCATCTGCTCTGTATCTAAATAGCTCGATCCCTGAGTTCTCCTTCAGTATTATTGCTATACCTTTAGTACAATGAGCGTGGTCAGTAGATACCCACTTTCCTATCCATCTTTGTTTAGAGAAACATTCCTTACATTCTTGTCTCAAAATATGCGTTTCCTGAAGCATAATTATTTGGGCGTTCTGATCTTTTAAATATTACGCTATTATTCTCTGCCTTCTTTTAACCCGCAACCCATTCTCGTTCCAACAAAGAATCGTCAGATCTTTCTTATTCATACTTCTTCAACTTCCTCTTTGGATATCCCAACAAAACTTGTTTTAGGTGTTTTATAACAGGCACTCCTTCACTGACTAGAGGACAAAACAATTTGTTTCCCTATGCTCCCCACCACTAGTGCAACCTCCCGTGGAAACCCTCCCCAAAACAAATATTTTAGAGGCATCCCTGCTGCCTACTGAGCTTATGCTGGAGGGGAACCAAATTGCCTATATTACTGTCGGAAATGGCCCTTTTTGCAGGGTTATCCCCAAACTTTTTGCTTCTTCGTCCTTTGTTTTTCCTGACCTGTGGTTGTTGGCTATAGGACGCTGGGCACTTTACCACTGCTGATCCGTGCTAAAGTGCATATGCTCTCTGTGAAAATTGTTATTGTGATTGGTTATCCATGATTGGTATATTTGTTTTACCAGTAGGTCCCTAGTAAAGTGCACTGAGTGTGCCCGGGCTGGTAACTCAAATGCTACTAGTGGGCCTGCAGCACTGATTGTGCCACCCACATGAGTAGCCCTGAAAAGAGGTAACTCGGGCCGGCCACCGCAGTGCCTGCGCGCAGTTTGTTAACCGCCATATCCACCTGGCTAGTGCACCCACTTGCCAGGCCTTACCCTTCCCATTTCTCACGCATAGGACACCCCTATGGTAGGGTAAAGGTACCCCCCTGGGCAGGGTGCAGTGTATGTGAAAGGTAGGACATGTACTGGTGTGCGTAACATGTCCTGATAGTGAAATACTGCCAATTTCGTTATTCAGTGTTGAAAGACTACTCCGTGATCAAGAGGAACCTGTTGCCAGAGAGGACAGCTGAAGAGACTGAGGAGAAGTACTGCCCTTGCTGTGTGTCTGGGGTTGGCCTACAGTTTGCTGTCTCTACTGAGGAGAGGACCAAGGGACTTTGCTGTGTGCTGTGTCCCCTGCTTGAAGAAGGACTTTGCTGTGTGCTGTGTCCATCTGTAGAAAGGTCTCCAAGGGCCTGAGAAGAACTGTCCTCCTGTTTTTAAGTCCCAGGCACAAAAGGACGTCACCCCCAGCTTCCCTGAACTTCCTTGCTGGGAGTTCTGACCTGCCAGAAGGTGCCTGTAACTGTGTGTGAGGCCTTTGTTGTTGGGAGCTGGAAGTGGGACGCAATGAGGGAGAAGCGTGTCGCCTCCACAGCAGCCGCTATCGCATCGCCGCTGCCACTGTTCGCCACCGCAACACCGGAGAAGCATGTCGCAGGGCCGGTCACATCGCTGAGGAAGCATACCGCCGCTAATCGCCGTCGCATCACCGATGGTGCCGTCGCATCACCGAGGGTGCCGTCACATCACCGGAGAAGCGTGTCGCAGGGCCTGTCGCGGCTCAGGAAACCACCGATTTTGCCGCACGGCTGTCGGCATTCACGCATCACCTCCACGTTGTTGCATGGCATCAAAGACGCCATTTTGTCGCATCGCACCCGATCGTCACAACGCATCGAGGCGCCATCTTGTCGCATCGTTACCGGAGTGCAGGAAGAATCAACGCATCGCCTTCTCTGCAACCCTTTTGTTCGTTCTGCGTTACGCATCCAAGGTACTTTGAGAGTAATGTGTCGCATTTACCACCTATAAGTTTATTTTTTGCAACTACATTTTTAAAGATATTCTACTGAGTATCTGTATGTTGGATTTGTTTGACCTTTTGGTCTTGTGTAGTTTAAAGAAAGATATTTTATTTTTCTAAACTGGTGTGGTGTCCATGTGTGGTGTTTTCACTGTGTTACTGTAAGTGTTGGTATAAATACTTTACACATTGCCTTTGGGATAAGCCTGTCTGCTCGTTCCGAGCTACCAAGGGGGTGAGCAGGGGTTATCTAAAGTCTGTATCCCCCTTACCCTGACTAGAAGCAAGGGTCCCTATTTGGTCAAAGGTACCTACCTCTGCCAAATAGAGACTCCCAGTTCTAACAATTACCATCACCGCCGCCTGCCTTCTATTTGTTATTTGTATTACATAGTTTTACTTCCTGAATAAATGTATCCACCCCTGCCGGGTCTGAAAAATTGTGCATTTTATTTTGCCACATTGCTTTTAGAAAAGCCGGGCACCCCAATCGTCCGGATGCTCCCAATTTCATTAACTCATTCATTCTGTTACCCTGTTCCCACTGTCAATTGGCTGTTTCCCTTGAGATATCCGACCTTACTCTGTAGGAGACACCCATTGCTTGTAGCAATTTTTCTTTTAACGCTAACCCCAAGATTTTTTCTTTTACCGAGTACGAAAGAAAGTTTACCAGGATCTTGCGTGTTTTTTTCGACATGGATGTAGTTTGAAAGGATCTCTATGTACTTTCTGCTTCTAAGTTTAACGGAGAGACCTCCTGCGGAAACAAACTCTTCAGCAGGTTTATCACAAATGCTTTTATAGCTGATCCTTCCAGCCCCTCAGCCACACCCAGGATTCTAATATTATTCCTCCTGGCATTGTTTTCGAGCCTTTCAAGTCTTTCCGATAGGACTCTCTCCCTTGGTTTTAACCGCTCCACCTCTTGTGTGTTCGTTTGGGCTTTTTGCCTGAAGGTCTTGAGCACCAAGCTCCAGCTCTTGTGTTCATAGGGCAAGACCTTCTTTCTTTCCTTCCAGGTTCAAGCAGGTTCCCTGGAGTTCTTTTTGATTTGCCTCTGAAATATCAAAACATTCTTTAATTTCGAGAGAGTGGCGGCACAGCATCTCCTGCAATGCGTTCTTACTATCCAGGCTACTGATCCTCTCACCTACTCCCACCAGCGTGGTTAGCCCATCAGCCCCTAGATATTGTACTGGAGAATCATCTCCTTCTCCACCAACCTCAGGGGGTAATCCCTCCACAATCAAAGGCAAGAATCTATTTTGCGTCGGGACTGTTGGGTGAACTGGGGGAGTATCAGGCTCACTGGTAGGAATAGTCTTTGCGTTGGATTCTTTTGCTCTACTCTCCAGTCCTTCCTGCTCAGGGGTATTTTTCTTACCATCCATGCTCTCTATACCTCCCTCCGCACTTCTTGCGTCAATCCTAACCTTCTAGTAAGATCTAAGTGAGGGAATGATTTTCTGAGGTTTTCGGCCCATGGCTGCTTGTTTCCCCTTCAACAGACCTGCATTTGCCAATTTAGTAGTAGTCTTTTTAGCGGGGGGATGCAGGTCTCTGTTGAGACCAGTGTTTGTTCTAACTTTCCTCCGACTGACCTGCACTTTTTCTGTGGGTTGAGAGGGAGTTTTACTAGCCCCTCCACCCTCTTCCAGTACCCATGGGGAGCAAGTGCATGATCTTAACGTGTAGCGTCTATCCGGCAGGGTCTGTAATCTATCTATATTTTTGGGGCTGGTTTGCTTGTGTCCTACTTGCTTCTCCTGTTGTGGCTCTAACCTTAGGCCATTATGTCCATTTGTGCCTATCTGCTCAGCACTGTTGCTTTTCTCATCATAGTTCAGCCCTTTACCTAAAGTGAATTGCAGGTCACCTACCACCTCTTCCTTGTTTGGCTGTTCAGCCAGTGTTGCAAAGTCCCTTTCCGAGAACAGGCCGCTTGTGCTGGCTCTGCCAGCTTGGTCTCCTCCCTCCCACGTAGCTGCCGTACAAGCCGAGAAATGCAAAGCGCCCGCAGCGCTCCTGTCGCCACGTCCCAGGGAGGAGATCCCGGCACCACCATTCACCCCAGAACCCTCAAATGACTATGCCTGCAAAGTTGGACCAAACCTCATTGAGTCGGGAATTGCCGCAGTAGAAAACGAAGAGTCAGGCAAGTGGTGGTGAGTATAATTTACGCTGTGTAGCGATTCCCCTCTCTAAGCTCCCGACCGGCTTCTCAGCCGGCCGCCATTTTTCCCATCTGACTGTAATCTTGCCATAGACCCCCATGATTAAGCAAGCCACAGGTGGTACCTGTGGGTGAGGACCCAACATATATATAAAAACATATATCCAAGAAATGTGGTGTGGGCACTTATTTGATTGGATGCTATCCGCAAGCTCACTTGGGATATCTGAACAGTTTTCATGGACCATATAATAGATAAAATAGAGGATGCATTGGGTGTGCCCTCCCTTGTTGTAATTCAGTATTGAGAATTTTGGGAAGCTGAGGGCCCACCTGAACAACAAAAGTCTTCTCACTCCTCCTCAGTTATTGATAGATCATTAAAAAAAGCCATATAGAAAGAATTTATAGAAATTTTTTAAGTACACTACACCTGCAATCTACTTGGAAAGTCACAGTAGAGCACAAAGATAGAGACTAAAAGGGCGGAATACAAATATAAACCTAATAAACATTGACACATCCCTAAGAGATCCAAATGGCATTCATACGAGTGTGACAATAATCACCACACATAAATTCATAATGAGTAAACAGAGACAATACCAGCAATACCACCGCCTTCCGTCTCACAACACAAGACCGGTCCTCCGGGGGAGGCGACTTTGGATGGATCTATGTCCCCCGCTGTAGTAAAATCACCCCATTGCATCTCATACCCCAAGAACAGTGCTTCTGAGGGAGTGGACTTGTTCTGCCTACAAAGCTCTGTGACCCTTAGTGTTTAGACATGTTTTTAAGTTCTTTAAATTCATGAAGTACCTGTTTCTGCCATTATCTTTCCTTTAACTCCTCCTGGGGAGCAGCAATGCCAGCAGATTCAGCAGTCTGGCACAGTTGCCAAACACCTCTTAGGTTAAAGCTTCTATGATGCCATCTGTCACATTAACCAGAAGGTGTAAATCTATCCCCATTAGCACACCTCACACCACAAGGGGTTGAGACTGTCAAGCTGATCTAGCACAATGGGTGTGACAGCCACACTCTCGTCTAACACCCTAAACTGTAAGACTAAAGTGTCATGGATTTGAGACTGCTCTCTTTTGCAAACTGAACCAAATGTCCCCACTGGCTACCATTGATTTTCCCTTTCAGTTACCATTTATTCAATGCCCAACCTGTCGCGCGTCCCTTCCATGGCACCGTTTACCTTGCTCCGTTTGTCCCATGATGGATAGATTTGCCGCTTGTCTTGTGCTTTTGCACCAAAATGCCACTCGCAGTTTTAATGACTTTTCATCAGGACCTCTCGCTGCTGCCTTGGTCAGTTATCCCCTGTGTGCTGTTCCCTTTCCCTTAAATTATTAGTCATTTACCTGACTGAGCCTGACATACCCCATGCACCCTTTGTTCACAAACATGCTGATGTTACTCTTTTCAATACAGATTTAACTCATGTTCCTGAATTCCTCCTCTTCTCCTCTGAGTCCTCTACCCAGAATGAACTACCTGCTTGTTCCCATGAATAGGTGCCCAATTAACCCCCCAATCCCCGTGCAGATTGTGAATGCTGGCCTGCAGCCGAAAGAGTGCAGAGCGAAGAGAGAAGAAGCCATAGATGCATCAGCTATCTAGCTGTACTGCTCAACAGGTCAAGTCGGAAATAAAATGCCTTCTTAGCTGGCTGTATGCCGGACACCCTCCTTCCATGTTTCCTTTTCTCCATACACCTTCCCTCAAAGAATACCCAGGGAGCTGTGTCAAACTGTTGATGCTGTAGCCTGGAACGCCTTTTTCACACTTGTTACATATTGTGCACGTTTTATTTTTCTTTTGCAACAAACCCGGGCTGTATAATGTATGCTTCCTTTGTCATTTATTGCCATTTTTCTTGCAAAAGGCTCTGTTGAACTGAATGCAATGAAACCGAATGGTGGAAACTTGCACTGCTGACGTGCATATGGCACCCACAGTTGTCAAGTGGCCCCATGTTGTCTGTTTCACTTAGTAAAACAAAGGTGATTGTCTGTGTCTATGGTGGGGGATTTGACAGAAAAGCAATAGATTGGAATGTGGCCTGCGGCTGACAATAACTCAAGCATTACACTTGTCACTTGTTGTCTTCCCAACACTTGAATATAGTTTCTGGATTGGGCAACTATGATAAGTGGGTCATTGACTTAACACTTTAGTCGTTATCAGGTCATTTGTACCTACAACTTTGAAGTCCCTATTGCGGTCCTCCTCGGGGGACGGGCAAGCTCTCCAGACCTGCGGGAGCTGCAGTCTCGAATGACCTGGTAACCACTAAAGTGGTAAGTCAATGACCCACTTATCATAGTTGCCCAATCCAGCAACTATATTCACTCACAGGTCCTGAAGAAAGCCCCCTGACTAGGCTGGGCACAATTGGGGCTGAAAAATGTCGACCGCTCACATGGACGAACCAGTGCGTAAGATCAGTACCTTGGTCTACACACGCACCACTTTGTTTTTACTTTTCCACATCTCCATAAAATTAAAGACTGTTCTTAAATGGCGATGTAGGGAATTTTAATACACCTCACATTAACAACCCTCCTTTTTTAGGTCTCGCGAGCCAAAGGCTCGAAGAGACATTTTATATGTGGGATTTTCAAAGTGCTACCCACAGTCTTTTGGCTGGCCTAAACCTTGAGTGCACGATCACATGCACGTGCACAGCTGCTCCTCTGCTCATTGCATTCCCCCCTTCCTTCTCACCCAGCCCTTTGATGCTCTGCTTGATTACTTTCACTTTCGCCGCTTTGACCCTTGCATTCCCCCCTCCCTTCTCACCCAGCCCTTTGATGCTCTGCTCCCATCTCCCTCCTCCCTGGGCGTGAAGGGAGACAGAGCCATCCTGCTTGATTAATGGCTTTGCATTCCCATGTGTTCTCGTAGTAAACATGTTATATTTTGATTTCCCTCTACCGTGACTCAGGGTTCTTTGGGCTCAAACGTCAGCATTTCTAGAATGTAAACCTCTTGTTGGCTGCGCTCTGGCAGCTCGGACTCTCGCACCTTTAAATTACATTTTGCCAGCGTAGCCCATGTGGAATCAGATTACGAAAGCGAGACTTGGCGCTGCCTGATGTCTGTGTAAATAGAAAGAAGAGATGAGTTTCTGTCCATTGATCATTTGCACGGAAATTAAAATACCCGTTTCTGCGGAATAGTTCAGTGTCTGCCTTGACACACCAGCTCTTCCGTCTTGTGAGGCTTCAGCAGATGGTCGTGTTGACTCCGCCAGGGGCCGATGCGGCATGTTCTCCTAAAGGCCCCCCCGCCAAACTGAATTGTATTCCCATGCTATTAGGGCCAAAGTAGTTGTTGATTTTCAGACACCCGGGCGACTTTTTTTGTGTGTTCTAAAACCCTTCTGTACTACACCAAATGGCTTTTCCTATGCTCATGTAGGATATTTGTGGCATGCATCTGAGCTGCCAGCCCGTTCACCTTTTATTATTCCACAAAAGGGAATGAACATTGCAGACTGACTAACATTTATAGGACATTAAGGGCCTCATGTAGGTAGCCAAATACCGGTCGGTAACGGCCGAAATTCGGTAAATATCCCGTTACCGACCGGTATTCAGACAAGTGAGATGTAGGAGTCCAAAAACCACTTTTCGGTAAATATGAGGCGGTAAATACCGATTCATAGTTACCGAATTCTAAAATACCGATTCATATTTACCGAATACATCATTAACGAATCGGTAAATATGAAGTGGTAAATATGAAGTGGTAAAAATTTAAAATGACATGTAGGAGCAGTCGGTAATTAAGAAATCCAGGAAAATCGGTAAATAAGAGTCGGTAATTAACACGAATGGAAAGCAGGTGGTAACCATCAACAATGCACATAAGCAATCCCAAAATGCAACTGCGTGGACAACATGGCCGCCATGTACGTCATTGCAAGGCGCCTACGTCTACAGGCAGCAGGACTGAGGGTGTGGCGACGGGAGGAACAAATCTACAGACAGCGCATCACACTATTCCAGCTGACTGATGCAGAGATACATGAGAGGTACAGGCTACACCCCGAAACCATCATGGACTTAATCAGGGACCTTCACCCACTCCTGGACCAGCCAATAAGAAGGGCGCACGCCATACCCCCACATGTGCAGGTGCTCTGCAGCCTACATCTGTTGGCATCCGGCAGTTATCAGGTGGTGATAGCTGCGGTGGGTGGGGTATCCCAGAGTTGCCTGTCACGTTTCTTCAGGAAGTTCCTGGATGCCATGATGCAGAGAATGCACCACTACATAAGCTTCCCAAACACACAGGCTGCACTGCAGAAAACAAAAACAGACTTTTATCACATGGCACAGTTCCCCCATGTCATCGGCTGTATTGATGGTACACACATCCCAATCTGTCCTCCAGCTGACACAGAGCACATCTACAGGAACAGGAAGTCCACCCACTCCATCAATGTGCAGGTCATCTGTGATGCAGGGAACATCATCACAGATATTGTTGCAAAGTTTCCTGGGAGCACCCACGACTCTTACATCTTCCAGAATAGTGGGATCTACACACGACAGAGAGCCGGAGAATTCGGAGAGGGATACCTGCTGGGTAAGTAACAGTGACGCCCCTTGAAACCTGCAAATCAGAGTGTATAGAGGCATGTAACTGATGGTTCCCTTTTACTCATCCAGGCGACAGTGCATATGCATGCCGTTCATTCATCCTCACTCCCTACCTACACCCAGCAACCCAGAGTGAGAGACGATACAACGTGGCCCACAAATCTACACGCAATGTGGTGGAGCGCACGTTTGGACTGCTGAAGAGCAGGTTCCGCTGCCTCCACAAGAGCGGAGGCGCACGCCAGTACAAACCCATCACCTGCTGCAAGATAATTGCCACTTGTGCAATGCTGCACAACCTTGCCACGAAAAAAGGTACAGATGTGGAACTAACATATTTTGAGGACAACGAGGATGAGTCAGGCCAGCCAGAGGGCAGCGCAGCTAGAGTGCCAACTGCAATCGATGGGAGAGAGAGACGGGCAGAGATCACATGCAACTATTTCTGAGTAAGTGAGGGGACACAGCGAGTCGTGAGAAGTCATGACGTAGTTTAATGTGGCACCACGCCATGAACACATGAACAGGCCAATCTGGCAATATGCCATCTATACAATGAGTATGTCCAGGGTTACGTCACCCAATGGCAAGTGGATAAGCAGGGCCACATCAATGTTTGCGCATACGCGCTGCAGTGGTGGATTGCACGGCCTGTGCATCCTCACTAGAGCCAACCCCAAGCCGCCTGCTGCTCCTGCGTGCTTCTGGGACGGGGGGTGTGATGCTGCTGCTGGTGTCGATGCTCTCCGCAGCATCCCCTGCAGCAGTTGTCGACGCCTGACTTGTCAATAGCACCCCTAGTGCACTTGTCACCTGCACCATCCCCCGTGACAGGTCGCTGCAGCACTGTGTTAGGCCCTCCTGCATCGTCACAGAGCGCCGGCAAAGTAGGGAAGTCGCAGTTGCCAGACGGTTGAGTGCCCTGCTGGTAGTGTCCCTTCTCTGGCGTTCCCGGCGCCGTGCTTCGATGTCAGCATCTAATTTGCTGCACAACTGCTGGATTGACTGGGACATGTCCCGAATGCCCGCAGCCATGCCGCCAATGTTTGTGTCCATGTTGACTAAGCTTGTCCTCATCACCCGCATGTGCCTCTGGACTGACATTACTGCCTTTGATTGCAGGCGCTGTTGCTTCAACATTTGGCCCTCGAGCCCCAAGAAGACACCATGGCCGTCAGTGGGTGCTGGTGGACTCTGGACACGCGACCTGCGGCGCCCTCTTGCTCCCGTCTGTGCTGCCTGTGAGGTGTGGGGCACAGTGGGATGGCTCCCTTCCTGGGGCCCGGTGCGGTCTTCTGGGCCCATGCTGTCGTCTGACGAGGTGTCGAAGGCTCGTAGCCTGGCTGCTGGACGCCTCCTCATTCTCACACCTGCAAGCGGAGATGTGGCCGGTGAATCGAACATGAGTGGCGATGCTGGCTCTGGTGGTGGTGATGCTGGCTCTCGGTGAGGTGATGGTGGCTCTGTGTGCGGCGCGGCTGGCTGCGTAGGTGGTGCGGCTGAAAGTGGGCCTGCTCCCTGGTCTGAACTCGTGGTGGCTAGAGGTGATTTTTGTGGCCGGTGTGCCGTCTCCCCTGCAGCATGCCCTGTACTGCATGATGTCACATCTGTGGACAGAAAAACAACATTGGCTCAGTGTCCCCGAAGGGCTGCATTGCAAGCGTCACAATAAATCATTTCACATTCCAATCTGTCCTCTGTCTCCTTGTGCCTCGAGTGCGTGACATGCCTTGTTGCCCTGTGACATTTACGTCATGGTTAGTGTGGCCCTGACTACATCTCCCGGAATGCATTGCCTGTCTGCACTGACACGTGTGGACTGCAGTGTGATTCTCGTTTCACAATGGGGGATGTGGGATAGGGGTAGGGGCGGCTACATTGCTGTGCTTTCGTCTTACCTTGGTGTGTTGCGGCTCTGGCAGAGCTGTCGGCGTCCCCACGACGCTCTCTTGCTCGAGTGTGGCCGCCACCAGCTCCTCCAGTTCGGTGAGGGCAGGTGCCCTGTTGGTTCCACCTCCGGTCTGGCTGGCCTCCTTCTGGATGTCGCCCATCTTCCTCTTGGTCACAATCCTCAGGTCATACCAGCGCTTTTTGAGGACCTCAATTTCCCTGTGGGTCACTCCCACAGCATTGACCTGCGCCTGGATGGCCAGCCATATGTTGCGCTTTTCGGCCTCAGGCACTTGCAGGGATTGCCTCCCAAACAGCTTCTGGTGCTGCTTCACCACCTCCTCCACCAGCACCTGGAGTTCCTTGGGGCTGAATTTGAGCTTCCTCCTCCTTTCCCCTCCGTCTTTCTGTGTGCTCTGGCTGGACATGCTGTTCGTTTCCCGCTCGCACATGCAACTGCTCCCTGCCTCTCCTCTGCACTCCGAGCCTCTCCAGGGTCGGCTAATTATGTACACCTGCCTGGGTGTGGCCACTTCGGCTAATTGTGTACACCTGCCTGGGTGTGGGCAGTTCCTGGTTGGGTGGGCTGTCGTTGCACAGGATTAGCTGTTTCGTCAAGTCATGTGATGTTATTTACCGAATCCGTACGTACCGATTCGGTATTTTCCGATTCGGTAGATACCACCTCGGTATTTTCCGATTCGGTAGATACCACCTCGGTATTTTCCGAATCGGTAATTATCACCTCGGTATTTACCGATTCGGTGAATTCCGATTCGTATTTATCGAATGTTACCGAATCGGTAACTGTTACCGAATTTTTACCTACATATAACTTACCGATTCTAATTTACCGATTCGGTACGGCTCGGTATTTAAGAACCGGTAAAATTTATTTACCTACATGAGGCCCTAAGTGTTTTAACTACGCGTTTAATGGTCTACCACTTGCAACAACAAAAAATGTATTATTCATCACATATGCGAAGCCTAATGCATTTACTAAAGCTTGTTTTTTTTCCTTGTAGCACAATGCTATTTAACTTTTAATTGGAAATAAATAAAACCGTGGTTTTGGCGCATGATGTACTCTACACGTGCATCACTGGTTTTGGAGTCACAGAGAAAGACTCTAATCGTGACTCATTAGTGCCAACAAAAGAGGGTGAAACTGCACATGTTGGCGCATTAAGAGGCAATATTAAGGATGCTCAATGGCCGCCCACATTACGTGCAAACCTCTGAAAGGCTGCGCGCGAGACGGACGATGCTGCCTAATGCTCCCATCCGTCCAAGCGCGTGCAGCACTTCCAAAGCACATGCATTGTCTCGAGCCACGTTTTATGGAGGAAGAACGGATGTGGTGGGTCCTAGGACACAAAGGTCAAGACCCCTCCATCACATGGGTTCGACAAATATGTGTTGGAATGCTGAAGAAACAGACGAAGGAAGTTTTGTAGCTGCAGCAAAGTTGGTGACTGTTTCATTCTGTAGGTAAAGAAAGTTTGCATTATTATTAACAATGTGAAAAGTAACACAAGACATTGGGATATACAATTGACACCCGCCACTGTAGTAGCTTAAAAATAACTATACGGTTGCACCCCAAAAATGAATTGACGGCTTTGGGACGCCTGTGTTCAGTATGATTTGACCGCAGCAAATCTGCCCTGTGCAGAAATATACAAGTCTTTCTGAATCCGCCTGTCACCTTTCTCCTTCAACTCTCTAACTCTCGCTTTCCTCCATTCCTTAAACATATGCAAATATAGCACGCACTTGATTTGCTTCAGATTTTGTAAGAGTGCAAATTCATAGATTATGCGCCCATGTTGTTCTGTAAGAATGTGCACAAATGTGTTTACATTTATAGCTGTTGCATTGAAGGGGCCATAAAGAACTCAAGCCTGGCAGCTGTCAGGCAGCTAATGCTGGTGTCTCTTCATTACCAAGGCTTTATTACTACACTAGGATTATCGAGGTGATCTGATGGATGATTTAAAAAGGTAACCAACGCTATCTTACCTATTCGAGTGCCTCATTACAGCAACTTTTTTACTAGAGCACCTATACCTGACTTTTGCTATTCTTTAAACTACTGCAGTATCTTTTACCCAATTTAACAGTACTTTCACTGACCTGGGAAAGATGAAATGTTGGGTTCGTTTTGCTCTTGCACTGTGACATAGCTGACCATAGCAGATGTTAGCAGCAGGCATTTAACTCGCTGAGCTTTTTTCCTAGTTAGGACCATTTTAAGTGTGCTTAATTGTCTTTTTGTGATGTTCTCACATCTCCGCCCCACACCCCCACTGCCCCTCTAATCTCTCCCTCCCACTCTTACTCCTACTGCCCCCTATTCTTACACTCCCACTGCCCCCTCTCATTCCTCCCTCACACGCTCACATGCTGCCTTTATTAACGCCACTCTACTCTACACCACTGCACTCTACACCACTCTACTCTACATCACTCCACTTTGTGCCACTCTAATCTATTTTGCACCACTGCACTCCTCACCACTGCATTCTATACAACTCTAAACCACTGCACTGTATGCCATTCTATGCCACTGCCCTGTATGCCACTCTACACCTCTGCACTCTACCCTGCACCACTCCACTCTACTCAACATCACTCTACTCTGAAGCAATCTACTCTATGCCACTGCACTCTACACCACTTTGTGACACACCACTGTCATTCCCTCTACGCCACTGCAATCTACTCTGCACTCTCTACTCAAAACCACAGCACTCTACGCCAATCTATTCTGCACCAGTGTACATTACACCACTTCACTCTAGTCCACTCTTTTCTATAACACTCCACGATACTCCACTTTATGATGCTCTACTCCATGAAACTCTACTCTACTGTACAGCACCCTACTCCACTCTAAGCCACTCTACGACACTACTCCACTCAACTCTGTCTATGCCACTTAACTCCACTATATTCTGTGACGCACTTCCCCACTGAATCACCTGAGCATCACCTCCGCACCAGCACACAACCACCTCAGCATCACCTCAGTCTGCCCTCGGAATCTGGCATCTGTTGATTCTCCCCTGGTGTCCATCCGCTATTCGTGTTGTAATTCAGATGCTATTTCCCAACACCCCCCACCTGCCAATAACAAAAAAAAGCATTTGCAATGCAATAGGTCTCGCATTTACGCGAGTTTGAGCTATTAACGTTGCAAATAACAATGCCTTTTATTTTTGTTTTTAAAACATAAAGAAAAGGCGGTGTCATTTACAATGCCAATAGCTCAAACTTGCGTAATTGCGAGACCTATTGCATTGCAAATGCTTGTTTCTTTTTATCTCTGGTCGCTACTGTACTACCAGTTGGTCAACCCCCTGGTGGAGGTTAGCATACCTAAAATAAAAAAAATTATGATGCTGCCACGTTACAAATACGCGGAGAACCAAGCTACACCGCCCAACTACCTATGTACGTGAATGAGGGGTTTCTTACTCATGACCCTGGTTACACAGGTACAAGTGATCCATTCTCTTGCGATTATTGGTTTTCTGTGGGGACCAACGACAAACATATTTTTCCTAACCGAACATTTCCAGAGAGAAAAACACACAAAGCAGAAAGAAGGAAGAGAAAGACAGAAATAACATCGCAATGGGAGACAGGAACTTGCCAGCGTGAGATAAAGGGGCAGAGAATGTCTGGTATAGGCTCAAAGTAGCCCGGGTAGATTTCGCCCGCCAACTTTTAATTGCTCCGGCCGTGGGCTACCAAGCATAACTATTGGAACCGGCACTCGTTCTTTTACAGATTAAGCACTGATTCTATGCTGCTGTGGTACGTTGTATGTGCAGCGACTTAATGATTTCTTGAAAATGTTTAATAACTTTTTCTCGCTCTCATTTTTTATTCCCTTGCCCAGTCTTCATTTTTCTCTCCTGTTGCTCTAGTTTTCTTTCGTCATCCCAACTCTGTCATTGTTTCCGCCCCTCTTTCACTCCCTTCGACTCTTGTGCATTTATCCCCGTCTCTTTACACTCTTTTAGCGCTCAAGGTCTCTGTCTACTTTCCTGTTTATTTTACATTTCACTCTCTGTATTTATGAGCCTCTGACACAAGGCTGACAGGGCAGCGCACCGTCAACATTTAAGACAAAATGTGATGTTTGCTCGAAGCTGCAAATCCCCTCAGTGGGTTGCAGAGCTGCACGGGTTGGTCATACGGGGAAGATGTTTGAACAACCAAACGCTGCAAAGTCCACTTCACGAGGTAGCCTTCTCAAGGCTCAAATATCATTTTAATTTGGGTTTAGTGTCACCCTCATCAACATTAGTCAGACCTGAGGTGATATAAATGATACCACTTAATGAGCGAGGTGAGTGGGGGCGGGGTTCTCCCCAGTGATTTTCAGCAAACTGAGGGGCAGATTTACAAGCCTCTTGCGCCACGTTTGCGTCACTTATCCCATGTTAAAAGTGACGCAAAGGTGGCGCAAGGGGCTTGTAAATCTGCCCCTGAGAATTTTAAAAAACACGCTGGACTGGTGACATTGGACCAAACCATGAAGATCATTTTAAGGGGTGTCTCCTCAAAGACATTCTGAGAGGTTGTGCTGGAAATTGAGTTTCCAGGTACGCCAAGACAGTGGCATTGGTGACGGCCGCTATTGCTTGATTTCTCATTTACAGGGGTCGGGTATAAGCGGGTCTCACACAAGTTGTTTCTTGTAAATGATGTAGGAACTGGTGCATTTTAAAGCACACTAGTGCAGTAATATTGGTCAGAACTGGGTACAGCTTAAAGACCACTTAAGGAGGCGAATGCTACCCCCCCCCCCCCAACAAAAAAAATCAAACTTCATTGTAAAACAACTTTTTGATATATGGTGAACTAATGAGATTTAAGAACATGACTAAAATGATTTTACTGTTATTCAAGGGAACCAACATAAGACCTTGTTTATTATATGGCACTTCACAGAACACATCTGGCACTTTTCAGTTTTATAAATAGCAGGTGTTACTGTTACCCAATTTATTGTTACTTGATGTACCCATCTGGAGAGGATAGGAGGCCGAGTCTGGCTAGCTGAGATTCAAACTCACGATCTACAGATCGCCCCTTTTCAGCAGCGAGCTTTCAACTCGCTGAGCTATCATGGTCTGGACCTTTCTTATGCTTGAATCATTTATGTGACAGAGTCAAAGATATTATCCAAACGAGAATACATGGTATATATTGTTAAGAAGACCTTTAAAAACATTGTATTAGGATAGGCAGTGCCCCTCGAAATACTGTGCCCGAAAGAATGTTGAGCATAGTTAGACTGACACGTCTTCTCTACTGGATGTAAACAAGGCCATTTCCTCTTTGCTATGATGTTATCATGTAACCGAATGTGAGAGTGTTTTTTTTATCCTGGCATCTCCACTAAAAGCTCCTGGCAAATGTCCCAGTGACTCAGATCCCTTACTTGGCACGGGGCCAAGTTTCTTGAGTGTAACATATAAGAATGTTATTGAAGGATATTTCATGTTATGGTTATGGCAGGGCACTAACAAGCATGTTTCCAAATAGTGATAGAAACATCATAAAAATAACAGTTATGTTATAACAACACTGCTGTATTTTTGCCAACCAGTTGCTAGCCAGCAAAATAAGCTATGGTTCCAGCCTAAGGTAGTTCTACAACCACCCTCGCAGCTACTCTGCCTGCCTTGGGATGCTGTGACGGTTACTTGTAAAAAAAAAAAAGTGCCGGGCCCTCGTCAGGTGGCCACCGCAGTTTGCACCCCACATTGCCACTGTACTTACGCAACACTAACCATCTGCTGCAAGTGTGACAATTCAGACTGTTCGAGGCCACCAAAGCTATTAGAAAGGCTTGGGTGGCTGGAATTAGTTGTTTTTAATGTTTATTGAATTGGCCCACAACTGTTTTTCTGCTCGTCTTTATATTGCACAAACAGCGCCACCAAGTGGCAGCTGTCATAAGTGTAGGTTCTGGCACATAAGTGGCGGGGCCAGCACCGGAAACCACTGGCTCAAATTAAGCACTGCTTGTTCTTCTCCTCTACCACATATCAACACAAGTCTCCCCATCCATGAAGGTTACCAAAAGTCCCGAATCCAGCATGTTGGGTGAGAGGAAATATTTTTCTGCCTCCTGGTCCACCCCTTCCCGAAGCGGTGCGGATATGGCTATGCCAAGGGCCTTATTGGAGGACACCCCCAGAAAGAAGAGCCTGCACTGGGAAAGGGTGATGGGTAGAAGGTTTCAGGGAAGGTACTTGGTCCGCATAGCTGGACAATGAGTCAGTTCCAGTCATAAATTTGTCCTGTGTAATTTGTTCTTGGAGTGTGGGAGGGGGAATTTAACCTTAAGCACCTGCTTGAGGAGGACAATCCACCCACCCACCTCATGGAGTATGGGAATTAGGGCTTTGGTGCACCATGGAAATCTTGGCGCAGAGGCATAGGGATTTACAAGGCAGTCCCACTGGGTGTAGGGATCTGGGGGGCCTAAGTGGGACAAGCATGCATTCGAAAGGGGACACACCTGCAGGAGAGGAGTCAGAACTAAGGGGGTCCTGACAGGAGACTGTTATGGTCTAGAACATTGAACCAGAAGGAAACACTCCCCTGTGAAGAACATGGCCCAGAGAGTTTAGAGCTGAGGTGGCTGGGCCACCTGGAAAAGGAAAGGTCCATCCAAATATACTGATCCCCATTCCTGGGCTGGAAGCAGATGCTTGCCTGGAAGGAGACAGTGAAAGGGTATATCAAAAGTGAAGGGCAAACTGACTGGCCTGGAAGCAAACACTTGCCCAGAAGCAGAATCCAGAAGGGTGCAACAGAGGTGAACGACCACCTGGTGGAGCTCGAAGCACATGCTTGCCTGTCCATAATGGAGGAACAGGGGGCTGAAAGCTAAAGCCTTGAACGTGGGGCACAAAGCTCAGGGGAATGCCAAGCACTGAATGTAGGGCACAGTGTAGGGCGACCAGACCTCCTGGATTTCCCCAGACAGTCTCAGGGTCTTGAGAGGTCTGTCGTGGTGTCCCAACACTTTTAACAATTTTAAACACGTCGCAGTTTTTAGAAGAAGGCGGAGTGAATATCTGAATTATTGCATATTCTCTCACTTCCACATGCACCTCTGTAGTGTGAAATAGAGTCATTAACCCTGACGCTGCATCAGCTACATGCAAGCAGAACAGCAGGAGCTCAGCTGGACCCTCAGTTCATGGTCCCAGCATAAGGGAGGAGGCTTTTGGGGTCAAGAAGGAGGCCCTGCAACAGGTAAAAGTGTTTTAAAAACAGTGGTACACTTCCTCATAAAGATAAACTGATGTGGTCTGAGTTTGTGGGATCTGGGAGACCAGGGTGCAAGATCCAGGTGGAGTGGGGGGTGCGATATGCCCTAACAGCTGGGTTCATCCTCCTACAGTTCTTACAGTGCTTAATTTGTAAAAAACATAAGTGCCCGGGGTTCTCGTGAGGATGTCACTGCAGTCTGCACCATGCATTGCCCCCGCCATGCTGCCAATGACAGTAACAACACAACTACTAACCATCACACTCCTGTAAGTGTGACAATTCTATTCCAGGCCCCCAAAGCTATAAGAATGGCTTGGTCGGAAAGTAATAGTCATTTTTAATGTATATTGAATTAATAATTAACTGTTGTTGGTGTAATCCCAGACAGCGGCACCTTGTGGCAAACTGTCACAAGTGCCGGTGTTGACAATTAAGTGCCGGTGCTGAGCGCCGGAAACCACCAGCTCAAATTAAGCAGTTACCAGCTATGTTGCAGGCTGCATGCATAGGAGTGGATTCACCTCCAATGTCTTATGTAGAGTGTATGAAAGCAGGTGTAGGGGTGTGCAATTGGTGGCAGCTCCTTAATGGAGCATTACATTGTGAGCTCTGCCGTTTCCTGCTTTCAGCCCTCCTGAAAGAAGGTGATTCACAAGCAGGCAACGGCCAGAAGCTTAAGTGCCTAAAAAGTTTGGGAACTGTAATCCTGAGTGCAATGGGACAGGGTCAATGTCTAGCTAAAAAAGAAAATATTTTACAACTATTTTGTTAGCTTTTCACCTTCAGGTAAATACATATACCATTTAATGTATAAGATTAACTAAAAAATAATGCAGAATAAAGAAATTGGTGGAAATATATTATTTTATGTTATTAAATCTCAGTTGGTTCATGCGATCTGAGTGTATGTCTGCATGTGTCTGAGTGCGCATATGTCAGACACAGAACTGAATCCTAGTTGGTGGGCGGTGGAAGAGTGAAGTATATTAATAGTGGTACAAGGTGGCACCCCACAAAGTAAGGCACACCAAATAAACAAGTCATTATTTAAAAAATTGCGTTACACACAGTTTAAGATAGGCTACAGCCAAATGTGCAAAACTATTTGTCTTTAAGATAAATCATAGGTATTAAAAATAGACAGATTTTAGTAATACACAATCAGATGGTAAGTAGTGTAAATCTCTTTTATAAGTTTCCATTAAAAAAACACAACCCAGAATTCAGCTGCCATCAGTATATTGCCTCTCAATAAATCTTAGTCACCAAAAATCCTCAAATGACTCTGTCAATTAAAACCACATATATGGCTTCCCAAGCAGCCTTTCGATTTGCTGATTAACCAACACATGTACAGTTCTTCAGGTGGCAGGCACCCTGGCAAAGTTTGTTTCCCCTTTCACTGTCTGCCTCTACATTGGCTTAAAAAATTAGGAGACCCTCTCCCTACCCTTTCAACCAGAGGCACCCGAAGGTCTTGTAGTTTTTTAACAAAAAAGATTGAGAATGTATTCCCAAGTAAATCCCGCACACTTCAACCCCTGAGGCCATCCAAAAGCCATATACAGGTAGAGGAGGCTATGTTTCATCTTTTTTTATTGCTTCTAGTGCCTTATGGTGGTGTGCTTTCTTTCTGCCTAATCAGCCCAGTTGCAAGGTGCCTATAAAAGAAATGGGCACTGAATGGAAACTGTGCAGAGTGGCATTCCAGTGTGGAATTCTAGACAATTATAATAGGTCCAGTGTTTCTGCACACAGGATGCAGAAGATCGGAACCATTTTCAGTAGCCGGAAAGTTCAGCACATAAATTCACCATGAGAAAAGTCTGCACTGTAGGCTGGACCCCTTCCAGGATCCATGATCAACCCTCACAAAAGGCAAAGAGGGAGCATTACAAGTAGGGGTGGGCAGAAAACTCTGCTCCGCCAGCGTAGCGGATAAAGCCAGTCACACTACTCCCCGGCCCGGTCCTTGCTTCTGGGACGCAGCACGAGCCCCAGGCCCGGTCCCAGTTTCCGAACCCTAGCCAGGCCGGGGAGAGCCTCCCCGGGCCCTGGTGGACCACCCCGTCCCGGTCCCCAGCGCCCAGACCCTTGGCTGGCTTCCAGAATGGGGGGCTCCTGCAGCCTGGGACCCTGGGACGCAGCACGAGCCCCGGGCACGGTCCAAGCTTCTGAACCCTAGCAAGGCCGGGGAGAGCCCTGGTGGACCCCCATCCCCAGCGCCCAGACCCTTGACTGGCTTGCAGGACGGGGAGCTCCCACACCCCGGGGCCCGCCGGATGGAGCACGAGCCCTGGGCCCGGTCCCAGCTTCTGAACCCTAACCAGGCCGGGGAGAGGCTCCCCGGGCCCCGGTGGACACCCTTCCCCAGCGCCCGGACCCTCGGCTGGCTTGCAGGATGGGGGGCTCCCACACCCCGGGGCCCGCCAGATGGAGCACGAGCCCCGGGCCCAGTCCCAGCTTCCGAACCCTAGCCAGGCCAGGGAGAGCCTCCCCGGGCCCCGGTGGACACCGTTCCCCAGCACCCGGGCCCTCGGCTGGCTTGCAGGACGGGGGGCTCCCGCACCCCGTGGCCCGCCGGACGGAGTATGAGCCCCGGGCCCGGTCCCTGCTTCCGAACCCTAGCCAGGCCGGGTAGAGCCTCCCCGGGCCCCTGTAGACCCCCGTCACCAGCACACAGACCCTCGCCTGGCTTCCAGGACGGGGGGCTCCCGCACCCTGGGACGCAGCACGATCCCCAGGCCCGGTCTCAGCTTCCAAACCCTAGCCAGGCCGGGGAGAGCCTCCCCGGGCCCCGGTGGACCCCCGTCACCAGCGCCCGGACCCTCGGCTGGCTTCCAGGATGGGGGGCTCGTGCTGCGTCCCAGGCTGCAGGAGCCCCTCGTCCTGGAAGCCAGCCGAGGGTCTCGGCTGGCTTGCAGGATAGGAGGCTGCCGCACCCCGGGGCCCGCCGGACAGAGCACAAGCCCCGGGCCCGGTCCTAG